>NC_046334.1:59112258-59780472 GCF_000738735.6 Corvus cornix cornix
AACATACCTGTATACACATCAGGTGACTTTGTGTTGTTTTGGGATTTTTTTACCCTCTCCTTTTTGTGATCACATCAGTATGATATAACAGTTTTCTCTGACCCCCAAAATATAAATAATCATCACCTAGTTAATTTCCTAGTTAGATGGATTCCCAGTTCCCCTGTTTCCAAGTAAATCTTACATCTTAATAGAAACATCCTTATTGGCATAACTGATGTCTTGATCCTGGCTCTCTTACCCCCTTTTCTGCTGAAGATGATAAAAGCAACATATAAAAATTTTGGAAACAAAGTGGTAGAAGTTGATTTTTTTTTTTTTCACTTTCCAAGTAATTTGTTTCCACATTACAGTGACCATGTCATGAACAAACCTGAGAAAAGGACCTTATCCAGCAAGTTAGAATTGTTTAAAATCATTTGAAAACAATGTAGAGACAACGCTTTCATTCAGAACCATTAACTGTAGTATTGCTACAGTGATGCTGTAACATTTTATGACATTAATTAGGAAAGACTAATTTCCTGTGAAGAAAACAGAGAAGGTCTTAGAGTTACAATATATATATAGCACTTCTGAAAGTATAACACAGACTGTATTGTACTCTAGCAAACCAGAGTCAATAATACAGATTCTGTTGAAATTCGAATTAAAAATATTTTTCAGTGGTTTCTATTTTGCCCCAGAATTTGACTTCCCAGCTGGAATTCTGTAAATCTTACAAAGTATTTGCAGTAAGATACACTGTAACATAGGATAAAAAATGTTCCTTTGCTGAACTGACACAATAGATGTAGAAAATGATACAGTGGTTTCCATTTTGAGGCATTTTATTTCTGTTGTTTTTCACATATACATGCCTGCAAATCTTTTATATCCAAGCATTTCCTTGGGAGCATATGGAAATAGAGTCTGGTTTCCTAGGTGAATTTTCATATAAAGGCTGACAGTGACTAGTGAAAGGGCTTTAATTTTATGAAAACAGCAGCCGAAGGAACTGTGCTTGCTGCCTTGTTTTCCTTCAGAAGCCGTGTATAAAGAAAAACAGCAAAAATATTGATTTCATGTGATGCTAAGGATGTTTGTTGCTGTTGTACATGTTGAGCATGCAGGGGATACTGTTTACAGAGGGTTTTTTTTTTGCTTTATTTTTATTTTAGCATGATAAAAGTTAAATTTTAGAAGTGTATTGGTTTTCTAAATTCTGTAGTAGGATAAGAATACCTAAGAAGGCTTCCACCCCAATACTAAAAAATTAGTGGCCTGTGAGAGGAAACTGTAGGCAGGTTCCTGTTGTTACATAAATAGAAAACAAGGTGTTTATATAGAAGCATGGTGTTGACTCTCACGTATTATGAAAAGATAAAACTACTGGTACTAACAAATTATTGAGGAAGAATCTGTTCAACTTCTTTACTTAGTAAGTGATAAGACACTCATATACAATGCAAGAGCAATAATAGGTTAAGAGCCAGGAAAAGCCATTTGATGAATTGATGAACTTACTTGACCTCATGCATCATTCAGGAGAAATACTCCGGTGAGTGGTTTCTGTCTCAGGATTTCACTTGGTTTTTTTGAGCTTTTGCTTTTAGGAAAATATCCAGGTAAGCTCACCGAAAGACTAGAAATGTCAATATCCACAGGCAAGTTATTCTAACACTTAGCTTTCTTTCTGATAAAAGCTTTTAAAAATTGCCAAGTATGCAGTTATTTTCATTCATAGCAACTGGAAAGCTTTGGGCCAGTATTTAGATACCTTGATAAGAATTTGGAAACTCAGCCTCTGTTTTGAAACTTTGGGCTAAAGTTAGTTCCTTAACTTGGGCTTAGGCTGTCCTTTGTCTGTTTCCTCGTACTGATACTGTCTGAAATACATGTGTGTTTCTTCCATTTTGGGGAGATATACCTGGATTCTTTCTATGAATAAAGCTATAGCTTGGAAGAAAGCAAAAATATTTTTCTACACAGTATGATATAGAAAACTGTACACTTGAATTGTATTAAAGGAAAATAATTTCCTTGGGTAATTTTATCATTGAAAGTAAATTATTTAATATATAGCAGATATGGTGCATAATTGTTTACTACTGTTAAGTCATGCAATATTATAGATAATTAATTAGTGGTTTCTAGTATCAATTTGTAGTCATTCTGTTAAATGTTAAGTTTGTGGGGATCTCTTGAGTATTCCATAAAACTTGAAGAAATTGTTCGGTGCTGATTTAAATGAATCAGTGCTTGTTTTCACTGTTCTGGTTTATTGTACATTGCAATAGATTAGCAGCATGAACACAGTAAGCTGCTGTGTCTGTTGAAAACATGATAATTAACTTCAGAGTGGTGTCAATATATTAAAATGTCCTATTATGATTGTAAGAGATTACGAGTTACTCATGAAACATTGGAAAGGTTATTTCTACTTAAAAAGCTCCAATCAGTTGCTGGTCTCTCATCCATCAGAGATTTATTTGAAAACAGTAGAGTGGTATGAATTGACATCTAAATTCTGGACCTTCCCACCTCTCTTTTTTATTTTGTTTTTTCTTTTTTTTTGTTTGTTTGTTTGTTTGTTTTGTTTTGGGGTGGGTTTTTTTTTTTTGTTATTCAGTAGTAGCTAAAATGAAGGACTGTCATTGCCCTAATTAATTTTTATTAAATAAAAGTTAATTTATTTAAATAATTTATTAAAAATAATTGGGAGAAGAAGAGCTTCAGAGATGCAGACGTCTATTGTAAAGCCAGTACTTTATTTAAGGTGGCTGGAATCCTCCTGGGTGCTTAGTTTCAGTTTTCATTCTTTTTTCCTTCCTGTACATTTTTTCTTTTATTTTCATAGCCTTTCCTACATGTTTGGCCAGAGAGAGTAGAAAACTGATTTGAATCAAGATCTTGCCCAGACCTGATTTCTGCACCTATGTTCAATTACCAGTTAGTTCTCTGTCTTTCCACAGGTTTTTGTCGGTGCATTTGGTGAACAACAGAAGGAATTATAAAATTTGATGTAGAACTATTTTTTCCTATTAATTATAAGTCATAAGATCTTAATAATCCTGAACTTTACAGCTGATACTGAATCTTAAACTTGACTTTCCTAGTAACTTACGTTGGGTCATTTTATTCTTATTTAAAATAAAGTATATTTGAAGTGTGCTTATTTCTGTGTTGCTAATACCACTTGAGTTGCACTGCTAATTGGGGAGTAAACCTTAGTGTTAATTTTAACTTGTTTTCAAGTTTCCATGCAATAACTTAAAACTTCTGTAGCTATGTTTCTGTCAAATACTTTGATTTGTATAGTATAAATGAAACTATAGTTATCAAGTGAATAAAAATAAACTGTGTTTTGTGTGCTTAGCATCTTTGCTTAAATTAGTTATTGATAAAGTGCAGTGATCACAATGGATCTTCTAGTCATTAAGTGTGAATTCGAGAGGGTTTACTGTGTTTTGTATGATTGATGTGTTTTCTTCCTTTCTACCTTCACTGTTTTATGTATTTTCTTCTGCACTAATCTATAAGCAGTCTCCTCAAGTGTCATACCAGCATTTTCAGTGGATATATTGTAAACAAAAATTAACCCAGGTTGCATGGGAGCTATACTCATTTTGATTTATAGCTACCAAGATGGTCTTAGGGCGGTGGTTATCTGTAGCTTATATAGGGGGTAGGAATTATCAGGTACCGGTGTATAGTGGCTAGATGAATTATTTCTGTTCTTAGAGATATTAACCAGATCCACTCCTCAATAAAGACTAATAACTCAGATTTTTAAACAGTCTTCATGACAGATGAGGGCACAGAAGAGAATGCATCAACAGTAATTAAGAATGTTGACCGTTTGTTCGTCTTAGCCATGATTAATTGATCTTGGAGTGCTATCTCTGAACAGGAAGTGGTATGCTGTTACATTGTGAAGTTTAAAGGTTACGTTTCAGTGTACCCTTTAACTTGCCTTTACATACAACATAAAATGTTTTTGCCTATCTTATCTGAGCACAGAAAGAAACATATTCCAGCCCAGATACAAATTAATGTTTGGTGTACAGTGTACTAATGTGAATCTGGCTGGTCATGGGACTTGCCCAGTCTGCTTTTAGACTCTGTTGCTGCATTATATACTTAGTCTCCCCAGTTGTACTCAGAAAATTTCTTCATTAATACTCACTTTGATATTCTGGCTTATTAAAATTCAGAGCTATGCATTCATTCTCTTATCCCTCCCAACCTCCCCCGGTTTTCTGTTCTTGCTTCCCGTGGGCTTGCCCTTTTTAGGGCCTTCACTTGTAATTATGACAAGTGTTGAGCATCTAATCCAAAGACCCCCGTTCTTTAGAGTCTTATGCCTGATTAAACTAAAGTTCTGTATGCCTGACAGCAGGTCTGGTCACTTGAGCCTTACACATGCTCTTGGGATTGGAGGGTAAACTACTTATATGTAGAGACTCCCTTAAAAAGAAAACCTTGTCCTGTGGTACAGTCAATTTACCAACTCATTTGAATAAATGTAGAATGATACCCTGTTTCAAAGTATGTATAGAATGTTTGTCTCAACCAACTTGTAAGATTAATAGAAAATTGCAGTCTTATGGATTTGTTTGTTTCAATGGTCAGGTAACTTTATTAAAAATTACTTTTAACAACAAACTTAAATTAATGGAAGGGAAAACTACCGGCACAAATGATCTTTTATTCACCATAATATTGTATTTCCAACCCGGTGTCTCTATGTGCTCTGTATTACTTTAGCAGTGGGAGCAACGTAGAAACACACAATTTGAGTGAGAAAATTACCTTGCTTGTCTGAGAAAGCATCTGTCTTGCAAGATTTTGATTCTAAATCATGCTTGGCTTAACATTAATAGTGCTGGCTACCATCCGTGCTGAAGAGATCTATTTAATTATGTCTGTTAAATTGCCATGTGGACAAGTCTACTAAACTGTGATTAGTAGAGCTTGAGCCTCAAGTACTGTTCTTTAGAAAGGATCTGAGCTCACAGAACATTATACAGAACAAAAGAGGGAACGTTTATTGCTCTTGTGTAGTATTTACCTTGCCATATTCTATTTGCTGTGAAGGGAAAACACCTGGCAGGAAAGATCACAAAGACCTGTGCATATGTATTCCATTCTGGCTCCGGTCTTCATGGGATTTGCTGTGCTAAATGTATCTGTTGCAAGGGGTTGCAAATCAGCCCATGTTTCGAGCCTTCTTCAGAATCCTTCACAAAATGATCTCTTAGGGGGGAAGGCAGTGAACACAGAAGCTGATAAGTAACCTGATTAAAGGCAAATTTTTAGACTTCTGGACTTTCTTACAGTGCTGCAGCCATTATTGAAGCATGTATACAGTATAGGTTTTGATGGTGGCTCTTAAAAACCAAGTGGCCTCTGCCAGAGTACCCATAAAAAAAAATAAAAAGACTAGAAAGGTCCTTTCTCTCATGCTGCTGAAAAGATAATTAATAATCCTTATCAAATGCCTGTCTTAAACCCAGATAGCATTAGTTAGTAGTGAGCTTGCTTTTTCAATCTGGGGTTCATTACAGGGTTGAAGCTGAACAATATACATGACTTGCACACAGAATATATATTACTGTCATACCACTTGTCTAAGTTTGAGATTTCTTTAGCTAGACAGAGTTCTGATACACCTAAACAGGTGTAGTTCTATGAAAATTAATGAATTTGCATTTATTTGAACTGGGCCAGTTTAGGTATGTGCGAACTATTTGCAGAAGATATTTTCTCATTTGGGTTATACAGTGCTTTAACAAGAAAGTGAGAATAGTTGTGAGCTATTCCAACTAATAAGCAGTTCTTATGCTACACTTTTTTTATTTTAGTGACTATGAATAAACTGGTTTCTTCTTCCTACATGTCAAATCTTGAGGCTGCACTTGAGGTTTTTGTTTTATGCACTTGAGTTTTGCCTGCTATGACTAACCAAGAGCCACAACCAAGTTCAAGGACCTGGTAGACTGTTGTTAGTGTAGCTGGAGCTCAAACATCAGTGTGACAGAAGTGCCAGTAAATAATATATTCTCATTCCCTAACCGTTATGCTTAAATTCAGAAAAATCTGTAGAGGTGTCACCGAAAAATGCAAATAGAGGTAAACTGTTTAAATACAAAGGTTAGAACAGTATATGTATCATATTTTTATAATAATACACAAATGAAATGGTGAGAGATCTCTTACTGTTTCCATGGATTTTGTCTGTAGTTTATTTAGCAATGTAGACATACGTCCAATAAAAAAGATGCTGCATAAACTATAGTCCAGGCTGAATGTGCTTCTGTTTTTGGTTTAGGTAGAAATGTTTTTTCTGGCTGCGTCCTTCATACTTAGGTCTTCTTACAACAAATGGAAAGCCCTTAATTGTACCTAAGGGAATAGTTAATCTACAGTGGACATATGGTGGACAAAAGCTGAGTCTAGTAAATGAAAAAAATTATAAACAGAAAATGTGTGAATGTCTGCACAGTCTGAGAGTCATGGGAGATATTGTGCTGTTGGATTGGAGCTTATTTTAGGTTAATTTGCTATTCTTTTCTATTAGTATATTAATAGAAGTCAGTGGAGCATAATATACATAGTTTTAAATCCCAGTCAAATTCATGTCTGTTTTATTGGATTGAAAAAAATACTTGTTTTTAAAGCAGGACAGAATTTCTTTTTTTTTGCCAGTGGTCCTGCTCCTATCTTTGCCACATGACATAAATGCAGTTTTGATTTCATTAGTGGAGGGAAGCTCTCTGAAATTTTTAAAAGTTACAACTTTTGATTGGGGGCAGTTAATCAGTGTTAACCCTGAGCAGCTCTTGGGCCTTATGGATTCAAGCATTATATGTGGTTGCACTGCTCCAGCAAAAGGTTAAGTATTAATGGAAAATGTTCACAGCTCTTTTACTCAAAGAAAACATGTTACTTGTAAGTTTTCTTTTGATTTTACTTTTACAGTTACGTTGAATGTCTTCATTCATTTAGCCATCCATAAAGCAAATATTGTTGCACATGCAGTGGATAATAAGTCTTTTTAGGACTACTTGTGTGGTATGTCACAGATCATTAACTGCAAGTAACCACCTGACTTGAGGGAAGTCTGGAAGCATCATTACAGTGAAGTAAGCTTTTATTTCTGTATCACTGCAGCACATTGATTTGTAGGAATGTCTCCATTAGCTACTGTGGAAATATATTCTCATATATTATTATTGAAGGAAGTTGATGAGAGAGGATAACCAAATTTCGAGTGTGAATAGGGCATTAATATTAGGATTTTGGACAAAATGGGGAAAAAGACAAGCGCTATTGTAGCATTATTTTCTATTTAAAAGCTAGATAAGTCAGTAAACTAACCTTTTTTTAAAGCTTCAGAGTTTCAGAGTCAGACTGATTAATATAGTAACAGTTGTACAGTGTTTATGTGTACTCTGCAACTTCAACTGAAATGCATGTAGTAGTTGAATATATTTAATACTCTATATGGGCAGAAAGTGTGGAAGAGAAATTTATTCCTAATCAGCAGGGAAAACTTAAGCTTTTTCTATTTATTTTAGTGAACAAAAAAAAAAAAAACCAACCTCTTATTGGAAGTAAGCAGTTATTATTCCAGTTCAATTTAGAGAATAAGGGATAGTCTGTGCTAATATGGGGAATAATCATAATGGATAACCTTCATTCTCTTAGTGGTATAGTATAAATGATGTGCATGCAGATTTACGAACAAAGAAGAAGAATTATGGGAAATGCATTGTATATATATTTTTTAATTGTGTAATTGTCATGTTTATTGGAGTTTTGCAAGAGAAGTGGAAATTAATGCTACCATTTCAAGTTTAGTCCACAGTTACAGCTCCATTCCTGAGATGTTGTGGATTTATGATGCCCATTTCAGTACAGGAGCATGTGTACTCTGCTAAATGTGTGGCTTTTTGATAGAGCTTTAAGCATATTAAACACTTACGGTTACGAGTTCTTCATTGTTCCAGTATTTGAGAAGGTATGTCTTGATGAGGTACCAGTTGTGCTGCAGTTTCGTTCTGGTATCTACTTCAGTGTGTTTTATAGATCATTTAAAAAAAAATAAAAAAGATATTTCACTACTTCTGTGTGTGTAATATGAGACCGTGAAGGTGTTACCATGGGAGTAACTACTAAGCCAGTATGGAACAGATCGCTCAGATAAGCCTGGTGGTTAAATGCAGACAGCATTGTTGTTATTGTTGTTATTGTTGTTATTTACACTCTGTGCTTCCAGCCATTGTGATTTGGAGGATAACTTCAAAAAATGCTTGTTTTCAAGAGAGAGATCTAAGACCCTGTAGCATTAAATTCAGTTAAAAATCAATTAAGATTTACTGAAATGTGTTGGTTAAGGAGGGTGGAGTACAGTCAGGATGAATGGTAAATTAGTAATCTAATTTATTTATTTAAAATAAGGTCTTAATAGAGGAGGGCTTTATTTTATGTACATTGCACATAGTTTCTGTTTTAAAAATACTGAGTTCCCTATGAAATTTTCATGATACATTTTTGATTTTTTAAATCTATTTTTTTTCAGAAGTAGTGCTTAAGATAAACATTTCTGTTGTTTACATGGGTGTAAATTTAGAGCACATTTAGTGAGCTCCTCCAAGTTTACTCTGGTGTTTTCATGCTAGCCCCTAGTTTATAATATTCTTTTGGATTACCTTTTTTATCTGTATACTATGAGGGTTTTCTTGGGCTGTTAAGTATTGTCCAATACATTTACCTAATTATGTGTGGTAACAGGAATATATCATACTAGTATAATACTAGTATGTGATGGTAGAATTCATTAAAGTTTTGAAATATATGTACAGAAAGAGCAATAACATTAGCTCTTTCTGACTTTTACTGGAGAACTCAATCATACCTGGGTTATACCATTTAAAAACTGCCATCAGGACCATTGCTTTTTGTTTCAAATGCTAAACAAACAGTAATTTAAAAAAAGCTGCAGACTAAATAGTTGAATGAAACACACAGAATAGTAAAAGGTCTTGAGAAAGGCTTGCTTTGGAAAAATACAGGGATATAGTCAGTATGCATATTGAGAGTAACTTTAAATTGTTGGATTTTGCAACCAAGCTTTTTTTTTGGGGTAGATAATTTAACCTGAAGGCTGGAGAACCCAAGATTTGTACAGATAGCACACCTTTGATACTGTGGACAGAAAGAGAGACACTCAGTTCCTAAAATCTTACTTTATACATTTACAGGAGACTTTGGAAAGTAATTGCTGTAGGCATGCAGAAGGGAGTGGATAGGAGTTGTTGGTCATGCTGTTAAGTTGAACTGTTTCAAAAATATTTTTATGTTCTGCTCATGACACAGAAAATGGTGGCATTTTGGAGTCTACTTCTCAATCCCCCTTCGAAAGCATTATGGAAAATCTTGACATATTTTGTTGTGAAGGTGCCACTGCGATGGCTCAAGGGATGAGCATTTTTTATGCTTCTCTTCCTTCTTCATTCTCCTACAAGCTTTGCTCCTGATGCTATGGGTAGAAAGGCTGTTTTTGTTTTATTTTTCCCGTTATATCTTCCATGTTGTAGGTCTGCCTTCCCCTTAGGTATGATAGGACTTCATGAGAGTAATGCACCATGGATACTGTCCAACTGGCAAATATAAACTTAGGGGAAAACAACAGTGTAAGACAAGCAAAAAACCCCTTCTCACGAGGCACCATACTGATCTTTTTGAATCAAACTGTTTTGTTCTCTTGGTTGGAATTTTTTTTAGGGAGTTAGTTTTATATGGAAAAAGGAATCTTTTTGAGCAGAAAAAGTAATTTTCAGTGCAATAAAAAAGCCCTCGTAGTTCTGACTGATGATTCTGAACTAGTTCAGCTGTAGAGAATTTCCAGAGTTTTTGAGTTTAATTCATTGTTTAATTCTAAGTATACTGTAGTGGTAGTTTATTTTAATAACATTACTCTGTGTACTTGCAGATGCTGGAGAAGAGAAGCCTAGTCTGCTTGTATTGTAATTCTGTGAGGTTGAAAATGGTTCAGTGTTAAGAGTACTGACAGTTCTTTCCCAGTAATATTCAGTAAACACTGCTTTAAAGAAAATTCCTAGAAAGCACTATATAAAGCAGTTCCAAAATATTTTATTTCTTACATTGTCTCAAGCTGCACAGTAGAAGTAAAGGAAACAATATAATGAAAGAATAAAGAGCAGTCATTGTAGAGATCTCTATTGCCAGCTAATATACCTCCTAATTAATAATTTTGCAGTTTTCTTGGGCTGGCTTTTTAAAGTACATGTGTTAAGATGACCTGCTCTGTAACTTACTCTGTAAGTTTTGCAGTTTTATTTTGGGAATGGTGTATACAAAAGTTTATTAGAGAATGGTTGCTAGTGCAGTTGCATGTTTCAGTGGTTGATCACTAGGGCAATAATGCTGGTTTCTGAGCACAGCCAGTACTTTTTCCAGCTGCTTTATAGTGATATCTTGAAGCTTAAAATGTAATCTATATGGGTAAGCCACAAAAGCCACTATATATTAAAGCAGACTCTGACAGTAAATCAAAATTGAACAGCTGGCAACACTACTAAAGTCATAAACTTATTTATTAAAAAAACTAAACAGAAGAATTATATTAAAAAGAGAGGAATATGTTCTACAGACCAGTGGATATAGCTTAAAACCTGGAAAGTGCTGCAGATTAAGGGCCCAATTTATGAACATCTGTTCTGGCAGTTTCTCTGAGATTCTCATGTTCTTTACAATAAAAGTGTGAAACATGTTTTTCCCCCCATACTAATCATGCTTTTCTGCAGTTCATAAAACTTGCATTGAGCCTTATGCAACTGGGCCTGTCTGCTTTACACACTTGCAGAGTAATTACTATTCATGAAAGAGCACTATAGCAACGTCACAATCCCGCTATATACACTTATCCTCACTTGTTCCAAGCAGTCTCATTGCCTTCAAAAGCACTGAAACAAGACTTCAGTTTCCTTCATATTTTCAAGCTTAGAGCATGGCAATGAACTAATAATGGAAGCAGGACACTAGGGAGCAAACTGCTCAGAAAAATATCTTGTATATTGTTTCTCTAAAATTGAAACGTACTTATAGATCCACTGTTTTGGTCTTTCACCGTCACCAAAACACTGTTAACTCCCCTTATCTCTTAATTTTGAAGTAAATGATCGTAGAAAGATTATTTTAATTGTGATGTTTACATGGAGTAGTACCCTACTCTTTTGTCATATTGACAGGTATGTGAGGATGAGCTTTAAGATTTGATCAGCTTTGAGAAGGAACTGAAGAATCATAAATTTAAAACTGAGTGTCTAGTTCCATTGTCAGTGGTACTGTTTGGCCTTTAATGTCAGTATGACCAAGATTTGTTTCAGAGATTTTAGCCATAAGCCTTGTTTTATAATTAGGCTTGATCTGCACAGCTCAGGTCATAATATTTTGTTCTCTGCCTCTTACTTCATGTCCAGTAATTCAGACTGAACTAGAACAGATCATTTTGAAAGGCCATCAATTTTTCTGAAAAGCAGTACTGACTGCTAACATCCTAAGCTCTGCTGCCATTGGTAAGCAAAGTCAGGTTCTTGACAAAGTCTGTGATTAGGAAACCACCATGTAGAAAGAACACTGGGAAAACATGCAGTAAAACCACTTTCCTTGTCCTTAACAGATTATATTGCTTTATTGATGGAAATGGTTACTTTTCATTTGAATGCTTTATTTTCATTTGAATTTGATTACTTTCACTCTGTTATGCCTTATTTATTAGGTTGCAAGACCTAAAAAAAAGCTTTTGTAGTTGTTTAACCTGAGGGGAACACTTCCAGCTAAGAATTCTCAGGACAGGAAAATTTCTGTGTACCTTTGGGAGCTACCTTCTCGTAAGTTTAGGCTCATACTAACTGACAGTAGGGAAAAGAAAGGATTTCTGGTAACCTTTGGACAAAGAAATCTCTTGTAGTAGGAAGGCATTTTCTGTTTCTATGCCAGCCATTTTGGAGCATTTTATAGCATGGATGCATCTCTGTCCTACTGGTAGTGTGTATCCATTTCTGAAGTTACTTGGCCAATTTTTTCTCCAGCTCACTTGTGGAATATTAAGCAACTGTATATTTCAGCAAAATGTATATTGGTCACTGATAGTTCCTTCTGTCTTTTCATTGAGTGATACTCTTATGGTTAGTTTATGTATATTTGTAGTGCTGAGGACAGTACTATTAGGAACTAAATCAAAAAGTGACTTATAATCATTTCATCATTATGGAATTTAAGTTTCCTTTCTGCTCTAATACAAAACGTGAATTTTTTCACTCTGAATCATTTTATCTGCAAGTGGTGTACGGTATATTAATATCAGTTCTTAAAGCATTAGGGTTTTTTTTGTAGAAGGGTCAGAAACATTTATGCTATATTTGCTATATCATTGTGTTTACCTGTGGTGAGTTTTTATTTTCTACTTTTGATTTCTTAAAGTGCACAAGTGTAATTTATGTGCACCTGCATAAAATGTTTCACCTGTGACTGGGGTTTCATTTGTTCAACTTGATTTGTGCCTTGGATTTAGCAAGGAGCTAACACAACAGAAATCAAGGCTTTGTATCATCAAAGACAATATCCCAGAGGATATTGTCCCAGAGGAAACCCAGGAAGGGATCCAGGTTGCAATATTTTTTATTAGACCTAACTAGAATGTTCTGGATTTCTGGTTTTGATTAGCTCAGATTTTCATATTTATAGTGACCCTCTTGTATGTGGGTGGACAAGGGAGGCAAACAAATGACTGCATCACTGTAATTTTCCATCTGCCTCTCTCTCTTAGGCTCTGCTGTCCAGGCTGGATTACTTGTCTCTCTTCTTCCACTTTTTCATCTTCTTCATACTCTTTACACCTAGTCCCTGGTGCTTGGTGCAAAGGGAATGAATGCTCTTAGTGTTGTTGGCTTTGTTTTCATCCATAGATGACCTGGAAGTGTTGCTTCATCAGCCCAATATAGACACAAAGGGTTTTTTTGTTTGTTTTTGGTTTTTTTTCTTTTTCTTTTCTTTTTCTTTTTTAATGGTTATGTTTTGAGAAGTGTAGCTTACTTTGCATACTTTTTCACTGTATTAGACATCTTATAGAAGTTCTTTGAATAAACTTGATGGATGAACTACTGAATTCTTTTGGTTTAAGTAGTAGCTCTATTAGTGTACTGAAGAAGATTGCTTTTGGAGCTGTTACCATCTACAGAGTACATAATCCACGTGAATTAATGTGGCATTTCCTTCATAATCCTATGAATTTTCTGCCTTAGAACTCCTTTTATGTTTTTTTTTAAGAGCTTTAGTAGAATAGACCTTTAATATGTGTCGATACCCAGAATTGTTATGTTTTCATAGTGTGCTTTTGTACTTAACATGTACAAATAGAAATAAACTGTGGCGTTTTTATTCTTTCTGTGGGTTTTTTGTTTGAATTTAGTAACTAGTGCTGTTTATTAAGTAATTAGGCCAAGAAGGCAGAATTTTTATGAGTATGCTGGTGCTTAGAAATGGAGACTGCTGTCTGGTGACACTTTCAAATGTGGTTAAACCGTTGCCTAGTTGACTGGTAGTTGCTTTAGTACTTTAAAAAAGTGCCCCAGGAATGCCTGCTTTCATGTTTCAGTCTCTCAGTACCATTGCAAATGTGACTCCAAATGTTTAATTCTTCCAAGAAACATCTAAATGCAGGGGAAGTTCAATTCTTTTGATAACCAAACCAATAAATATATGGCAATATTAGTGAGCTAGTTCTGACTTGAGTGTCTTGAGTTTCTGAGTTTCTAAATTAATTTGGGAATAACATTGGAACCTGTGAACCCACTTCATTCTGGAATTAATTTTAGGATTGGTCTGAGGGAAAAACATAGTAGACATCACAATTCTATTATATTTGCAAAATACAATTTATTTTAATTTTGGAAAATGTTTCTGAAGAAACATAGAGTTAACTTCTCTTCAGCTAATAAAATCATTTGAGTGTGCTGTGCACTTAGTGTTGGGAAACTTACTTTGTGTGTTTACTCTACCTCACTTCTTGTTCTGGAATTCTTTTCCCTAGCATCAGCACAGCTGCATCATCCATTTCCACAGTCCTTTTAACCTCCACTTTTAATTAAAAAAAAATTAAATCAGATGCTGTTTAAAGCTTCCCATTTAGTTTTGGGAAAATAAAAGTTCACATCTAGCTTAGACGTGTGTGAACAGCTGTTAAAAGCCACAAGCAAAACGATACTTATAAAAGTGGTGGGAGGAATTTTAAGAGCAAGCTGCCAGTTTGACTGTACTTTTCAATAGCTCTTCACTTTCAGCCAAATGGTTTTAACAATTATTTTCTTTGAAAAAAACCCTTTTTTATAGAACCAGCAGCCCAAGCAGTTAGGCCAGTGGTAATAGGAGGCAAGTTGCCATTTCTCTTTAACTTTTTATGAAATTTTTCTTTGAATCTGAGGAAATTGCTCATTAGAGAGGTTGGAGGGGCTGATGTCCACCCGTGCCCACCCACCATGTAAGTACATCTGTCCCCATTTGATTCTAATGACGGATCTTGTTCGTTGAAATTCCCAAGTTCCAAGACCAAGTGTAGAAGGATAATACTTCCCTTGTGCCGTATTTTGCAGGCATTATAGTCCTGCTCATGATTTAAGTATTTTGAGGTAATCATAGGATTTCTCTTTTTCAGTTGGGGTTACTAAATCTGATTAATCAGTTGGACAGAAACAGGCAGAGAATTTATCAGATGTAGACTATTCCTTGTTCAATCCACCTTCTGAAAGAGAAAAAAAAAAAAAAGTAATTCCCTCAAGAAAATTTTGTCTTTATTGATGTTGTGGTGGTGGGGCTAGAATATAAAATTCTCTGTGACCTAATAACCATGTAGACATATCTCTGGAATTTGCTTGAACAATTTTCTTTGATCCTCTCCTGGCTGGTCTCTTCCATAAGCGAGACATGGTCGCTGCAAAGCCTTCCCAGATGTCTGGTGGTACTTGGAGCAGGTGTGACTTGTCCCACCAAGAGGTTACTTTGTGGTAGGGGCACACTGAGTTCACTTAGCTCAAGCTTATTGTGTCAGTGCCCATTCAGAGCATGCATCTGGATGTGGATTTGTCTTCAGACAGTTTGGGAGCACGTCAGGTAGGTGGCTGTAGGCTTTGACTGTTTTGTGTGGCAGCAGAGATGCTGTTGAAGTGTTCTCCAAGCTGCGATTTTTTCTTTTTTTAAATTGAGGTTGTTGGGGTTGTTGACTTTTAATCTTAGCAGATTACAGGCTGTCATAACTGGTGCCGTCACTGGTCTTGGTATTTGTTGCTTTGTTACACTTCCAGCTGCTGTGTTGGGGTTTCCACACTTGTGGAAACACCTTCAGTATCACTTTTGCTCCCAACGGTGTGGCCTGTGGTGTGCAGCCAAATGTTTCATGTTCAAAGGTTTGGTGTGGCTTTCATTTAACACATCTGTCTTTGCAATTTTTTTTTTCTTTTTGCAACTTTGCAAGTTGCCCTTGTTTCCTTTTCATAGGCAGCTGGTGAAGACAAGTTGGGTTGCAGTGTAAATTTGTTTAAAGTTACTTGGCCATTGTTCTCCTTATATGTCTGAGTATGTTGTGACTTCATATTATTAGAAAGCAAGAACCCAAAAAGCTTTCTTATCACTTCCAGTTTCTTGGATGTCCCATTTTTATGTTGTTTAGTTTGAATTCCCTACAAATTTCCTACTATCATTTCTGAAATGAAAAGAAGAAACAAGCAGGACAAGCAAAATGCCAAGTGAGTGATTTCCTTCTAACACAGTGTGTATCCCTGGTGCCAAACTGCAAAGCTCTGATAAGACTGGGATTAGAATTTTGAGTATGAATCTCAGAATGATCCTCAAGAATTGGGGAAGATTTAGATGATCCCATTTTACACAGGAAAGCAATTATGACAAGAGGAATGAAAAAGCTTTTATATGAGGAGGTACAAAATAGATTGAGTTCCTTTGCAGTCAGAAAAAAACAAACAGGTATATAAAACCGTGAAGAAAGGGTAGAGAAAAATTATATGGCATCTTTTCAGTACAAACCCAAGAGGAAATCTCATGCCTTTTTATTAAGCAGCAAGCTTAAAATAAACAGATTAAATTACTTTTTCACATTGTGAAGAACTAAATTGTGGAAGTCCTATTCATTGATTGTAGAAGTCAGAAGTGCACATGGCTTCAGAAAGGAACTGCAGAAACTTGTGAAGGGCTGGCCCACCAGTGTCTATAAAACATTTCAGCTGTGTTCCTGGCAACCTGGAGCTGGAGTGTCAGGCTGAGCAACTCAGGCTGCCTCAAAGTGGGGTGTGTATGAAGGAGTGATCACTGTAGTTGTATTGTTATTTTCCTGCCTCAGTACCTGCTGCTGAATGCTCTTTAAGGGAAGTTGCTGGCATGGGCTATACCAGACATTCAACTACTGGATTAAATGAAAATCATAAATTCACAATCTTGAGCTGTTACAACTCCTTCTCCCCAACTCCAAGCTCCAAAACCCCCTCTAGAACAGTGAACAAAACACCTCCAAACGTCCTTGCAATTTTGACTTCAGTGCCTTAGGTTGTGTAGCTGTATTTGTGTGTATTACTTTGTAGCAGGTTTGTTGGAACAGTGCAGGTGAGAGAATGTGTTCTGTACTCTGGTGGTTGCTCCACAGTCTCATTTATTTTTCAATACAATTGTCTTTGGATAAAGAAATTAAGAAGTCTGGGGGACGAGGAGAAGTACTGAGTATCTCAGTAGTCCCTGGTGATTAATTTTAGGCCCTCAAGGTATTTCTTCAAAGTATCTGCTCTTAACCAGTTCAGCTGTGTGAATCTCACAGACTCTTCTGAAAACCCTATTTCTTGCCTAGACTATGTTAAAGAAATTTGTGATACTGAAAAGCTCTAGAAATCTAGTGTGTTGTTTAATATATTTTTATTAATATGTTTTAAATGGAATTGATGTTGACATAAATTTGTCAAAGAGTAGTCAGTGATGGCCTAAACAAATGTTTAACCATTAACTAAAGTTTCTTTACTATCCTAATTCAGAAAATTTCACCCATGGCAGTTGTGCCTGCAGAAACTCTTAATGTATATTAGAAGAGGAGGAGTGTTCTAAGTCACAAAGAAATTAGATCATCATCAGGGCTGTGCTAAAATTTTAGTAGATGATGCCTTGGGGTTATTTACAAGGGACTTGTTAACTTCTTGATGCATATTCTCCCTTTCTTTTTCAAACCTAGCAAAGGAAGTGCTGCTGATCCTTGAGGACTCCAAACTGTAAAAAGTAGAGTGAGTTTGTTTCACTGTTTGAGGATATGACTGACCAAACAGTCTGGGAAAATATGCTTTCAGCAACTAAGTTCTGCTTAAAGTCAGATGTAGCTGATTTCTCTAATTTCAACAAAAATGGAATGAAACAGAAACTCTTAAAATCACCTTTGGTTTTAGGAAGTTTTAGAAAAAAAGTGTTAAAAAGTTTACAAAAAGAAGTTGCAGCTGAATCCTAACTTACTTGCTTAATATTTTCAAATCAAAATGAATACTGACAAAAACTTATGAGGGTGCATACATGTGTTGAAGTTTAGCTGTTCTCAGTGATGTATTTCTCACAACACAGCCTGGTCTGGTTTTGTGACTGACTTCACCCACTTTCTCTTTTGTCATCTGCAGTCATGGTAGCACTGCACGGAGTGAGTTCTATTCACTGATCCAGCCTCAAATGAACAGAACGAAGAGGAGTTCATTTTTCAGTGAACATGTGGATTCCTTTTCTTTTGCAGTGGTACTATCACATGAGAACCTTTGGAAATGTTCAGCCAGTAGTCCAGGAAAAGCCATATCCATCCATTTGATTTGCAATTCCAGTAGCTTAAGCTGCTAAAGAAACTATCATTTTCGTAACTGATTTCCGGCCTGCCTCTTCTGCTGAACCATTACTTTCTTGATGAAAGTCTTTCTGGTGTGAGGTTGGTTTGGTTAATTTTTTTTTTCTGTTTGTGTGTGAGAGAGAAACAGAGGTAATTGCATTGCTTTGCATAGGCAGACAGCTGATTTGCTCTGAAAAGAGTATGGGTCCTGATTTGTAACAAACTGCATAAAAGTACTTCTCTTATTCCCTTGGTTCCTTTATGCATGTTACCACTTTAAATCTTGGACAAGGTTGTTGATGATTTTTGTTTAGTCCCTTATGGCTAGCCTGATGACTTGGTTCCTTCTGCTCATCTGAGACTGGTTAATACAGTAAAGTTGCAATATTAGTATAATCCATCTTAGTGTGTCCACTATTTGATGTTTTAAATTTGTTTCGGAAAAAGCTTTTGTAGCTTTTCCTCAATATCTGAGTCAATAATAGCTTTCTGTTAATCTAATGAAGTTCTGTTCACATCATGATAGAAATTTATGTCAGTGAGAAATGAGCTGTATGCTCACTCTACTTGGAGGCAAGGACAGTGGGTTTTTTTGCCTGGATGACTAGATTGTGATAATGAAATATGTGAGTTGGCAAATGTGTAAGAGGTTTGTACAGCTCCACTTCTACTGTCTGCTCTGAAGTCATATTGTTAAGTATAAACAGTTTGAATTCAGTTCTTTGTAGTCTTTGAAATGCTGTGGTTCAGTTTAAGAATTAGCTGATAAATTTACTGTCATTGATCTGAATGTGCTTGGGTTTAATTTCTCCTTTTGTACTTAATTGAAGTATGTTATATTTATTTACTAGCCAGCCTTACTTTTCTTTTCTTATAAAAAGTCATTTAATATAAGGTTAAGTTGCATTATTAATTTTTTAACTGCCATTTGAAATCAGTTTGGCTTGGTAATAATTAGTTACAAAAGCTTCCAAATGGAAGAAAAACTGGGCTGCTGTTAAACAGGATTTGATGCACATGGAACAGTTAAGCAGTAATAAATTGCCTAGTAACTGAATAATTTCACTCAGATATGTGCCAATCTTGTCTCTACATTGAAAAATTTTGGAAGAAGAACTGATATTAGAAATTGCTTAATGCTGGAGGTTTATTGTAGTAACAGTAATACTAACTTGGCCTGATCTTTGAACATTTAAGGCTTGCTTTTATATCCCAGTGAATGATTTCATGTTCATTTATAATTTTTGTTGTGGGCGAGTTCCCAGAGGGGTATGTAGGAGAAGCACTAAGCGTCTCCAACTCCTTATTACATCTGCTGGAAGCACAAAGGAATCAGGCATGGAAGGGCCCCGGAGTTGACCTGGGCTGGCTCTGGTAGGAGCTAGTAATTCAGAGTATTGGATAAAGCGTCACCCTGGAGAGGGTAGCCAAACGTAGCTGTTGGCCTGAAGTCAACAGAAGCATACCTGTGGAAACTGTGTAGATGGATGCAGCAGTAGCCATCAAGAATGCTGGCATGGGTCCTCTGAGACATTGTTATTTATTAGGTAAATGTTTTTTATAGGAATAAGTTTGGTATTAATAGTTCATTTCCATGGCTTCATGAAATATATTACTCCTAGATATGTTCTATGCATTATTTGGAAAAGACTGTTTTAGGAACGGTTAGGTAAGGATAAGGCTTTTTGCTTGATGTTTTAATATGTCCAGATTTACTATTTTTTGGAAGAAACTACTTGTACAACTGTATGTAGTCTGGAAGGGACTGTATAATGTTTGAATTATAGGCAGAACTGGAAATGGGTTCCAAGATTTTGTAGGGGTTTGGTGGGGAGAGGGCAGATGGAATTAGTTTTGATTTCTGTCTATAGCTACAGACTGCATAATATCTTAATAAGTAGATACCTGCCTTTAATATGAAAAGGTTAGCTTTTCATATGCAGCAATGAGACTGAATTTGTTAACCTGCCAGCCCTTTTCAATGCTGATAAGGAATTCAGCCCTTGCAAGCTCAAGGAGGCTGCAGGTCCACAATCAGTTGGCTTTGGGGTGAAGCATGTTTGCAGCTTGAATTTACCACTGCTGCTCCATGGAAATCGGATCTGAGACTTGATCTGGGTTAAACAGAGCGGTCAAAAAGAAAAGGCTATTTTTAATGTGGATCAGCTCACTGAGCTTCGTAAGTTCACGCGAGTTGCATGGCCTCCTAAGTAGGTGAGGAGGGAGTAGTTACACTGTGGTGTGAAGGTGGGAATGAAGAGCCAGGAGTGGGACAGGTGAGATTTTGCAAACCTTGGTGCTGGCATCAGTAAGTCTTGAAACTGTGACCAGAAAGTCTTGCTTTGACTGCAGGAAGAGACAGATGTGAGTGACTGAAGGCAGGATGCAAGAAATGTTGTATGAGTTTTCATAAAGATCCCAAGACCTTGAGTTTATGAAGTTACAGTGAGCTTTATATTTTATGCCTGTCAATCCAGTAAATCTTCGTGAATTTTAGAATGGTATAATTTAGTAGTCCCCTTAGTATTTAACTGGTGATGATTATACCTTGTCCTGGTATTGATAAATTCGGTGATGATGTAGTAGATACATGAAAATTAGAGAAAATATTTGAAAGAGATGAAGAAAAGCTGATCCACCCATGGCTTGTGGATATATTGGACTAGCACCATCTTCTGAATGTTTAGTACATTGCAACTTTATGTCTTCAATAATGTACTAAAGAACACTTAAAATAATACTCATTCAACTTGGAATTTCAGAAATTGCATTACTGTATTTTTTTTTTTACACTCTGTTGACCTTATGGAATTGTTAAATTCAACCAAAACAAAGGATATCTCTAGCTGAATTAGTGGGAAAATAGGCTTTTTGTTTTTTACACGTCTTTAACCTCGGTCCTAAAACTTACCTTTAATGATAAAAGGAGGAAATTTATTTTTGAAAAAAGCTATTGAGCCCAGCAATTTGTCACTAGTAGCACAGGTAAATCAATTTAAGCATTTATTTGAACTTCCAGTAATCCTGATAAAAATAGTTTCATGTTGAATCAGAGAAGAGTTTCTTTTTTTTCTGTCAGCAAGTCAGAAGCAAGCTATTGCTGTATAATTTATAATTTCATTAAACATACCCTTGTCTAATGCCAGTGTTTTAGTGTGCCTGTGGGGACTGGAATTAATCTTCAGGGTGCTGGGCACTGGCGATTATGGTTTGTGTGAACACAGCTTATTGTGCTATGCTATGCTTTCTCAGCATCATTCAGTAAACATTTTCAACTATGTTCCTGTCCTATGCTGGTCACTGTGCATGCCCAGTGATTTTTATAATTGAATTAATATAGCAAGAAAAGTCCAGCTGGAGTGTGTTCTCCTGTCCTAGGCTTTTTCTCATTTCTCCTTGTCTCTAGGAAATAGCTACTCATAAAGATGTTTGAGTCTAAATTAACACCTTTAACTTAACTTAATAACTTAAATTTCTCATTGGCACAAAGATTAGGAAGCCTGAACACAAGTGTAAAAGAAGATGAAAGATGATTTAGTGCACAAAGCAGTAAATTGATGGTTCAGTGAAAGTCCCTGTGATCTTAGCAAGGCATTAAATTGATCTTTTCATATGTGTTTCATTTTCCATTTGTAAAAACAAGAATGGTATTTGCCTAATTTACTGGGAAGCAAATTAGTCAGCAAATGATCTATTACTAATTGCAAAGGGCTTGTAAATTGGCACTGGGGCCATGTAAGAATCTGACTGACTGGATAAAAAGCAGCAGTGAACAAACTGTCTTCTCTCCAGGAGGAGCTTGTAACCTTAGGATATATTTTTCTGTGGAAAGTAAAAACTAATTAACCAAAGGTTGCAAATTAGAGAACATTAAAGTCTTGTGAGATGATACTTTTGAGAGAGTAGCATTAATTTGCTGAAGCCAGGTTGTTCATTCTCCATACCAGAATGCACAAAAGTGTTTCATGTTTCATTCACAGCCCCACTTGGTTTGTTGCGCTTACCCTAAGGAGGTGTTTCTGTAGGTCTGTACGCTGCAATAAACAGAGATACGTGGTACATTCATCTGTACAGAGGTTTGTGCATGACATCTAAACTCTTTGTGCCTAGATTAATGCCTTCTGAGTTCACTGTCTGCTGCCTTGATAGATCTTCAGTGTACTTAGCCACTAGAGTTGCAGGGTGGGGAGAGGAAAATCAACAATGCCTTTCATCCACATCTCTTGCTTTCTGTGGTCTTATGATAACCTTTTTAAAAAAAAAAAAAAAGGAGTAGTTCCAGTTATGTTTTAATCCTAAAATAATATTCAAGGTGACTCAAATTTGTATTAGTTTAATAATATAATCTTTTCTGAATACTTGTTTCCGAGAATGTCACCATTAGGGGTAGGGATAAGTGGTACAGGTACCTAACAGAAGGGATCAGATTCCAGCTGTCAGTGTAGTCTTAGTCTTTTCAGTCAAATGAGAAATGGTTGCAAGAATTTCTGCCAAGAATTTATTAAAAATGAAAATGGGAAATGTCTAGCTGAGAAAAAAATTATTCTTAGTTTCTCTTTAACTGTCTCTTCAAGCTGTATAAGCCAGTCATCTATCATCCTAGTTTTGAAAAGGAACTTGGGTTTATTGATTTACCTTCATAAGAAATTTTACTTTTGTATGAAAAGATGCCTGCTGTTGTATTTGCAAAACTTAACATCATTTTAAAAATGACCTGCCATCTACCAGACATTAAAAATGCTTGTTATTAAGCAAGAATCGTGTCACACTGTGTCCTCTGCACTTGATGTGCTGAGACGGAGGCATTTGCTTCTGGCTGCTCTTCTTGTTTTCTGTTGAAACCTACTTTAAATCTTGCAAGTGTTAACCTCATTAACCTAAGATGCACAAGAACCACTGTGTTTTAGAGCTTTAGCAAAAATGCTGTAATTGTTTATTGTTTAACAGTATTTGAAAGTCTCATTCAATATGGGATATTTTTATAAAATACTTTCATAAATGCCAATCAGTGAACCTGTCATGGTAAACACATTCTTTTTATTATTTCCCATATTAGAACAAACTGTCAGCCTCATCAATTTGATTTTAATGTGTGAAATATTCTTATTCCAAGAAGCTCAGATTTTGTCTTTGTATGTCATTTTTTGGACAAGAAAGAGGATTCCACATAAGGTTTGTACAAATAAGTGGAGGCTTATATGAGAGGTGTGCATAAAACCAGGTAAACCTCATTCAAAGACATGATGTCTTTTTGTTTTTAAACAGAGGCCTAGGAATTTTCACCTTTCTTTTCCCATATTAGGCATACATTTTCATGTCTTGTATCTGTAGGAATTTGTCTTTTGGAAGGCGCTCAGATCATAGATTTGTCATTTAGAAAGCTGTATTTTTCATTATTGTAATTGAGAAGCATATTTGCTGATATTTCTAATTTTTTTGGAGGAGGAAGTGTTACAGTGTTTTGCGTAAATTACAAGGGGTTTTAAGCTATCTTTTTTTTTTTTTTTTCTTTCTGAAACCAGTAATTTCCTGTTGTATCTGGAAATGTTAAGTGTAGTTTTTTAAGTATTAAAGTGCAGCACCAGCTATTATTCTGCCTTAGCAAGTCTTTTAATACAACATTTGATTTGTTACTATGTCCTCATAGGAAAGCACCAGCAGTAGAGTGTACATGACAGTGAAAAAGTAAACACATGCTTGCAATCAAATTAATGTATTTCATCTGTCTTCAATTAATAACAATCTGTCATGCTATCTATCTGAGAAGCGGCATAAACAGTTTATTTTGTGTTTGGAATAACTTCCTGGAGGTAGTTAATGTGACACATAGTTTGTCTGACATGAGTATAACCAGATCAACACTCTAGATGTTTTCTTGATAACCTAAAAAAATTACTGAGAAAATCTGTACTGGAACTATATTTATATTTCGTTTTGAGCTTCCTTAAATCAGAGTAGGGGCATGGTTTTCAGGACTTCCATGAAAGAGTTTTCTTTTCTTGGCAGTTATACAATTTTAGTGTGAGAAAAAGATTGAAAGTATTAACAGAAAATTAACTATGAAAAGCTGCAGTTTGCACTCTTGACATTTGGGATTGAATATGCGAGAATGTGTGCTGTAGTAATTTAGAAGTACCAAATCAAAACAGATTTTCAAAAAGCTAGCTGATGCACACTCTGGTAGCGCTGCAGACCTGGTACAATTTATTAGCAAATTAATTTATTGTTATTTCTGTATAAATCTGGTTATATTGGATAATAATAACTGGATATTAGGTGGTTCTTTTTTTTATTTACACAGAAAGAACCTTTGTGTCTAGATAGAAAATGAAAGTGCAGTTGCTTGAAGTTCTAAGTAACCTATTGAAATACTCTTTAAAATCTAAGACATAATGAAATAGCTCCATCTTTTAGTGGAAAAGCAGTAGGTTGCTGGTAAGCTGTGCAATAAAAAACTAGGGAAGGATTTTTTTTTGGTTGCCCTTTTTTTTAATTTCACTTTTTTCTTGATGGTAGAATTAGGATTAAAAGTAGGTAATATTGCTTATGGCAGAAGAGGGCTTGAAAGGGGGTTCCTTCTGGCCAGAGCAGTGGGGTATGCTAAGCTATTCTCTGTTGACATGCTATGGAATAGAAGTCTGATAAACTGGGAAGTAAATAATGTTGCCTAGAATGTTGCTCGATGTTCAGCTTGATTTATGGTTTATTTTTTAGAATAGTGGATATTTGGTACCTCTTGGAAAAATCCCTCTTTTAATTCCCTTTTTCATACATGTTTGCTTATGCATGGAGGAAGCAGAACTGTCATGTTCTGGAATTAAACTGACTGTACTTGTTGAGCAGCATGTACTGCATGAAGATAATGCTGTTTAACAGTATTGTCCTCAGTCTACTATGTTTTCAGGTGCTCAAGCTAGCTTTGTTCTTAAGAAATCAGTCAGAAATTATACCAAAAAATAGGATGAAAAAGACATTGTCGTATACAGACCCCTTTTTTTATGACCCTGGAGTATTTTCAGAAGAGAAAATGTGTACATAATTTTAAGCACATGTAAATCAAATTAATAAATTATTAAAGCATTTTACTTGTCATGTCTGTGTGGGCTAATCGTGATAGCTCATTATTTAAACATTATGTAATTGTATACCTTGTGTGCACAGCTGCAAATACTTTGCAGAAAGATTTGTATTTCATTTTTCACAGCATACTATAAAAGAATATATTTTTGTGTGGTACCGTAGATTAATAAAGATGTTTACTCATAACTTTAAAACTACCCTAAATTATATTGAAATATGAAATAGCTATAATATGTAAGATAACTAAAAAACTAGAGAGTTGTAACTTCATTTATGTGTTACTACTAGTTTTAATGGAAAATACTGTTGTCAATTAAAAAAAAGTTCATTTTAAAGAGAACTGCCCCTTTGCAATGGAATCCTTTGCAGTTTTTACAATTCAAGGTCTGGAAGCGGAAGATGGTCAGATTTGGGTGGAGAGGCATTCCTTTACTGAAACTCTGAACTATCTCTTTCATGTTTCTTTCCCTACACGTGGTTTAGAAAGTGGATAAGTTATCACTGGTATAATCACTGAAAACAGCTTACAGTTTGCAAACGTAATCTCACGATCCAGGAGAAAGGCCAACAAATTATTAAACAGTCGGACTTGTTTCACATGCATTATACTCAGTTGTCCATACTATCCTCAGCAAGTACTGTCACTAGTTTCTCAGCTGCTTGGAAGTAGCTGTACAAGTTACCTGCTTGTGTTTCTTCCAGAATTACCTGAAAAATTCATGCAAAATGGATGTTTTCCTACTTAAAAAACCCCTGTAGTTTTCCACGGAGCTCTTCTCCAGTAATGTTATGAAAGAAGAGACTGGCAGTCCTATCTCCTTTTCCTGTGGGAAAGGGAGATAAATAAAATGAGTAGCAGCCTTTACATTCTGCACAAATGATGTTCTGTTGTCTTTTTAGAGTATATGCAGTTACTTGCTTATATGGTTTTAAAACCAGGATATTTGTCATTCTTCTGACTGATGATATATATTTTAAAGTACTTCCTGGCTTTGTGTTTGTACCAACTGTATTGGGTAAACTGTTACATGTATTTTATTATTGCCTTAATTTTAAGACAATACAGTTCTGGGATTTGATATCACACTTTATTCCTCGCAGCAAACTCGGGTGAGCTAATTATATTGGTCCTAGCTCCTGGATTTCAGAGAAGCAGGTGAGTTAAAGTAGTGTTTAATGGTGTAGTGGAATGGAAATGACCATCTGTGCATGGTGGTGCTGTGTGGCTCATTGCAGGCCATTTTTTAACTTATGGAATGATGCAAATATCTAAATAGTGGAAGAGAAACAATTTTGACATTAACTTATTTACCATTAGTGGTTTCAGAGTCTCAAGTCAAAAGCAGCAGAACTATTCAATCAAGATGGAATTGCTGTTGAATGTCTGGGTGTGGGTAGATGGTAAAGCACCCAGTTGTGTTTTATCTGGTACTTTTTAAGGTTTTTCTATTCCCTTGCTACAGTGCAATAAACTAAAATTTCAGTGACTTACTCTCAATTTCTCAAGTAAATTCATATAGAGTTTTGACTTTGAAGAACAATTTATGCTGTCTCAAGTGTTTCCTCACAACTTTTTAATCATAGGATAGATATCTAGCCTTACAGGATTTAAAACTATGGTTTCCTTTTCCATTTTGATTTAGCATTGTCCATGAGATTTTCACTGCAAGTAATTGATGTATAATAGCAATTTGAAGGGTACTTAGTGAAAATTCTTTTATAAATCACCTGAAGATGTAACCTAATCTAATCTCTCTGGTTATAACTTAAAATTACTATTTTGTCCTTCTCTTTTTTGAAACGTCACTTGCTCTCCACAGAGATGGCCATGGTGGTGTTTATGTCTTTTCCCTTACCTAAGTTCTGCAGTGTTGTTGTTCTTACCTGTTTTTTTCTTTTTTGCTGTGCTGGTTTTGGCTGGGAGAGAGTTGGTTTTCTTCCAAGAAGTCTTCAGGATAGCTTCAGGAATGCCTTAGAGGGAGTATCCTTGGGATTTCTGTGGGAGTTTGATACTTCTCTCCTAGATTCTGTTTTCTCTTTTCACCTTACTAGATCTCTGTTTAGTCTCACCTATAAATCAAAACGGAACTCCCTGGAATTCATGAGAAGCAAGCATACTTCTTAGTAAGTCTTACCTACTTTTGCTACAGCAGTTGATCTATGCTGGCTCAATCTTTGAGGGGAGATTTTCACTTGGATCTGTTTGCCTTGCTGAGGGTTATGTCTGAATTCCTGAAGTTTCTAATCTGTTTTTTTTGTGTCGGTGTCTTTATGGGATACTTGTACATACCGATGTATATCAACCTGTTAGTTATGGAACAGCAGTTTATCTTGCTATGTGTAATTGAAATGGTTCTTCATAGTAGACAATCTTAAAGATGAATGTTTAGTCTTATTTTAGAGAATCAACAAGATGGGCTCTTGAGAGGATAAGCAAGACGACAATAATTTTTGGAGACTATCTGGCAGCCATGTATTTTTTGTAGTTGTTGCTTGAGGCTTTTAGTGTGTATTTCAGGCATAAAAATGAGCAAAACCGCAAACAGCCTATATTGTGAATGCCTTTTCTTTGAAATGGACTTTGAATATACTTTGGAAGCTGATGAGCCTCCTTTTTCTGTCCTCATCAGGCTAGCCAGGGGAGCAATACTATGACCTATATCTCTCTTTCTTTCCCCCATTGCTCCTGATGTTCCTCTGCTTCTCCTGATACAAGTTTTCATATACTTATATTTAAGTGTTCAATTTAATGCAAGTATGGTCATTCCATTCTAGCCAAGGAATTAGCAATGTACTCTTTTGACATTTTAACTATTGCTTTGGTAATTTATACTTTTAACTGCCCTTTCTGCCTGTTGAACCCATTTTTAAGATGTATAGAATTTTTGAAATGATACATCAAAGAAATACCCTCATGGCCTTCTCCAAAGTTTACACATCTTGGGCTTGCTTTAGCTTTTCATGATCCAAAAACATACTTTAATGTAGATAGGAGAGTTTGTATTCAGGCTCTTGACCAAAAGTACTGGTTTGTAACATTTGTGTGCTGTAGAGAGTCACTGTTTGCAAATAGTTAAATTTCTTTCTACTTTTCTAACTTGTGTCCTATGTCCTTTTGTCTCCTTTATACATCCCACTGTGAATCTCTAGCCATCAGCTTATATTCTACTTGGTAAAAATGAAGCTATTAATTTTGCCCTGCTGTTACCCTCTTTCTCATTCCCTAAAGATGAGGAGGATGACTGTACCATCTGGCACGTAAACGTCACTTTGGGCCTTTCTCTAAATGTTTGTGTTTGATGTGTGGCCAAATTTTCGGATTCCTTCTTTGAGACCTTTGTTAGATGTGGCATATCATAGCCATTGACACAGTTAAAATGTTCTCATTTTGTATCTTAATTTCAGTAATTCCTTTTTCTTGGCCATTGCTATGTTATCTAGTCATTTAGAATATTCTTCAAGATCATTTTCCTGGTTTATAAAATCAAACTGTATTTATGTATCTTATTCACTTTCTTTCTATCCAAAACTTATTTGTCTTTGCCATTAAACTTTTCATGGCTTAAGTGCATTCTTGTATCATCCTTCATCCCAAGATACCTATTCCTGCTGTTAATTGGCTCATCGTATGAGTCCACATTGGCCAGCTGTTAGTTTTCTTTCTATAAAGTCCCTGCATTCCTTATAAACATCTTTTTTAGAAAATCCTTTTTCTCCTCCAAAGCTCTCCTTAAAGTCTTTTTGCTGTGATGTCTAAATAAAAGCTGGGCAAGACTTATCTCCCGGTGTGCTAAGAATTCTGCCTGTTGAGCTGACCAATGTCAGATGTTAAAGAAAAAGGACTGGAGGGTAACTATTCACTGTCTTTAGCTGATCTTCAGTAACTCTGTGATTATGCCCTTGGCCTGTGGGCAATGCAAAGGAATTGGACTTAGGATCATTGCCCTTCATTGACTTCAGACTGCAGTTTTGGGTAGTTAAATATTTATTAACACTTGAAACTCTTTTCTTGTACTAAAACCATGCCCTTTTTCACCAAGAGCTAATGTAACATGAATTAACCTGGCATTTTCTGTGGGCTTTGAATGTGTACATGGACAGTCACCTGGCAGTTCCCTGGCATGACAGTGACTGTACAGTTCAGAGCAGACAGCCTGACATTCAGGAGGTGGAAAGTGACTTGTGACCAGGGAAAAGGGCTGAGAAGTACACAAAGTTTGAAAACATAATTACACCTTGATTTTTTACTTTCAGTCTGTTTGTTTCTATGATCTCATGTGCTTTAATTTCTCCTCTGTAGTAAAGTATGTACTCCACTAACTGTGTATTATTATTGATGTTTCTTCATAGAAAATAAGAGGCATTTGAGGATATGGTTTCCAATATGTCAGTGGCATTTTCTTCCTGGAAATTCATCAATTTTAGCCTGTTATTTTCTTTGTAAACTCTCTATTCTTTCCTTCCTGGGAAAGAGAGTTTGAGAGAGATTGTAACTAGTGAATGTGCCTTTATGTATTTATGTAAACATGTCATGGTATTTTAAAGGAATATAGTGTACATACTGTCTATCTATTTATCTATTTGTATCATAACTGTGTGTAGGTTTTTGGAGTTCAGGTACAGTCAGAGAAATACGAGTGAAATCTGGAGGTGGGGTTAAAGTTCCTGTAAAAGGTCATGAAATGAAAATAAAAAAAAAAATGTTTTTATTTTTCCCCAAAGAGTAATCTCACTGTTCTGTTTTCCAGGCTGCACTTAAAGCTAATATGTGAAGCATAAAAATAATAGTTAATAATGAAATGTTTTAGGCAGTATGCTGTATTTTATTCTTAAAGACATTTCAAAAGAGTCTATCTTTTATCTTGGCATTTTTCAGAGAAAAAAATTAAATGCATGAGTTTTTAGCAAAATTTTTATTGACTTCAGGCTTTATTTTATTAAATGTATTTGTTATTCCATTTTTTAATGAAACTTTATTATATAGTGGACATTTAGTATTATGGAAAATCTGTACTAGAAACGTTAGTGTTAATAGCTTAGTATTTTAGTCCTTCACAAATTAATGCTTGTGGTAACTGGATGATTTTAGGCCTGTTCTTACAAACAAGGCCTTACTGATGTGCAAGGAACAGTAATATGTGTCAAAACCTCCACATTAACCAAGGTAAGCAGTATAAATGGGGTGTAGGAATCCCCTGTTAGACTAAAAATCTCCAAGAGAAAATCTCCAGAGCCTACAAATTAAAGACCTCCAATATCATTTAAAAATAAAGCCTTTTATGTAGTAGTAGAGCATTTTTTCAGCTGATAATCAAATGACACTATTATGCAGGCTTACTAGATTTGCAAATTTACAAGTTTTTACAAGTCAGTTGGGTCCCTTCCTCAGGAAATCAGTTGAAGTTTTTTTTCCTGTATTGACTCAAAGAGCCTGGTTGTCCTTAAATCCTTCTGAATATATTTGCCTTATAATTTGACTGCATTGAGTCAACACCCTTATAGGAACCGTAATGCAATAAAAAAAAGAGAAACTGTTCAATATAGTTTCCAATTACCTTAGGATCAGATTGGAGAGACTGGAATGTACACAATAAAACCTGCACAAGACTTGAGTTCTGTGAGATTTTGGAAGCAACCACTGCTTTGCAACATAAAATACCATTTGAAAGCTTTACTCTGCTTCCAGTGGTTGTAAAGTGATAAAAATGAAAATATGTGTGTGTCTTGAAATGTGCATTTTTCTTTTAAAAATTTTCTGAACCACACCTTTGTGGAATTGAAAGCCTCATATGTAAGTAACTAAGCATCACTGCTCTTACTCGGTTTTTTATTATAGTGAATGTTTTTGCTTTGCCATGTTCTGCAGTAAAATTCTTTATAACTTATTTACATTTTTACTTAAGAAAAATATGTGAATTTAGATGTGCTTGGTGAATTTATTTTGTAAAAGTCTTCAGGTTACACTGGAATCCCCAATATGCATCTTGCTTGCAAACAGAATATGGAATATTAGTTCTGTCTTGTTTTTGTATGTAGCTAGCAGTAGAGTTATTACAAACTCTATTTGAGTGTATCCAGAAATAAATTTGTGCTTTGAGATACGAATTTGTTGCATGGGACCATAAAATTTTAATTGTGGTTTCATTTTAGTTTTGCAAATAAAATTAGTCTGAGGTAATTCATTGCTTTTATTTTAGCAAATGATTATAGAGAGCAAGAAACTTGCATTTGTATACCGCTATAAAGGAAAGTATTACATCTGATGTGTTTTCAATGAATAATTTCTAAGCTGGGTAAAAAAAATGGGCTCTAGTGTAATAATTTTTCATTTCTTCAACTTATTTTTAGTTGACTTGGAGCACATGCGCACAGTGAAAGCTGACAAGCACCAGCGATTTTGTCAGGAAAACAATTTCAGTAGCCATTTTGTGTCAGCCAAGACAGGAGATTCTGTAAGTAAGAAAAAAACCAAACTTGTAGATGTCTGTTGTTTTTTTTCAAGATGCAGCAGTTTTGTTATACTTCACATAACAAACCATTGAGAACTCGGAGTGCTGCAGGCCCCTTTTTTGCCTCCCTTAGTTGCATGAAAAGTAGATCTTTGTATGAGTGCATATTATTGTTATTAAATTACAGTGGTTTCTCATCTGATTTTCAGTTTGAGGTACAGATTTTAATGGAAATGGTGTGGCTTATACATCAGCATGAGAACTGAGACCAGCTAAATCTCTGTTTGCTGTCAGCCTGTAGTTAAATATTTATTTCTTCCTTCCAGGTGGAGTCCCATCTATAGACCATCAATATAGAAATTTCCAACAATTGGTAAATAATGTGACAAGACCCTGTTGCAATAAAAGTTTTTAATATGAGTCCTGAGCCATGAGAGACATTGCCTCTGCAGGTCCATTGAAATTTGAACATTCTGGCATTTGTAGCAGATGCTTTGCAGAGTGCATTTTTGAACAGTCTTTTGACTCTGAGCTAACTGGGTTATTTGTTTTAGTTGGAAGTGTATGAAAGAAAAGGTTCTTTTTAGTTGACACTACCAGTCAAATTAAATCATATTGTATTGTTTTGCTGGATTTCTGTCACATGCCTAATGAGTTTGTCATTGCCATAAAAGTCTTGTATCTGTCTCCTTAGTATTATTGTTGACATGAAAGTTTACTTTATTTTTATGTTATTGAACAGCAAGACCTTGTTCAAGTACAGGGAAGTATAGTCCACAAAAGGAATCACTTGTTAAGGTCTTTGATTAAAATTGTGCAGTGAACTGCCTAATTTTGTAAGATAATAGTTTTTTTCTGTAAAGTCTAACAATACTGCTGTTACAAATGCGGTGAGTCCTGATTCTCTTTATAGTTTGTGTTAAATCCCTGGCATATTTTTTTGTTTAAAGTGTGAAAATACAGGCTTTTTATGTTAGAAACAGAAGAAAAAAATCATAATACTGCAGTTAATAAAATGTGCATCTGATAAAATGTATTCTTTTCTCAAGGAGACCACCAAAATCAGTTCATTTCATAATTGATACATTTATCATTGCTAATTATGACAGAATCTTTATTGCAGCTTTTAAATTAAGTCATTAATTACATCAGCATTCCACTATATATACTGATTTTACTTTTCATAGCTAACTGTTTAAAAACAAAATTAAATCTGAACATACCTAGAAAACATTAACCGGAAATCTTTGCCTAAATATCTACTAAAAAAAGAAGTAGTTTCAGTAGTTCATTTTGAATTTCAGTATAAATTTGAATTAGCCCTTTCACTGTTGCTGCACACTCATCTTTCAAAATCTTCATGTACTTTGGTAGTTGTGCAGGAAAGATGGAGTGTTTATCCTAGACAGTGATTTAAGAAGAGGGCATCCATTGCAACTGTGAATATAGACCACAGGATTCTTACTCAGTTAAATGATTTGTTTTGTTTACATCAGATCTTTTCAACAGACTTGTTTGCAGAAGATGATTTTGTGTACATAGAAAATTCTGAAAGTCTCCTCGGGAGAAAAATTTTCATGGAAGATTTTTATAACTAACTGTGTTACTGTCCATCAGATCACATAACTGAAGCATTGCACTTGTGCTTGATGCTTTTTGCACAGAGTGTCCTCAGGGCAGGTGATGTAGCTCAGAGCACCTGAGAGCTTGGTGTAGGTTAAACTAGGTTTCTGGGCCTCAGAATCTCTGTTGAGTAAGTCCTTTCTTGTTGTGTAGATGTTGGTAGAACAGACCAGTACTAGACCAAGGAATTGAGAGAAAGAGCAATTGTTTTGGAAACTACCGCACTTTGTTGGTTGAGCCACTAATTTATTTCTGCTTTCCATCTCAGGTGGAAGAAGAGATTGTGTAAATGGTATTTTTCTGAATTTTCACTGAAAATGACTGAGAGCATGTACATAGATCTTGTTTTTTGGGGGTGGCAGCTACATGATGAAAACCAATGTTTGTTAGTAATTTAGACTGTGAGTGAACTCAGACAAACCGCCCTGCAGATAAAATACAACATGTAGCCTGGCAATACAGTGTTCAGCAGCAGTGTACACTTAAATCTGCTCCTCTTGAACATCTGTCATGTTCTTTAATCACATTTAAAATGCAGTTTTACCTAAACAGTAAGGTAAGTGGATTGTCTTGAGATAAATTAAAGGAATTATTTAAGACAGCACTGCCACCCAGTATTATGTGTAAAACCATGTCCGAAGTCTAACTGCCAGGCTGCTGCTGCAGGCTGTACAACATCTTGCTTGTTCCTAGATACTTCTATTCAGGATATGTTTTGTAAGATTCTTCAGAACTCTTTCATATTGCTATTTTTTGAACATGTGTAGCAGAGATTTTGGTGATGTCGATGCACAGTTCTGTTGTTCTCAGTTTTGGAAACCTACATCTCTTACTTCACAATACACTGATAATATATTTTTGTGCTAAACATTAGTGAATACCCATATTCATATTTTATAGCACCAAGAGTAGTATTTGAGAGGTGCGTTGTGTAAAAGCTTGTTTAAACTTAGGTCTCTGGAGGCAGAGTAGAAGTGTTGCTTAACAATCCAGCATACTGTTCATTCCTTGTACCACTGTTGAGTTATTTTCCCAAAATTTTAAACAAAATTGAAAGTACCAGATGAGGTTATTTTAAGATCTGTTTTGCACAGGTCATAATCTTGTATATCATTGTTTACAGTTCAAGAATGGTTTGATATATTTGAAAGAACCTCAAGGACGTCTGTTTTTAATCATTTAAATGCAATTTTTTTTTTTCCATAGGTCTTCCTATGTTTTCAGAGAATTGCTGCTGACATACTCGGCATCAAATTAAACAAAGCAGAATTGGAACAATCACAGGTGATTTTCCACAAATACATGGGTGTTTTTAGTATTTTATTTAGTATTAAAAGTTATCTTGTTGCAGATTTATAATTTTTCTTTAAATCAATGTTCATTTATTTTTCTGAAGATAATTATTTAATTTCACAACAGCTTTTTAAAAATATAATAATTTCTTATTTATCCATCATGATCAACTCTCTGAAACAAGAAAAAACATGTTCAAAAATGAAGAAAAACTTTAGTTCTAAGGATGTTTGTTTAAAAATAGCGCTTAAAATGAGTTTAAAAATTAAATATGTATGCATATACAGGTAGCAAGGAAGATATTAATGATAATATATGCATGGGTTTAAACTGAAAAATTTTTCTACAACCCAGTTTTCAGAAACCTCAGAAAAAGAAGATTATACTACTGAGGCAACCCTGTGTAATGACATTTGAGATTATAATTATTTAAATTTACTTAGTGAACCCAAATGTTGCTATTCTAGAGGTGTAATATCCTGGAACTGCTTTTCCCTACCAGTGTTGAACAAGTACCCTAAAATAAGTCAATGAGTTTATTTAAAATAAATGGTAAAACATTTCTTATGTACAGCTTGGTCTCCTGCTTTTTGAAATATACAATAAATATGTAATTTCTGAAAGTGCTTTGCCACAGCAGTGTTTGCAATCTGTGTTGAAGTGGTTAACTAGAAAACTGTATTGCAAACAGTAAAACTGTAAAATATACTTACAGAGCATACTTAACAAGCAGAGTAGTTTCAAAAAGCTGTAATTTACAGGCAGAGAAATACTAAGTGTGTCTTTTCAATGTTCTTTTACTACTAAGGTACCATCCATCTATTACTCTGAGCTTTGTGATTATTTGCATATAAATAATTGAGCACATAGAGTTCTTGAATTTTCCTTTGGTTGTTTGGCTAGCACTGGAATATCAGTCCTAGACCTCTCTATGCTGTGAGTGGTGTTCCATACCTCAGGTGTAAGACTGTAGAAAGGTGTGCAAATACCTTAAATTTAAAAGAGACTGATAATAGGTTTATATGGGAAATTGTGTCATTCTAAGGAGAGTGTCTGTTTTTAGGTTGTTACTTTAGAGTAGGAACCTCCACATAGCCCCAACTCAAGAATACATAACTTTCTGTGTCAAAATGATATCAGGTTTAAGTAGGCTTCCTTGAAATTTTTAGGCATTGAGTATTCTAGCTATTGGGCTATAAAATTAGATTGGTGGATAGATGGATGCTGGATAAATGCTATAAATAATCCAGTAAAAACAATAATGTGACTCATCCCTAAAGTATACAAGTGTTGACTTGGATTTAATCTTTAAATAAGGAGTAAAAGCCACTGTAGTTTTTACAAATATGCACTACTTACACACTGCATGATATATTTGAGTTTTCCATATTTTGTGTAATGTGAGATTTCCTCATTTTGAAAACAGCGAAGGTTGTTGCTTGAATCTGTTTGTCAGAGAACATCAGATATGTTCATTCCATCTAGCTGGTAACAAAGTATAAGATTAAATACTGAACTTGTGTAAGATGCCAACAGTCAAATGCTATACGTGTATTTTTTTTATTGTCTAGTATTGAGAATATGCTTTAAAATTATTTCTAGCACTCGATTTTATGCCTGAAGATCTTATCTTTTGTGTTTAGAGTCAGTTATAATTGTCACAGTCTAGGAAGATCTTAGCAGTGACTCATAGGTGGATAGAAATAAGTAGTAAGAATCCCAAACACATTATTTTAACTTGTGTGAATTTGTGGCGTTTGGCTCATGACTTTTAAACTTTGATGACTGGCAGAACTGCAGAAGCTCTTGTGGAAAGTATTTGAGGTTCTCAGCTGCCTTCAAATTAGCAGCACAACTTCTGTTAATTAACTGCAAGAACAAGCCTTAGAAATTGAATTATATTTACTCTGCATTGTTTTAGAAAACAGCTGCAGCAGTTTAAGATATTAATGCAGCCCAAGCTATTTGCTACTGCCCTTTTGTTGGAATGTGTTGCTCTCACATCAGAATCAGAAAATGGAAGGTGATCATGTGCTTTGGCCACATCAGGGTGAAGTTGAGCAGCTTAATTTAAACTGCTGCTGAAAGTTGTTTTAAAGAGAAGCTGCCAGACTTTGTGCTGAAGTGGATGAGGTGCAAGTACACGTTACATTCCACCAGCTCTCCTTTGGCAGCAGTGATCTCCACCAGAGGAATAGGACAGACATTTGGGGGTGGTAAGTTTTTAAACTATCTCAGCTAGAGCGACTAAACCTTGTCTGTTCACATGCTGAGATGACTGTTAATCAAACCTTTATTTGGACAAAACTGTGGTGAAACAAAGAACTAGATTACTCTTCATGCGTGACTGGAAAGTAGAGCATGTTTTTTGAAATGGAACAGTTCCAAAATCAAAAAATTGCCGATTCTGACTTAATTTTAGTCCTCAAAATACTCTCCCTTTTAAATTGCAAGGGTCTGATGAAATTTGAGGAAATAGCTCCTTTACTAATCAAATGTTTTTCTTTCTGTATTTTTTACTTTCAACCGTAGTGTAAAAACTGCATGGGGTACAGCTTTGTTCCTTGGCATTGGCAAGAGCTAGCATTTTTGTAAGTGATGTGTAGTTTTCTCTCTAACTAAACGCCAGTTCAGCAGACCAGTGTGTGTGCGCCAGCTTTGTACAATAAAATGTTTGGCAGATAAGTCAGATCTTGAATACAGAACACCTGGACCAAGAAAGGTTATTTCTCATTATTGACAGTGACTTGAACCATGGCAATGATAACACTTGACATAGAATCTGATGCAGAGGCCCAAGTTTTTAATTACCATGAACTTAATAAAAGAAATGTTGCAATGATATTTTTTTACTCCTATTTGGATGAAATTCCATTAGAAAATGGAAGTAATTTATGATCGTCAGTTTTTTGCTACAGTGTACCTAAGCATAGGTCACTAACCTGCCTGTGTTTACAGGATGGGATTTAGACCAATGTTTGAGAAACAATTAATTGCTTACTGATTGCAAGACTTTTTTTTTTTTTTTGCCCCTTAGCTCTAGTCAAAAGATTGGTATGAAGAAACTAGGTCCTGTGAGGTCAGATAACGCTGTTTAATGCTAAAACTCCTACTACTGCCCTACATGGAATTTGGCAACCTTTCTCTTGATAACATCAGGCCAGGAGTCCAGTGAATCATGAGTGTTGTCCACTAGATAAGATAATATGAATGTGATCCATTAAACTCAAGAAGAGTACTTCAGCAGCTAATAAATCCAGGTCCTTTACCAGCCTATTCAATTATCGTTGCTTGCTTGACATACAGGTTTTATTTACAGAGGTAATCTTTTAACATATTCTGTTTATATATTCCTAATCCAGTTTATATATTGTTTCCTTTAAAATGATAGAATTTAATTCTTTATTAATTCTTTTTAACCTTGAAAATGTATTGTAGGAAAGTTGAAGTATTTAAGAAAAAAATATTAAACTGGTTTAGGGTATCTTTCATAGCAGACTTACCTCCTCTGCTGCTTCTTTGCTGAAATTGTTCCATGAGTTTTACTTCCTTTGCATGAACCTTCTATCGACCTTTTATTAATAAGGAGAACCCTGTATCCCTTACCTATATTAATAATGAGAAAACTTTTTAACAGTCTTGTTTGTTTGTCTTTAGGGGAAAAATGGGAACCTTTTATTTTTAAAAGAAGCAAAGAAAAATCAAAACTTGCAGCATTTTGATGTGAGGTTGTTAATTTGGTCACTGCTTTTGGATTATATATTTAGGTATAGTGTGATAGTTATGTAATGGGAAAGATGCATGCGTACAGCTAATGCATTTGTTACAGGCTGATAATGTAGTATTTAATATTTAAGTATCTTTGACTTAAAGGAGGAATAGGCCATTGTCATCTTTTCTTCCACTGAATTCCCTGCCTTTTTATTCTGTCCCTTCTCTAGCTTTAATACACTTTTGCTGATTGCATGTATGAGCCTTTCACTTTGGTGCTTTGAAAGGGCATGTCCTGGAAGAAGCTCGAGAAGCAGCCCTGGTGCTGCTTTCAGCCAGACATGTTGCTCTTGTATCAGCCTAAGGCCTGAAAATGCACTTTCATTTTGCTTCTGCATAATCTTGTGTTATCCATTCATTCTTTTCAACTGATTAATCTCTCCATTGTTTTCCTTCTCTTTTCTTTTTACATTCTTCTCCTTGCCCTCTATCCATCATGTTGATACATGGTTAACAGCATGTTGTCAGGGCAGAACTAGTGAAATATCCTGAAGAAGATAACCAGCATCACACTTCCAACTGCCAGAGCAAAGTCTGCTCAATGCAGTAGTTCAGGTATTGATGGAAAACTCGGTTTGTTTCTTTTTTATAAGCTGCGTTGCTTTTACATGAAGTAACAACTGTTAAAGTAAGTTCTATTGAAAGATTGTGTTTTGTATATGTAAGCACTTGCAATACTCAACATGTTATTTTGGAACTCTGTGTACAATTAATTATATAGTGTTTCTAATAATCAGATAGTTGGTAGAAACTTTGAAATGCTTCATGTATTCAGTGCTGTACATTCAAAATATTACAAAGCTGTCTCAGATGGAAATGGATGCAAAATTGTACATTTTCGTCTCCTCATGTAGGAGAGAACATCAGTCTTATCAAATGTTTTGTAAATAGAATGGGTAATATCTGTTAGATCTGTATTGGAGAATAAATATAGTATGCTTTTTATGTTAATGTAATCTTTAGCCAGTATGCCTATCAAAGCTTTTTAAAAATATGGCTGTATTTAAAATTTGCTTTGAAGTCTGTCCATGTTTTCTGATGAAATGCTTGTAGTAAAGACAAAAAGGCAAACTGAGGTACAATTTCCAGTTACAATTTAGGCAGCTATTCTTAAAGAATGAATGGCACAACTTTTGCAAATAAATTTTGCTTTATTACTCTCATACAGAACAATTTTCATGGAAGTAGAACTGTATTCACTGCTTTAGCAAGAAAGTCTTATTCCTTTTGTAGTGTTGTGAAAACTACCAAGGCACTTGTTTCTCCTTAGTATGAATAAACTGAAAATTACAATCAGAATTAGCGCCTGATAAAGCTTCCTGTAAGGTAGTGGAAAAAAACCTGGCTTGTTTGTTGTCTTTCCCTTCATATTTCAGTAAAAATCTGTTGAATGCTTTGCCAGCATGAAGGTTGTATTTTTTGATTGTTACTGTGTTTTCTTTTATGACAGAGGGTGGTGAAGGCAGATATTGTCAACTACAGTCAGGAGCCTGTGACAAGAAGCGTTAATCCTCCCAGAAGCTCAATGTGTGCGGTTCAATGACCACGCTGCTCTTCTCTGGTTTGATACCTGTGCAGTCCTCCTGCCTTGACACAGGCTCGGGGATTACCAGGAACTTTAACAGGGACCACCGCAACAATGCAATTAGAGGTTTCGGAAACATGTTGCACCCTTGTCCATTAAGAAGCAGCAGGCAGTTGTTTGACTGGCTGAAATTCAAATATGTGTGAGACCACACATTTGAAAAATTAAGGTCTATATTCTTTTAAATTATATTTAAATAAAACTGTATAACTGTGTTTATGTTTTCTCCTGTCTATTTGACTGATACCAGAACAAAAATGGATGAGGAAGCCCTGCATTCAAAATGCTTTTAAAGACATCATCATGGAAGTGTATTTTGCCAAAGCATTTTAAATTTTTTTTTCTCCAGTTATTTGAACTAAGACTCAGAAAAATGTTACTTGGAAAAGCTGTTGCTGGAATAATTTTAAACATATAATATATTTTATCTAGGGATAATTTTGAAAGTGTTCCATTAATATATATAGTTAGCACAAAATGTATAAATTGTATCCAGTGAGAAACAGTGCTTGAAATAAAGCTGTTATTATAAAATACCTTTTCTGATGTCTCAAGTTGTCTCCATGGATGCTCTGAAAAATGCTAGTGTTTTTGTGTATTTTTATTACCACATCAGCATTACTTCTTGCAGTAAAAGATAGGCTTATATATCTTTATGAATATGGATGAATCTCAGTCAGCAGTTTGGTCTGTAAATGATGAGTGATATATTCAACATGCATTAGAAACTGTTGATAGATCAATTTGCATCAGTCACTTTAAATAACTAACAGAATGACTTTTGGCCTGGTACTCTTCTTTCTAGTTGAGAGTAAATGACAAAAATCAGTCTGCTCTGTGAACTTCACACTTCTTCCCTGTTCCTTTTCTAGCTGTGCACACAGTTCTCTGCTGGCACATTTGAAACAGAAAGGTAAGGAGAGAAAAAAAATTAAGCTGTCTCAATTCCAAACTAGAAATCTTTTCATGTTTAAACTCCAGAATGTGCTTTCTTATCACCATGAGGAAGCATTTGGAGATTCAGAAAGTAATGAGGCTCTGAGGGAAGCTTGTATATCACAAGTGAAAATCATGAGGTTCTTCAAGTGAATGTTACTATTAAACTGTTCAAGCAAGTGCTTACTAGTTGGAGCAATTAAACAATTAGTAATTTAATAAAGTAGCTAAACTATTTTAACTATATTAAAAAAAGATTGCAGATGGCAAAAAGTCCTATTTGTTAGCTTAACACATATAATTCTGTGATATGACTTAGTGTGTAATGTTTAGCATTCAGGTATGGGAAATTCTAAGAAAGAAGCCTAGATATTGAGAAGATTATTCTACACTAACATAGGTGTGATTTGCAGTAAATTATTTATTCTAGAGTTACAGTCTGTATTCTTGCTCCTTCCCATGGAGTTTGTGTCCCACTTGCTTTAGTGTATAGTTAAGTGCAGCTGTAAGGGGAACTCTCTTCCACTACCACCAGATGAGAACTTCTCTTTGAAGAGTTTTTCTAAAGTAGTTACTCAGTTCACAAGTTTATGGCCTCCAAGGCAGGTGGGAAGTTTTTTTAAACCCTTAGATTTCTTGGTGTGTTTGCGGCCTGAACTCTGATGGTATGTTCAAATATTAACAAGAACTTCCCCCTCTGAGGAGCTGAGCACAATTATATGCAGAGCCCATTGCTACCTTGAATAATAAAAAATTTTTGCTTTTACATTTTGGGTATCCTATAGTATGAAAGATGTTATATGTGTCCCAGTCCGAGCTGTTTTACAGATGGATTTTGTGTGTTGGTCTCATCACAATTTTTATTCTTGGTGCCTATTTTCCTAGCTGTCTTTGACTTGTACATCCTTTTGTATTGTATTCCTATTGATCTTTCACCAACTGCTGTGTTAAAGGCCTACCTCCTCTGAAGATATTGTTGTTTATGTTTCCAAGCTGCCCTCATTCTTCCTAATGTACATCTGTATTATTTATGCTAACTGGGAATCTCCTCTCTTCCGTGCCCTCAGCCCCTCCTTTTGCTGCCCCTCTTAACCTCCTCAGCTTTTTGTATTGTATACTGACTTCCACTCTCTCTGCTTTTCCCTACCCTTCCTGCCCCATTGAGATCCATTACCTGTCCACCTTTTAATCCTTACAAATGAGCTTTGCTCTTTTTGCTCAGCCTTGGGGACCCCACCTTGAGCCTTCTGATTCCAGCTGCAGTCTAAATCCTTGGCTGTGGTAGCTGCCTTTGAAGTGCTGCAGCAGCTGTGATTGAAGATTGAGCAGTGCTGTTGCTGGTGCTATGGCACAAGTTCCTCAGGCAGAGCAGAAAGGTCAGAGATTATTCTGGGGGATTAAGCAGTATGGAGAGAGGGAGTAGACAGTGTTCTGCAGGGAAGGCAAGGTGACTGGATGGATAGACACAAATCTAGTTAGAGAGGTGTGTAAGGGAAGGCAAGCGAGCCACTGCTTTGGGTCCGGTTGCCTTCTGTAAGTAACATCCTACCACTACTGATTCACGTGATTCATATATAGTAGAGTTGAATTGTGCCATATTAATGCACTTAAAATTTTTTCCAAGGTGAGAACTCGTTGAAGGCAATTCAGCAAACAGTAATGAAGTAAAAAATGCAGTGCTCTCCAAAAGTGAGGCGACATATGCTTAATGTCCACTGACATAGGGAGTGGGCTGGGACAAGTGAAGCATGTTTTTTCCTGAAGCTGAGGCCAGATGAAGGGAAGAAACATGTTCAGGCCCTGATCTTACACAGATGCACACTGGTGAAGTGATCTGCCTGCTCAGAGCTGTTGCAAGTAATCATTTCAGTAACAGCTCTGCAGTTAAAGATTGTTGCTAAGTTCAGCTCCTCGCTAAGGTCAGTCTCTGTGATGTGGTGAACACCAGTAGTTACATTGTGTCTGGCTGCGTTGTAGAATATCAGTGCTTTTAAAACACGGATCTGAAGCATTATTAGACTCAATGCAGCTTCTTATCTTTTGTGGTTCTAAAGTTTGGTGGAGTCAAATTGAATCTGTTTCACAAACAACAGCGTGAAGGTATTTTCCCTTACAACCAGATGCTGTCAGTCCCAGAACATGTGATGAGTTCATGATCTCCCTGGATACATTGTTCTTTTGACATTTCATAAAAGCACATGAAGCTGCTTTTTAACCAAAATAACTTTTTTTTAAAATGTTTTAGACACATACAAGATCACTAGGAAATTATGTGAAATGTGCTATTTTGAGGAATTTGAAAATTGTCAGTGCTATCTATCTGCATCATTAGGCATCTGAAAATTCCCTTTTCTTTAAATTGCTGCTTGATTTTCACTGGAAGAAAAGGCCTTATGAATCAGGCAGCTTCTTCTAAATGCAGAGCAAATTTACTTGTCAGCAGGTGCACCTGGTAATGAGCCTGATAGGCAAAATTTAATAATAATTTTGTAAAGAAAAATATCATTGTAATATTTGAAGGTGGTTATTCTGCTTTTTTGTGAGAATGGCAATTTAGATAAATTGCAATTGTATTTTTCCTTTTTACAGTTATTTTATGTCAGGAATATGATTGCTTTTCCACAAAAGTTTATAATCTTTGTTTCATGATGTTCTTGACATTTTTACAAAGTCATACTAGAGAGTACTGTTTAGAAGGTAAACATTGGTATATCTAACTTGGACTGTACTGTGATGTTAATGTTTTGACAGAAGATTAAAGCACTGTTCTGTAACATAAATAACAAGTTTATAATAATGGGAAATTTTCTGCAGGGGAATTTTTCCTATTTAGAATACTTGCATGCATTTCTGATGTAGCTTAACAGTTTGTATGAGGGGCCTAATAGATGTATTTAAAGCAGCATTGACTTCTATAGAAGTTATATTTACAAAGCTGGCACGATTAACTACTTTTCTTTCTGGAATTTGCACATTATTTCCCAAGCAAAGATGTTACTCTACAATGCTGTATTCTTTTCTTTCTCAGTTCAAATACTACTGCTTAACATATAATCTGATTTCTTTAGGCTGCCTTTATTTAAAACCAACTCATAACCACTTAAAATGTCAAAATAGCTGAATGTTTCTGAAAAGAAAAAGCCAAAATATATCCATGTTTGCATAGGGGTAATGGTGTACATATGAGATTAAAACTCCAGTCCAGATAATTATCCGTAGGAAGCAAATTTATACTCTGATTTCAGATGCTATGAATAGAATGTGATTAGAATTTTATGTGTTGCAGTTTTATTTGCAAAATACACAGGTCCTATATAAAACCTCTTTTTATAAAGTACTCTCTAGAAGCCTTGGGGATCCCTGTTTAACTTGCAAATGCCGAAGTTTGATCTTCCCCAAATAGAAGATAGTGAAGCTCCTGAGTTCCATGAACCGATTTCTATTTTCAGCTTCCCATAGAGAGCTGACTGTTCAGCCAATTTAAACTCTTTTTTTTTTTTTTCTACTCCACTTCATCTTCATTCATTTTGGCACCATTTTGAACTGGAAGACTTCCAGTTAGTTAATTGGCCATTTGCCTTGTTTTATGTGGGGTGATGTCAAGTGCTGAAATAACCGATTGACTGAAAGCAATCTTGTTTCAAAGGCTGGTCAGAACCAAACCTCAGAAGGTACCAATTTCAGGTTTGTTTTGTATTTAACTGCTACACAGCAGTCCTTCTCCTAGTGGATGAACCTCGGAGAAGAATATAGATTTGAAGTCAAGAACTTGTGTTTGCTCAGATACCACATTTAGAGCACTGAATTCTGGAGGAAGTAGGAATCCAGATCTTTTTTTAATATCACTTTCAAGACTTCCTCTACTTCTACTCTGTAGTGTCATACTAGCAATCAATGTTTTTAAAAAAATATTACTTCAAGTCCCCATTTTAAAAACAAAATGTGGTAAATATACTTTGGTTCAGGAAAGTTTTTCTTTTAAGGATGAGTGGAAAAAACTGCTTATGTTGTATGAAATATCACTGGCATAGTTGAAGATACTTAATACACATTAATAATCATATTTGCTTGTCATTATCTGCTAAATATCCTGTATTCTGCTTTCTACTTTTCTTACTTATTCTTTAGAATGATAATGATTATAAATAGAAAATAAAACACCAAAGCAGTTTTAATTAATTAATGCCTCAGAAAACGTCCTGCAAACTGCTTCAGGCGAACATTTTTTCTTTGCTAGCAAAACTCCATTTCTGTCCTTTCCTGGGCTGATCCATACCAGGTAGCTTGGAGGATCATGACCTACTAATCCTTTTTGATTTCTGGTGAGCTTTTAAAAACAAAGTAGACCAAGAAACATCAAAGGGGGATTTAAAAGACACACACTGTGCCCTGAAAAGTAAATGTTGCTTTGGAAAGCATTCTCTCCTTTAAAAAAGAAGTGAATGCTGTGGTTCAATATTATTCACCAAAAGCACTTAAGCATATGCTCAAAATTAAGCATGTATTTAAGTTCCCTTGAAGTCTATGCTGTTTAAGTAGACACTTGAAGCTGAATACATTCTGTCATACTTTGCTGACACAGAAATTCTGGCTCCATTGAAATAAATGCCTTTGAGGCTAAAGTTCTTTCGGGAATTTCTGTGTTGTTTCTTAAATTTTCTACCCATTGTGAAGGGTATAAACTAAAGCCACTCCCAAGTTAAAAAGAAAAAAAAAATGGAAAAATGTTTCTCATACAGTCAGTTGTTTTTCTGGTATTTTCTCTAGCATGAATAGTATGGAAATTGAAAAAATAAAAGTTGAAATGTGGTTTAGTTTTGTGAGCAGAACATTTACTTGACATTGGGCAAGTTGCTGTTTTTGGAACAAATGCTCCTCAGATCCATAATGAATCAGAAACAAAAGAATCTGGAGGTGCTTGACAAGTCTCATTGCAAACTGAATTCCGACTGATAGTGCGGGAAAACATATCAAGTTCCCATTTGTAGTGTCTGAATTGCAGATCTGACATGGAGGATAAACAAGAGCTGGTACTTCTTAGATTTGGGGAGGTATTTGATCACCATCTTGGAAAAAATGAAGTGTGATTTCTGGATATATTCCAGTATTTGTCAGAGAACGGTGAGGCAATGTTTAACTGCATAATGGAAACTGGAGAGAAATTTTGACATCCCACTCATCAATCCAATTGCTTTTTTATCTCTCCACTGTCTTGGAAAGAGAGCAAAGTGTAAACCAACATTTGGCACAAATGGGCTGTCTGTGCCGTTTAGGAGCAATTTGCATGTAATTGGTAACAATTATACAGACAACCCATTTATAACAGGGAGTGAGCTCACAACCTAGCATAAACTACAAGAAAACTAATCATATCCCCCAGGAATCATACACTGATGTAAGAAAGGAAATGGAATTTTTTCAGTTGAACCTCTTTACTGGTTTTATCACCCTGAAATTCAAGGGTGCAGATAAGCCTGTAGTCAACGTTCTCAAAAGTGCAACTGGTGTTTGTACCAATTAAGCTTGAATATAATCAGAAGTCTTAAAGAGGGTGCTCTCTTTCTCGTTTTCCCTGTGGTAATCTTCCTAACTAAATGGCCAGCCTTTGAAAGTTCAGAGTTTAACACTGTTTCCATGTGCTCAGCTGCTGAACTGATGAGGTGGCTTCCCAGTGTCCTCTGTCAAGGGCACCTGGTGCCAGCCAGGTCCCCAGCAGAAGAGACTGAGGTGGCAGGTAGTGGTGATACTGAAGTGCAGCTGAGCAGGCTTGGAGAAGCTTCAGCCAGATATTGCAATTGAGGAAGTGTGAGTTAATTGACTGAGATACAATTAGTTTGATTTGTGCATGTCAGCAGCAGTTGAATGTCTTCCTCTGTCTTTTGGATAAAACACCAACTGACTTTTTAATTATTGTTACTGTTTTTTTCAGATGGGTGGAAACATACTGTAGTTGTTCTAGTTGTGACAACAGGTTGGATGTTTCTGTGTCCTGCGGTGGGCAGTCTTTTCCTCTTTGGTTGAGAAGCTTGTTGCAGTACAGGCTCACTACCCATACTGATTCAGGTTGGACACTGTTTCTGATGCAGCTTTGAGAAAGTTCGAATCCAGATCCTTGTGCAGGCACTTCATTAGCCAACTTTCTGAGGAGCATTTGGTATGGTGCTGCAGTATCCATTTAAAGGGGATGCTATAAGCAGCTATGATAATTCTGGTCTTTGTGATTATTTCTCTGCTCTTAACCCCCAGCATGGCAGAAGTGCTGGGTGATGAAAACTGGTGAATAGGTGAATTGGTTTTTTTGCCTGTTTATAGGATCTTGTTTGTCTAATTGACACCTAGTCACCAAGAAATTCAAATGACAATTTCTTTGAATTCATTTGGAACTCGATATGGCAGACCAGCATTTTCAATGGAAATTGGCAGAATCTTTGGCTCTGAGTTGGGGGAGCTGCAAATGCTCCCTGTGTTTGTACAAACCACTTAAGCTGTCTATGTCCTGGAACTCTTTGCAGGCAGACCACAGTGCTCCATCCTGCGGGGCTGCCGTGGACATTTGTGGGAGTGTCCTGTGCTTGTGTACTGTGGTGAAGTGGTAGCTTTGACTGGTTCCTTGTTTAGACATGGGAGACATCAAGCAATATTTTCTAGGATTCTTGTCAATGCTTCCATTGTGCAAGTGTACAGTCTGGTGGTGTCCCTCATGTAGCTAAATATTTGGGATGGACCTGGACAAGGTGTATTTCAGGTAACCAATAGGCTCAAGTTTATAAAAGTTATCCCAGCAAGGTTAGTTGACTGTTTACATCATGCAAGCCATACACATTAAAAGATGTTGTCTATTTCTGCTCAGAAGACACAGCTGGCAGCTGAAGGCTAATGCAAGTGATCACTGAGGTATTCTGGCAAAGCCTGAAGATAGATGAATTAAGGCCTGAGTGTGCTTTAATCATATTAGTGAGTCTTGGGATTCTTTTAAATTAATGAAAAAAAAATTAGTCTTTTTTTCTGGTCTGTTGCTTTCCCTGATTATTTTTGTAAAAACCAAAAAATTACCAAAACCACTTCTTAAAAATATTTTCTTTAACTGTTCCACTCATTGGAGCAGTGGTTTCTGTTGTGCCCTTCACACTGGCAGCCATCTTCAGCTTCAATTGTTCTGGGCTATTTCTTCTATCCCTGTGTATTTTAGCCCGCAGGACATTGTATTGCTCACACACACAGTTACATCTGTGTGTATATAAATATATGCGAGCCTCCATACATTTGTGCACATAATGAGTGTCTTGGTAGCTGGTGCTAGCAAAGTTTTAGATGTTGGGTTCTCTCCTCACCTCTCTGTATTTACTGCTTGAAGCCAAATGTTTCAGTACTGCTAGAAGTATATATTAGATTATGTGGCTAAAACTTGCAAACACCTGCAATAATTAATGGTAGATATTAGATATATCTGTGTCTAAGCTACGTTGACTACATCAACACAGCAAATAAAGCAGGTCCAAGGAGCCTTGCAGAGCACTGGAATGTTGCTTGCTGTGGAGCAGAAATGACATGACCAGAACTCACCACCTACTTTTATTTACATGGTGCAGTAATGTTACAGTGGGGATACTGCAACACGCGTATCAATCAACGAGGCCGGTGGAAAAGAAATATCTATGGACCGATTCTTGATGGATGTTTCAGAGATGTTTACTTCTCCAGCCGCATGGCCGGGGCTCTGCTGAGGAACTGAGGCAATCACGGGACCCGAGGGTCCTTGCCCACGCAGGGAACACAAACCAACCCATGGGAACGAGGCTGAGCAGGGGCAGGGAAACCCCGTGTCTGTGCCCTCAGGGCCCCTCTCCCAGGGCTACACGGCGGGGGCGGGACCCAACACAATAAGAGCTGCAGTTGGAAGTAGGGCGATGGGAAGATGGCTGCAGAATGGGAATGCAAACCAACTCTCATTGTCATTTTCACCAAAGCACTTGGATGTTCTCAGTAGTATCAGGCTACGGTATTTCAAATCCTCCCTCCACTGTCACTAAGGCAGCACAATTATTTATATGTTATAATCTGGATTGAGAAAATGATCTAGCTTAAAAATATGGAAGAGGAGCTTTAGAAGAAAGGATCAAGGTGGCCTGACATGCATTCTTTAAGCATGGCTGAGGTGACAGTGAGCTGGAGCATAGAAGCACCACTGGTCAGTGTTTAGGTGAAGACAACTTCTCATGGAATCACAGACCTGGGAAAATGTGTACCTTTTGATGACCTGCAGTCCACAGGCCATCCAAAAGTTGTAAAGAAAAGTGGCCTTTTTTTCATCCTGCTCACCTCTATCTGGCCTCCTCTTGACATCAGTTCCACCTGCAGAAAGCCAGTCTGCAAACACATCCTTTCCTGGGCTCCTAGGTATTCAAACCACTGTTTCTTTTCCCCTGCATGTTGCTGTTAATGGCATAAACACAACAGATGATGATTTTCAAGAATTTCCTTTTTTTTTTTTTCCAAATGAGCTGTCTCATCAAAGAACATCTGGCACCAAAAGACAGGTCTGACTGTGTTCCATATAGGAGATATTTCAGATGCCTAAAATGAGACAAGTACTTGAGCATCTGGTTGCAGAGCTAGGGTTACCTCAAGTTTTGAAAACTGATATCTTTAACTTCTTTCTATATAAAATCGTTTGTGTTTTCCTTATAAAATTCAATGAAGAAAGATGATTACCTTAAGCATAAAATGACCTGCCCCTTCTCTGTACCTCTTCAGTGGTTTCTTGAACAGCAGAGAGGAGAGAGAGAGAGGAAATGCAGAGTGCCCTTTCAGCCTATATGAAATCTGTTGCAAAGAAACACTTTACACTTCTCCCTAGGTTTTCTGGCACCTTTTTCACAAAAGAAACAGTTGCTGTTTTCAGTGTACCTTTCTATTCTCTTCTTCCATCTGAAGGTAAGTGACTTGAGGAAGGGACTGTAACTTTTTGGCATAGATGACTCCATACTGGTTAGAGGCTTTCTTGTATAGTTTTGTTCCTGGATCAAGAGCAACCATGTGGGAGAATCATGTGTTTAGCATATGGCTGTCACTGACTAATGTCATTATGCCCACATGCACCGGAGCTGAGGTTGCCCACTTGTATGGAAACTGCAATCCCTAGTTAGTTTGTATTTGCAGTGTAAGTATGTCATTTATGTAAATGATTATGCCATGTAAGTTATGATGCCATGTAAATGATATACATTTGGTCAAATCAATCAAATCTAGGCATTCCTCTCCCCTTTGTGTTTCAGAGGGTTTTGTTTCTTTCCTAGGGGAAACAGAAGACTATCCATTTGTTATCTTTATCAAAAAGTGCTAAAACACTAACATTGTTCTGGAATTAGCAAAACTTGATGTTGTTCAAATGCAGAAACAAATGATGGCCTTGTCACAAAGAGCTTTCATTGTAAGTAGGATTCAGGAGCCAAACATGGATGCAGAAAGATAAGGGTGAAGAGAGCTTCAGGTGCACCCTTAAAGGTGGAAATGAAAAACTCTGTAGGTTGGATTTTGACAAAGGCAGCCCACTCTTCTGTGATCTGTGATGCTTGTTGACACTGAATTTTAAAATCATTAAAATTACTTATTCAGATGGTAAAAGCTGAGTAGCCACTCTTTTTCTAGCTCTCAAGGTGGAGACCAAACAAGGCCTCCTGGATTCCCAGGGAAAGCAAAAGGGAGTCTGTCCATAAATTCCTACTCTTCAGAATGGTACATTCATGTGTAGTATGAATAGTAATGCCCACGATATATTTTCAACGTGAATAAGTTAAACAGTGGCATTGTGTTGGAGCCCTGAGTTCTGAGAATTTCCCCCTTTCAGTGCTGACAGACAGTGATCCTCAGAAGCACACTGCATTTGACCTGAAGCCTTGGGAAAGGTTTCCCAAATTGTGTGATAACACTGATGTTGTTGCTGTGTAATTAAAAGTTATATCACTGGGTGGAATATGTAGAGATGTAGAAAAAATAGGTTTATGGGATATATGTAACAATATGGAGGATTTAGGGTGTGGATTTGTTCTTCTTTTCTCCTTCACAAATCTGGGTGTTCTGGTATTGGGTCAAAACACACACAATGCAGATCATGAATAGTTAGTTATTGGATTATAAGTAAAAATAAATTACTTGGCTTTCCATAATTGGGTAATTTGGACCTTAAAAGACCTTGGAAGTTAGAACTCGGAGCCATTTTCACCTTGTTAACTTGGAGGCACACTCTGTGCAGCTGTATTATAGATAAGATATAATAAACATCTAAGTCTGAAGATCAACTCCCAGTCTCCTGTATTTTAATTCAAACTGTGAGTAAAACAACTCACAAAACAAAGGCAAAGAAGAAAAGAAACGAAAAAGAGAAAATTAATAGCATTGCAACACCGTCTGAGTAGAAGGCAAGAGCTGGGCACGCGACTGTCATGTTTGGTGACATTACCTGAGCCATCACTGCTAGGGTCAGAGGATGCATTACCTGTACAGGAACTTCTGTGTAATTGACTAAAAAATCCCTACTTCAGTGCTAAATGGTGACACCTAGGCAGATTCTCCATCAGAAAGGAATTCTGTTTAAGTGCTGTTCATCAGGCACTTAAAAGGAGAGCTGTGGATGGAGCTCTCAGACCAGGGCCAGGAGGTCTGGACTTCTCTCTGGTTCTGTTGCAGATGTGCAGCAGCACCTCAGGAGATCTGTACCTGTTGTGCAGTGAGATTAGAGTGTTTCCATTCCTTCAGATCAATACATCACAACCCAAGGAGATGGCTAGCACCACCCTAAGTATGGTTTATGTCCCCCACCTGCAGAGTACCTCTTAGAAAGTGTTAAAACTACCAGCAATTATAAAGTATTAATTATAAAGTATTAATTATAAAGTAATTATGGACAAAAACCAGAAGATCCTTCATTCAAGGTTCTTTCTATACTAAGGTGATGTGGCCTTCAAAACATTTGTTAAATTTTAATAAATAATAGATGCATAAAGGACTAAGAGTTTAATAGAGGACTAAGTGTCCATGGAGCTACACAGTACTTAATCTCCTACTTTATAGAGTCGGGAGATGGATTTCATAATAGTTGGACTCCTGCCTTTGATTTCTAATTGGTTACCATTTACACTCACACAGTTATTGACCTTTCAATTTGTAATTTATGAGAGAGTCTTACATCTGATGATACTTCAAAATATTTAAGATATTACTTTTTATCCAGACCAGCTGAATAAATGTTCCAGAAATTCACTGGGATTTGATAAAACTGAAATAAAGCCCAGTCAATTTTTTTTTTTTGTCAGCGTGCTGCTAATTTTTCATTCTTTTACTTGACATATTGTACTTGGTCTTAAAGCTGCAAGTAGGAAAAAATTATCTGCCTTGTTCTATGATGTTTGGAGGTGGGGAGTCTTCTCATAGAGTCTGAATGCTCCTGATTGTTGCAAGTTCTCTGGAAGCTGACACTGCAGGTGCAATTCTTGTATAAATTGTTTGATAAAAGAAAAGGTTAGTTTTGTTCATACCTGTAATAGGGATTTGCTACCAGAGATGATACTGCACAGTGGAAGGCCAGTATGTCTATGCTGCCATGACATTTTTCAGTCTGTGTGATTGCAAATGTTTTGCTGTTGGCCGTGGGAGCACTTCAGAGGAGCTCAGCTGCAGTGCTGTCCTCAGCAGGGGAGCTCCAGGGACAGTGGTGACGATGGAGTCCAGACAAGTCTCCAGCCTCAAGCACTTGAATCGAAGGCCACCAGTCTTGGCCCTGAGCATCTGCACTCAGACTGTGAACTCTGAGATGCAGAGACTGTGACAGGGTCATACTCTGACTCAGTGTTGGAGAGGCATCTCTTCAGAGGACAGACCATTAGGTTTTAGGACAGTAAAGATTTAAATTAGCATAGTATTCCACACATGGCTGTATGGTCTCCACTTAGGAGCTGGTGCTTAGAGATCATAGAATCATTAAGGTTGGAAAAGACCTCCAAGATCATAGAATTCAACCTTGGAATACTGCAGAAGAGACATATTTGATCCCAGGTGTGCACCCACATCTGGTTTGCCTGAATTATCCAGGTCACATCCTGTATTGCAGCTTTGTGTGTCAGGTCCAGGAGAGCCTGCAGGCAGGGATGCAGAGGAACAAAGCCTTAGTAATGAGAATCTGGATTGATTTTTGTGACTGACCAACTCATCAACATGCACGTGTGTGTTCATCTGACTGCCAAAATGTGTCTTAATGGGAGAAAGTTTCCAAGAATATTTTTTCCAGTTACTGTAGAGACAAGAGGTTTTAACACTGTATTTAAACATAACTCCTGCCCCCCCAACGAATCCAGTAATGAAGAGTAATTTCATATTACCGTTATTTTTTAAAAAAAACTCAAATTTGAAAAGATAGCAAGAGTTGATTCAGAAGATGTAATATATTTTGCTTTTTGAATTAGAAAATACACATAAACAACACTTCTCACTACAACTGTTAACTTTGTCTGCTTTCTGTAAAATGACCTTTCTCTCCTTGGTGTGTTTTGCTGAGAACTGGCCCTTAAAGTGGTGCAGAATAAAGTATACCTAACCTTGTGAGACTCTCCAGGGGGTGTCTTTAACCCCATGTGCTCTTTTTTTTCCTCAGTTCAAATTCATTTTTCCTAGAAACTGGTGTCTTCTTTTATAAAAATTATTGGCAGAACTGCTGTAACTTCTTCTGTAATGATTTACCACATTAAATTATCCCTTCCAATTCCCTGCACAGGGTTTTAAAAAAATTTGCTAAATTTTAGCTGTTGGGGTTGATGTTTCTCCACTTGAGTGGGTCTGCAGGAGTTGGAGAGGAGCTCATCAGAAGAAATTTAAGGAAGTCAGGGTTAAACCCCACCTTTTCTAATTTTTTTTGTGCCAGAGTTATGACTTGGATAGAAATCTCATTCTCTAGGTGTGGCTGAGACCAAGATTGCATGAGGAATTGGGTGACTGGGGCATGGAACTGTGGAAGGCAACTGGCTGCCAAAGGGATTGGGACCAAGCAGGGTGATGGAGGATGGAGACAGGGGTGTTGTGGAAATACACGTGTGGTTGGAGCAGTCAGTTACTATGGGGATGTTCAACACCGCATTCACCACTGAGGAAATGAATCCTGCCCTTGCAGCAAGGCTTGCAGGCAGTAAATAACAGAATGTGCCACACCTTTCTGGGTGAGGAAGGGAGAAAGTATCTCATCCAATATCTGGGTGAGGGTTTCTTTAGGGGAAAGAGTAAGCAGTTGTGTAATGGGAGATGGTGTCAAAATGTATAGGCATGAGCAGATGGCACTATGGTGGAACAGGCAACTTTGCCTTTTTTGCTAACTTTCCTGTTTCTGGTTTTGGAGCCTTAATGTTTTTCCATATGGCTGTCTTGATTATTATATTATGTTATATAATAAATATAATAGAGTATAATATAATGTAATATATATGTTGAATATAATATACATGCATAAATAAATAAGCTATGGTGAAGCCAAGTCTGCCAAGAGAAGTTTAGTAGACTTTAAAGCAAATTATCTTACATTTTTGTTGGGTTTTCAGTTAGATTGAACTAGCAACAGTGTAAAAAGGGACCTTTTCATCTTCTTAAAATATATCCCTCAAGATTATTCAAGTTACCACAAACAGGTTGTGTTGGGAATGAGTTCATGTTCTTAAAGTTCCATCAGTAATCTGTGCAAATTAATTTTAGTCTGTGGGTTTTTTTCTTATGCTGGTTACTGCAAGTTTTTCATGCCATAGGATCATTTGTTGGTTTTGCACATTATTCTTTTTGTTTCCTTATGGAAAGCATAAGACTGAAAAATGTGCTATCTTGTTCTCTGTTTCCAAGTTGAATTTGTAATAGCTATTTCTACACTGTGAAGTAAGAGGTTTTTTTTTTTTTTCTCTAAATGCAAAGTTTGACCACATTTATCCATGGTTTGCATGAGATAGCTTTTGACTGACACACAATCCCACTGGCTGGCTCTGTGTGAGCAGCAAGTTCTGGACACAAGCTCCAGCAGGATCCAGGGCCTAAGTAAAGAAGCAGGTTGCATATACCAGTGCAATGAAAAAGCAGAAGACATAATTGACAAGGGAATAGTATTTGCAAATAAATTTTTATGTATTTGCCCAGCACTATTAAATAAAAAAATCTGGAAAAATTAACTGCTGTGATTATCTGACAAGTGACCAAAATTGCCAATAGTCACTACCAGTTAAGCTTGGAATTAGTTAGTCATAGCAGACTGAAGGGTAAAGAAATTAAAGTACCGCTATGAAATGCCAAAAATAACTGCAGATAAAACAGAAAGTTAATTTTTTTTTCACTTCTTCTGGCCTTCTTGCCCCTCCCCATCTGGTATTAATTTTGATTTGATTTGAAATAATCTTTAAGACATCAAGGGCATTAGGGCTTTGTAGCTTTAGAGGACTAGGTCTGCTTTTCACATTGAAGTGAAAAGAGTATACCTTTGAAGTCCACTCACGGTTCAGAAAGGAATATTCCCACCCTCTCTTTTAGAGCTGAGTGAACCTCAGATGGTTTTCAATTTTGGCTTGATAGGTTAAGTTCAAAAACGTTTTGGAGCAGTTTTGTTTCCTCTTGAGCTTTGTGTCAGCCTTGAGGGGGATGCTGCTGACTCAGAGACAGATGGAAAGACGTATTTAACAAGTGGAAGATTTAAATGAAATTCTTGCTCCCACCCAATTCTACACTACTCTGTCTGCATTGCGCTGCATGTTGCCAGCTCCTTCATTGTTGTCAAAGCTCCTATTACTTCTTACAGAGCAGAATGCTGAAGGTCATAACCAAGAGACTGCGTTTTTATGACAGACAAACTTTCTTCCTATGTCTTCTCACTTGTGCTTAGAAGAGTAAGAAGTATTGTCACTCCAAGGTACCCAAACTTAAGGCATGCTGTGACAGCAATATGGTAGCATGCTCTGCTACTGAAAGAGGCTTCATTTTGAAGGTTGCCTAAATAATAAATGAATTTGGCATTCCACTCATAGCAGGAGAAAGATGCAAGTTTAATTCTTCCCTTTGTTTGAAGCTGCTTGAGCTGGTCTGTCGGAAGATGCCATCACTCAGCTGATCAGCAACAACTGTGTACAAGGCAGCAGCAGCTCTGATCATCTCATAGGGCCTGCAGGCACTCAGCTGCAAGAACACTCCCTTCCTTGATGAGACCTGCTGTGTGTCAGGTGTGTCACTCCTCAGGGGAGGATGGCAGGAGCTCCCGTGGGTGCTGAGGCTCTGAGTGCTGCTGTCAGTGTGGCCAGGTGGGTGTAAAAGGAGAGTGAGAGGGTGGTGACATGGTGACCTGCTGCAGACCATGGCACTTCAGCTGCTGGGTGTTTTGGTTAGTGGGGGGTGAAGCTGTGAGTTTACTTTTCCTTCTGAGGGCAGCTTGGGAGGTCCAGACTGATCTAAACTGAGAGGCTTTCAGCTGATACACCCAGAGCAGTTCTCAGAGGGCCGACTGCAGGTGTGCCGAGCCCCAGCGCCGTGGTGCCAGTGTTCCAGACACAAGCAGCAGGAGTTCGCTGGCCAGGGACAGGCAGTACTGTGGTGCCATCTGTGACAGGGAGGGTCACCAGTGACATAGTCCTCTCTCCTGTACAGCACAAATCATCTTTTGGAGCCTTTCCTAGAATATTACCACTTCCCTGGGTCAAATTTTGTTTTCATATCACGATTTTTTTGCATTTTTCAAAATGCAATGGAAAATATGAAACCAGAGCAGTGTCTCTGCTTTGACAGAGTGCTGTGAGATTAGATGGTAACTGAGGGGTCTGCCTTTAGGGGAGTTTTACTGGTTGTATATCAGTGTCACTGTGAATTAATTTGCTGTAGTACAAAGCTATGAAGTTCTTTACATTAATAAAAGAAAATGATTTAACAAGAATAACATGTATTAAACCTATACTTTCTTTGCCATGGTTAAGAATGCTGTATCATTAATATTCTCTATGTAGTAGATAGTTTTATGAGGAAGGGAGCTATTGTAAGATTAACAATTCTTTTGTCTAAGTCTGTGAAACAATATTAATTCCTCTGCCTGAAAGAAAACATGTCATTTGATTTATAGCTTTTGGTCAAATACTTGCATAAAGTTTGATCCATCTGTTAGATTATACAAATTTTTAGAAAGATTAATTGAAGCATGTAAATTACATCTTGTTGAGGTTTCTCCTTCTCTATGTGTCTGTCAAATAGATAATTACACTGATTAAATTTGTCAGAGAAAAGGAATTCCAACCAGATGTGTGAATAAATGTTTTGTGCTATTATAGCAATTAAATTCTTCGGTTGAGGCAATGACTTTAGGAAACACTGAACTTATTAGACTTAATAAAAAGAGGGTATTTCCATGAAACCACCCGTGAGAGTTTACAGCAATGAAAATATTTAAGATATTTGTTATGTTTCCTTATGATAGTTTAATTTTTTTTTCTCAATGTTTCTTTCAGTGCATGTAGAAATACAGTGCTTTGAAGGAAGAATTGTTCACCTGTTTTTGGCAATCGTGTTCAGATGGGTAATGTCAGGCCTGTCATACCAAATATGTTATACAGTGGTGAGTTTATGGATTGAGTTGCTGTATTTATTTAGGAAGCAATAAAGTCCTTAACTAATAGCAGAATATGAAACTATAGGAATCTCATGGGCTCTCATACCCTATGGAAAGCAGATGGGCCTCATAGACTCTCCTTTCCATAAAGGCTGATTTAAATTTGTCAGAAGATGTTGAATGCATGATGAACTTTCTACCATGACCTAATCTGCTTATCAGACAAATATTAGAGCATATTGATTCTAAGTAAGGCCAGAGTAAGTTGTCATAAGTAAGAGAAACAAAATTTAAAAACTTAGGTGTATAATTTTGCCATTTACAGAATTGTCCTGGGGAAATTCAGCACGGATGTGCATGTGGACACCAAGAAGAAGAAACTTGATGTGCGGACTGTGGGAGCCAAATCTTTTGTGAGCTAGCACCACGTGAATTTTACTTTTGTCTTCAGTAAGAGAAAACATCCCAGATGTTGTCTCATGTCTTAAGTAGAACGATGGCTGCCAGTTAGGATTGCTTTTGTCCAAACCTTGTTTCTTTGTGTAATCAGAGGTACATCTTTATACTTGCTTACTATGGGCAAGAATATCTTGTCAAAAGGAGTTTTATTTTATGTATTAATGTAATTAAAAAGGGGCAAAAGATGATTTTGTCAAATAGTAAGAAGATGAGAAAATAAAACTTACTGATAAACGTACTTGTGGAATTGGCCACAACTGAATTTCAGAGAAAGAACTGAAATGTGTGTAAACACAACAGATTGTTGAGTGTATTCCACAGGGTACATACATAGGATAAATATCAATAAAAATAGACTTATAAGTAGACTATTCAGTTGGTTATTTTGATTTACAAATAGTTTATGTTTGTGCCTGTGCAAACTATCAGAATTTTAGATCACTGATCCAAACACTGTAACTGCTGGATCCTTATAGAATACATGATCCTGCTGTTTGAATGCTCAGAAAACTGAGGAAAATATTTATTACTTTTACTGTAATTCAGGACTGGGAATGGAATATTGTGTTTAATCTTACAACTGGTTTACATCAAAATGACTTAAAATCCTGTAGCTATATATCCTTTTAAGGGAAATGCTCTTCTGGGGACTAGTTTTGCCAGAGTTTCTTTCAGCAATAGGGTAACTCCACCTTTAGTAGTTTGTTTGTTGTAATCTATTAATGTTTACTGAAGCTCAATATCAGGGATATGTATTACCCAGTATTTATCTTGTGCTTGTGTATGCAGGATAATAATAATTCCTAGCTATTATTTTATTGTTATATAGAATTCAGGGGTTGGCAGTCCATTTGCTTGTAATTCACGGGATGGTGAAGTTTTCCTGAATAAATTCTCTCTGAACTGCTCAATGATATTTCTGGATAGAACAGAAGAATTGTGGTCACTTGGGTTTTGCAGATGACTTGAGAAACATTCAACTTCTGATAGAAGAGTAACTATAACTAGATTATTTCAAAGTACATAACAGTACATTTAAGACAAATGAGTTATGTTTAGCTCTGTCTATCATAAGGAATTTTACATGACAGCTGGCTGATGAGGCATAAATTGGCATTCTTCAGTGTAACTGAGACGACCCACCCTTGCTTCCAGTCTTTGCAGTCCCTCTGTTAATCTGACAGCTCAACAAAGGTGACCGGTGTCTTTGGCTTTAAAATGAATTCAGGTGATCTAAGCCCAACAGCTGTGTGTTTTCTCCCATGAACATCTGGCACTCATTGTGGTATGTATTGTTGTATGTTTTGTTTTACGTGTGCCAATACTGCCTTTAAGCTACTAGAAGGCCAAAGTTTATTTTGGCTGAATAGTCCACTGTTTAGAAGACACAATAAAGTCACATTGCTTGTTTCTCGCCAAACTCCTACAGCTGTTTTGGTAAGTTATAGAGCAAAGAGGAAAACCTAGACATGACTGTAACTGGAAGATGGATTCTTTGGTGCATCTGCAGCAGGCTCACAGCTTGGGTGGTTGCAGGTCATATATATAAAGGAAAAGAGATCGTTTCAAACTGGTATCCATCATTAGTAGTAACTTAGGACAAATATTAATATTAGTGAAATCAAAGCTCCTTGAATTTTGAATGGGCTAGTTACATGTAATAAACTACTTAACACATGATGAATAGCTTTAAAATGGTAGCCTCTACAGCAATTAAATATCTATTAAATAAATTTCTGGATCTTTTTAATCACCAGAATCTGTAATTTCCAATTCAATATATTAAGATGAAGCCACTGATGGCAATAAGGGTGAACTTGCCACTGCTTAAAATGTGGAAAGTTTTCCTAATCAATGCATGTGTGACAGAAAGATGATTTTGAGATATTCTTTTATTATAATCACTCCTAAGTAATTTGTGACTGCAATAGCTTCTCTAACAGGGGAAGAAAAGATACATTTTTACAATAAGTGAGAATCTCCATCAAGATCGTAAATTTATGCAACTTCATTCAACTACTTAAACCTTAAGTCTAAATATGATTCCTGAAAGAAAAAAGCTAAATTACAAGAGATCTGTTAGTGTGTCACGAGGGAGAAACTATTCCAGTCTGTTCTGGAAATCAATATTTAATGTCTGGGTGTGAATTTAGTCAGTGGTCTGCAATGGAAACTTCAGGTGGTACGTTGCCTTGTTCACTTTCACATATTCATCACAAATTACAGAACTGCTCAGTTCTGTGTGAGATACAAAACAGAGCCAGTCCCTTGCTCATTCAGTTTAGTGCTTAAAGGTGGAAAGAGAATATGCGCTGGGAAATGCACTGGAAGGATTAATTTTCAAGTTACATACTTGGGAAGAAGAAGATGGAATTAATTCAGAAGTGAAGGTGGCATTATATTTATCATAAACTTCAGCTTTGTTTCTCTCTTACAACATGTGTCCATTGGAGCCTCTTCAGTCGTAGGCCCTACAGGACCTGCTGTCTTTGGGTATCATCTAAGAAAAAAAAGGTAATTTAGCACAGTACAGAAACTGCTCTCTATTAAATGTAGCAAGGAGAAATTAGTTTGCAACAGAAATATTTTTAAGGAGATTCTTCCATGTGTAGTTGGAAGTTCAGTTAAATTTATGGTAGTGTGGAAAAAAGCCACAGTAAAAAAATGGGGCAGCTAGAAGATATTGCTGTCTGGGCAAAGGAATGAGGTGATTGTAAGTGGTGCCTTGAAGGTAAAGGCAAGCTCTGTTTTTTGTTGGAAGTGCTTAACATGAAGGTGTTAGGAGAAAAGAGTAGTGGGTGTTTGTGTTAAATGGATTGCAAGGGAGAGGCATGGGAAAGTTGTGTGTGTTTTAAGTGGCTCTACATTGTACTTATACTTTCAGAGCTGCTATCCTGCCCCTTGGGTAAATAATATTTAGAAAATATTTATAACATGTACAGTCAACTTGGTGTTAGGTCTTTCAGAGCCTAGTTTAAAAAAAAAAGTGGAAGTAGCAGTAGTGTTAACATAGCTCAACCCTTGTGTATTTAAATTGTAAACTCATGGAGGGAGAATTGTACAGGGATATGTTTGCGCAATGTGATACAGTGGGTTCCTGGCTTCTGTATCTTATTATACTACAAAGAACAAACAAGAAGCATAACTACATTACAGTCACTATATTTTAGAATTATAGTTCAGACAGTAGTGATCAAACCAATGGTAAAATGGGATTTCAGTCTGGTTTTTCACATGTATAATTTGAAACTCAATCCTCAAATAAGCCAGGAGAACTGTAGCTGTAGGGGGAGCAGATGATCAGAGTTCAGAGGCCAGATAGTTAGTGGAAGGAAAAGTGGGCTCTGGGGTTTCCTTTGTTTTACATATATGTACATATATATCTGCAACCCATACAGCTGTAAAATTGCCTTAGTTTGGCCAGCTACTGCCTCCCTCTTCTCTCCCTCTCTTGACACATGGCTTCTTTCTACTTCAAACTACAGCTGCAGAGCAAGTAGCATACAACTCTAATGCTAGTGCTACACTAGCCTTGTCATTCTTGTATTTATTCTCTTCAGTACCTGCATGTACCCTTCATCACTGGAAGTAAAGTCTTTATTAAGTGCTTTTGGATGTTCTTAACCCATCCCTGAGATATTACACTCAGGTATGTGTCAAGATACAGGGCTGTATCTTTCCTTATCCAGCAAAAGTGTGGTGTGTTTGTTAATGATAAACTGAGTGGATGAAGTCTTGGTGAGGTAGGGGATGAAGCCACGAAATTTGTTCACAATCTTCCTGTTCTTCCATGTATATAACAGGAATGGGGTACATGCGTTCTTGATGCTGGAGGGAGCTGAATGTGTCAATTCTAATAATACCCATTCTGATCTTCCTGGGCAGCCTTGTTAAAATACAACTTCTTTTCCTGAGGAATCAAGAGATCTTGGCTGTGTTATTCTGCCTGCTCTGCTTAAGTGGGAATCCCACCAACTCTGCCCACAGGAGGAGAGCAAAAACCAGCAGAGACGAAACCCAGTTTGCATGTGAAAGAGGAGAATTTTGCTTAAGGCATCTGAAGTATCATGGGAGGCTTAAGATAAAAGTTATTTTTGTGTTTGGAGTGCAGCTGGGAAATATCTGACCTCAGGCTCAATGGCTACCAGGGACTTTTAACTTCATCATTTGACGGTATAAAGTTTCAAGGACCTTGATTCTGCACTGCTAAAATGAGATGCAGTGGATGCTCCCTCTAGTTCTTTAGCTGAACTAGCTGGAGGGCATGAACTCAAGAATTTTTCTAGTCATTTTATTGGGTAGGAGAGACTGACACTGGCTTTACATGCAGATGAATTTTAAGTATCAGCTCCTAAAATTCTGTTTTCCCAAAAAAGCCTAGAAAAAGAGTATTAGCACCTGGCAGCTGAGATTTCTGCCCTTCAAGATGACTTGTTCAGCTTTCTTTATGCTTTCCCTGCACATCTGCAGTTGTCTGTACCTTCTTGTCTGATCCTGGAATTGCAATGTTTCTGTTACAGAGGTCGTACATGGTCGCTCAGGATCAGGCTACACCTAACACACTGATGTCCACATCCAGCAATTCTTTTCCCTGCAGCAAAGTCAAATACAAAGAAAATATGTTTAACAACACTTCATGAACTGAAGTCAGCACCTCTTACTCTGCAGATGCCAATGACTGCCCTTGCTTACAGGCACAGGCTAAATCCTCACGCTGTAATTCCTCTTGTATCCATATTTATGCTTGTATCACTCTCACTGCAATGCTTTACGTTACTGGAGACTTGGGACTATAATTTTCAGAGGAGAGAAACACCTATTCCCTGTCTCAGTGGGAGAAACAGCCTGAAGAGACACATTTGGCCAGATAAAGACAAACTTCAAAAAGTGTTCTCATAGTATTTCGTTTGCAGCTTTGCTTTGCTTTTTTTATAGCAACCACACAGAGGTGATACTAACTGATAAACTGATTGCCTAAAAAATTACTCTGAGTAATTTCTCTGAGTTTCGTGTAAAATATGAACTCTGTATGAGCTCTCTGAACACTGGGCCCTCTCTAAATGGTAGGGTACAAAATCCTTCTGAAATGACTCAGTATCCCAAATACAGTACAGAATTATTGTAAAAATGTTCTGTGCTGTTTGAAAATATAAGTCAGTCCCCATATCTCTCTAAAAAGGCTGATGTCTTTTCCTGTGCAATTGAATGAAGAATTCATTTTGTCTAATTTGAAACCTGTTCAGATGTCATCACTTTCAAGGTTCAGCTCAATCTTGAATATTACTGGGTTCACGTTTCATTTCAAGAGTATGGTAAAGGGGCAGGGAAAAAAATCAGTGAAAACATAAAGCAAAAAAAGGTAATGGAGTGCTTCTCTTGAAAAAAATAAATATGGAGATTGAGAGTGATAAACAAATAGGACTAGGAAGGGCAGGAATTCATATGAAAACATCTGCGCTCTCTGTATTATATGGGCAATCACCATGCTGAGTCCAAACCAGTTTCCTTATCCATGGAGGACAGGGTTCCATTTAGTGGCACAGCTAAACTAAATTGCCCCTAGCATAATAAAAGAGGGAAGAAAGAAAAATTTTTAAGACTTTGATCCCTTTTACTACTGGTGTTCACCAGGAAGATTTTTCACAAACTTTTCAGCTTGGAAAAACTTTTCCATCTCTTATCATAAATTTAATTCTTCAATGTTCCAGCTGAACAGCTGCTGCATGTCCAAGTCTAGCTGACTAAGGTGGGGTAGAATTAGGTCTCAACACTTTAGAATCTATCTTTTTTGCCCGTTTCTCACCTTTCCTTGGTGCATAATGCGACATATGGTGACTCTAGTGCTAACTGTTAAATTTCATTGGTTAAAAAAAAAAATTGGAAAGCATGTTTGGCTTGTTTTCTTGCAACATGTTGCTTGTATTCCTTACTTGCAAAAAATATGGTATGACTTGTTGCTTAAGCTGTCTACAATGTAGCTAAATCTGAAGGACTGGCTTGGAACAGCAGAAAGCTGGAAAATTTGCTCTGCTTTCAGCTGAGCATTTCTCTGAACTTTGCTTTGCTTTGCACTGTGGGATTCCTTTTCTGTTCAGGTGCACAGCCAGGGAAATGTGGAGTGTGGAATCTCTTGCAAAGAAGATTGGAGAATCCAGGGATCAGTGCTTAAATGAATGCACTCTGTTGTTCTCTCAAAAAGTACTATAATTTCTGGATCTTTAATAATTTCTTCACTTTGTAGGTCCAACTAACTGGGCAGAATCATCATTTTATGTCTGCATCTGCTGATTCTGTACTTGTGTCAGCCTGTCAGGACAGTTGACAGTAACCATGCTTTTTGACTCCCAGTGTCAAAATCTTGTAGGGTTCATTAATCTTTTCATGCTGAATCCCTAGATTTTACTTTCATGATGTTTTTTAACTGCCTTGTAATATAACAGCACCTTCTCTCTCTATGGATTCCGATACTATAATCCTCTAACGGTATTTAGGGACAATGGTGTTCTGATTAGCTTCCAGTGGTGATTAATCCTTTTTTCCCCCAAATGACAGTTGTTTATATCATTGGTAGTGCTCTCAGTTCTGGCCAGCCTTTTCTTATCGGTCAAGTCCTTTTTCAACACCTGAACCTGGCAATGGATTTCATGCATCAATGCCTAAGAGCTATTTTAGAGCCATTAACCACACCAGTGCTTACAAATGTAAATGTTACATTCTCCAAGCGGCATCCTGCTTCCCACTCCCTATGTTCTTCTTCCGGCCTATCCTCTCCCTATCCTTATCCTTTCAAATTATTTTAAAGTAAAGCTGTGATTCAGACTAGCCTAGGATTAGCATTCAGTCCTGCCTTTCCACTTTCCAATCATACATTGGCTTCCAGTAGAAAACAAACAAAGCTAAAAGGAAATAAAAATAGTTTTTACTTTACTGGGTCTGGTTTAAACGTCTGCCTTCTCTTGGCACTGTCTCAGCCTGGGAATTTGGGAAATTAACAATGCTGTACGTGGAGTTGGCCAGTAGGTGTCAAAATAACCTGTCATTTGTACAACTGCAGTGTGACACCGATGGGTGACGGATCATCTTTTCTCTTGTGCAGGGTTTATGAAGAGTGGGCTCAGCAAGGGTCTTGTGTCCTTACCCAAGAATAGAGCTGATGTTGTGGCAATTTATCAAGAGTGTGGCAATGCTGTAGGTAATTGTATTAGAGATGGTGTGTCAAACCTAGTGAAACCAGTAAGTACTGGACATTTACCCAGGCTAGTAATGCTGCAGAAAGCCTCACACTTACTCTGACTGACCTTCCCTCTCCCCCAGTGAAACTTAGCAAACTGGATGTATGCTTTCTAATAGTCTGCATATAGTGCTGCCATAAATTGAGATGAAAGCTTCATTTTGCTGGCTTCTTGGATTTGTTTTCTGTCCTTTTGTCCCATCACATTTGACCTTAAACCTGAATTTTCTGAATGTCCTGACCTGAGAGTAGACCTGATGAGTTTTGCCCTCAGGGGTGCACAGTGGCTTCTGCTGACATTAGCACTCAGTGCAACTCTATGAAGTGAAATAGTTCAGCCACTGCACTTGGTGTCTCACTGAAAAGTTAGGGAACCCCTGTATGTACTCAGGGCGGTTGGATTATAAACAGTTCTCATGTCCTTTGAGCACTTTACTTTCAAAGGCAGTAAAATAATTGATGTTTTTGTAGTCTTAAAAATCAACAGCTCACGTAACACTCATGTATGTCTTTATTCTTTTCAGCCTGAAATTTTCCTGCTTGTTAAGTCATATAGGTGTGTTCTGTGGTCTCAGTTAATCAGGATGAATGTACGCACAGGTTTGCTGCCCTAAAACTTCACATGCTTCTACAATTCTAGTTTAGTATTTTGAAGGAAAACATTTACCTGAGTGTATAATTCGAGATTTTATAAACAATTTTTTTTTTGTTTCAGTTTACTGATGAAACAAAGTAAAAACATAACCAATGAACAGAGATTTAACCTATCTCACTTGGGAGTGGTGTCGTTTCTGATTTTCTAGTTTCCTCAAAATGCTGTATGAGTTCCCTCTCTGATGCTACAGAGGAGCCTGCATTCCTGACACAGGACTGCCTGGTGCTTGGTGCCACTCAGATAAGCAATTAGTTGAGCAATTAAATTAGATTAGCAACCACTTAGATAAGCAATTGGTGGAAATCTGTTGGTTCCTCTGCCTGTCAGAGCGTGTCACACTGGCAGAAATGTGACACTGGAACATCTCACCCAGCAGCGGGCAATTTGTCAGGAATAGGGCCAGTTGTTGTTGATTTGACCTACGCAAACCCTTCAGCTTCCGTGTGCATGGCTCATCACACTGTGGCTTCCTCCTTACTGTTTATGTTTGTGGGTGACTGTGATGGAAATTCTTGTATTCACTTAGCATGAGATTGAAACCAATAGAAAACATTAAAGTATGGGGGGAAGATCAACCCTAAATGAGTTCAGAAAGTGCCTTGGATAGGAAGTGAGCTAATGCATAAAGGCCAGTGAAAGGAAGCCTCTTCAACTGAGCAGAATAATCAGTCAGGATTTGGTTTGAAACAGAGAGCTCTAATTGAGGAGACCTCAGAAGCCATCACACATCTGGGGGATCTGTTGGTTCCTTAACCTTTTGGAAAAATAGGATTTATTTTAGTAAGATTTTAAAATGTAATACAATGTAAATTGACTCCTGCCCTTTCAGCTTTCACTTATTTCAGATGAGTTTCTGATCCTTAATGCCACGCTATAGTAACAATAAAAAAAGTTTTTTTAATACCTTATACTAGCTGCCAGTAATAACACTGGTCTATAATGAAGCCAACAAATACTGAAATTTGAACAATTTGTGAAGTCAGTAGAAAATGTGTAACCACATACTCAGGCAAATAGGCTTTTTCTTACATAATAATCTTATAAAAAGCAGATGCAATTTCAAAGAAATAGAAAATATGTGTTGCATACTGGAATATGCTTGTTTAAGAAATCATCTCTTACAAAGCCCATGGCTGCATGTTTACTGTCTCTGCCTCCTCCTTTTTCTCAGCAAGATTGTTTTCTGGCTTGCCCCTCACCCCCCATCGAAGGTGCACACCACCCACCACGATCATGCTCCATTAAGCTCTTGTGCTAAACAAAAAAGTTTTATGGAGCTTTCATTTATCAACTTTCCCCCCAAAGTGCTTTTTGCATTTCATCAGGGATTTGCAAAACTATTCACAGCTTCGGAAACCCAGCACTGGAGCACCATGATCGATGGGAGAGGAATTCAATAACCACCCAATGCTGTTGAGCAATCCTGGCTACTCGATTGGGACAGGAAGTGAACAAGCAGGAGACAATGAGCCAAGGTAGTTGATTAGGTCCTCTTTGGAAATGGGTTTGGACTTTTAAGTGCTCTTGGCAGTTAGAGCCTCACTTTTAAGTCCCATTAAAAAAAAGTTATTTTTAAGAAACACATAATTTAATATGCAGATGGGTGTTGGTTTAGGCCCCTCCCAAGTATGTATTTTATCTTGCAAAGATAGTTGAGATAAAAAAAAATATTTCATTAATACATCTCATTTATTTATATACATTGATTTTATAAAAATAATTTTTCCATGGTTGGACAGTTTTAAATACACGTGTAAAATCGTGGACAAGATAGATAATACTGCTTCAAGACAGAACGGTGCTCTGAAACCACAAATCCTTGTTGTCTGGATTTATTTTAGTTGCTCTCTGTCTGAATACAATTGCAGTTTTGCATGGTTTATCTTAGCTATCCTATAAATTAAAATAGAAATGCCTTCATAGGCAACATTTGCCCTTCTCTCTTTCAGAGCCACGGCTGGTGTAGTGTTGTGTGATCTTTCAGTCCTGGAATAAGAGTGTTTGCTTTTGCAAACAGCTTTGGAGTGTGTCAGTCTGAGCGCCTTTATTCTGCACTGTGGATGTCTGGAAAATTGCTGCATCTCCTCAGCTGGGTATTCTCATTGCTTAGCACATTCCCCCCGACAGAAATGTTACTGTGGGAACAGGGGAATGTCCAAAGCACACGATGTTCTGGCAGATCCCAGCTGGCAGGCAGCCCTGTGGGGTCACAGCTAGTCAGATGTGGCGTGGGTTGCTCTAAATCAGTTCACTGGCAAGCTCGAAGGACCAAGACATTTTTTGCTGCATCCACTTACCCCCAGCAGATACTGGGGCAGCTGAGGTTAGAGGCCAACACAGAGCTTCTTAGCAATTTTGAGGTGGAACATCGATCACGGATTTCCATGAAGCATTAAATAATGCATTCAATTTATTGACAGAAGAGGCTACATAAAAACATCCATGTCTTGTGCACGAGAGGGGAAATGATAACGCTTAAAGCATTCATTTATTCTACAGTTTCTGTCACAAAAACAAGGGGCTGACAGCAATATTGTTTACAGACCTATTTAATTAGAGTTAAATGGGACTGTACTTGTGGCTGGCCTTGAGTATGAAGTCCCTATAATTAGAAGTCAAATTGTTTCTGAATCTCATAAGCAGGACTGAGATCCTGTTGTGCTAGGTTATTTATAAACATGAAATAGAAATTTCCATTTCTGAGCATTTAATGGTAAAAAAGGATAGACATGACATGGACAAATAACCAAATAAAAATTGGAATAGCTAAATGAATGTAATCACAGGAATGAAGGAGCTGATCCTCACAGCCCGATATTAACAAGCTTTTTCACTTTCACACGTGCAACTGTAATTACATTGAACAATCCATAACTGTTTTTCTAAAATGATTGTATGTTGTATTTAAACAAATTCCAGCTCAAATGAAGATGCAGAATTTCATTAAATTTTTCTTCATTGCTGTTTGTTAATTCTTATGCAGAGTATATTTTTCTTATGTTATAAACAGTTATTTGCATATATTATTTAATTAAAACAGCGATGATTTTTAATGTCTCTTAACTTCCTTTAACTTGTTTAGTTTAGTTGTGTTTTAATCACAACCCTAGTCAAGTGCTGAAGAATAAATAGTAGATAACAGTGATGAATGAAGCTGAGTATCACAGAAAACAGGTGTCTGATCAAGCTTCTGCTGAAATCCAGGAATAGATTCCTACTGACCTTTGTAAAAACAAAAAGAGAAATGATCTTTCAATTCAGGTTACAAGCTTTATGAAAAATTAGACTGTGTAGTTAAACACACTGAAACCCCAAGCCATGAGACACAATAGTACTACAATAACTAGTAAATGATAGTACTAAATAGTACTATTTTTACACCTGAAAGCGGATATAAATTGAAGTGTTATTTTTCTGAGAATAGAAGAGTTGTCCTTTTATGTTATTGATTATGGGTAATTTAGGAAGTTCTGAGTGTTTTTATGAAGGACAAAATAAATTATGACAGAGTATGTGTGGATGAGGTATAACTGTAGGGCATACCATAACAGTGCCATATGACAGTGAATTATACATTGCTTTGATACTTTTTGCTTAAAAATACCATGGCAGTTCTCAGACAATAATTCTATATGAGAAGAGACTAAGAAAAAAAAGAAAAAAGGGGCTCTGTTTTCTCTGCAGTCTAGGAACATTGCTCTTTACAGAATTACAGAATTCAGTACTAATTATTTTGAATGTAATGAATTTGTAATTTAATGAATTTTGTGATGTAATGACTCTTTAACACACAGCTGATAAAATGATTCTGCTCAAAAAGTTTGTGTGGGTTGCAATTTTAAGGTGGTATGGAAGGTATGGAAACTGAAAGAGAAAGGGCATATGCCGAAGATGGAGTGTTTGGATTCTTTGTTGAAAGTGGAAGAGAAAAGGAAGGAGGTGTGTTGAATGCCGAATCAAAACACAAATAGCAAAGGAAGGCTGGATGTAAAGAGAAGCATGACAAAGAGATGAAAGTTGAGGGACTGTAGGTGGAATAAGAACATCTGGATTCAGGTAGGAGGTGTGCTTCACTGTATCTGGAAGGATGAAATTTCAAGGGAGAAGTCAGACTGGACTGAGTAAAGAATGAGGTCAGTGGGGAAGAATTCAGAATGACTGCTCATGGCAACTGTCGAAAACACAGGACAAAGGATGGAAGCCAGAGTGGGTTTTGTGCTCTTCTTCTTCAAACAGTGGAGAATAAGGCACATTTCTGTCAGAAGTGTGAGGAAACTAATGAGAATGAGAGGTTAAGGAAAGGCAGGGAGAGTAACAGTGTTACAGTGCGGATACTGCAACACGTGTATCAGACAACGAGGCCCGTGGAAAAGAAATATCTATGGTCTGATTCTTGATAGATGTTTCAGAGATGTTTATTTCTCCAGCCACATGGCTGGGATCTGCCAAGGAGCTGCTCAATCACGGGACCAAGGGTCCTTCTGCCCGCGCAGGGAACACAAACCAACCAACGGGAACGAGGCTGAGCAGGGACAGGGAAACCCCGTGTCTGTGCCCTCAGGGCCCCTCTCCCAGGGCTACACGGCAGGGGGAGGGCCCCCGACATTTCACCCGTTTATTTTTAGCTAAAAGAGATTTAAAACTTAACATTGAAAACAACTGGATAAACATGAGATAACAAGGACAGTTTCAAAACAAAACAAGCCACCCTCCTGAGCCTTTAAATGTCCAAACAGATTTTCTGGAACATCTTAAGGCTGACAGAAGGGAGACAGGACTCTCCGAGCATGCTTTGTGGGGAAACTGAGGCAGGAGAGGGTTTCTTCCATTTGTACCTGTTGGAACTCTAAACAACAATAGTTAATTTCTTCCCTCCCCCTCTTCATCCCCCACTCGGCATTGGAAAGGGATTTTTGGGGAAACAATTGGCAAAGGCATAGTTTTGTGAGGGAAACCATGGGTGAAAAAACGGATTGGGAATACACTGGGGGTAACAGGATATAGGGTAAAAAGGAAAGGTGGGATTAGGAAAGGGAGACTGTAGGGGGGGCCTATAATGGAGATATTGTCTAACATGACTACGATTTTTAGCATATATACTGCCTTTTACAGGAACACCATCAGGCCCAGTGACCTCTGCTGCTTGTAACCCTTTTCGACCTTGCACAATTTTGAACTCCACTACTTCTCTATCTCCCAAACTTGGGATGTATTTTTCAGGGTTATTCTTTTTAATAGCAGTTCTATGAACGAATATGTCTTCTTGGTTGTCACATCTTGTGAAAAACCTTAATTTTGTTTGACATTATACCATTTTACTATTCCTAAAACCTTAGCTATGGTGATTTTTTCCTTTTTCCAAGTGGCTGCTGTTTTCTGTCTCGCTGCATTTTTTCTTTCTCTTTCGCTTGCTCCCATGTTGGAATTACCAGGGCTGTCAGGGCTGCCGGGGCTGTCGGGGCTGCTCGTGCCTGCGCGCTCTTCCTGGGGTCGCATTCGGGGCCGCACAGGCCGGGCCGGGCTGCGCTGCTCAGCTCCTCGTGCGCCGCCGCCTCTGCTCTCAGCTGCGCTGCTGCTGCCTGGGGCTGCGCCCACGTCTGGCCGGGCCCCTGAGCGGCGGCCCCCCCGCGCCCTGCTCCAGTGCGCATTTCAGCTGGGGGCGGCTCTGCTCTGCCACCACCGCCGCCGGCCGTCGGCCGCGCGCTGCCCCTCTCAGTCAGGCATTCACGGGGCTCGCTCCACCACACGCTGCATGGGGCCGGGCAGGCACCGCCGGGTCCCACTGCTCCCTCCGCGCCTCGCTCTGCTGCTGACACTGCAGCTCACGCCGCTCCGCCCGCGCGTGGGAACTGCCTCGCTGCTGCTCGCAGAGCGCTTGGTCCACGTGGCCTCGATTGCGCGGTCCCTGAAGTAGTTTTAACTCAACAAGACACAGCTGACATTGCTCAACCGTCTCGGTAATTAAATAATATTCACAAAAATATTCTTCCATCGGCATATATTTTGACTCTTAAATTTACTGTGTCCAAATGGTCTTCCAAAAGTCTTTGGTAAGAATCAAATCCCAAGAAACATAGAACAGGTTCTTAAACAACCATGAAAGGAAATGTTTCAGTTCCTTTTGAGCTTGAATTAAGCTAAAATTTACAAATCGTTGTTCAAGAATCTTTTCAAGTTTAAGATAAATGTCCATATGTGGCTCTGAGAGCCAAGAGTCTTTCCACGGTTCCTCCATAATTTAGAGATGGACCAGCAAAACAAAAACAAGAAGAGAAATCCAGAGTTTACTCACGAATCAGTCACTGTCCTTAGGGATCGGGGATCGTTCTGCTCGCATTAACCACCATTTGTTACAGTGGGGGTACTGCAACACGTGTATCAATCAATGAGGCCCGTGGAAAAGAAATATCTATGGACCGATTCTTGACGGATGCTTCAGAGGGATGTTTATTTCTCCAGCCTCATGGCTGAGGATCTGCCGAGGAACTGCTCAATCACGGGACCCGAGGGTCCTTGCCCGCGCAGGGGAACACAAAATAATCAATGGGGAACGAGGCTGACCCGGGGCAGGGAAACCCCGTGTCTCCCCCCCAGACCCCCTCTCCCAGGACCATATGGCAGGGGGACAGGGGCCTGACATAACAGGGCAGCAGAAAGGATGTACTGGATCACTGTCTCATGGTGGGAGCTAGAGGGTCAGTAACAAGTTCCACAATTATTGGGGTAGAGTGAAGGAGGAATAAATTTAACATCAATAGCCTTTCTTTCAAATGTGCTCTCCTTTCTCTAGTGGCTTTGCTTTAAAACACTGCTGACAGCCTCATGCCTCCCTGATACCACAGACAAACCAATGTGCATAGACTCCTCTCCTGTTATGCACACAGTGTAGACTGTGTTCCAGTGCTGTGTCCAACACTGATGTTAAAGAAAGGATCTGCTTTTTATTTTCAGGGACTTGGGCTTTCAAGGCTTTGGACTGAGTGCCAAAAACAATTAATCAGGAACGCTTTACAACTCAGCGATACAAAACCTGTTAGGAGACAGATCACCCACAAGGCAGAGTTTGGGGAGGAAATATGTAAAGCACTGGTTGATCTCAGCATGATTAATGGTTTTTAGCACATTGAACTCTGTTGCTTACCATGTGAATTTTACCCTGGCTCACCCATAGCTGTTTATTTTTATTTTTTTGAAGGAGGTGGAACCTCTGTTTGTGAAACTTTCATTCATATAGGAGTTAATGACAGTCCACATAATATAGCAAAATATTTATATTGAGACACAATTGTCCCAGCTGATTCTACTTCCCAGCAGTTTGTTCCCTTTAAAAGCAACCTTTAGAAATGACAGACCTTGCAGGGCTTTTGTCAATCATCTCTGTCATGAAAGGATCATTTACAGGATATGAAGCTCATTTACTGGACTAGAGTACTGAATAACATCTCTTCCATAGCTACGAAGTCACCCCAGTCCCAGCCCCTTGGATTAATAATAGCCTGAGTTGGAAGGGACCCCTTAAGATTGGTAAGTCCAAATCCACTCTTCACACAGAACAATCTTGAGCTTAAACCACGTGTCTAAGAACATTGCCCATGGACACTGACTGCAGCAAGTGCTCCATGGTGGAGGCTCATCATCTCACCTAATCCAACCATTCTTGTACTTGTTGTTGCTGAGCTGTGGCAGGTGGGGCATCATTTCCAGTTACAGACAGGGCTCTACCTTTTGCTGCAGCAGGTGATGCATTCAGAGGCACTTGGCCACCTGCACACAGTGTGTAGGATTTATGACAATGTGCTGTGGCTGAAATGAACAGAGTGAGCCTGTTTCTGCTGACCGTGGGTGGGATCCTGCTTTTCCTATGTGCTGGGGACAGGCTGTGCAGCAGCTGATAGAACAAGAGCTTCCAGCCTGTGAGTACAGTACTCTGAGGCTGTCCTGGACCATGGGCCAGCCATGCTCTCCAGTGTCTCAGGGCCAGGCACACCAGTTCTGGATACACTGCACAGCCCACGGAGCACCACCGCTCATGCTTTCTGAGCTGAGTCATTGTCTTTGTGACAAGACTCACAAACCCTCAAAGGACTTCTTGCCTTGTCCTAGTTTCAAGAAGGCCAAAGACATCGTAATTCTTTCGGGGCTTAGCTGGACAGGAAATATGCTTTCTTTTTTTTTCTGTATTGAGTATTGAGCAGTATTGAGATGGGAGAATAAAACAGGGAACTGTTGTTAGCTCAGAATCATGTATATGGTAAATAAGTAAAAAAGTTGGAGGGCTGGTTCTCTCCCAAAGATTTCTGCATCAGGTGAAAGAATCAGAGCTACATCCTTCAATTCCCTACAGTGTAATAGCAGTAAAAACCAGCAGCAGACAAAACTCCATTGTGTTAGAAATGCTCTGGGACCAGGGGAAAAGGAGGAAGGTGGCACCTGTTTCATAAATATGTACCTTTAACCTGGTGCTACAGCTTTTGTCTGGTTGATCCATTATATAAGCAAAAAGTCCAGACCTGTTTCTGTAGGCTTGTACTATCCATTCATCTCCCAATAAGACAGTTTCCATATTTCACCCTGGCTCTGACTAGTGTTACTTGTTAATCCTGCGCTAAATTTAAAAGAATGAGCATATTCCACAGGGCTTGAACTTTGTTCAGATATTGGACTCCAACATTTTACATTTCTTCATATTTGCTTTATGATATTTTTTGTAATTGTTTAAGTCCAAATTCAAAAGATATATGTTTAAGCTCCTTAACAACAAAAATGTTTTTAGAAACCTCACCTAACATTTTGGAAGGTTTGCTGCCTTCTTCTTATGGAGTTCATGCAGTTGAAATCTAAAAAGTGGTTATCCACAGGGATATCCACTTGCTATTTTGAAGTGATAAGTCATCCTGACACAGTATTGAAAATATTAAAATTAATGTAGAAAAGTTAGCTGATAGTTTTCCATGCAGTTAATGCTGCCATCATCATTGTAGCATTTCATATCTGTTTTCTACACAAACCATCCTAACCATGTGAGATACATTTTAAATATCAAGTGTATTCCAGATAGAAATAGTATTATACAGAAATATCTATATGCTCCTAGCTGGTCAAGGCCAATGAATAATACAGTACATCTTCAGACCTACAGCAAATTGTCTTCCCCACCAGTAAGACAAAGAATGCAAAAGACCCCAGATTCCTGAGTTTTAGCATATCATCTGCCTTTCTTTCTGAAGGTTTCTCTTAACTGAATGTTTATGAGGAAACATGAGGTTAATGTCTGAAGAAAGCATGATGCATGCCCATGGACCAAAAGGGAATTGGTGAGAAGTGGAAACTTCAGCAATCAAAGAGGATAATGGAGGTGCTGAAATGAAAGGTCATGTTTCAGATGAGGTGATTGCCTGGTGATATCACTGTGCAATGGCATGGTTTTGGGGAGGGTAGGGGAGAGAGTGGGAGAGTAGTGCAGGTATGATGTCTTAAGGCTCATTTCAGGAGAAAGAAGTTGGTTAAGTCAAGTCACTGCTCTTTTGAGCTCAGACACCAATCAAATATCTAAGTTCTTCCCTTGCGAGATCTAGAAATAACAATCTCAGCTCCTTAGATATATTCTGATTATACATTTATTGTTGGAAAACAACAACATAGAATGGAAAACAAATGAGCTTATCTAAAAAATAAGGTTACTTTGAGTAATACAATTAAAAAAACCTTTTTCTCGTTTAACCATTTTCCAGATAAAATATTGGGTCTTATTTTTTTTTCTTTTCCCCCCATGTTTCCAGTAGAAAGTAAGTTTGTTTTGAAACTTTAGTTGAGTTCTGAGGTGAAAAAATTCTAATATTTTACTAGTCAATGAGCAAATAGTATGAACCCTTCAATTGCTGCTTTCTGAAGAAAAGTAAATGAAAAAGTTAAACTTTTTCTTTGAGTTACTTGTGGTGAATGGGATAAAGATGTGACAGATATTATAGGGAAGTGGACATTTTGAATTCTGGAGCATCCTTTGTTTTTTATTACAGCCATCAGAATACATAAGACCAAGTAAGTTTGGTTTCTGGTGTCCATTTTTAAATGGAGGGTGGATGCAATGGCATAATAAAGATGACATATCTTTGGCGTTACCAGAATGCTGTGGTGGCTTGGTACAAATCCTGCCTACTTCTGATTCAAATGTGACACTGAAATAAGAGTAAAAGCAATGCTGTGCATCTGTTCCTCCCCTCCTTCCATGTTTCATGGTCTGAAGTTACCCAAATTCAGGGTCTGGGTACCATTGAACTCTTAAAAAACAGGTAGGTTACTGGTTGATGCCAGACTCATACAAGTTAAGAAAAAGGTGTTTCTCCCAAAAGTCTGATTTTGCACCATGAAAACTCATGGAAGTAGATTTCTGCTGCGGTTTACAGCTGTAATTTTTCCAAAATACTGGGCTTGCTTTCCTTGTAAGTCTTCCACCTTAAGGTCGATCACTTTGACTATTAATTCAAAATGAAACTCTGGTGCAGTATGTCTGCTTCTGAAAAAGGGAAAGAAAAAGGAAAATAGCTGAAACCTCAAATAAAGGATTCACTTCCATTACTGAATTTTATAAGGTGATATGAGGCATATAAAAGTCTATATTGGTAACTTGGGATCACATGCTTGTGTTTCTGCTCTCTCTCATCTGGAATGAGCTTGGACTATCTGTGTTATGGTTTGGACTGGAGATGGTTTTTCCCTTTCACTTAAATTGGTGACTACAGGATGTGGCAGTTCTAATTATACTGAAAATTGCTGTAATTGTTATCAGGCAATAAACATTCAATATATTTTTGTAAGAAGTAGAGCTTAGTGGAAGTTTTCCAGTATTTGAGAAAATAACTGGAAGCAAAATGGTAAGGATACAAATTGAATTCGGACTTTAAATACTGAGAAAGTTGGCCTGGCTTATTCTCCTAAGAAACAGGATTGTTGTAACACTCACAGCAACGCAAGACATGTTCTCAGCTAAGGATGAATATGAATGTCTTTTTCATATAAAAACACATTGTAAGTACTGCAGGAATGCATACCTGTCATAAGCATAACTGTTGTACAGAAAACAGAACAGGAATGTGAATTAAATGTTCTTACAAAGGACATAATTTTCCTCTTTGGTTCTCTCAGCAGCCATATATGGGCAACTTCTACCAAATGAGCCTGCAATAAAAACCATATTGTTCATTCACCTTAAAGCAATCAAAAGATAATGTTCATATAATTTAGGTGAGAGCTCTTATTTATTACTCTGAAATTATAATACTTTTTAAAGTACTCCATATGTGTAGATGGGAGTGAAGATTCTTAAGTTGTTAACATTTGATCTCCTGTTATAATTAATCAGATCCAGAATGTAGCTTAAATAATGTGTTTATATAGTGTTGTCTAAGGGTTTTACAGTACTCCTTTGAAACTGTCTGTATTGAATGGGACTAAATATAGGTGCAGCCTTTTTCCTTTTGATAAAACACATTTCCACCGGATATTCCTCTTACTTTATTTTAAGAATTGATGATTTTAGAAAAGGTAAAACTAATTCTGAAATCCTGTAAGTATTTTATCGGCCTAGTAATGCCCATAACTCATTCGCTGGAAACATTGCAGGATGGGAATTAGGTTCTTGGATTATAAAGCTCCTTTTTAAAATAAACAGGAGGAAACATAGGGGAGAGACAGAAGAGTGTAACTTGTTTAACATTTAACAAGACTCTTGATCCATTTTCTGGACTAGTTGCTATGCTTTTGAAGATAAAAGCAATTACATTAGATATAGGGGTGGTTTTCATGCTCTGGGGGTTGAGAGAATTTTGTTTCTTTACAGGAGCAGGAATGTGAATGCTTGACCTAGTCTCAAGGGTGATTTTTTAAAGATTTTTCTGACTACATCTGGGAGAAATCCAGATCTTGCTGAAATCAGTGAGAATTTGCTCATTCCCTTTAACAGGGCCAGGATTTTGTCTGTGAATGTTCAGGTTTTCAGTCACTGGCCAGCTCCAGTGAGCTACATTTAAGCCTTTCTTTTTTTCCTACTGCAAGTTGCCTCATCCTGGCCCTAGACTGCAAAAGGACTCCCAGGAAATTTTCTTTCTGGAAAGTACAATGTTGATGATCGTAGCATGGACTCTGGTTAGCTGAAACACAGCAATATTGTGATGAAGGACTGGGGGCCCACTAATAAAGTCTACACTTTTGCTAGACTGAGTTGGGTCAAAGCCCTCTCTTGTAAATTTTGGCCAACAAGTAGGAAGCTTCTGCGTGGGATCCTAATGTTAAACAAAGCCTTGGTCAATACTGGGATATCTGACAATGCTGTAATGTAACTAACAGAGTTAATGGATTGTGCAGGAAAGGAGATTTGAAATCTCTGGATCTCTAACAGAATGAGGGTTTGCTTTATGCTGCTCTGCTGAGACACACACACAATGGATGAAAATTCATTCAGCTGGGTCCTCTCACATGTGCCTGTCTCCAAAATGGCTTGAAGGAAACATTTACAAAAGCCAACTCAGAGATAAGGAACTTAACACATTTTTCGAACATGTAGAGGTTGTTAGAGCTAACTTTATGGCAGACCAATGGATCTTGTGGTTCTTGATGCCTAAGTTATGTCTGAAAAAGTGGAGCTGGACACCAAAGTCATCTATCTACTGATAAGCAAAGGTAAAGAGGTGATTCAGTGTTCCTGTGCATTGTCTATGCCTGACTTCTGGGCGCTACTCTTTGGAAGAGAAATTTCCAAATTCAAGGTAGGGGCCAGAAGCCACCCCATACAATGAATGAAGGTGCCAAACAATGGGTTTGCAGAAAGTGACCGAGAGATGAGTTTTTTCATTTGCTTACCAGGCTGTTATTTGGCCCTGCCTGAGACCTGGATGTGGGATTCCTAGTTTGGCAGTCTCTGATGAGGTTATGGATAGGAAGCTGGTGTTGGAGGTACTCACAAGGCCAGGGTGACCTGAGAGCAGGTGGGTCACACAGTGTCCTGCCCATGCCAGCTGCTCCCAACATTCCTCCCAGTATGTCCTCTGTTCAGCTTGCATTGCCACTGTGTTCCATTGGGCTGCAGACTTTTCAGGGCTGACCTGGAGTTTGTGTATTTGTCTGTATTGCTTTAAGAAAAACTGGGGTTGAATAAAAAGTGAATTCCATAAATCCTTCCTCTATGATGTATCTTCAGTGGAAGAGAAAGCTGCCTTCTAAGACAATTCAAATACCATAATTCATCACAATGGTTAGATTCAGATTTTAAGTTACCCTCCTAAAACAGTTATAAATGTGTTGTGCAGTCATCTGGTGGTTGCATATTAGAGCAATGTTTCCTAGAAGTTTCCACTACTCACAGTATTTTCCATAATTTTGGGGGGTTATGTAAAATTGTGAGTTTGGTTGCAATACCATTTTGTTAGTTACTGCAAGCATAAAGAAATAGATGGTAGTATGCAATCTTTCTGAAAAAAGTGGAAGAGTTGGAAAGGTAATTTTAAGTTGTACTGGGTGCAGAAGAATGTAAAATAAATTGGAAGCTTTATTTTTTTGTTGTTTTTTTTGAAAGGAAAGAGCTCTAGCCTGGGCATCATCTAACCTATGATTTTCAAAGCAAAGATGTAGAATTCTGAATATTCCATGTGCATGAAATTGTATATTTCAAATGTAAGCCTCTAAGAAGATGCATATTTTGCCTCTATTCGTTTCCTCTCAAAACTGATAAAATGTTTTGGATTAAACATATTCAAACAACTTGTGTTTGCAAAAACTACAGCAAATACACCATGTGTTCCCAGTTTGCCACCCTGCCATACAAATCCAAATCTGGCGGAGTAAATAGAAGTGGTGTTTTTACTTTCCTTAGTCCCTGTGCAGCTTCCCTGCTGTGTGTTAGCCACACCACGAGCTCTGTTGCAGGTCAAAAGGAAAGTTGGCAACTTTACAGCTAGGGCACCTCTCTGCAAACAGTGCAGCCAGCCTATTCCCATCTCTTTCCTGGATGGTACCGGAATTTCAGTTCCTTGTGACTCCTGTGGCTATTTTCCTCCTCTGATGAGTCTCTGCCTGTGCCTTGGACTTCTTGGTCCCTCTGTTCCCTTACCTGTGTGAAGCAGCTGGGGACAGGTCTGTGAAGGAAGGCAAAATGACAGTTTGTTTCAGATAAAGGAGAGAAGGGTGTGAGGTGGCTCAATATATTACTCCAGGAGGGGTTTGCTGGAGCCAGGAAAATCCAGCTAGTGCAGACTGGCTCCACTTTCCTTTCACCCCCTCTTGTGAGTAATGTGAGTTGTTTATTTCTTCACAGCCGCCGTTGCAGAGAACAACTAGGCGTTCATTTCTCTTCCCACCTCTTCCTCACCTCAGCCTCTCTTTTTTCCTTGAAGAAGTGGGAAAAACTGCAAGGGAAAGTATCTTCACTCCTTTTCCTTGCTGGATCACAAGCCACCAGGGGCAGAACCAGATGAATTGCCTGAGCATGGGGTAGAGGAGGACATTGTGATGTGTCGGGTAGATGTGTCTCTGGCTGGGTCTTGCAGCCCACCCCACAACTCATCTTTCCCAGACCCTGAGCAGTGGGTTCGATTCTTCGGCTGCTGCCCATGTGTTTCTTTACAACATCCTACCAGAGATTTCAGCTAGGACTGATTTTAAAATGAATTAGAACCTTAACCTCCTCTTCCTTTAATAGTTCTCTCTAGTAATTTCATCCTTTTGTTTTTAAATTTCTAAATAATCACTGAAATAGATATTTATTTGATAATTTACAGTTTAAAGAGGATTTTGAAAAGAAATTAATCCCTTTGCATGGGAAGACACTATGTAATCTTCTAAGACATTCCAAGTTTCCTCAATATTTTACAATCTTTTTGCTATTTATTTTGTATCTCTTTTCTTGAAAGTGTTTATTTTAGGAAGGTCAAAACAAAATTCTCCCTATGTCTCTCATCAGCTGTAAGATGAATGCACACAGTTGGAACAAGTTCCATTGAAGCTCTCATGCAGAATAAACAAAGTCCTGACCAAAGGCTTGACTCATGATAGGTCTTTAATGACTATTGTCATGAAAAACTATTTAACATATTCTCCACCAAAAGAAGGGCGTAGCTTTGCTGCAGAGTTAACAACACATCAAAATAGGGGCAAGATTAGATTCAAAGGGCAAGGCTGATATGAAATTGGTGGGCATTGGAAAGAAGCTGGGCAGCTCTGTGCTCATTAAAGAGGGCGAGGTAAATGTGCTGGGGAGGTTGAGTGTGTCATGGGGAATTTCTGGTGTTAGGGTCAGGCTCTTCAGATGGTATCAGCCTTCAGAAATGGGTGTTACCCTAGGGTGTTGCAAGTGTGAAGTTACCACTATGACACTTGAATTGTGTCATACCAACACGTGGTAAAGCAATTTTGCCTCAAATCTTCACATGGTCTGTGGGGTATTTTGGAAAGTGAGGTTTTGTATTTTGATAGATGAAGCTAGAAAAGCCTACAAAGTCACTGCACATCCTCAAACAAAGCAGATCTGTTTCCACTGCCTTTCCTACTCGTGTGACAGTGAGTGTAACACTTGGCAGTCAACAAAAGCTGCATGCTGCTCTTGTCATCATGTGGCGGGGAAGGAAAACTGCTGACATGGAAAAGTGCAGACAAAATCAAGCAAAGTGATTCATGTCTTGGAAGGCTCTGTGTCCTGGGGAAAGATTAATCAAAATGGGACCAGAGAGCTCAGGGATAGTAATATGCATGCATGTTATAGTTACTGGGTGATAGAAAAATATCTTTGGGTGATTTGGGCCAGATTCACAGATGTTATTTTAGGAGGTACATTTATTATTTTTGCTATTAAGAAAGGTCTCTCTTGTAAAAGTCTAATCTCTCTGTGAGTGCGGGGCTAGGAAACTTGCGCTGTATAGATTACAGACCCATGGTATTCACAACAGTCATAAGGAGGACTGAGTAGAAAGTCCAAGAAAATTACACTTTTAGACCATTCCTTAGTGAAGAAAAGATGCTATGAGAGCTGTGGGACAGGCTTATCAAAAGGAAATAAAACACTTTGGTCCTTGAAGAGTTCAGGTATCTGAGAGTGGTTCAGACTGTAGTCTCATTCCCTGTGGCAGTAAAAAATTAAAATTCTCATTTTAATTTTAGTATTACATGTTACTTGATAAATTTTGGAAGGCATGCAGTTATCTTTCTGTAGGCCTAATTATCTTTGAGATGAAGAAGGCAGTGATTGGAATGGTCTTAAAGATTTGATACTAGTTAGAAGATTAAGAGATGAAATGTCCTTTTAACCAGTGGGAAAATATACACAGATGGTATGAGAGGAAGGAACAGTTCTGACTAAATTTCTGAAGGAAAATATCTAATAAAATAATTCACTGAGTATGATTAGGTGTTTTATTCTAAAGAGATTTTTGAACTTGTTGGCCATTTTTACTGAATTTAAGTGCACTGTTTTCTCAAAATTGTGAAGTTCCTCTTTATGATGAGAAAACTAGAGCTAGGAAATACAGGTGTACAGGGATGGAGGGAAAATCTTCAGCACACATATCCTGGTCAAGCCAGTGGCATGCACAGTGCTCAGAAACAAGCACAGTGCCTCTTGTTTGACCTGAAGCTGATGGATACAGGAGGGGTGGAGGGGAGCAGTGTGGATCACAGAGAGGGGAATTTATCAAAGGAGTATGGAAAAGGGGCTTGGACTTTAGCATTACAGAGCAGGGAATGATGCAAGCCACAAATCTCTAGGAAACCAGGCTTTATTAGTTCCACTGCTTTTGGAACAACTTGTTTAAACTTCCCTTGTAGGTAATTAACTTTCTAATGGCACTGTGAGATAGGCCACCTGCAGAACCCTTGGGCAGGGGGATTCACAAGCATGTGTGGTTCAAAATAAGGCCTCATGGAAAACTAGGCAAAAGTGCGTTAGAATAATATTTACATTCAGTAGCATTAAGTACATCTGTTTGTTATTAGTGGGAGGCTGAACTGGCTCAAAAATCTTCTGCAAGAGTGACCCAGCAGCAGAAGGCCAGGTACCTCTGACAGCTTTTCTACAGCTACCAATAGAACTATTTTCAAAACATGACAAGATTTCCCTCTCAATGTCAATTTGAATACAAAGAAGGTCAAATTTAGATTACTGTAATATATAGATGTTTCAGTTCTATCCTTTTAGGTGTCTTGCTTTGTCCTTAGTTTCTCTGTTACTCCTGTGCTTACATGGGTGTGAAGTTTTCATACAAACTAAGGGAGTGCAGCTCTGGTTGAAACCAGTGCAAGCCAAAGATGGTCAGCTTGTTTGAAAAATCAAGCGTGATAGGTGACAGTCTTCAACCTAATAATTAAAAATTCCCATTAATATTATTTAATGCAAAAAAAAATTTGCGTCTTATTATGTCAAACAAGGACACAGAACGTGAATTTTTTTTCTTTTTTGTTCAGCTTAGCATGCTTATTATAAATTTGAGGTCTGAATATTGTACACATAATTGCTAACAAGAATTAATGATTTCAATGTAGTTGTGATGATTTAAGCTATCTGGAAATAATGTTTAGTGTCAGGTGGAAAAGCTTTGGCATAGCTAAGAATAGAGTCTTGATATTTCAATCCTGTGTCTTAGACATATGTGTGTGTGCTTCTGCACAAAACAGTATTAGGGAGATGGTTTATTCTGTCTTAGGGCTTAGGAGTTCTATTGACCGTGCACTCAGGTTTTGGGTTCAGTTTCATGTTCTACTATGGGTTTGTTCAATGTAAAACTTACTTGTAACCACTATTTGTTATACATATATATATATATATAGAGAGAGAGAGAGAGAGAGAGAGATTTATAAGAACCTGAAGGGAAAAGAAGAAAAGACATTCTGTATATCTATGTTTACACATAACACATAGAACATAAAAACATGGAGATCCCTCTTCTTTGTTAATCAATCTTTCAAATCTGAAGTATCCACAAGTTGCAGGGAGATTTCTAAATCTGGAGGTTGTCATGGCAAACTCTTATTTAACCAGAGATAATTGTTGTCTTTCCTCTTAATTATTAAAAATCTCTCCATGCAGCCCTTCTGCAAGTTTCCTTTAGCTTTCCTTTAGATTCACACTCACTGTCAAGAACTCTCTTCCTCTCTGGTTTAGAGCCTGCTGTCTCTACTCCCTGAATGTTTGTGTTGACTGCTATTTCCTGGCCAGCTTACATCTTCAGTAGTCTTCAGGGTATAAACAGACATTATGTTACACCTTAGTCTTGCAGCTATAAATTCTTGTGCTGTAAGCTCCTTGGGATGAAGGCTCCTCAGCCGATTTTGTTTGCATGGCATATTGAAAGCCTGATATAAGAGACAGAGCTCAGTTCTGCTGCACAGCCACAGGCACCCATGTTATCAGGATTCCCTAGGGTGTGTGTATGACAGTTCTGTGGGGCTGGCAGGCATCATACAGTAGTTTTGAAGGTCTCATGTGTCCCTGGGAAGACATAGCTCTCCTACTGCAGAGTGGGGGATACCCAAAGGTATCTCTGGTGGCACTCAGCACTGTTACCCTCTTACCTCAAAATCATACAAGCAGACATTTATTAATTATGCAGTTTTCTACAGTTAAACAATCAGGAAATCATTCTTAAAGAGAGGAAAAAGCAAAAAGTCCTTTTGATTTGAGCAAATCTGGAAGAAATCTATCTTGGTTATGCTCAAAGAAAACGAGCATTGGTAAAACACCTCCAAAGAGATTTGACACAATAGCAACAGATGTAAAGAGCTGTGTGTCTGGAGATTAGCAGGAGAAGCAACCACCTTATCATAGGACTCAGAGTGTTGTATTGTGGTTTAGGAAAAGCGAGTAGGTATGACCAAAATGGCTGTCCTTTGGGAAGATGGAGTCAAAGGGCACACGCTTGAGAGCCACAAATATGAGCTATTCAGAAAACAAACAAAGACTTCTAAACGAAAATGTGCAGGTGACTGAAAAGGTCACCCTGTGAAAAGCACAAAGAATGAAGCAAAGGGAGGTGATGAGGTGTGTTTGAAACAGTGGCCTCATCTCCCATGTAAGTGCACCAGATGAGGAGCAATGTGGGTCAGTAGGTCCCACACCGAATTTGGGATCTCCAAACTCCTCCAGTCGGCATGAGACTTTGGGACACAGCTGCTCATTTAATGACTAGTAATGTGGGTGGGTAATGCGTTCAAAATGTGTTGGTTTCTAGAGCTGTGCTATTTAAACAGTGCAGAATGGCAAGACTTTGAAACAAGCCTTAGCATTTTATAGGCTGTGTAGCTGCCTTAAAAAAAAAGGAAGCAAATATTAATTCAAAAATGGGAGACCACCTACTTAAAATGTAACTCTGCAAAGTAAGACAATCATTTCCTAGACAAACTTGTATGCAAGCAGTGAGTCACCCTTTCACTTCTATAAATGTTTGTGCAGAGCGTTTCTATTGAAAATCATTTGGATTCAGAAAGGCATGGATTTGATTCTCTGCTTTCTTGTAATAACTCCGATTAGTACTAAGTAGGTAGATCAGTCATTGAAGGATTTACTTATTCACACTCACTCCCTTCAGTCTCCCTGCCAGCTGAAAGCTTTCTGCTCTGATACTGGGGTTTCTGACACCAGCTCTAGACAGTGATGATACTTGTTTCCTATAAGCCCTTTTCATGCTCATGTAAAAGCTGACAGGTCTTCTGAAATCAGACATCCTTTTTAAAAAAAAAAATTTACATAAATAAGGTGAACTGGATTCCACTCAAACTTCCCAGGCTTTTCTAATATGCCTGCCTTTCATTCTGTTAATTTCTTTTATTTGCTCCAGTTTTTGTTGTTGTTGTTTTTCTCAGTCTGTTACAACTATTTTGATGAGTCTCATTTTGTTATGTGTGGTCACTTATCTGTTGCAACCCACTTAGTGGCTTCCACATGTTGCTAAAATGTGTTTGGAAGAGAGGATTAAATTACTATTTCTAGCTGTGAGTTTGGTCACTTGGACACGTTCACCGAGATGTGAGATCCTAGAATCCATACAGAGCCTTCCAACTGGAGATTTTCTATTTTTTTTTCCTTTGCAGTGGGGGACCCCACACATGCTTTCCTGTTAGTCCTGCTCCGAAAAAATTAATGTAACATCACAGCTTTACTACAGCAAAGCCAAATCTTTGCAACCCAGCTTCTGGTATTCCCTGCCTATGGGATCTGACTTGAGGTACCTCCCTCCAGAGGTAAAAAAAGGAAACAAGGGTTGTGAAAGTTCCCTCAAAACCCTTAATATCCATTGCATAAACATTTCTTCAATAATTCCTGACAAAACTGGTTCAGAGAGTGGGGCATATCCTTGCTTTTGTCTGAGTAAAAATTGAGGAATTAGAAATTCAAATAGGATATTTAACTGTGAGTGACCAAAAGAACTTCAGTTTCCAGTGTTTTTTTGATGAATGTTCCTTGTTAGCATTACATATTACTATTTAGAATGCTACTTTGAGAATGTAAGTCTGGTAAGCATTGACTAGGTCATGCTTTAGTCAAATCTGTTTCCTTCTGAATTCTGTGATTGATTAAATTTCTACTCCTTTGTATCAACTTTTTGCTTATGCCTATGACCATTTTTTGTATTTGAGTGTGTTTGAAGAAAGTGAGTTTTCTTGTGATTCTTAGCAGTTCATAAAAATAAACAACATGTAGTGAGTTTGTTTTTGTACAACCAGGGATATTTACCTTATAGGGTTCTATATAATTGGCTTTGGGGATAGCTTTGGGAGTGAAGAGTTAAGGCAGAGATGAAGAATCTGTTTAACTTGCTTGATTATTTCAAGCCAAGTGAATATGCCTAAGCAGCACAAAAAAGAGAAAACAACTGTTTGGTCCCCTCTCCCAGTGGGGTTTTGCATGGGTTCTGCACCATGTCTCAAATACCAGCAGTGGCCACATCTAGAAGAACCATCATGACACGCAAATGTAGCTTTCAACACAACATGAAGTCATGTAGGTTTGTCCTTTCCAGTCTGTTTCAAATAGTCTGCTCTTCTGGGTTTTCTACAGTTGTGTTCTTCCAATGACCATAGAAGATACATTAATTTCTTTTGTATGGTATTGCATGGGATTGAACTCAGCAGTTTCCCAAGTCCTCTGGTAATGGTATTCTGAAATTAAAAAAAACCAAAAAAAAAGCCACAAGAAAAGCTACTGTTTTCATTACAAATGTTGTATATGATACAGCCATTAATGGATACTAATGAAACAGAAACCAGTGGATTCAGCCTCTGCTCTTGTGAGTGGCAAAGTATCTGAATATTTAAAGTAGTGATTTATCTGAAGAGCTGGGTAGGATTTGATAGACTATGCAGTGGCTTCCTTAAAGCACTGGGCACCAAAATAACGGAATAATTAATTTGAGGATAACTTTCACATCTTGGACTGAAGCAGAGGGGAAGACACTGATCTCTTCATGCTCGTGACCAGCGACAGGGTTAGAGGAAACAGCATGAAGCTGAGTGGGGGAGGTTTAGGTTGGGTATCAGGAAAAAGCTTTTCACCCAGGAAAGAACTTTTTCACCCAGGCCCCCCAGGGAAGTCACAGCAGCAGAGAGGCCTACAGAGTTCAAGAAGTGTTTGGACAATACTCTTGGGCACATGGTGTGATTCCTGGGGTTTCCTGTGCAGGGCCAGGAGTTGGACTTGGTTATACTGATGGGTCCCTTGTAACTCAGTGTATTCTCTGATTCTATGACTGTGTACATACAGGAAACTGCTTGTGCAAAAGCACAGAGAAAACCAGAATGTAATGTCTGCTAGGCAGCCAATAAACTTGAATTGTATCTTTCTTTTTCCCTCAGCCAGGAAGTTACTCAGCTATTTTTAAAATCTCTAGCCATGAACATGAGTCTTTCTTGAGGTAAAAAATAATGGGAAATAATTTAAAATACCTTGAAATTTCATAGCCCTGTTTATCTCTTGATGCTTCTCCCTTTCTGTCAGAGGGTTTACAAGTTTATCCAGCCTAAAGGCAAGAGTCCAGGAGTTCTTTCCAGAAATCCTGCATTTTAAAAGGGTCCCTACATAGCAAGTAGGCAATCTTAGAATTCTTCATTCAAGTTGTTTTACTGGTGACTTGTGGCCTATCTCTTGGCAAGTTCCTAGAAAGTTTGCTAATGTGTGTTTGCTAACTAGAGGATGGCGATGACAGTCAGATGACAGCAGTTTGTCACTAGAGTTGTCACTACTCTCTGGAGTCCTAGATCATGAAAAACATGGTTGTATGCAATGTTCTTTGTCAGCTGCATTTTGCAAATAGAAAAATAAAGATTTACAGATTTGGTTTCTGAAATGAAATGGAATGGAATGACATGGAATTGAATCTGCTTTTCCAAATGTTTGTCACTGTAAAAGAGAGCTAATTTTCCAGCTCTAGTACAGATAAAAGTGGGATTTTGAACAAGTTACTCAAAACTCATGGTGTAGTATGTAGTAGTTGGAATGTATCATTTATGAATAAATCCATGAGATCTGGGATGTTCTCAGCATCATGTATCCCTGGACAGATTTATCTGAAAGATATGTATTTGTTAAGGAAAACAACTATAAGCTGGTTCAACTTATGAAATGCACATGGTTTCTGTAGTTCTTAATATGTGTATTACTGATATTGACAAAGAAGAACTTTTGTGTGTTTTACCTCTTTGTGTGGCAGATATTTTAGAAAATAGACTTCTTTTGCCTTCCAACATGATGAGGATCTTCAGGTCTGGTCCTGCAGTGGAAAAACAGTTGATATTTCTGTTTAAGAAGCAAAGTAAATAAAACACAATCCCTGGAGTGAATACCTCTGCCATGTTCCCTTGGAAAGCTCCTAATTGGACAGAGGTGCCCTCTGTCCATGAACAGAGCCCAGCACTCAAACACACATGGGGACTGAATTCCAGCAGGCTTTATAGCCACCTCTGCAAAATAACAATAAATAATGAAGTAAAGGCAGGGCACTTTTGCTGGTTGGTTCTCAAAGCAGTCTACAGACCTCTTAAACAGTAGTGCATTGATTTTTCTCGCCCTTGGAATACAGCGATCCTGCGTCAAAACATGGCTGCTGTTTAAAAGAACAGAGCAAGATTACAGAGTGTTTAGGACAGGAATTAATATTTGTGGTAAAAACTACAGGATATTTTTAAGGATACAAAATATAAGCACTATGGAATATGGGCTATGTCTTTCTTGATGTGTATCTCTCATTACTGTTTGACTTCAGAACCAGGAAAAAAAATTACAGAAAACATTTGTTATCAATCCTTAGTCACTTAGCCAAGGGACTTCTCTTGCTCTTCTCTGATTGCCTTACACTTTTTTTTTTTAAATTTTTTGTGCTGAACTACTTTCCTTGTGCATACCTACAGTGTAATACATACCAGTAGCTGAACTCGAGCAAAGCTGTAGAAGCAATTGAGTACTGTTGGCGAAATCAATCTTTTTGGATAACAGTAGTAAACAAAGTGTGAACTCCAAATGCCACAGAGAAGACCCTGATCCTCAGCTGTGCTTGAACAGCCTGCACTGAAGTCTATGCTTCCAGAGCTCAGCTGCTCGTGACACCTAAGGCAGGAATCACCTGAGCACTCCTCTCTCTGACATGATCATGCTTGTGCGCACACTGTTCAACACAGCTCTCCCGAGGTGGTTTGGAACTCCTTTACAGATGTTTCTGTAAGCTGTCAGCCCTTCTTAAGAAACTTGGAGCTACAACTTAAAAGGCTTTATTCAGTCTGCCTGTGATCCAAATATATTTGTTTGCATTTGTTCTGATTAAACACAGGTGGTTTTTACTTGGAAATCCTGGTATCTTTTGCTTCTTCTACATCTATAATATTTCTTTCAGTGAGGCCAGAGATACAGTGATAATTTCCTTAGTTTTTATTTCTGTTTCTCGTGTGTAAATGTGTGCATACCTATGCCAATTGTTCTGTTTATAGGAAGATGTCCTGGTTTGTTTTTCAAAACTCTCTTGCCCATACTAACTTATAGCTTTTCCTAAGTTCCGAATTCAGCATAAAAATTTGAATTTGAATATTTCATGATTTCTAGTACTGAGTTTTGCCTCACACCAGCATGTTATCCATTGAATCCTCCCTTACTTATAGAAAACCAATGGAAAATGTTAAGCTTTACTGTGTTTTTGGTTTTTAAAAACTAAGGGGATGAGAGTGTCAAAGACCATGCCATCTTTTTTGCCTGAAAGAATATCCTTAATAATAACAATTGAATGTTCAGAGGTAATTCATTTTAGACTCTTATGTCAGATAAAATCACAAGATATTATTGATTTATATTCCCAGCAGTTTAAACATGTAGGGTTTGGGTGGTTTTATTCATGGCAAGCTGTAATGACACTGTTAGAGGATCTACTGTATGTTTAGCAGTGAGGAATGAAGCTGTAAAGGTCTGGAAGTTTGGAAAAGTTCAGATGCCTCAAAATGCTTGGATTCCTCTCAAAATTTTTTCTTAGCTGTATAAATCTACCACCCAGCTGTCATCCTCTGAGGAATTAGCAAAAAAGTGTATTTATAAGACAAATCATTTGGCTGATGAAGAGAAATATGCTAGCAATATTTTTTTGATTCACATTTGAAAGTAGAATATTTCTTCCATTTCAGTCAGAAGTCAGGGCTGCAAGTAGGTTCTTTCCAGCAAACTTACAAAAGCCTTTTTCTTTCTGCAGGCATTTAGCCACACCACCGTGGTCTGTGATCTTGTCAGTTCTCATAAGCTACTAACACCAATGGTAACAAAATACTTTCCCTAGTTATGGGATGTACATTTCCATGAATTGGTTTGGTTCATCTCATACATGAAGTGTCAAATCTTTTTTTTTTTTTAATTTTGAAATCATGAAGAACATTGGAAGAATTTTGAGCAGTTTTCTCCCTACTAAAAGCTAGTCATATGAGTAGAAGCTGTATCTTAGAAGCAATTCAGTAATGGCAAAAACCTATTTGGCAAAGATGTAGCCTGAAGGACTGGTAGCCCCTCTCTCTGTGTCTGTCCTTCTGACGTAAGCTGAATAAATGAGACAGGATGAGGCCCAAAGCATGTAAATGAGCTAGTATTTCATGGTACAAAATTGTGCCTTTTCTGCAACATAATCCAGCTTCTGGGGTAATAACACCAGAAAGGACAAACTAAATGTGAACTCTCTCTCCTTTGCTACATAAGCAATTATCATTCAGGTGGATTTAAAAGGGCTTTACAGCTTAGCTCCCTTATACAATGTGTTAATTCTCCCACCACTGAAAGCCAGCCACTTCTGGCCTGAAACATGGCATCAGTTCAACAGTGTGTAGCAGCAAGCTGCAGCATGGCAGCCACTGAGCACAGCAAACATCTCCATCTGAAGATGCCCAGAGAACAGAAAGAGGGAGAAATGAAATTGCTGAGTGCGTACCCAGAGAGGACTTGCAACTCAAGGTGACTTGTAGCAAAAATTACCTGGGGTGGTTAGCAGTCAGTGATTGGGATGATCTGGAACCTGAGCCTGGCTAAGAAGGCAGCACTGCTATTCTTTGGCACTCCCTGGCACTGCAGCATGGCAGAGTAGCACTCTCAGCAGAAAAAGAAAAAAGCTTGAATATGTCGCCAGCACTGCTAGCAAGAGCAGCTGAGATGTCTCCTCTTAAATAGACCTTGCAAACATAAGTAGAGCTGAGCATCTGAGTTCCCCTGACGATTCTTATTTTCATTTAGTAATATTTCAGTTGGTAATACTTCTTTGAATAGTTAGGGTTTTAGAGAGAGATGCAGTTGCTGCTCTGTTGCAATAGGTCTCTCTTCCTGTGAAAGCAAAGCATTATGAATGCAAGAGACTTTTCTAACTAACACTGTTGAGAGGATGGAAGTTCTGGTGGGAAAACTTCCAAGTGAAACTTTAGCTTCACTCAGCTGGAGTGGCACAGGCTCTGTACTAACAGCACCTTTTTTGCGCCCCCCCACCCCCATTTTTTTTTTTTTTTAACCACAAACTTCCTCGTGTCACAGCTCTGTGCAAATATTTCCCATATGTCAGCTGGCTGATCCAGTAATCACTTAGGGCTGGAGTGTACATTACACAAGTGGCAGCACGCACACAAATATCTGGCTTGTACGAATCCATAATTCAGTGAGATTTAGCTATGGTGAATTGAACTGGCTTTAAATTAAAAACTTTCTTTTAATAGCTGTGTAGATTCAGTGCTAGAAGGCCTATTATTCTGTCTCCCACTTTATCCCTAGCCAATGTAGAATGTCTCGCTTGTGTTTTAATGGTGCCTCTCTTGCTGTTTGCTTTCTCAATCTATTTTCATTTCTACCCAGTGTGCTGTCATTATGCCATGAAGTAGATTCTTTGGGTAGGAAACTGTCTTTTTTGAAAATCTAGAGTGTGCACAGCATTTTGTAAACTAATTAATAGAGTATGCTATTGTTTATTTTATATCCATAATACTGCTGTTGAACAGTTGACTGTAATGTTTCTGACAGGGTAATAGTCCGAGAGTATTTTGATTTTAGGGAATTCTGGGAGGCTTTAAGTTAATCTTTTCATTCAGAATGTTAGGAGTGCACTTCTTAGCACAACACTGTCTGAGTGTATGCTGGTGTTCATAGGAGGCAGAAGAAATAGAATAGTGCAGGGAACATGGATTTCTGTGACTTTAAAAACAAAAGCTTTTCAGAAAAGAATGCTTTCAACAGCCTTGACTACAAGTTTCCCTCTCTGCTCATGTGTGTGTGACTGCACAGGCCTCCTCTGGTTCCCAGCAGTGACTGTGTTGTGTGGGGCTGGTGGGCTGGGGGAGCTGATGGCTGGCTCCAGGCTGCAGTGAGGAGGTGGAGGAGCTCCTGCTCCAAACTTCACAATCTGAGGAGCAAGAGCTCTTGCTGATGGAGTCACCTTCTCTCAGCTCATGACCACTTTTAGTGTTACTGTCTCTGCACATGCAAAGATTTAGAAGTATCTTTGCACAGTTTTACTGACCAGTCTTTACACTGGCTGTGAGGGTTCCTGTGCAACGCTTGCCCCCTTTCCCTCTTTCCTCTCCTTGGTGTCCTATGTTTTGTAGGTTTCCGCACTTCCAATTTCTTTTATTTTATCTTACTTTACCTCCTTTTTTACAAATTTCTTTTACTCCTGTCTCCCTCTTTTATTTCCCAACATTTTTTTGTATTATAAGTAGACATTCTACAAGAATGCTGTGGAAAAATAGAATAAAAATGGTTTCTACATTGGAGAGTTAATGGACGTATTTGTCCTTTGTCCTTCTTTCACAGTTGTATTGATCATAAAAGCATATATTTTGCCCTGAGCAATACTATGAGTGGACACAGCCTACAGCTTATCATGAGGAGATTCAGTCACAAGGACTGAAGAGCATGTTGGGTTATAGGTGGCAATGAAGAGGTTGTAAATGCCACATTTTAGTTGCATTGCTTGGCTACCATCTTTATGAGCCTTTCTTTTCTTCTTTCTTTCTATTTTTGTTTGTTTCTGGAAGTGAAAAAGGTGCAAGCATTCGGTTTTTACCTGATTGTATAAAAGAATCCATCAGTGGAAGTAAATTCTAACCTCATCTTCAAGATTTACAAGGAAGAATTCCAAGCCTAAGAGGCAACATGGTAGAATTTTCACATTTTCAGTCACACCTGATATGAATTGGCTGAGTGTGATCCTGACAAGAACACCCACCCACATTGACCTCAACATGATGTGCATTTCTGACTAAGTAAGCAGATGCCTTCAGTCTTTCCTCCTCTGGAGACTGCCACAATCCAAGGAGTTAGTGGAATTGGCTCAGATAAGGATCACCTAAGCCAAGCTGGCTGGTACCAGTAGACAAGGCTTGTATTGTACATCCTCCAGGAAGATTTATGGGTAGCTCTGGAGCTTCTTCGGGGATAATTCTGAGTTCAAGGGACTTTTAAAGCGTGTTTTAAAGTGGAAGTGTGGTGTGATTTTCTTGGGGTGGCGAGAAGAGCCATCACAGAAGACAGTAGTCCTTGATCATGCATGAAGGTGCAAACAGTTTCTCCCTGCACCTGCTGGAATAAAACTGGTCTTAGATTTTTTTTTTTCAAAGTTTCTCTTAATTTAATTTGTAGCAGCTCTGCAGAAATCACATAAGAAAAATTAGTCTCATTGCCTTCAGTTGTCAGGTGAAGAAGCAGAGCAATTCTTTACCACATTTTCTATAGCTCAGAATTATTTGCTATAGCAATTATTTTTGGGAGTTCAGAGTAATTTTAGGATCTCTTTATTTTCTGGCAAAAACCTACAAAGATAAAAATGGCTCTTGCCACACTGCTACAGTGGCAACCACTGCAAAGCAAAGTGCTCCCTTGAGATGTTAAACTCAGCAGTTTCCCACTGAGCCCTGGTCCAGCTGTGGAAGGAGGAGGAATAAAAGCTGATATGAGCTGGATTTATGCTGATGTATGAGGTGAGTGTAGGTTTTTGCTTAGAAGCTGCTAGAAGGTCACGGTGTTTTACCAACTGAGATTTATACATTTGAAAATGAACCTCCAAATGGGAATGTTTCCAAACTCCAATAAAGCAGAGCTATGCTCATACACTGACCTTGGCAAGCCTGCAGGTAAGTTCCACAACTTCTACCACCTTATAAACACTAAGATGGGTTATACAGAAAAAACTATAGAGGCTCTATTTAGAGACTTATGGTAGCAAGTAGGCAGAAAAACTTCAAAACCACGAATTTAATTTATTGAAGGTCTCAACAGGAATATATAGGAAAAAATTCTATCTTCCACTGCAAATATTCCCACAGCAACCCAATCTACCTGCCAAGAGTACCCAAAATTTAGGGCAAAGGGTGGGGGAACATTGTTAAACCTATTCAATAATACCACTAAACAAAACTTGAAGGATGAGCATGAACCTGGATCTGTATTTTACCTGATTACCTCAGCAAGGACACCTATGGCTGAGAGGTTTTTCAATCTGGAGTTTTCTATTTATGTAGTTGTATATCATGGTTGTAGACAAAACAGGAGAACACCCGCTGGGACTAAGGCATATTTTTTAAAGTTTTCCAGCCTGTCCCTGGTTTTCATAAAGGTTCTTAAAATTTCCTTTTGTGGAGCCAAATTGGGAAAACACGGGTGAGATCAAGAAGTTGTTCCTAGTTCCAACTAAAATGCTGGTAATGCCGGTTAAAGGTTCAAGATCTCCACTTCCAGAGTGACAGAGCATGACAAAAAAAAGTCTTAGGCCAGAACTGGAGTCTGGACCAGTCCAGGGCACAAATTAGAACAGTCTGAGGAAATGGCAACTTGCACCAGCATCCTCCCAGCTTGCCAATGCAACAGGGCACCATGGCTCTCCCTGTGCTGACTCTCTGCCACTCCTGAAATCTAGGAATTTCTTAAGGCAAATTTATGCTGCCTTTGCTTTATTAGCATAAAAAGGCCATATTGGATGATGCAATTATTTACTTATATAGTTCCAGAAAATGACAGGAACCACAGCCCTCACACCCAGTTGAAATAATTTTGTATTAAGCCATCATTAGGTTTTTCATTAAATAATTTTTTTTGCTGTCAACATGTGCAGTGGGATTGAGCGCACCCTTAGCAGGTTTGCCAATGACACCCATCTGTGTGGTGGAATTGACACACTGGACTGTAAGGGTGCCATCCAGAGGGTCTTGACAAGCTTGAGAGCTGGGCCCATGTGAACCTCATGAAGTTCAATAAGGGCAAGTGTGAGGTCCTGCACCTCAGGGCAATCCCAAGCACAAATACTGGCTGGGTGGGGAACGGATAGACTGCAGCTCTGAGGAGACAAACTCAGGGGTGTTGGCTGATAAGAAGCTCAACATGACCCGGCAATGTGCACTCAGAGCCCAGAAAGCCAACCAAATCCTGGGCTGCATTAAAAGGTGTATGACCAGCCAGGCAAGGGAGGGGATTCTGCTCTTCTGCTCTGCTCTGGTGAGACCCCATCTGCAGTGCTGCATCCAGCTCTGGGGTCCCCGGCACAGGAAGGACATGGTCCTGCTGGGGTGAGCCCAGAGGAGGCCACCAAGATGATCAGAAGGATGGAACACCTCTCCTATGACAGGCTGAGAGAGTTGAGGCCTGGTCAGCCTGGAGAAGGGAAGGCTCCAGGAAGATCTTAGAGCCCCTTCTAATACCTAAAGGGAGTTTGTAAAAATGCTGAAGAGGGGCTGTTTACAAGGCCACACAGGGATAAGAGAAGATGTAATGGCTTTAAGCTGACAGAAGGAAGGCTTAGATTGGATATTAGGAAGAAATTATTTACTGTGATGGCGAAGCATTGGAAAAAGTTATGCAGGGAAGTTGTGGATGCCCCATCCCTGGAAGTGTTCAAGGCCAGGCTGGAGGGAGCTTTGATCTAGAGGAAGATGTCCCTGCATATAACAGCATTGGAATTAGATGATTTTTTAAGGCCCCTTCCAACACAAACCTTTCAGTGATTTTATGTTTGGTTTTTTTATTTCCTTTGCATTGCCTTTCCAGGATCAGAAAAAGGAAAATCATATTTCACAGCAGTCAAAAAAATAGTGCTCTAAATCTTTGTACGCAAAAGATGTACCTATACCTCTGACGTATTTCAATGTGAAAGTTCTAAAGGGGCTCTTTGAAATAGCTAGGTGTTGGTAATGTGTCTAGTGTGTTTGCATGCAGCCTTTTGCTATAAAAAAATCTGAAGAGCTGCCCCCTTCATGGCCTTTTAGGTTCTATTTTCCAGAGACATAAAATACTCTAGCACGAATAAGAGGTAGAGTGCACAATATGATGTGAATAAACACGTGTACTCTTTGGAGCTGCCAGCACGTTCTGCCTTAGCAGAGCTGCTGAAGGGATGGGATTATGAGCAGGGTCCCAACTGCAGAATTTTTGTTACATTATATAACTATTATATGTTTTTTTTCCCTAATTTTTCCTTACTGTTTTTTAAAAGTTATTTTTGTTTTCTTTTTAACTTAGTTAAGTGTGCAAGGTGTTGCTCTCCAGCTTAGTCTATAGTGTGTAGTTCTGACAAAATGGTTTATGCTTTAGGGCTGCGTTTTGTTTCTAGGAGTGTATTTCACTATGCAAAACTGATTTGGTTTGTGGAGTCTTGCCAGTGCTACCAATAAAGTGGACTCTCACCTAACATAAACTTTTTAGGACTTATCCTACGTCTGCAGTTCACGATTTGTGGAGCACACAACCCATGTGCTGGAGGATGTATGGAACTCCCAGCTGGTTTCATTAGTGTAGGTTTCCAGTTGTGTGTTGGAGATCTACTTTTGTCCATGTTGCGCAATGTTTTTGCAATGATTTTGGCTCTTCTAACATTAAGGCTTTTAAATGGTGGAATTTATACTTGATTATACTAATAGAAAAAAAAAGCACTTTCTTTTTTTTTTTCCAAGAGTCATATTATTGGTCTTGTAAAGGAAGCATCATTCACCAGATATTGATCCCTCTCCTCTGGTTAGAAGGGCTGGCCTTCCACTTCCATGAAACAGTATCTGGCACAGCAAATAGAAACGTTTTGCATTTAAATGTAATTGGTCTCTCATGAAAACAGAAAATAGTACAAAAATTTATGCCTTTATTCCATACCTTTTAATAGAAAAGACTCAGTTTGGTGTGTGTGTGTTTTTTAAAAAAAATTTCTTTAACTAATAAAGTCGACTTTGACTAGAACATCTTACCTAATTCTAATGCTCACTTCAATCTTGCTGACTGTATTGACTTTTTATTTTGGACTCAAACCCAAATATGTATTTTTTCCAAACTGTGTCAATGTAAGCCCATAAATTGGGTGGCCGTAAGTCAGCATCAGTGCATGCCAGATGAGGCATCCTGGGACTGTGGTATGCATCAGTACTGGCCTGAGTTTGTCCCTCTCTGGAGGCAGGGCCTGCCAGGTGCACTGCAGTCAGAGCTCTCCTGTGACACTCTCATATGACTGTGTCAGGCAGATGAATTGAATCTGGGATGCTTCTACAAGAACACCAGGGAGGTAACTGGGTTATTCAGCTAACGTGTCAAGGCTGACCTCATAGCATAGAGGATGCAGTGCTCTGAACAACAGCTTGGCAATTTGGGTACTTAAAGCCAGACAAGGTTGTTTTTCAGGATATTTCAGCCCAATTTCAGGATATTCTTTCAGCCCAATTCCCAGAGCACTGCTCATACACATGCCTTCCTAATCTGTAACACAGGCAAAATCTGCATAACCAGCAGGACTGTTTTGTGAAAGGAAGAGTAGAGGGAACTGGAGACTACAATATTACATCTCACTTTTGGTGATTTATTTAATTTTTATTTCCTCTCTGCTATACCTTTTTTCTGGAATTTGATGTAGTTTTTGTCTTTCCCTATATTTTAAATTTATTAAAACTCATTCTTATTATTACCTTATTATTAACTTATTATTAATGTGCAAGAGTCTTTGCACATTATTTCCTCTCACTTTCACAAAATCAATGATTCTTGACCAGTACAGAATTTTATACATCTGCTGTTATATTATCTTTTTAATGTATTTAAAACAGCAAGGCACAGTGTATTGTCAACAATTAATTTTGTAAGTCAGTTTGAATTTATTCTTAGAACGCACAACCAAAGGAGCAGCAGCTTTGAACTGTGTGGCTCAATGCAGAACCACATACACTAAAAATTCTGGAGCTACTTCTGTCTCTCTAGACATCCACTGTGATTATAGTTCACTGAATATACAAAAACCACATTGATAAACTGAACATTTGACACCCTGGAGCTAAAGTGCCCCACAGTTGTCATACTTTCCATCAGTTTTGTCACTTTTCTTTCTGATACACTACAAAATCTTTATATATGTTTGAATACACTATCTGTAGAAATACAGTTTTATCTTGGAAGACAGGTATTCTAAAACTGAGAAGGCTAATTGCTTGTGTCTTTGGAGATTAGGGAAACCCTTTTCTCAAAGGATGTATCTACATTAGTAATTTAATGTTCTGGAAGAGTGCTTGTGGTGCAGAGAAACACTTTTCCTGAATGTCATATATGCAAGGTTGTGCTAGGAACTGAAACTCAGTAGTCTATGATTGGGCACAAAACCTGTTGTATACTGCTTGTATTCTACCTACAGAAGTCACCATGCATCAGACTTCTGAAACAGTAAGTTTATAAACTTCAGTGAGAGCTAATTAGTTTACTATTAATGAATAATTAAAAACACTGGGAAAGACTGAAAAAGTATTTTCAGCACTGATGAATGAAGTATAGGATATCTTGGTGAAGCCATTTGAAAATCTGCAACACAAGTTCCTTGGGAGTAAAAAAAATATTTCCACCCTTATCATATGTCTGGAATGTCCTATCTAAATGTTCTTAATCTTTCTGACAAAATTGTAGAGAGATTAGAAAGGAGGCATTTGAGGTGGGTAGGGGGTGCTTTATGAAAAAGAATCATGGGGCAGGTTGAAGCTGTGGATGTGTCAGAAAGTTAAGACCCCTGACTGGGAAGCTGCTACTCAAACTTTATAATGAGGTTCCTTTTCCCTGTCCTGACCTCTCGCCCCAAGTTTGGCATTTGGCTTTATAGCACATTGGTCAGTTTTTAGTCAGCATTTCCTCAAATGTTTATGGCTCTACTTTAAAGGTGGAATTCTCATCCTGAAGATGATAATCCTTCATCATGTAAAATGACCATGCTGTAATAAGATCTTCTTGCAGGGTACAAATGTGTTATTAGGTGTCAGTCTGCAGGCTCGGGTCATCCGCCAGCTGTTACACTGCACAGGTTGTATTTTTTTGCAACATTTGGTGGAACATTTCAGGACTGTGGGATTATCTGAACCAGATGTGAAAAGGCATCTCCCTGACACAAGTGTGCAATTAGTCATAAGTGATTACCCATGACCCCTTATGTGCAAGGGGAGAGAAACTTAGGGTTAACTGCTGTCTGCACCTTAACTGAAGAGGGCTATAAAAGTTCCTCTCTTTTACTTCTCAGACAAGCCAATTTTCTGCTTGTTCTTGCTTCTGAGATTTTTTTTTCAGGGACACGTAATCCAGGAGAAACCTAGAAATCTGAGTCCTACTTGGAAAATTGTAACAGAACATCACTGAGAAAAAGACATGAGTCCTAGTTTTTCTGTACCTTTCTCTGCTGTTTGTGGTTACAAAGCCAGTGTAAGATCACAGTCTCTTCCCAGTGAATGGACTGATACATTGGTCCAAGAGAAAGAAGCAAATTGAGGATGTCCCTCTGACTAGATAACCTTTCTCTTTTATATGGAGCAAGACTTCGAGTTACTTCTGCTCAAAACAGCTCCACTAACATAACAAAGGGAGAAATATGAGTCTCATGGGGCTTTACCTGTAAACATTTACACCTTGACTCCCTCTGGAAATGGTTAAGTAGTAAGCCCAATTTCCAGACCACTGCTCAAATGCCGTTTCTAAGAGCTAAAACAGCTTACTCAGTGGCTGGGTAGGTCCAAGTGGCAGTTCTATCCCTGTGTATCTGTAGGGTACCAAGTACACTGGACTTCCTATATCTGCTGTATGTTTGTTGACATAATTGAGTAGATGAGTTTATAAGAACTTGAAAACCCTTGTAGAAATCTACTTACATAGTTGTGATGGCATAGGGAGCAGTGTGAAGCCTTTTACTATTTAGAGACAAATGGAAATCAAATGCTTTTGGCAAGCTACATGTTAACTTACGTTCTTTAGCTGATTAATGATTTCCCTTTGTTGGACTGAGGTTCATCTTTACCTTTATCCAGTGTGACTTTCCCTCTTGCTTTCCCTCAGTTATGTTTGTAGGCTATAAACTGGTCAAGGGTCTACATTTATTTATGAAAGAAAGGGCCACATCTCAGGCACAGTAAAAGAAAAGGTAGCTGGTGCTACATTGACTTTGAGCAGCAGGTGGAGACAGAAACCCCCACAGGTTGCAAGATGTTGTCATAGAAGGTAGAAGTAGTCAAGGATGTCTAAATCGAATTGTGTTCTACAATAGCTACACAATTCTCTTCAGCCAAAATTGCCTCAGGCTTATCAACACTGAGCCTTATTTGTTAGTTACCATCCATGTCTTTAACACAGTCAGTGCAGAATGGAGGGATGTGGGGAAATTGAGTGGTACCATCTGCTTCCTGAGACATTGTGTGAAAGCAGAGTTGCTCCCTGACCCTTTCAGAGAACCTGTGGATGAGGAGCCTGGGACAAAACATGTCTGACATGAGGTGCCCCACAGCAAGTACAACAATTGCCTCTGGCTGGCTTTGGGAAAGGAACAGACCTTCACAGTTTTCCCTGTGGTTCATAACCTGCCTAACAGCCCTGCAGTTCTCAGAAGAACTCCTTGATGCAGCACTAGACTTTCACCCACAGCTATGGGTGGATAGATGATAGAGGATAGATGCCAACAGATCGTATCATCATATCATCACATATCATATCAATCTCCTACCCTATTCAGGTCAATAACATGTGGTCAATCAGGCCATGCAAGATTTGTCTCATCACAGCTACTTCTGTGAACAGTGGAAATTTGGATTGTCTGAATGAAGTGATTGTTTCTTAACCATAGGGCCTTTATGGGAAATCAAAAGCCTTCCTTCCTTCAATGAGGTATTTAAAAGCTTTTAAAATACCTCTCTACCTCTTCTCCTCCATCAGAGCTGGGTATAAACCACAGTGTGGCCAGTGAAATCTTCCAGACAGTTTTGGGTTCCCTGAGTTAGCCAGGCTCAGACAAAGAAGCTTTGGCATTTTTCCCCTAGAGAAATTTTCTTTCCCTTCAGCAGTGGTTGGTTCTTTCTGAATCTGCCTGATTTTAAGTAAGAAACATCTCAGTTTAGATTTAAGCCTTTCATCATCTTCTTTGAAGGGCTTTTTTCCCTCTCAAGAGCTTATCATCGAGGCTGGTCTGCACGTAACACATTTACTTCTGGGTTTTTGAGCACTGCCTGCACTGTAAAATTTAATGGACATCAAGGGAAGAATATTTGTTGGTCAAACAACGATTTTTCAAGATTTATAGTTTCTATCACTCATGGTTATGACCTTGCCCTCCATCCCAGGCACCCCTCTCAGCATGCAACTGAATTTTTCAGTTTCATGGTACACTTGAAGTTTTTCAGAATTCAGTATTCATACCAAGTCTTGACAAAGTGTTGAGTGTTCACTGAATGTTCAGATAAATATTAGACCCCATCATTGCCCTCCAGGTGGAGAAAAAAAAAATCAAAACAACCTTTGGAGGTAAGGTCAACTCCATCCAATGCTCCCTTGTTAGCTGTGACAGTTCTGTCCTGACTGTGCACATGCAGGTCCTTATCTTTCTCTCCGCAGCCGCAGAGCTCAGGGTACAACCTGAGCAGGGGATGGGCAGAGGGTTGCTGACCCCTGTATGTGGACCTGATCTCTGGGCAGAAAGTGAGATGCTGTTCCAGCAGTAAGGGATTAGCATGAGTGAACGAGAGCCTGACTGCAATTTCCCTTTGGCAGCTAAGGTACATGCTTAACTTTGAAGGTGGAAGCCAGGACATGGAAGCAAAGCGGCCCTTTCGCCTCCTCGCAGTGTGATATGTGCTGAAGTCTTGTGGGATCAGCACTCTTGTTTGGATTTCTGAATTCCTGCCAGATCAGGGCATTTAGTTTGGACCATAAGAGAAGCTGTTCGCAGGGCTTGGGTCCAAATTTCCACACCATCTGTTGTGTTTGTAGATCAGTGTGGAGGTTTGAGCCTTCCATAAAAGTAGAGGGAAAAGAAAGTGATGTTTAATAAGGGAATTAAATAAAGAGGAAAAATATGGAATGAACCCAAAAATTGTCCATCCATGTTCTTGGGCTTCATAAATTAGGAAGGGAGTAGCACTAAGCAGGGAAAAGGACAGGTATGGGAAAATGGAAGTAAAGGTAAATAAAGGTAAAATGAAGTCAGTTTTCAGTGGTATAATAAAGGTGGAGGTGACCAAGTCTTGATTACTCACCTGGAGTTAAAAGTTATGACTAATGGCTTCTTCGGCAACTTCTGCCTGCAAGTTCTTGAGACAGAGATAGGAAATGGGAATGTGGCAGTTCTGAGACCCTGGTCTTGAACCAAAACAATGTCAACAGCTCCTGTAATTACCAGTTTGAGCCCTTTGTGTGTCTGGTTGGAGAAAATCAGAATAGGTCTAATGGGAAGAACATTATATTTCAGTGACGGGGCTCACCTATACAAACAAAAAATATTGATAATAAATATTTTCATGGTTAATTAACATTAGAAATTGCAGATATAGGAAGAAATGCAATATAGTAATGTTTAATTGGAGAAAATATTATCTCTGATGCCCTTTTGAATCTCGTTGCAGGAAATTACTTTCAGATGAAATTACCATACCAATTATTTCAACTGGAAAATAGCTTTAAGAAGAAAGGCCTGGTATTTCATAATAAAGATAGCGTAAATTTTACAGTAAAGCTTAATAGTGAAAAAAGGGAAGAAATTAATGGAAACATCTATATGTCATTGCATAAAAGCCAAATCAGAAGCAGAGTCATGGCTTTCCTTCTGAACACCACTTCCTTAATTGAAGTGATTTTCACTGTCTTTCCTAAAAACTAGAAACGTGCTTCAAAATTTTAAGTTGCCAGTGTGGAAATGAGAGGTTTAAACCCCCATTAAAGCCGCATTAATACAAAAGAACAAGTAATATTTTGTGCTGTCAAACCACAGAATGTGAATGATGACTGAAACACCTGGCACTGACCCTTTAACTCAAGTCCTGCCACATCTGAAAGTGTAGGGTGTTTTTATTTTCCTATCTTGGGGCTGCTGCTTCTACCTTCCTCTCTCATTCATGTGAGTTTATTTTCCATTCTGTTTTTGTTGTTTAGGTAGGTGCAGTAATGCCATTCCCAGGGCAGCATTGGGAAGCACTGACTTCCTTTCTGGAATAGGAAAGCAAAAATTATTTCAAAGCTGAAATCTGATTATGCAGAGTACCCTGCATTTGGGGCAAATTTTTGTGAGGCTAAACATAAAACACTACCCATGTACATTTCCTCCAATGGCCAAGGAGAGATATATATTAAACAATCTGATCTGTAATCCTTGGTATTAGATTATTTATTTGTTTTGGGCAATGAGGAATGTTATTTGATCTTTTACTCACTGCCATTTGTCTTACAGTCTACACTGCAGATGCACCAGGAAAAGATTATGTTCCATCATCTCCCAAATAGGCTTTTTGTTTGTTTGTCATGGCTTTTGTTCAGCTTTTAAGCCTGAATTTCTTTGTGGGCTTAGGTAAATTTCTGTTCTCCTTGAAGCTAAAGAATACAGTAACCTGCTTAAAAGAATCAAGCTATGAAAACACCTTTTTCTTGTGCACTGGTAAATCCACAAGATATTTAGGAGCGTGGTATCTAAATGGATAGACACACACATTTGAACGACAATAAAAATAACTTGATAAAAGATTAAATGAGTGTAAAATATTGAAATAAGACCTTTAAAATGTTCTTTGGAACTCCTCAATGCAGGATTTAGAAATTTTATTAAATAAACTCAGTAATGAAGGCACACATCTGGCTTTCTGAAAGTGATAGCACTTAAAAAATAATGTTGCTTTTCTCTGTTGAAAGCATTTAATACTCTCCCTTACATCTTCTTCAACTTTAACTCATTAATCCTTGCAACACTTCCCCAAAGGAAAAGAATATTACTAACATTTTATATGTAGAAATATGACACAGGAAGATATTAAGGCCTGGGCTCATAAGGGAATTTCATGGCATGAATCCTCCAATAATGCTGATACCAGGGGGCTTTGGATGACTATATGCCTGGGAGCTTCCATAATCTGCACTAAAATTCTTTTGCTCCAGAAAACACCATTAGCCTGCTCAGGGAGGAGATTGAAGCTGGGATTGCAGAGATGTCAGATTAGTGCTGTAGCCACTGGGCAGCCTTTCTGTGTGCTGCCTTCTCCTCTTATCTGCCCACCTCTCAGCTCTCACAGACTCATGGAATGCCTCCACGGTGAGGTGGTACCAGCAGGATGAGACCTTTTAGCTACTTGTACATTCAGGGTAGTTCTAGTCAGCGTCTTGACTTTGCAAACAAGGATCTATAGCAGGTACCTGACGTCCAGTTTTTTCCAAAATTTATGGCAGGAGACCTAAGAGCAATATGGAGCATTAGCTGTGTGACAAGTTTCAAATGCTGACTGCTGATGAGTTACCTATCCTTTTCTCAAACAGCTTTGTGAGTCTCTTGTCCTTGTGCTGTCCACAAAATCAAAGGTAAGTCAGATGGTTAAACTCTGCCTGAAACAAATTTTCTTTTAATTTCCTACTCAAATTTTCCTTTATCTCCACATTTTGTGTGTGAAAGCTGTCAGTTGCATTTTACTCCTTTGCTCTGCTAGATTGTCACCTTAAAAATTACATGAATTCTACGATTCCTCAATTCATTGCTAGGGAAGCATAGGAAAGATGTTATTTTGGATTAGAAATCCCAACTGAAGCAACACCATTTAATTGTTTACTTAGATTAAGCTAAAAACATTTGTCATTAAGAGCGCAAGAGGTAATTTCCTGCCAGAACACCCAAACCTTTGACATTTTTCCTTCAAAAAGCTTTAAACGTGTAGTAGAGTATCAAAGCCTTTTCCCTGCCATCATCAGAAAAGGTCAATGGTTTCTGACAGATGCATATTAAGCCTGGCTTAATTATGACTGAGTGCCACAAAGTTTTATAACATCTGTTATCCAGTGAATAAAGAGTGTCTATAATTCTATTTTTTTTAAAGGACTAGCAGTTGAAAATGACAATTTCAGTTGGGAAATCTGAACTGGCAGAAGAAAAAAAAGTCCTTTTTTCCTGGAATATTTCTAGTAATTGCTATAATTTTGAAGCAACTCAAACATTAAAAATTCCCACACGTGGCCTTGACAAGGTCAGTGAGGCCTCAGTAACTTTTATGTTTCCTGCATGATCCCTGCAGGTTAAAGAGAGGGCCTCACTGAAAGGAGGCCAGCCTGTGGAGTAAAAGCTTTCTATAGGCCTGAGGAGCAGCTGTTCCTGGGCTGCTATAACCACTCTCCAAAAAGCCTATTTGCGCAATTCAAGCAAAAATCTACCTGCTAGATCATTAAAATGTCAGATTGCCCAGGTCATATAAACCATTTCACAAATAAATACCCTTGCTTGGGCTCCAGCACTCAAGAGGCTGGGTGGGACTGCCCTCCTTGGGCACAGCTTATAGCCATGTCTGTTTTAGGTTGCTATTGACAATAATTCTACTTAAACAACTTTTATGTAAAATATATAGTAGTCAAAAAATCTGAATTGAACTTAATGGAGTCCTTGCTGCCTTTTTTTTTAAGAAAAACTATTTGTGTTAAAGCCATGTATTTTACTTTCATTAATTTTTTTTTTATTTGGTTTTGTTTTGTTTTATTTCATATATTCCTTATTCTTTTAGGAGAACTGTAGTTTCAGGCAAAGATACTGATGTGTTGGTGTTTTGGGCACCACAGTAAAAGATATAAAGGTATTAGAGGCAAAGCCCATTCAGCAGATTTCTCATGGTCTGTAACACTTGGACAGTTTATATTTCATGTGTCTTTTTACACTAAGCATGCTCAAGTCTCAGAACTTCTGGCCAGTATTTGGTGCTGAGGCCTCAGGACTGTGTCCTTTCTGACCTCAGTGATTCTATGATTCTGTGATGAGTACAAGACAGCTAGGATTTCCCAACTTGTTTCCATTTCTGACCTTGTTCAGACCAGTCTGTACCTGAGCAACTCATTTGAACTCCAAGACCCATGTTTGTCTACTCCAGCTCTAAACACCTAAACAAGGAACCTAAATTAGGAGCCTGGGCACCCATGAGTTTTTCAACTCTCAGTTTAGAGACAGCACAGACAGGACAGCTGAACCAGGTCTTTAAGGTTTGGAAATAAATACATCTCAAAATGTCCAAGGTTCATTTGGGCTGCTCCTATATAAACTTCTTATACTTTAATCCCAGAACAGTGGCCTATGTTTGGCTTTCTCTGAACTTGAAGCTAGGAATCCTTATGAGATCAAGTTTTTACTTCACTGTTCTTCCATGGAAATTTCTCTGAGTTTTCTCTGTGCATTTCTGAGTTAATGTTAACAATTGTAAACAGAATCCCAATCTAAAAACAATAATAGGATCTGACACTCTGCACATACTTCAAGATTTGGGAGATGGAAACTTTTCTGTTGAATAGAAATGCACATTTATTACTCAGCAAATCACAAGTAATTTTTCTAAGTGGCAAGTTCAGGAGCTAAGAACTAATGGAGTGACATGTGAAGGAAATTACAGACCATTTTAGAACTGCTGAACAATTAATCAGATCTTGCTTCATTTGTCATGTATGTACAAAAGCTGCTATACATTATTATGCCCATGCTGTTCTGCACTAGAGTGCCCTAAGTGGGGATGACTTTGATTAGTTCCTTTTTCTGACAGACAAATACTGAGCTGCTACTTAGTTTGAATAGTTTTCTTATTCATACAGGTCTCTCAGTAGCTCTAGCTTAAATGAAAACGAAATATTAGAAAGTTTACTACCAAGTAAAAGGGAATAGGGTTTAGTGAAGAAGCTAAAGGGAATGAAGAGATTAAGATTTACTGCTGACTGGAGAGTTTCTTTAATTTGTCTGAATGATCTTAAAGAATGCCAGATTTAGTACCCCATTTGTTTGTTAACCTATTGTATGAAAATTACTATTATATTGTAAGTATTAAATTTAAGTTACTATTTAAATTAAAGGAAACCCTTTATTGAAACTTATTTGTACCTTTTTGATACCATCACAAAGAGCAACCAGGATGCTGTGTACTAAGTGGTTTTGTGAAAATGGTGAGACTGCCAAAGGGGGGCAGACTCTAGGTACTGTTTCTATATCTGTTAGTATTGCTATTTGCTGCAGCACGACCAGCTGAGACTGGATTTTAATGGAAAGACAGGACCATTAATCTCTGCTGTTTTGACTGGGATTCACTATTAGTAAAAAACAGAAGCACAAGTGTGATATGATGGTGACAGTAACTTGGAAAAAAATAGCTCTTCAATATTTTTATTAATTATGCAAGCATTTCCGCAATATTTGCTTTGGTTTTTGCACTTATTCCTTGTTGTATTTGAACAAGTGTCTGTTATGTTATTGAGAGGATAAACTGGATTTTCACTTGTTTGGTTTTGTTTCATGTTTGAGTCAAGGAAAAGGCCGGAGGTCATGCATATGGCAGGAGTGCATAACCCCTGACTGTAGGAGCTACTGATAGCATCATTTAGCCAGGGTGAGATGCAAATCCTGTTTTGCCTTTGGATGTTGATGAATTCTTGCCCATGTGAAACCTAAAAGAAAGTCCTTACCCACTTAAATGGTGTCGGAGACTTTAGATGTGGGTGGCTGTTAATGATTTCTTTCATCCTTTCTTTTCTCTTGTTTACACTTCTGTACATTTTTGTTTCTACTGGCAGTGTTGAGCAGCTGATTTTCAGTATGACCATTTTTATTTCAGAAAACTGTTATCTATGAGTGGGATAAGAGTGAAATAATACGTTATGCTACAGGTGGCATGGGGTATGTATGTCAGGCCTCTATTCTTAGGACCAGGGTCAAAATTGAGGGTGTAGATTAATTGTGTAACAAGGTGTCAGAAAATATTCCACAAATAAACAGAACATGGTTAACTCAACACTTTGAATTTGTAGAAAGTCTAAATTATATCCTTAAAATAACATGATTATTACTAAGTTCTAGCCTGAAGCTAAACTGGGGTTCTACTTTGAATGAAGGAGCTCCCAACTGGCAGGAACTTAAAATGTAACTTAATATGCTCCACTAGTAGAAATATAACAGACTGCTTACTGGGATATGTTTAAGAAACAGAATGTAGAATATTTTTCTGATCTCACTGATACGTATTTCTACAAATAACACCAGAGAGAAGTGAAATCTGGTTTATGGTTCACAAGAAATCAACTGGACAAAACCTGAGTTTCAGTTTGAGCAGTTCTACATACCCAGAGACTCCCAGCAGAATCTTTAAAAATAAGCATATATTTCCCCAATGACATCATATTTTTGTTATCTGCTTTGTACCATAGCAGCTTTTTAAAAATAAAAGACAAAGAGAGCTACAGAAAAGTTAGACACCATAACATTTCAGTTTGGTTTTGTTTATTCCTATGACTGTGTTTAAAATATTTTGATTAAGTAATGGTGTAGTTAAAAAACAGAAATGGTGAGTACTTCCAGGGCTGAAAACCATGTAAACTAGTGCAGAAACTGGACTTAATTTTTTTTTTTTTTTTTACAGATTATAGATAATAGATCCATATACCTGATCACTATTTAAGGGGAACTAGCAAATACAGACAGACCTTTTAGTTCCAAGTTAAATTTTTAGTTTTATTTTTACTTCTGTTTTTGGGACATTAAGGTTGTCTCTGTTTATTCAGTACAGTTGGTGAAACAAGAAAATAAAAGGCAAAAATAAAGAAATTGTGTGTGGTAAATAGTGTATTTCATGTGAAGTAGCAGATAAGTAATTTAGGGTTTTAATGGTCCTATCTAATATTTAGAGCCTGTATGTGCGTTTATAGATTCCCTTTGTGGTCAGTAAAGGCTTTGCTTCAGCAATGTCTATGGGTTTGCTATGTTTATCCATAAAAAGCACATGTGAAGGTAAAAGGTCAGCTCCAGTGTGAGCTGAACCTTACTGTTCTATGGCTGATGGTCAGGGGCAGCTCCTTTAATTTAAGGTGTATCCTGTTTCTAATAAAAATCTGCATGAAAATCTGTGAATGAGATTTGGTATCAGTGTATAAATAACAGGTTTTCCTGTGGTTTAGCTTTTCCTTCTCAATTGCCAAAAAAATGTTAGAGTGTTCTGAATGATTCAGTTTCAAAATTTAATTTAAAAAAACACATTAGAAACATGATCATAAAAATGCCTGTACCTATTTCTTCTGGCTTGGAGCATTTTGTTCCTTTTTAGGATGCTTTTAAAAGGGAACTAGATGGACATAATGGGACTAAATATACCTGAGAAGAGATGCATCTATGGTGTAGAGCACAATGAAACCTTGCTTTGAGCTTGTATGAAGAGATGTTGGTATAGAGAGAAATACAAAAATGCTGTCTAGAGCCCTCCAGCTCTGTATGGGCCATCATGATTTGTGACATTCACAAGGATCAGTTTCACAGCTGATGCAAAGACACTACATAACTCATCCATGTCCAGATGTACGTTAGCCCAGGATCCCAGCTTTCGTTTGCAATATTACCATAATTTCAATTGCTTCTGCTCTGACAGCATCAGCTCATGCAAATCAGCCTCCTGTCCTTGTTGTCAGCATAACTGAAGTTATACTAGCTGGTGTCACCTGAGACTCCACTATGAACTGTGTGGAACTTCAATAATTTTACCCTCTGTGTATGCTAAATGCTACTACCACAGTCTACCAAGAATCAGGTCAGTTTAAATTAAATTTTTACTTGGAACATCTAAATCATAATTCTCTGCCTAGCCCTAAGCAGAAATTATTCATCTGTCAATACCCTTCCTTGCAAAACAGATTGAAGGCAGTGTTTAGGAGAGGCATTAGTGGTTTCCAGAGGCAGATTTGCATTTGGATCCAAAGGTTTTAGAAGGTACGTGCAGATGCTGCATGAAGGAGCAATGTACAAGATTCGAGAATATTTCCCATGACTTTACAGGTTGCATCTTCACTTTTCTATCAGCTTGTGCAAAAGGAAAACCCAAGTAAGCTCAACAGGAACTGCAAGAGCAAAGTTAATGTCAGAATTTTCCTGGTATGAGCACAGTTTATAGTGTTATAGAGAGAACAAGGGAAAATAGAGAGACAGATGGAGCAAACCTTAAAACAGTAATCACTGCTGTCCCAGTGATTCAGTCCAGGCCATCCACCGACATAACACTGTATTTCCATCCACTGCTTTCCTTGGAAGTTGTGCTTGGCATGACTGCACTTTTAAGAGCATTTGGACAAATAAATAACATCCCTCTTCGTTATTTATTTGCCTTAAAATTTTAATCAGTATTTGTATAATCAGTAGTAATTTACTACGTTCCTATTCAAAGAAATTGGCACAGTGTTTATACATATTCACCCAATGTAGCAGTTATATTTAAGTACTGGGTTCTAAATACACATAAATTCAGCAATTATCACTGGAACAAATTTTAGACTTTGAAGAGAATTATACGAGGAGGAGGTTTCTGTAGTTGAAACTGGAAAAACAAACTCAATTTGCCCAGCTGAGGAATCTGACTGTGACTTTTATGCACATGCATTTGGTGTTTGATTTTTGAATGAAAAATGTATAAAATTTTAGGAAGGCTTTCAAGTGACAAAATGCAGGGTTTCTCTCAGCTGCATGCAAGTGCACTGTTTGGGTTGTGAGGTTACAAAATATGCCTTTCCGTTTGATTGATTTTTCTTCTAAATAAAACAGCCAAAACAAATACTAAATCAAATGCTGATAGTATTTTAGCCTTGATTTTTGTCCTGGGCTTAGTAGGTGTGGGTATCCTTGGCTGTGGTGTGCGAGGGTCTTTGTTAAATCTTTCTAATCTGGTTTGTGAGGAGGAGCTTATTCACCTGGGCTGGAGCTATGTGAATGGGTCCTCTGCCACTCTGCACCGGAGCAGCTCTGGCATACGTCTTTATACTGTGGTTGGTTAGAGCTGGAATAAAGTGCCAAAGTCAGCAGCTGAAATAAGTAGAGTAAATCAAGTTAAGAGGGAACAGGACAACATCTTGGAAAAGGAGGGAATACAGGGCAAAACCATTACCTAGAGGTTCAGGGTTAAGATGATGAGATATAAATGGATTGGTATTTCCTGGGTTAATAAAGGCAGACCCTGGTGTGTGACATCATCATCTGATGGCTTTTCATGTTGCCCTGTGCCTACTTGGGCTGCCACGATGCCACAGATCCTCCTTTCCCCTTGAAATCTACAAGAATTTTATCTGAACAGTCCATGAAGGATCAGATCCTTTACAACAATTCTAAAAAATCTTATGATGATTGTAGGTCATTATTGCTGATCAACATAAGTCACATTCATGTGGACATCTACTGGATAAATGTGCTTCAGACTTTGCAAGACACATGAAATCACAATAATCTGGGTTTAATGCAAATTCCTGAGCATACACCCTTCTGATTGAGTGACTGGTTAGGTTGCTTTGTTCCCAACATAACTGAAATTTGCCTACAAATTATCTATTTTTTGATCAAGGCAAGACATTAATTCTAAATTAATAGCTTTATAGTCTCACCTTATGTTGAATTGGTGCACTCTGTAAAGCATTTAAGTGATTTATTTATTAATGTGATCTATTTAACAAATCTAGGAAAAGAAGTGTTAATCTTCCCAGTGAGAATTTTCAGCCTGCATGGTATAAAGATGGGTGTCATGGTTTAACCCCAGCTGGTCACTCAACCCCATACAGCTGCTTGCTCACTGCCCCCATAGCAGGACAGGGGAGAGAATCAAAAAAGTGAGGAAGATCATGGGTTGAAATAAAAACATTTTAACAAGGGAAGGAAAAGCCACACATGCAAGGAAAGTGTGATAAAAGAGCCTGAATTTAAATATGAGGATAATTCCTTCTCTCACTGCACAAACCTTAGTTGTGATGTGCCTGTTCCTGAAGATTTTACTCAGCAGTTTGATCATCTGGAATATTCCTCCCTTCCACTGTGGAGATAGAGGTAGTTGGAAGTGAGCAGCTCTCCACCACAGGAGTACCTGTAGATGTGCTTCTTTCCTGAGTCTTGGGGAAACAAGAGAAATGAGCATCTAACGAAAACCCTAGATGTTCTCCTACCCAGAACTCAATGAGGGGTTGGTCATAGAAGGCTTCTAGGAAAAGAGACAAAGTATTTCACAACTTCCAGGAGTCAGCAAGTCTGTTAGGTTGAAGATTCAGGACCAGAAGATGAGGGTTTCATCAATCTCCCTGCTCCCTTGTTCTTAGGTTTATCAAGAACACTGGAAAATCTAGGCCCAGAAGGAATTAGCAAATGAACAGAGAAATTTTTACCAGTTTGGCTTCATTCTCTTTAAGAAAGGTTTTTCCTTGAACAAAGAAACTATTCATTTATGATGTTATGCCTTCTGAATGCCATCATGGACAAGAAGAGGAATATTCCAAGGCTTGGTGCAACTGGCTGTGGGGAAATAAGTACTTTTACCTTATCATCTGCTGCCTGTGACATATGCAAAGGAGAGACTGCAAAATCTAAACACGCATCTGAAATGCTGTAAAATCAATAGTACATATTGAGGTTATCAAAGTCTCTTCGTAGAATATGTTTTATATTGCCTGTCACTGGCATTATGGTAATGGCTCCTAAGAGCTGCAGTAAGATTAATAATATGGTGTATGATTAAAATAAGGAATTATGCTAAGGAATCGATGTGTACTTTCAAAATTATTAGACATAGGTGGAAACATAGCTGAAAGACTGTCTTCATATAATATATTGCCAGAACTAACTGCTTTGATTTCTTAAGACTAGATGATGATTGTTTGATCATTTTATTTAAAAAAAAAAAAAAGTCTAGGTGTCAAAGAGTTTCCTTATGTCTAAACAAGTGTTATTAACTTCAATTATGGCTGCCAGGTGGAGAACTGTGCAGTTCTTTTACCATGTTTCAAAATATTTCATTTAGACATTTTGGAAAAACATACATCCCTATTCATAACTCCTGTTACTGTTCTGATTTATAGGTTCTGGTCCGCTGTAAATCATTCAAAATGAAAAAAATTAAATTTTATGGCATCAAACTTATGTGGCATCGTGCCTGAGCAAAGGGCAGAATGAATGTGATTCTTATACTGCCGTTTTCTATTGAACTTAATTTCTTTTTAACACACGGCTGAGATACACATATAGAGAAATGTAGAATATACTTATTCTTTATTTGGACTTTTAATTAAAAATAAAACACTCTCTTCAATAATTTTTTTCCAGTTGTTTATGAAACTTTGACTGCTAAGTAATTTTTTTACCTTTTAAACTATACAAATATTTGCAATTGAAACTCAGAAAATTTTGGTTTCAGGCCATGCACTTTAATTGCTGTGGAAGGTAAAATGTATCATTCATTTAACCTGACAGGCTCTTGGAGTAAAAAGGGTCATGATATTGGAAGTGGCATAGGGAAGAGTGGGAAAACTTATCATTTTTAAAAGGAGAAAGGATATTGAAATATATTAAAATCGTGGCCTGTGTTATCTAGTATGGAAGAGGTTTTGGATGAGGGGATACGATATTACATTCTTAAGAGTTCTATATTCTTTGCTTTTCATGTTCCCTAGTAGAATACATCAATGCCAGTGAACATTACTGACCTGGCATGATTCCTGTCTCTGAAGCAGTTCTTTTTTGGCAGAAGAAATTTCTGCTTCAGTTTCTGAGAGTTTCCTGAAAGGCATGATGGCATTATAGGTTTAGGTGTAACTTTGACTCGTGCAACAATGCAGGAATTGGTTTTAAACTTTAGTTGAGCTAACAACTAAAGTGATTCTCAGAGACTATATCTCAGTACTTGTCAGAGGTATGCTTTTCAGATATTCACAGATTTGAAACACTAGGAGACAAGACTGAAAGTCTCGAAATGGTGGAGACTCATCTTAGAAACGTGGAATGTGTACCTGACCATGTCTCAGATTTCTCTCCTGCCACAAAGCCTCTTGCTTTAATGAGCTTCCCTTTGCTTTAGCTGGGAAACTTGTTCATTGTCTCATCCTGCTCTTCTCAGCCCAGCCAAATCCCCTAAACATATGAATGAATCCTTAGGACCATCCAGGCACATGAAAATCTGTCAAAACCTTGGAGAGATGCTGGCTACACTTTTATCAGTTGATGGGCACAGTCTTGGTCATATAACAGATGACCAGGGTCCTTGAGCACTTCCTTGCTGTAGTAAAGTGGTTAATAATGAGTATTTTACAGAAACTGAGATGCATCCAATAGCAGACATTCTTGCCTAGAATGAGGTGTGAAAGGCAGTCCCTAGTGACAGAACTGCACATCTCCATACCCAGCCACCAAACCCTACTCTTTCCACACTGAATGTGGAGAGTCTTTCAACTCTGGGGAATATTTGACTTTAAAGAAAAAATTCTGCTGAAAACTGTGCTAAGAATGCAACAAAATGTATTGTCATAAAGAAAGAATGGCTCAGCCTTGTCTTAACTTGACTCTATTAAATTAATACTGTCAAATTAATTGTGTCTGATTTTTAAAATATAAGATTGTGGCTTTCTGGCCATGTGCAATTCCATGTATTACTTGTGTTAGTAGAGAAATTTGCAGCCTTTTCTTTTATAGCAGGTATGATTTCACCTCACTTTCATTACATGTAGGTTTCTTTGAAATACCTGTTTAACCTTATCTATAAAATGAAATGAATATTGAAATAACTGATCTCTGTGTTGTAGGTAACAAAAACAATATAAATGTTAACAACATTCCCTTAAATTCAGAATCAACTATACTAAGTACCTTGAGGTTAAGATTTTAACTTCCTCAGATTTATGGTGAGAATTAAAACATCTCTTTTTACATTTGTAAACACAGTGCTTGTTAGATGAAGGGAATTTCCTTTATCATTAATAGCTCACATTAATGTGATAAAAATGTCTGCACTCTCAATAAATTTTATTCTTATTTTACACAGTTACCACATAAAGTGTTTATCCTTCAAAACTCTCAATAGCACTTTTATATCCTCCAATTGAAATAATAAAGAGCAAAGAATAAGAAGAAACAAATTAATCCTCTCCTGGGAAGCAGAAAGACTAGCATCGCCAGATTTTAAGTTGTAGCATTGATTTGCTAAGCTTAAACACTTTTTTCTCTCTTTCTATGTTTTAAATGGGGAAATGAGTGCCTGATATTGAAATTAGATTCAAAATTGCCTTCTAGGAAACACCTTTGTGTAAGGGACCTGATACTTCCTTCTACTCTGCATCGCTCTGTTAGCCAGAATGGGCATTTCTGGAAATGGGAAGAGGAGTGAGTTTTATTTATTTTTGTGTGTTTTGATTTTTATAACACCATAGAATGGAGGAAAGGCAAAACTGGATGAGGTTCTGTGCCCTCATAGAACTGACTACAAAGTGATCACTCAGCAGCATTTTCCTCAAAAGCTCTATCTTTCTGAAAACTTGGTCGTGCTAAATTATTTGTATTGATTCCAGGTCTAGTTTCATTTGGAGTAAATTTCCTATTGGATACAAAAAGAAGAGTTGTCAAACCTTGTGTTGTACAGGCAGCAACTCACAAAGTCTAAATCCAAAACATTCACAAATTCAGAGAGAATTTGTTGGTGGTCTGCAGAGAGCAGACTGATCAGTCTGTGTGGGGTTTATTTCTGGTTTCTGGCTGCTGTTACATGTGTTCAATTCATCCACTGAGAAATGAAAATGTTCTGTGAAATTATAAAGTTATCTGGAAGCAAGGGGCCAGTGGTATGTAAGATAACCAGACCTGTGTTAAGATCTAAAAGTGCTGTGGAAAAGCAACATTATTCAGAATAATGAGTGAATCAAAGGGATAAAATTGGCATGGCAGAAGACTGATCTTCCAAGGACAGCATGGAGGGACGGTGAGGAGGAAAAGGGATGATGATGTCTGTGGTCTATAGAAGCAAGTCAGCTCATGTGCGTATCTGTATGGTTGTGTGAGTGGGCATGAGAGACAGAGGAAATAACAGGTGAAGGACTGATTTTTTGGAATTCTTTTTCCCCAAAAATGATATTTCATGTAAGGTGCATGTAACAGTATACCAAAACATACTGCCAGATTTCATTATGTAGTTTGTTTGCTTCATAAATGCCTTACTACGCTTTTGTAGGATGGAGCCTGAAGAAAATCTCCTCCTTGGACATGACTATGAGAGTAGATCATTGATAGAAAAGAAATTCTCATTTCCTTGAAAAGGTAAAGTAACTAGAGGTATGTTAAAAGCCCTTTTTCCTCAGGATGTTGTCTAAAGAACTTCTTTTCAAAAGGTGATGAATGAGCCTGGACTTCTTCACACTGTCATGGCCATGTTCTTTTAAAATACTAAGGAAAGCATAAGGCAATAACATAATTTTTTTTTTTCCTCAGTTTGGAGGATTAACTGCCAAAGGAAGGAGTGACCTCTCATTAATCACCACCATCTTAAATGTCTTCACTTACAGAAGTCAAACCCAAGCCAAACTCAGGAGTTAGTTCTGCTGAGATCTTGTATCAAAGCTGAGACACTTGCCTACTAACTCAGAAAAGGCTCCTTGGGCTGTGTCTGATAGAATCAGTAATAAAAAGTTGGTACACTAATTAAAACAAACAAAAAAACTTTCTCAAGGGGTAGTTGCCTGCTTAATATTCTGAATTTAATAGGTTAACACTGTAGGCTATCATTCCCATGAGCTTTTAGCAAGCTTGAATACCTTATGACCTGGAGGGTCCTCGTGTGGACGTGCCCACCAGGCACGTGATGGGATCACAGCCCACAGGACTGCTGGGTGTCACATAGGATCCCTCTGTGCCCTGGGTCGGCTGGAGGTGGGGCTTTTGTCTTTGGCATGAGGGTGTCTGTGGAGGCAGGACAAGTGTCCTCAGACCAGACTTGGAGCTCAGTCGTTTTCCTCACTGAGAAGCTTTGCTAAGCCACTGCAGGAACCGCAAGAATTTGGATTCTCTGCCAGTGGGTATGAGGAGTGGGGATCAGAAGTACCACAGACCATGGAGCAACTCCCTCCAGCATTGTTTGCTCTACTGCTGGACTTTTGACACTATTATCTCTGTCTAAATCCTCTCCACAGCTTCCGTGGAGCAGCAACATTAAGTCAGGCAATAGCAGCAAGTTTGCAGCAGTTGTAAGCAGTAGGCAAAGATGCTGATAAGTCAGATTTCACTTTGTTTCTCTGATTTATTTTCCAAATTTTCATTGAGAACAGAGTACATAATACTGATAATAAGAAACCTTTCATCCCAGTAGAAGGAAACCAGGTTTGTAATTAGGAACATGAGTAAGGTTTAATAGAAAGACCTTTCTCACAGGGGAAAACAAACATGTAGGAAAGAACTTGAAATACAGGCAGATCAAAATTTTAGAGTGGCCCTTTAATAAAAATGGAAGAATTACCTGTGCAAAATAGTAACCATACTCCCAGTCTGCAGCCAGGAAAATGATTAGTTGCTATTGAGTTTGGAAGAATAAGAACCTTTGGCAATATAGCTGTGAAAAAATACATTTTAAAATACGAAAGAATACATGGAAAGTATTTTTTTATCTGGGGAACTAGAAATAATACACCTGCAAGTATAATGAATGGCATAATATTGGCACCGCATGGGGCATTGACCAATTTGTACCACAGTTATAGGTTCTTTCTTGCTATTAATCTCAAATAAAATAAACATCAATTCCAAATCCTTGTATTTCTGGCTCTCATTTATTGTTCACCAAACCTTTTCCTTTGTGTTTTGTCTTTGCCAGCTCTTTCTGTTTCTCTTATGTTACTTGTCCATTCTCTTGGCTGTTTCCCTGGCTGTGCTCCATCGCCTTAGATTACCTTCAAAAAAAAAAAAAAGTATCTCCTGTCCTGAACTCCAAAAGCAGTTGAACATGTACCAGAATGTGGTTTGCTTCACTGATGGCTCTTTTAAAAACACATTAAGTAGCACATACTGGCTTGTAAGAGACTATTGTGCGATCTGAGTAGCAGTAGTGGGGGAATTCAGTAATGCATTTCATGTATTAGATGTTTATGTTCTTAAAACTTAAGAATTAAGAAAAACAATCAAACAGAACATAAAAAAGCCTTGCTTCTTCTTTTTGAAATTTACATCTTGGACTTACTCTGTTGCTCTGAGCATGTACTTACTCTTGGTATTGTAGCTGTAATGATTTAATTCTTCAGTTTTTATGCAGACTGTGCTTTCTATTTCTAATTCCTTTCAGCAACAAGGAAACTCATTACTTTCTCTCCCCAAGTTCCCACTACTGATTGAACACCATCTGGTGTAAGGTGGTAAGGATGCTGCAGTACTGCTACCATATGTGCTGTGAATTTATGTCCTCCTCTGATGGTACTTCTGTGCCTCTGATTATACAAAAAATTGCCAGAAGTCACCAAAACTGGCTCTGCTGTTCTAACCCTAGAATCAAGCTAGTAAAATGACAGCCAGCTCAGGTACTATGTAGTATGAGTATCTGACACATTGCTCACCCAAGACTAACAAGTGCCAATGAAAATCAAAACGCAATGTGTACCCTAGGTAGGTGTAAATAAAATGTAGTTCAACCACTTAGGCTCTCCAGAGATTTTAAAGAAAGAAGGTTTGAATCTGAATTTCTTCTTTTCCAGGTAACCATGCCAGCCACTGTATGCAGGAAGGGAGACCTAGCACATAGGTTTTGTTTTAAAACATTTATTCATATTTAAATAATTAATTGTTAATAATATTCTTCAGTTTGGTCACCAGACCAAGGAAAAGCACTCTGTAAGTATTAAACCCCCATGGGTTTAATTACGGCATGTACCCATTGGAGTCCCCACTCAGCTGACAGCTCCATTTCACGATTCTGCGCACTGAAAGGTGTGATCCACTGCGCAGCCCTGAGCTGGTACAACCCCAGTCTTCTTCCATGTTCTGAAACCTGAGGCTATGCCATCAGTAAATTCACTGTCAACAAGGCAGTGACTTCCAGGCAATTGCTTCATAGACACACACCCTGCAAGGACAGCCTTAAGGACTTTCTATCCAGAGCATATGGTATTACTGAGTCAAAACAAACTCGAGTTCCTTGGTCTGTGGTTGCACAGCACGGTTATTTCAGTCAATAGATAGGAAAAATATGATTTTCAGAATGAGAGTCCTACTATATTAGTCTGGTAAATCCCAGTGTTATGATACAAAAGAAAAACAATGTTCTTGTTATTTCTGGAGGTTTAAGGAGATTGCCATACCCTGGGATACAATGGTACTTTTCAGCTATTAATGCTTCTAAAACTCATTGAAAGCAGTATTCAAATCCAAGAAAGATTACATTGTGTTCTGCATGTATTAAGCAATGTTCTGAGGGTAAATTCAAGGATACAAGTTCTTTTATTCTCAATTAAAAAGAAAAAAGTAAAAAAGATTGGGTTCAGAGCTGTATAGTACTTGAATAAATCAAATGAATAAAATGCTGAACAGAAAATAAAAACATTCATCTCTATTTTATGACAGAATTCAGGCAGCTGCAGATTAGCAGGAGAAACAGTAGATAGAGAAGATAAATATCTAAAGAATTAGATTTGTGCCACCATCAAAGATTAAATTAAAAATTACAAGCAGTTTCCTCAAGGGGAAAACAGAGAAACAAGGACTGCCATAAAAACAAAGTCATAGGGCTATGTACATGGGCTGCATTCTCAGTTGTGCTGGTCCGCACAACTATATGAGGTTCCAGTATGTCATGTGGAGGATATGGAGAGGAAAATTAGCAAGTCATTAAGGAAATGACTGGTGAGCAGCTCATGATATACTGCCAACATCAGCTTATTTGCATTGCTGAAGGTTGAAACAGAATGCTACCTGCAGCTTACAAGGAGGGAGAAGGATCTTCACTAATTATTAATCTGTTTATACCTGTAGGCTGCAGTGCTGCTCTGATATCATTGTTAGTGGAAATGGAGATAAAAAAGAAGATAAAACATATAAATGGCAGCAATTGACAGTCAAAAATAAGTTAAAGTCATGATCCATTAAAATATGAGAAGATTAAAATTAGCTGTAGGTGTTGTTTACAAACCGCCTTAGCAGGAGACTGAGCAATCTGTGTCTAGAAGGCTTAACTCCCTTGTTTGAATGCCATTGTTTTGTAGTGGTTTCTTTGCTTTCCTTTTGAGATCAAAGCAAAACTGTTGCAAGATTGTCTCAATCAGAAAAGCATATATGGAGCAATGTGTGTCAGCATAAAGAAGAGATTTTGGTAGGCAGTATGTGAAGGGGGGTGCTGAAATTGGAAACATCAATGTCAAAATACCTTTGATTACTTTTAAAAGTCTGAATGCTAATATTATGGAACAGAAAAATGAAGACCTCCTTATTGTAAGGGCTTCTGCAAGGTATCCATAATGATAGTAAGATTTGAATAAGTGATATTTTTCTTCTTTGCCTGGTATAATGTTTAAAACTCTGCTTCTGTTCTTCTCATCCTTGCACATCCTTCACAAATTGTTTATTTTTATGCTGCTTAATTCCCCACTGACTTAAAAAGGTGACCACTGCTGAGGCTGACACAGGCAGAGAAGTTGCATGAGGGGAGTGTAACATTTACCAATTGCCCCACTTCTGAAGACAGCTTGTATGTTCCTCCTTCACATTTGAATTAATTATAGCTGCTCCTCACATAAGGATATCTGTAACCTTTTGCTCAGTGAATACACTTGTGAGGGCATCTGTGCTGATCAATAATTAGTTAAGCACTTTGAAATGTTTTGGCCTGAAAGACACTATATAAATAAATGTAGCATATCCTTCTCAATATATCTCACAATATTTATTCTAGGATTTGATTTGTGGAAGATGCATTCTTTCACAGGGTTGGATTCTTCAGACTGTAAAGCCTATCTGGGCATGGATGAGGATTTGTTAGAAATACTATGAACATAGGAGAAAAATCTATTTAATAGGAATTCCTGCACCAGGAAGGAATTAATTTATCCCATTTGCTTTTATGTATAGTGCTTGATTTTTGGTTCAGCACTCTTTTCACTTTTTACACTTTTGGAGTTTGTGGGCTATATCCAGGATCTAGGACACCACACCCCAAGTTCTTCAGCAACTCCACCAGTGTTCTCTCACTTAAAAGATAGCTGGTACCCAAGTAGCCTTTTGATTCCTTATTTCAGCTTGCTACAGGCTATTCTCTGCAGAATCCTTTGGTGAACTCTGTTCCTGGTCAGTTCAGCACTGTAAGTTTCCTATTATTTTTTCAGTGTGTCAGCTGCTTTTTCTGCAGCAGTCACACTGACTATAGTATTTCTTTTCCTGGGTTTAGCATACTTCTGCACTCATCCAGCTGTTTCCCTCGTGTCCTATTGAGCCTTTTCTATTAACTGTGTCTTAGAATTTTAATGCTCAAGCCTGTTTCCTGATTTAGTTAAGTCTCAGTTAACCGTTTATAACATATTTCTCCTTACACGTGTGGCACAGTTTTGGGTCTCCATTTTGCGCAGGCTTTAGGTCTGCTTGGATTTGTGGGAGGTACAATCACTCTTCTCCTGTTTCTGCAAATTTTTCCTTACCAGATTTGTTATCAGTGTCTCTATTATTTGAGCTCATCTGGCTTGTGGACAGACCAGAGGAATCCTCTCAATGAATGTCCCTATAAGATGCTGTGTTTGCTGGCCAAAGGGAACCATAAAAAGCACTCGAATGTTTGAACCCAGCCAGATGTGCCTGTGAGTTAGCAGCACATACAGTCAAAAGGGTTTCTGGCTAGCATGGAGCCATATTTAAGAGAAAAGTTAAAAAAAAAAAAAAGTTTTAAAAGGACCTAAGGGAAACCCGTCCAAATTCCTTACATGAGATTCTACTTTTAGGCCACCAAGGAAACAGAAGTGTGTCTAGTTCAGCTCTGGGGTTCATGGGCACAAATATTATTTCCACAAGGCTTATAGTACAAAAAGTGGATAGACTTGGTCCCACCTGCTGCCACATTGCTCTGTAATCCCCAGGCTGGAGCAGGGAATGACTGCGTGGCACCAGGCTATTTGAATTTTATACCTGACTTTACCATATGGTTTCTGCATGATTGGTGGCCTCCTGAGAATGTGTCTCTGTGGCTAAAGGGAAAAAAGTGTACTGCCAAAGACAACACAAATATAATTATGTCCTGGGTTGGTATGAACAGCCTGAGAAAGACATGCAGATCCTCCTGCCCTTGCAAATTTCTCTCATATATTTGGGGGATTTTCCCTATTGTTATGTTCACAAGTCAACATAATAAGTTCCAGATTTTTTTTCTCATTAATTCCACTAAAGAAATTAACTGGGGGGAACATTAAGTGTTTTCTCCTTTCCCTGAGTGATGATGCTAAACAGAGCTGTGGCAGCTGTGTTTGCTTGCTGTGTCATCCCTGCTGTGTGCTGCTCAGGCCCAGGAGGCAGGCCAAGTGTTTTCCCTCCAGGAAGGGCTGACATTCATGACAGCAGGATCTTCTCTTACATGTTATGAAAAATATCGAGGGAATAACCAAAACTGCACCAAGATCATCTTCAAATTCCCCTACAGCCTCTTCGTCTGAGTTTTGAAAGTCACACAGGAACAGTTCATCTGCTTTGGACAAAGCTTGATGAGGACTTTTGGTTGACTAGTTTGTGACTCTATGAAGCAGCCTGGTCTTATTTTCAAAAAAATTCATAGCATTCATCAGAGTACTTTAGAATATCTAATAATATATTCTTAATTTTCTTGACCTCGTCGTGTATGAATAAAATTTCCATTTTAAATGCTCATCAATTTTAATTGGATGTTGACAGGTACTTGTTTTACCAACATGGTTAAACTCATATATCTTTTTTTTTACAAATATGTAGTGTAATTGTGGAAACTGCAAATGTAGCTCATTGAGCTTCATTAGAAAGAGAAGTATTTCTCAGCTGAGCATTTTTACACTTGCTTATTAAAGAAAGTGGTAGGTGTTGAAATTTTTTAGAGAAAATCCAGGTGTGCAATCATTATTAAAGTGCCCAACAGTATCAATCTCTCTTTTAATTGCTGTTATTCAAGGTAGTTTTCAAACTGCTTCTCAATGTCAAACCATTTTCCAGAGATATTGACAAATGGAAGTAATATTATTTAAGGTCACAGCTTCTGTCAAAATGAATTCCATATGTCATTAGGTCAGGATTCATTTATGTCAAGGGAAGGGTCTGTTCCTGTAAGTCTTGTGTACGAAGTACAACCTTATTTCAGACGGAATTTTTTTGTTGGCTGAGTTACATAAAGACTGGAACATCAAGAGTTAATAATACACAATCTCAAAATGAACACTGTTATCAGTAAGGGTTAAAGGATCTGCTCCTTGTTTCTGACCTGATGTTTTACTACAGCCTATAGAAGCCATAGGTAACACTCCAAGTAAATCATATTAACAGGTTCCCCAAAAGCGGTCAAATTACACAATTACTTAAGAAAACCCCTGGGTACTTGTGTGCATATAGTGTGCTGTATCAATGCAAAAAAGACAGCAAGAAAGACTAAAAAAGCTTTACTTTTTATTTTGCCAATGAATCTGTTGCACTTTGCAACGTTTAAGTGGGCTTATACAACATAAACATTTGGGACATTTAACATATCAAGCTCAAATAAAAATGACACACAGATCGTTCATTTCTGAAGTTGCCTTGTGTTCAGTTATTGGAACACTCAATCTCTGTGGTTTCCAAAATATTATAAGTATATATTCCAGATTAAACTTTCTGTTTTCCTCAAGGTGGTGTTGCTTTTCAGTCCTCAATGGCTTGGTTTTTACCTAAAGAATCAGGTCCTATCAGCGAAATCAAAGGCGATTACACAGCTCAGTAGTCATTTAGGATTTCTGTGGCTCAATTAAGCATGTATAGCATGCCACAGCCACTGAGACTCTGTTTATTCAGTGCAAGTGCTCTGTAATTTATTTAAAATAATCCATCTTTAACAAATAAAGAGGCCATTGACTGGCCATTGCTGCAGGCATCCATTTAAATGTTGCCTTCTTGATGGTCTGTTTTGCTGGTTTAAGTTAAATACCTGACAAAAGTGATTCAGTTTTTGGGAAATAAGATTTGCATGTATAATGTTTATTTTATTTTACACCAGTAATCAGTTAGAACATCTTTTTAACAGTTTGACCATTAAAAATGATTAATGCTATTCATTTTGATAGCAACAGGTTGTGATTGCTAGATCTGTGTGCATGTGTGAGTGTACGTGTGTGTGTGTTTACAACTTCTCAGGAACTGTGTCTTTATGAGACTTTACGAATCATGTTGGACCTATTACTGTATATATTTATTGGAAATTAGATTAGATAGCTATGTCCAGTGGCAAAAACACTTTTCTTTCTCCATGTGCAGCTTGCATTTTTTTTTCTTTTCCCACTTGGTTCTTTCAGAAATGAGTCATTCATCTAAGCAACACCAGCAAGCTGCCACAAAGACTTGCCAGTACTAGTGAATCTTCTCTGAGAATCAAAAGATTTCAGTATAAGTTCCTGGTAAGTGCTGTTACTTGTTGCACTGGAAACTTGCCCAACCCAGAAGAAGCTTTTTCTCTGTAACAAGAAACAGCCATTAAAAACCATCTTGGGAATAGAGTAAAGTACAGCGCTAAATTTCCAGTGGAAAGGCAATAGAGCAGGCTATTGGTTAAAGGGCTGCTTCTTAGGGTTAAGGATAAATAAAACTCTGGTAGCCACAATGGCACCTCCTGTCCAGCAGCCACACAGTGTAGCTGTGTCTTGTCCTCTTTTCAGACTTAAAAAAGAAAAACAACCCACTAAGAACAACCCCAACCTTAGAGGAGGTGAAACTAAGCTGTTTGTGTTATTGAATAATGGCTTTTTAATGGTAGTTAAACAGAATCATGGACAGCACTCAATATTTCTTTATGTAAGCATCTAAAGAGAGTATGTCACAAGTTCACAGAAGAATTTTAAAGTCAGAGCAGCACGTGTTTTGTTGCAGTAAGTTTATTCTCACATTATTTATTCTTTTTGTTTTCCTACAGAAACCTCATTAATAGTTCATTTGTAACCGCTTAGATGAGAATAATTTTTCAAGGCATGCTGTTTGAAGAATAGCTAATTCTATTTTAAACATGAAGATTTATTCCAGAGCCCTGGAGACTGTAACACATTTATAGTCACTTGGGTTGCCATGTTTTCAAAGGGAGCTGTGTTGTACCTAAAGTTGAAGAATGCATCTGGCTTAATTTCACATTTCAGCTGCACAGGGCAATCTAGTCAGTACCTGCTCATCTGGAAATAAGACAATGCAACAGACGTTCTGTCTAGCATAAGACATTAGTACACATAGTCATTGACCTTATTTTTAATAGTTAATCACACGCATAGGACTGGAGTTGTGGAAGAGCAGTGAAAACTACCTTACAGCTTTGGGGATGGTCTAAGTCAGCCTTGATTTTGTAAGGAATTCTAATTTATCTTTAGTTCACAGACTGAACTAATTTATCTTCACTTTTGTCTTTTGAATGTTAAATGTCTCTTAAAAATGGTTTGCTGGACTTTTAATATTCAGTCACTATCTTGTGTTCAACATGCAGTTGAGGAAACAATTTTATTTTAAGACATTAAATCAACCAGCATGGCAATACTACAAGCTAAAGAAGCACTAGCTCCTCATTTAGGACTCATGATTGTACTGATGATTGTGACTAAGTTGTAGCTGCACAGATAAAACTGAGGCAACAAGATTTTATAGGAAACAGTCACACATTTGGCACTGGCGAAGCTGCACATGGAATTGTGCATTAAGTTTTGGGCCCCTCATGACAAGAAAGACGTTGAGGTGCTGGAGCGTGTCCAGAGAAGGGCGACGGAGCTGGGGAAGGGTCTGGAGAACAAGTTCTATGACAAGTTGTTGAGGGAGCTGTGAGTGTTTAGCCTGGAGGAAAGGAGGCTCGGGGGGACCTTGTCACTCTATAACTACCTGAAAGGAGGCTGTAGCCAGGTGAGGGTCAGTCTCTTCTCCCAGGTAACAAATGACAGATAGGACAAGAAGAAAGGGCCTCAAGTTGTTCCAGGGGAGGTTTACACTGGATATTAGGAAAAATATTTCCGTGGAAGGTGTTGTCAAGTGCTGGAACAGGCTGTCCAGGGAAGTAGTTGAGTCACCACCCTTGGAAGCATTTAAAATATGTGAAGGTGTGGTGTTTAGGCACATGGGTTAGAGGAGGATTTGGCAATGTCGCATTGACAGTTGGACTCGATGATCTTAAAGGTCTTTTCCAATCTAAACTATTCTCTGATTCTGTGAAATACCTGAGAATGAAACCTCTATCTCATCAGTGGACATAGAAACTGCAACAAGAAACATGGAGGTGAAGGGTAGCCTGAAATCCTGTCTTACTGGCACTTGCCCAGTGCTCTCCTCTGCCTTGGTGGATACCAATCCAAGTTTTCTATCCCACCCAGGAGGGTGTCCTGGCTGAGAAGCACAGGAGGATGGAACCTGAAGCCTGATCAAGCTGAGGCAGGAAACACCCACGAATCTCTTCAGCTTGGAGGGTGTGTAAGACAGACCTCCACACACTTTGGGAGCTTCCAGGTTACACAGAGGTGCAACTGGAATATTTAGGTGTCTCCAGGACTTGAAGAGAATCGAGCGTGTTCAGATGCAATTTAGGATTTAGGTACTAAATTTCTGCTTTGTGTAAACTACTCTTTGATCTCAAAATCTACTGGCATGGAAGTGTTTCCTCCAGCCCTTAGAACACGGAGAAGCTGAGATACCAGATACTGAATTAATTGTCTAAGGTCACATGAGGCAATGAGGGAAATATGGAGCCAAAAAAAGGTGACCTAACTCTAAGCCTCATGTCCAGTGTGTGGGATGATGATTCTATGCTGAATGGGATCTTTGTTTGGGTGATGAAATGTAGTAGCCCAAGAAAAGGTAAGAAGGCTTTAGGAGCACAGATTTCCTTTGCACTTATAATTCAGAATGTTGTTTTTCATTCACAGTGGTGCAAATATATTACCCTGGTGAGAAACCAGGAAGAACAGGAACTATAGAGCAGGAGCAAGCCTGCGGGTATATGTGGGGAGCAGAAACAGAAATTATGCTGTATAAGGTATTGGAGGACTTCCAAGTATTTTTATTCATTATTACTATTTTTATGTGAAAGAGAACAGCCTTCCAGGCTTGGCTGGTTAGCCTTGGGTAGGGATTTCGGCAAGTTTTAGTCCAAATCCATGTTTCAGTGTATGTGTGTGCATATGTGCTCATGGTGCTTGCATGAGGTCCAGAATGTGCAGTTTTTTATCTGCTACTGCTCACATTTACCTGTTCCACCCTCTTCTGTTAGTGCAACAAGCCTTTTTTTTAGTCATATGACATTCAACTTCCAAGCTTACTAGTATTTTTAGACAGAAATTTGTTGGATAGACCTTTTTTTATCAAAACACATGTAAAAATACCAAACTAAGTGATTAAAGGATATTTTAAACCTGAGTTTTTTATATGAAAATATGAAAGCATTTTTATTACATCAGCTAGGGTAAAAGTGCTGATTTTTAAAAAATTTGTTAATGCTTCATCTGAGTTTATGATACTTAGAAAAAGGCAAGAACAAATGTTTCTGTGACACATTAAAAAATTTAATTTAACAAAAAATGTTATTGGTAGAACTTTTTCAGAAATCTCCCCAAACTGTTGTTTGATAATCATTGTGTGTAGGCATATTAATGACTGAGATTTTCAAGGAAAATATATGTAATCCTGTACCTAAGTTGATCGAAAATTTTTATTTGTTGGATGTTACTTGTTTATTGATTTGTGATATATTAGTTGCACCGTGAAAATTCAGGGAGTCCTAAAGTTTCCTGGTAGCAAACCATAATATGATATTTAACTTGTTTTGCAGAATGAAATGAAATTTTTTTACTAGAAAAGGCAGATTTTATGTTTTAAGTAACTCATAAAGTGGGGTAGAAAGGGGACTCTCCTTTCATTAGTCACATTTTAGAAGTAAGAAACAATTGGAGAAAGTTTTATCCAGCTGTACAGGCTAGACTTTGACTTTGACCTTTAGTTTATTGCTTCGTTGATGTTATTTTGTGATATTGATGTTAATTTTAAGTGGATTTTAATAAAAACATACTCTAGCCATTATATTTAAAATAGTCTCTTAAAGTGATAGTCATCTGTAAGCAGAATTCCAGTCCAAGAGCTGGGGAGTGCTTATGTCCCTAGCAGGACTCTGAAAAAAAATGTCAATTTTTGATGAAATAAACTCACAATAACTAAGTACAAATTTCATGGCTCAGTGTTTGTTGGGTTTTTAGATTTTTAAAAATTTTGTCACTGTTGCAATGAGATAGGAATAAACATTGTATAATTCCAGAAATGTGATGCAAATGCAACAGAGAATGAAAACCGAGGCTGCCTTGCTGGCAGACTGGGGTGCTTAAAATGAAAGGTTCTTCAGGTCTTCCCCAGGCGGGAGAGACGGGTGGAGGATGCAACTGACCTTGGGTGAATTGAAAGCTCTTCTTTGGACATGGTTTGTGGCATGAAAGCCTTTGTCATTTAGGACTGTGATGTTAATGAGTACCAGCTGCTGCAGTGAGGCTTCCCTTGTGGCACCAGGGTCTCTGTCAGCATAGGATCTTGCTGGTGTGAGTAAAGCATAGTGCTGAGCACCTGTGGCTGCTGAACACAAACTCTTCCTCCTTCCAGCAGCCTTCCAGGCAGCTTTGTGTGATATTATGTGGCAAAGCAGTTGTGAACCAGTAGGAATGCACTTCAGGAGCTTATTTCAATAATTACATAACTACAGCTGAATTGCTACCATGATTTGGGAGTGCTTGTGTTCTCCCTACAAAACATAGCAACATAAGGAGCATCAGCTTCCTATAATGACCTCTAAAACACTTTTCTCTGTAGCAGCACACAAAGACCAAATTTAGTAAGAGAAAATACATCTGCTTTCTTTTTTTTTATTTTTTCATTGCAGAAACCTGGTGGAGATCCTGGGGATTTACCATTATGGATTACTTTGTTAGGGATTCTACAGCATTTCAAGCTGAGGCACCTGGAGTACCCAGATGGATCCCTTCAGGTACACAAGACAAAAGAAAATGGAGTGTGAAGGCAATTTCAGTGTCTTTACTTTTTCCCAGTATTTGCAAAGCAGTCATCCTTTAAAAATATTTAAGGGCTGATCTGTTAAGCAAATATCTCAGGGTCCAGTGGTTTGATTAACCACATGTTTATCCTGAAAAAACATATCACATGTAAAGGGAGCCTGGAATAAATTACCTTAACTTTGTCAATAGCTACAGTGGAGGATCTGTCCCACTGTGTATGTCCACATCTTCTGTGGAGTCATTTAAGATGTGTGAGTATGGAAGCTTAAGACACTGTTGTAAAATTGTACGTGTCTAATTACCCAACAGTGGTATTACATTTAATAAGAGAGTGAATTATGAGGAGTTGTCATGTTTTTCAAATGTAAATATCATCATTAAGAGAAAGTCAAGACATGCAGCACTGGTGCTTGCTCATCACAGCTAAATAAGAAAGCGTAAAAGTAACACAAAAAACATGGTTAGAAAGCAGGCAGTTAAATCTGATTTTAACCAAAACTATCACTAATAAGTTGCTTACAGCTTCTCATAGAGGGTTGTTTTGGAACGAAGGGCAATTTCTTTCTCTCTCTCAAAACTCTACTGCCAGCCATCTGTTGATAATTATTGTCCAGTCTCTGCTGAGAACTTGTGATATTTAATATTTCCTCACCACTTGAACAAATAAGCAATAATAACTGCAAGGTACTTGACCACAGGAGTAGAAAGGCATATAGCATGAAAGAGTCAGTGTACACCTTGGTTTTTGAAAACAAATCCGTTTTCTATTTTTGATAAAGACAAATCTGAGATCCTGGGAAATTGGAAAATAGGTGAGTTGCACTGTGTCTGTGGAAAAAAAAAGTTTTTAAAATTGCCCATTTCTGTTTGTCTTTCTTATTTTTTTTAATTTATATTATTCTTTCTCATAGAAAATTTTGGGCAATCTATCTATTTGTGTATTGAATATTTATAACAAGCAAGCTGGAAATATCTCAGGTTTTGCAATGTTTAGTCTTTTAAGTTGTCAGTGAGTAGAGATCTAATTTAGAAATGATCTCTGAACTTGTACAATAAACTGTAATTGCTGTCCTAGCTCTTTTTCTTGAATAATATTAATAATGCATGCTAATAAACTACGCTTCTATTTAAAGAACTTGGATTTTTACAAGTAACTACTATCTAAACCTAATTACATCTGTGACATGATAGCATCTAACCTTATTTTATAGATGATCTGACAACAATATATTTGTGTTTAAGCTTTCACAGCCTGACATTTCACTGCCTCTGGAATGACATCTCCTGTTGATGAGATTACTCAGCGGTCTCAAAGACCTGAATCCAAGGTTTTCCAAAGCTGCTTCTGGACCCATGACTTCCGAACTCTTCTAGTCCTAGCACTCTGAAAAGCTATGCCCTATCAAAGTGCCACAGAGAGAACACACTGAGCTGATAGAAACAGTGCTTGTTGCTTTTGAATATGTGGCTTAGGATGATTTGACTAAAATCTCAGCAGACTTATCCATTGAAATACAGGTATTATGAATATTTTTTTTCTTATTGTTTTGGTTTTCTTCAGAGGATTCAGCAGTACCAGCCTGAGTGCTCTCAAAGCTGCTGAAAGTAAGCCTTGGTTGCAGCTCCCTCCATCTCTAAGGTGGTTTCCCAAGCAGTAGTGCTGGAACCTTTCCCTGCTCACTCTCACATCCACTGCCTGTGCACAGGCTGATCTCCCTAACCCCTTGTACAAATGGCAGAGCAAAAAAATTCCAGGAATGCCAATTTTTTATTCTTATTTGAGTATACATTCCATATAGTTGCCAGGTGCTAGTACTAAACCCCCTCTCCTTAAAAAACCTTTAAATTTTATGGGTGTTTTATTATCAAATTGAAAATAAAAGCACTGAACAGGAAATAGTAATTCTTAAAGGTTCATGCAAAATCAATTATAATACTGCTTCATAATGAAAAACGAACCACAGGTCCATGTTAGGGAGTGAATTTCTTAACAGATACCAAACTCACAGCACTTATTTCAAAGAAATTTATTAGCTAATGTGATTCTTGAAAGTTGTTTACATCACTGAACATTCACTTTCCTTCCATAATTTCTTTTCTTACTGTTTTAAAAAGGTGAACAAACACCAAAGAGTCAACAAAATTACAAAATTATCTGCTTGTCACAGATCATGGATTTTTTTCTGTTTATGTGTTTTCCTTGATTATTCTGGAGAACCAAAAATTAAACATTCTTGGGACATTATGAAAACCAACACAATTAAATAAATAGGAATAAGATAAGGGGTTGATTAGAACACATGAGAGACTGGTTTCAGTCCACGCTACCTTTTCTTTTTGCTGTTGGAATGTAACAAATATTAACTGCTACTGCTCTGCTGTACTTCATTACATAAATATTTGTGTAAATTCACACTGTGAATATATGAAGTGCTTTGATGGCCAAAGAGGAGAGTTTCCCCATCTGCTGGTTTCTTCTTTATATGAAGAAACAGCACTGTACGCACTGACCGAACTTTCACACTCATGCTGTTCAGCATCAGCTTGAGTTCTCAGTTCTCTTTTTTCCTCCTTCATAACTGGTTTACTTACCAAAACCAGCTCTTTTGCTGTACAGCAATTCCTAAGTAAGTGCTCTGAGCCAGCACTATGAAATTCAGCAATTTTCCTGCTGATCTGGAGGTCTTTCTATGCCTCACTTCCTTAATAAGATTAATTGATATACCATGCAAAATTCCAAGAAACTGTACATATTCCCAACTGTGACCTCACTAAGCCCTGAAAGAAGAGAGTGTTTGAATATGGGGAATTTTAATACTCTACTATGCTCTGCTTCTAGCATTGAGTGCTTTTTTCCCTTATGTCAGTTTTGCAAAAGTGCTAGTGGCAATATGTGTGCAGAAATCCACAGGGAATTTTGTATTAAAGTATTTGTTTATAGTTGTACATGTACTGAATCTATCCCTTCCCCTCAACAATAGTGTTCATATATCTCAGGTGTCAAGGCAATAAGCAAATCCTTTTCTCTCTTGCATAAACGTTGTTGTAGCCATGGCAGTTAAGGACATCAAAAGAGAAAATATTGGCATAATAAAAGATGTCACCTACTTCTGCAAGCTTTGCTTCTTATTATATACTTTTACAGAGACAAGAACCTTCATTAGATCACTTTTCTGTGTTCTTGTTCCACTTACAACACAAAAATAGAAAAAAGAGCTATAAGCCTTTAAAAACAAAAAAAAAGGAAAAAGTAGATTTACAGTGTTATCTTTCACTCAACATTGACTCAGGTGAGCTATTCACGATGAAAAAATGCTTAAAATATTTGGCTTTGCTTTCCACCAATATATTTCCTTTCAGAAGTTCATTGTTTTTATAACTATTCATTTATTGGAGTAGTTTAGGAGGCAAATTAGTCATGTTATATTTGACATCTCTTAGTTTTATAGCCTCATCATTATACAGGGAAAGACATTTAGCTGAAATTGGTATATTAATCTGTATTTTAAAACAAGGAAGATGGGAGCAAAGGAGCTTTGCTTTGAAAGGCTTGTGAAAAGTTTGTAAAAGGTTTGTAAAAGTCCATACATTGCAAAACACTCTCATATGGACTGGAGCAATTGATGTCTAGATTTTTTTGGGGGGTCTTTCATGATTGCTATGATATGAATCTGATCCAATGGCTACATACCAGACTATTGGGATGGTCGGTAAAAATTTGCTGTGGCTTTCCAACAAAACTGAAACTACAGTAGTGGCACCTAACAAATCCTCCAGTCAGATCTAGAGAGCAGCAAAAACTTCAGTTTATCTCAACAAGCACTTCATGCTTTTTGTTAAAATAAAAAAAAAAGAAATGTTTTGATACAAGTCAGCCATATAGAATACCTTGCTGTACATCTCTAATGGTCCATATCTTTGTGCTGCAGAATAGCAAGCATTGCCAGGTTTGGTGGATGTTATGCACTTAGAATCCAGTATTTAATGGAATGACATAGCTATATCTGGATTTAGAGACCTCATGTGTACTAAAGGGTTTAGCTAATAGAATTCAGTCCTCAAATTCAGACTCATTTTGTTCCTAAAGAATTAAATGCCTTTTTTTCCCCTCCTTGAATTTGAATATTTGTTTAATTTGAAAGAGGTACTCTTTCAAACTGAATTGTTTTTGAAGGCACTCATAGCACTACCTATTCACTTTCCTGGATTTTTAATCACAGTATCTTGCTTTCAGTTTACAGAGGGAAACTCAGACTGAGCCAATTTGAAGCCCATACTGTGAAACCTGGAGAGCTTCCAGTTCTTGATGAATGAATTCTGTCCTGTTCCCTCATGACTTAGAGGAACTGAGTTCTTCACTCCATGGAAAGGCAAATCAAATAGGGCGACCAACAGGAGGTTTCTGGTATCTCCAAAGGTCCCTGATGTGGTCAAGCAGGGAATAGGAAAGATGGACATGCTGTGGGAGAAATATTACACAGGTTAGATATTGCTGTAATTCCTGTGGCCAGGTGTGGAAATACAGTCCTGTGAGACCTCTCATGTCATCCAATGTGTTTCTGTGGTGGGTTGTGCCAGGCTAGCAGCCAAGCACCCACAATTGTTCTCTTAGCTCCTTCCTCCTAATCAGATAAATAGGAGAATAGGTGGAGAAAAAATGAGAAAACCTGTGAGTCACAATAAAGACAGGTTATTAAGTGAATGAAAGAGAAAAAAAACCCGCAAGTGACACAAACACAATCATTCACCAGCCCCACGAACAGACCAATGCCCAAACATTCTCTGAATGATGGCTACCACAGAAGTAGAAAGACAAAATCCTACTCCTCCTTCTGCTATCCCAGTCCTACTGTTGAGCATGACATTGTACAATCTGGACTACTCAATTTGTGCAATTAGACTCAGCATAGATGGTGGTGTCAACTCACAGTCCATTGTGCTCCTGCAACCCAGTTGCTGGACAGAGCATAAGGAGAGTGGGAAAAAGAGAAAGGCTTGGTGCTGTGCAAGCACTGCTGAGCAACAGGCAAAATGCTGACATGTTATCAACACTGTTTTAGTCCTTCTAAACAGCACCATACAGGCTGCTATGAAGGAAGTTACTTCTACCCCAACCAGACCCAGTACAGGTCACTTGGAATTCAGACACCAGCTGAGGCAGGTGTGAGGATTGCCCACAACTGTTCCAAGTTGCTCCTGAGTAACCAGGAAATACTGATGACATGCTTAAGACAGATTTAGGTACTCAAAATCCATTTTAGCAAAATAAAAATCTCATTAGATATTTCTTTGAGGATACTGGTGTACTATGTTTTGATCTAGGATTGAAAAGTGAGTAGCAAATAAGAGAAAGATGAAATATAATTTTGAACAGTTACACATTCAGTGGGTACCATCTAAATGTGTACTCAATGAGCTCAGGTGCTCTGAAAAAGGGCTATTCAAGTAAATAAGGAGAGAGCAATACAACATTTATATAATCAACTTAATTCTGCCTAAGTTTAGTGTTCAATTTTGCAGCTTTTAAAAATATTATTTCAAGTCAACTTTTGTTTGTGTAATACTTATTCTTAAAAGGACATCAGGTAGCTTGATATAAATTATATTTCTAAAGTGATAATCTTGGATGAAATTAGTGGCTTTAGAAAGGAAATTGTTTTTGTAGCAGGAGATAGATATGAAGATATATGTTTTCATATCATGAGAAATCTGAATAAATAGTCTAACTTTGAGGTTTTAAGAGAAATATTAGCACTTCTCAATGTTCTGATAGAAAGACAGCTAGTGCTATTTTCATCATGAAAATTATTACTGAGTAATTCAATATTTTAAATCTCTTGTGAATTTGTTTATTCCTCCATCTTATTTGGACAGTAGAATGTGTCAGCTTTTAATACAACTGATAATCTTTTTTAGACTGATTGAGGATCATTAGCTACCCAAACCAAATTATGAGTAAATGTTTCTAGAATGGCATACCAATCTCTAAAATTTCTAGATGAGAAGGGCCATTTGAACATGCATTCTAAGTTTCACATTTCTATTTTCATGTTTTAGTTAGAAGGAAAATTTAAAAAGCCTGAATGACTCAAGAATCAATCTAGTATGGAGTGTAAACAAACAGCAGAGCAGCCTCTGAGGCATCTATCAACAGAAACAACCAACTAATGCCACTACATTCATTTTAGGAGCCAACCCACAAGTCTAGGTGCTACTGCTGGAAAATATATAATGCAGCTTCACATCAGGATCCTAGAGCTGCCAAGCATATCTCCAGAGTAACTTTAACAGTGATTGCACTTGATGAAGGAGGTAGAGGAAGTATAATCATGTGCCAGCAGCACCAGGAGGATAAGACCAATATTGAAGTTAAATACATTTATGTGGATTCTTATGCAGACATTAAAGAGCAGTTTTTCATAGGATGAGCTTTGTCTGAAAAAGTCTCAGGTGTTTCCGCTTAATGCTGGTCTCTTTTTGTAAATATGTAGGCTTTTAATTACAACAAGGAGGCTACCTCACAAGGAAATGTCTGAAAGTCAGTAAATCCCATAATCATGAATTGCCTCTATGATACCATGCTAGCTGCTGGAATTCCCAGATGAGAAGGGCTATTTTAACATGCATAAGTAGTTTCACATTTTTGTTGGAAAGAGAAGTAGGAACTTAACTGAGAATGGGGGAGGAGAGTTACAGGCTGCAGTCCTAGAGATTGTGATATTGTAAGTCAATATTGACTGAAGAAATGTACTTTATTTCTGTCTTTTATTTAAATTATCTAGTGCTTGAAGTGAACACCCACACCACTGCGATCGCAGACAGCAAACAGATGTCTAGCCCAGAAGAGTCTACAAAGCAGTTCCATATGTTCCCGCTCTTCAGAACTACATTTAAAAAACAAGTCGGAGCTTGTTAAAGAATTTCTGTCCAATTTTATCTTTCTATCACAATATATGAAATCCATAACTGTGCAGGCAGTGAAACCCAAACCAAGTATTTTATTCAGGCCTATTTTGATGCTAAAGTAGCCTTCCTGTTTCTGTTTTGTGCAGCAATGCGTCTCTATCTATGGAGTGCATGCTCTGCATGGGAGCTTTTGCCAAAGTTCCTCTTTTTAGCCTCTTCTGAGAAAGACTTGGTAGGAATGAAGCACTGAATTGGGAGAAAAAAAATACTCTCCTGGAAAGAAAGTGAGGGGGAAGCCATCTGAGAAATGAAGATGTGATAGTTTTAGTCCTGAGTACATAAACAAACCCATCTAAATCTGAGTAGGGAACCCTGTTCTGCAAGCAGAAATTCTCAGATTGTCCTCCAATAAAAATGATGGCTCAAGGATTGTAGCTAAGTGTTGCAGCAAGGAATGAAGCTTTCTTCATATCTCAATTTCAATGTGGAGGGAGATATACTTTCCCTTAAAAAAAAAAAAGAAAAAAAATCAACAAAATACAATTTTATTTTGTAGTAGGGATGGCCTTTTTCTTCTGTGTTGGAGCAAAGCAGACCACAATGGCGGTGTTGAATCATGACAAAGTTAGCTGTAATACCAATAGTCTGCAAGAGTTTTTCTGGAGGAAGAATGTAAAAATACATCATAGAAATCTCATTTATGAAAAAAGAAAATTTGCTCTGTGTATGAGAAAGACAAAAGTTAAATCATTCACAATAAAGAATTCTATAAATTAACAGAGGAATTTGAGATTCGTCTCACTGCTAGAGGTGAAAAAATATCCTTGCAAAGAGACAGAGAGAAATCCTCTGCTGCAACTGGCATTCTTACTGGGAATCCTTATGCTCCTTTTTAGAGCTACAGATAGAAGAATAGCTTTGAATAAACCTGGAATATCTTAAAGAATTTTGGTGAATTCAGTCAGTTGAAGAATAATGTGGTAAAGAGCTCTTTGAGCTCACCGTACTGTTGTCTTTGGTCTAAAGGTTTCTATAGTCAGGAAGAAAAATTGAAAAAGAAAAAAATCAGAAACTACTTTAATAGGAGAGATTAAAGAGATTTTCAGGCTTTGAGAAATTTGGAAACCTCAGAGTTAAACAAGAGGTTCAGGCCCCATGTGTATGATTGATCAGTCTTCCAGCATTTTCCCAAAACAGACTGCTCACCTCAAGTGAAGTGCTGTTATGGAGGTAATGTCTATCTCTTCCCAGACATAAATTTTCCTTGGTCTTTTGACCTTGTCCTGCATTTTCCTAGTCTAAGTTCATCAGTGAAATGGCAGCATGTGTATACCAGGATATGAGTTTAAAAGCATTATTCTAACAGGGCAGGTTGCAGTCTTGTCAGTGGGAAAATTTGTTTTGCATGTAAAGAGACACATATACAGCCAAATTTTAATGAAGGCAATAAATGGATACCCTCTCATCTCATCTAGAATAAATATTTTTCACACTACTGAAACATCTGCTGACTGCAGAAGAATATGATGTCATAGCCACTATCTTCCCAAAAAAGGTTTTATGGGTTGCACATCTACTTCTTTTCTCCAATATACATTTTCATCCCATTGATGGAAATGTATACATTAGCAAGGTAATAAGAAACATAGGAAATCCAGAATTCAGAAGTCTGCTGTGTGTATCAGCCTAACTCCTAATGAAGTTGAGAGGATAGATTACAAGTGTATAAGACAAAACACATAGGAGTCACTGTTTCTTTTGATCATTATTCTAGCTAAGTATTGTATATTGCAGTTGAAAGTAGCTAAATACTACATGAATTTGCTTCTATAGAAGTAACTTCAGTGTACAGGTAGGGCGTTGTAGACAGTTTGTCCCTACAGCTGGTGTCATTTATGCCTGGGTGGAGTGGCTATGCATGTCTAAATAGCCTATTATAGCACAGAATTAACCCTTATCCTGTTCTTTTGTTAAGGCTGAGAAAACTTGTATTGGTGTGCTAGATCCATCAGCAAAGGAAATGGTCTCTCTGAAACTCAGGGTCCTGGTCCAGTGCTTTGACAGTAAATATGGAAGTAAGAAGCAAATCTTCCCTGGCTCGAACACACATGACATGTTATTGATACAGAACAGAAATGTATCTCCAAGTAGACGCAACAGAAACCAAAGCTGTAGCCAGCATTCATGGTAACTGAGACATGATGTAATCTCAGACAAGGTCATCAGTGTAAAAATGCCTTTTCTATTTATTTTTAAGATCTTTCTGCAGCTGCTGGTTGTAGAAGGAAGCTGCTTCTCAAAATGCTACACAGCTGAAAGAGGTTTCTGATAAGCTATTTGAGCTGTTCTCGCTGTTTAAGCCTCTATTCAGGAAAATATTTTGTAACCCCAAAAAGTGTTCCTGAAGGAATCAAAAGTGATTTGATTTTCTCAGTTTTTATCTTTAACTGCTGGATATACAGAGCGTACATATACAGAGAATCTGTCTTCTAATACACCTTATGCAATCCCACTGGGTATCGTCATGCATACTAATGTACATCTATGGAAAATTTGCTAATAATCTACTTACCTGATGTGCTAGATACTAATTTTCTTTAATAAATTATCTAAAGTACCCCTGCACACAATCTTTCTAGTATTGCATTGTTTCCTCAGAATTTCATTTGCGCTTAAGTGTCAATATAATTGACTATGAGACGTGATTACACCAGCTGATGTGAGCAACTAAGATACTGCAGGTGAGCTCAGATTTTTTCATTTTTAAATTTCTTTGTATTCCAGAGAGCTACAAAACTTCATAATTAGGTCTTTTGTGTAAACACACTTTTGCATCATCAAGGAATGGCTTGAAAAGCTGGTTTTGAGGAAACACAGTAAAGGTTTTTCTCAGGGCTTGCCTCTTGCACTTTGATATGTTTAGTCTCTTTTGTCCTCAGTGATATAACAGGAAAACAACAAAGAAAATATATCCTTTCTTCCAATCTGTCTTCTTGAGAAACAAATGGGTCTATCATGAACTGCCACTGTGGATAGGTAGCTGGGAGAAAAAAGTGACAGTGGAGGAACATCTCGGATGAGCAAATCTGAAATTTTAAGGAAGCAAGAAGGGCTGTTGTGCTTGGGGAGAGTTTGGAAGAGAAAATGTAGGATTTGAATAAAGCTTTGGGGATCGTTCCTCATTTCCTTAGCAGGAGGCGGAACCAATCTGAGGTAACCCTAAAAATGGGATCTTGTAGTGTTGAATTCTCAGGTGGAAGACATCAGTGGATTGGTCTCTGATGGAAATGGGGCTATGAAGGACTTTTCCTTTGAGAGTGCAGTGAACAGCAGACGAATAGCACACAGCCTGAGGAAGGTCCTATTTGGGAACCTTGGCTGTGAGAAAGAAACATGCATGGCTACACCACTAAGACTCTCTTCTGTGGCAGTTTGAGTTAGGAAAGAGAAAACTCAAAGTGACTGGCAGCCAGAGAGGAGAAAGGGGTTAAGAGGTGAGAGGAAAGCAGAGTCTTTGGGGAGCAGTTGGTTTCATTGCATTCATTTTGTTTGTATTTTTCCATCAGTGGGAATGGCCATAAGTCCACTTGCAGTTTTGGTCAACTCTGCATGATTTTTCAGTCTGCATACCACAGAGGTGAGGATTTTCAGCAACAGAACAGAGGGAAATCCCATGTAGTCCACACAGGATCTGAAAATGGTTACAGTGGGAAATGGGACAAAGCCTTTTGGATCCTATTCACTTATAAATGTCTTACATATGCATTGACAGAGAGTGCTTGTCTTCTCCATTGGGGGGAGAGCTGAGAGACTGAGGGTCATAAAGGTGGACACCAAAGGCTTTCTTAAAAATTAAATTTTTACCCCTTTACAGTTTGCTTTATGATGCATGCAAAGCTCTCGTATATTTGAAGAGATTCTACATTGATCCCTAAATCTAAACCAGACATTAAACTATTCAAGAGAAGTGATATTTAAACACTAAATTGTCTTTTTAGGCTATCTGTCCTCACATTGAAAACATGGTCCTCTATATTTTTTGTTGTTACCATCACTTTTTAGGTCTCCACTTCCTTATTTACTTGACCTCTAAAATACAACTATGGAAGTCAGCTCTTGTTATCTGTAATATATAGGCCCAGTTACTTAATCTAATATTTTCTGTATGACCCTAGCTCTTTGTATGATGTAGGCAATATTTTTAAAAGATATAGAAAAAGTGTATTAATTGTTAAAGTATAGAATTGCAGATGATGTACATTTCGAATGTTAAATCCTTTGAGATTCTTTATACCTGACTGTTGCAGAACAAAAAGAAAACTGAAGTGGAATGATAGTGAAAATGATCCATTATCTGTATTTTGTCCCAATATTGCATGTGGTTGAAACCAAAGCACCAGACAGCCCTTACATGTGGCCCTAGCTGAACTCTCCATTTTCTCATCTTTGCATCCCAACTCCCCACAGATTTATCTTTTATTAGTCCTGGCATATTCCATTAGCATCTTTTCTTTTTTATTTAATGACCTCTCTCAGAAGAACAGCTCAAAGATGATACCAGAGACAGTTACTTCCAGGAGTGCAAATGCTTCTTGAGTAGTTTAAAGGAAGGTAAAATAACAAAACCTTCTGAACTGGGAGTCTCAAATGTGTGTGATACAAGGTGCCTTTGATGTAGTGTATCAGACAGGACCATTTATTCAAAATTATGCACTACCGAAAGGAGACAACCAGGCTCCACAATCAATTTTAAAGGAAGTAGGATAGATATGCAGACATTGTCATTCTCTTTCTCTGTGCACTTCTTCATTCTCTTTCCCCAGTTTTCTGCATGAGAATGAACTTTAGTGAGGTGTAGTTACAGAATAATGTCACTCCTGCTGTACATTATTTGTCCTGGAAATAGCTTAATTTTGGAAAGTATGTCATTAAGCAGAGTGTAAAGTAAATCTTCACATGGAAAACAAACACAGGTGAGGTCAGGAAAGGCAAAATCTTTAATTAACCATAGACATTTAGGCTACTTTAATGAAGTAACAAAAATAGGCTAATATTCTAAACCATTTACATTCCCAAGGCAAGCTATTTGCTCACTGTGAATGGTAGAGTGTAAATGATAATGTTAATTTGCCCTTGAAACAAAACAGTTACCTATAACTTGGTGTTGAAAAACACTGTTCTTGTTTTAAAACATGCCCAATACTCCTAAAATTATATATTTATATAAAAGTACCTTTAGCTCAAGAATATCTTCCTGACTAAAGTCTGGAAGCACAGTGAACATCAAGTGCAGCTACAGTCTTCACAGAGGTGTAAGTCTTCTGCGAGCACCCATCCAGATCTGAGAACACTTGGAGGTAGAGAAGGTACATGAATGTTCTCAACATGAAAACTGGCTCACTTGAACATGCCACTTCAGAAGCCTGTTGGGGAGTTATTAAAGGAAACACTGGGGGGAAATGCTCCATCAAATCACAAAGGTAGGTAGTATGCAAGGGGAGAACAAAGGCAGGTGAGAACAAAGTTGAGGACAGTGAATTTGAGTAGAAAATATTTGTAAAAACATTCTGAATTACTCAAACATGTCTGTTTACATTCAAACCTTGAAAATAAGTTTGTCTGAATGACAAGCGCCATCCAGTGAGACCAATTTATGTAAAATTTATGGTTATTTTTGAAAGGATACTTGGATGCTTTCGTCAAATATAAATGCATCATTTCTGCCTAATTCCCTCCCCACAATTAGGGTATCATGATTGAATTATTATAACTCTTAGTGCAGACAAATATTTATATTGTCAAGGCTTCTAAGACTTTTCTGTTAGTCAGTAGGTAACAGTTGCTGGTTAGGTCTACAGTAGGTTTTATTGTGCTGTTTAACTGCCCATTCCATGGTGGTCTAAGCTTTTCTTGTGACAAATGACTGCATGAAATTTGGGTGCTATATCATTAAGACAAGGAGAGGCATTTATGTTTTCCTCTATGTAATGTTACTGCTAATGTGTATTCACGTTGGGGGAATGATTTGCTTATTATGACAAATAGTGCATTTTCAAGTATTTAAAGATCTTTTTTTGGAAAGAATCCCTCCTCTATGTATGTATTGAAGGTATTGCTGGGACACAGCATGAGAACTTATGGTATAGTTATCTGAAAAAACTTACCCACTCCCTATAACATGTTTAGATTGCTTTTTTAGACTCTATAAAATTTTAGCAAGCACTAAACATAGAACTTCATTCATCATCACGCAAGCAAAGGCTGCCAAAGGAAGCCTACTCTTCCTGAGCTAAAAGTGGCAACACTCCAGTATTGGCAGAAATCAAATGAATCATTTCCTGCTTTTAGTTTTAGATAAATAATCAAAAAAGATTGTCTAGAGTCTGATCCAAAAGTAATTTTTCATAGCAAGGAATAAGACTACAACTACAAAGACTTTAAGTGGGGAATATTATCCTGTTAATTACTTGACTGGAAAGGCCCTGAGGAACCTATAGTCAGATCAAAATATCAAAATCCAATTTAAAACAAAATGTTAAATAATCATATTGACTTTTAAGTAGAGTAACCTGAATTCTATTGAGAAACAGAGAAGTTAGCAGATTTAATTTCCTCTTGATGCACTGAATGAACTTGGTCCGACAGGCTCCTGGTGGATCTGACTCCTTTCTGTGGGAGAGAGAAGGCAGAGCAGGCAGAGCAAGGGCAGCAGCTGCCACTGTAGAGAGTGGGGAGTAGCGACTGTCCTGAGGAATTTCTATTTGTGAACTCTCTTTGGTTCTTTCAGTTCTCCCTCCTCTAGTATCCGCCATGAAAGGTGTGTTTAGACTGCTGACAGGGTGATGCCAGGCTACATTTGGGTATGTATGGTAAAGGGAGACCTAATTGAAGTGGTTGGAGGAGAAAATAATGAGGTAAAGAACACTGGAACCACAAATGGACACTGGAAATGAACAGAAAAAAGTGGTCAGACCAGGGCATGAAATCAGAGGTCAAAGGAAGACACTAATGGACAGAAGAGAAGAGTTGAGACAGTTTCAGTTAAGGGAACTACTAGAACTGTGTTGGGAAGAGGGGCAGGGTCAGTAACATAAAGGATGACATGAGGTAGGGAGTGGTCAGGCCTCAAGGCCTATAAGAATCCCTGTGACCCTCATGTCTCACAGAGGTTCAAAACTCATGGATAAGGTATGCCTCTTCCTCATTTGTCTTACCTGCCTGACCTAAATAATGACAACCTCTAGGATCCTGGGGGGGAGCAGGAGTGCAGACAAATGAAAGATCTTGACTGATTTGAGGCTGAAGAGCAACAAGTTCAGTAAATAAATCCTGGAGCGAAAAAAAATGAAAGCCCAAAGGACAATCGTGGAGTCCTGATCATAGCTTAATGCCTGATTAATTGTCAGCTTCAGTGTTTGTAAGCTGATAAAAAGATGGTTAAATCAAATTTGAAATAACAAGTAAATTTGCATTATCTATTCTATTAAAAAGTAGAAATGACACTTTTGGTTTTCTTCCAGGTGGTAGTAGCATGACATTGCAATCAGCACGGAATGCAGATCTAGCCATCACCAGATCTACTTCTTGAGCTCTGTGAGTGTTTCTCACAGGTCTGTCAGCTGGACCCTGTCTGTCCCATGGGAATTGCTATAAATGTCAGACGGTCACTTTGCATGGTAGCTTCCATTTTTGCAACAAAATTCAGTATTTTTCTAACAGCAGCATATAATGGAGTCCAGTTCTGCAACCAGCCCAGTGTGGAGCTCGTCTAGTAGAGCTCTTCCAGGGAGCCCAGTGTCCACAGTAAACAACAGTAGAGCCAGTTTGAATCACATCATTTATGATGATGTACTTCTACAGTCCATGTTGTACCTATCAACAGTGACAGTAAAATCACCGTACAGCTGGCATTCTCAAACACTTACCCAGCTCTGAAAATAAGATCGGTCACATCTGGGCAGTCTCCCAGTCCCTTACAGGAATGTCATGGGATTGGAAAAATGAGCCTTCTCAGATCTATAAAGGGAGCAAATCCAGTCATCTGACTCTCAACATTGGTTCTGAATCACGAAATATTTCTCTGTAGTGAGTGGTACAGAAGAAGACCAGTAATTTATATATGTAATATAAAAATTATATATTGCAGATTTGTGGCTAAATCTAGTCAAGGATTTCTGTTTAGGATTTTGATTGTGCGACAGAAATCGATAAACTTCTCTTTCCTGGGTTTATGACCCAAACCTCCTGCATTCTTGCACAAATCACAAGATTACAAGTCTGAAGGAAAAATTTCTCTGAGATTTTGTTTGGATCTGATTGAGGCATTTTTCACTCAATTCAGAATCCAAATCACAAGGGTATTCTTGGCATAAGGCTTACAGTTGAAACCACTCAGGAATATACATGAGTATCGACTTGATATATGGTTTTGGATCATTTCAAAGAGTAAAAGGTGTGATTTGCTGTCATTTTTGGGATACAGACTATTAAATCTTTTCGTGTCACCAGGAACAGAAGCATAGTGTGATGTCTTTATAACTCATATCAGTAGACATTTTAAAATCAGTGCCAAGTCATGGGTGCCAAAATGTTCAGACTATAACTGCACAACTAATAACTGTTGCCAAATTGGGTGATTTTTATGACTAGTCATGCAACATGTAGTTTTCTTAGTGCCTGAGCTGCTAAAATTCAGTATTACATAACAATGTAATTTCATTCAAAATAATAAAACAATGCAATGGTTGAGTGTCTGTTTTCATGGTTTCCAACAGAAGCTTAAAAATGTGACCATACTGTAGACTAAAAATAACAAAACAAAGGACACTTTATTCTTAAACTTGAAGTGCCAGCCAGCCTCATAACTTTTGGTGTCTGACTCATGATTTTTGAATGCTGGGGATTGGCAGTATTGTACTAATATGTTTTGTATCAAAATTCAACTTCAGAAAAACATAACTTTTTCCGTCTAGAAATTTGTAGGTCAAGAGGCTACAAGTCATGGAAGGAAGGGAAAAAATGAGGGTTCCCTCTCAAAACAAGACCTTTTGATATTGTTTTTTCCTAAGGAATGAAACCCTGAAGGAGGACCCATATTTCTAATATTTTCTCATGGGGCAGATCTTGCCTGACTGTGGCTATGCAGAGGCATTGCTGTGTTGCCTTCACGTTATGACACCACAGACAACTCCACTGGGAAGTGCCAGTTCAGAATGCCTTGAAACTACCTTCTCTCAGTGCCCAGCCCAGAGCTGTGGGTGAATACCACATTTCTGCTCACAGTAATGAAACCCGGTGTCTTCCAAAATAAATATTGTCTCTTGGTTACTAATATAAATAAATGTATTGCACATTACATTTTTGGAGAAGAATGTGCAAGACCAACATTTTTGAAGTCTAAAGGAGAAGTCCTCCCTCTGTTTCCCTCCAGTCCCCTTACAGGGAAACTTCCACTTGAGTCAGTGGGAATTTACAAGACTAAAACCTACAGAAGCACCCCAAAGTAATTCAGGCTTTTGGTTTTTTTGTCTGAAAATAAGTATGATATTTGGATAAAAATTTTATTTGAGAAGGTGGAACAACTCTGGTATTTCTTTTTTTCTAACATTATTTCTTGTTAAATAGTTGTAAGTTGTAAGTTAAATAGTTTGTAGCTCTCCAAAGGGAAAATGAATCATTTGTTCATTAAATGGAAAATTAAAGAAGACTAATAGCAGAGTTAAGAGTATGATTTATTACAGTTCACATCCTACTGTATGTCCACAAGTTCTTTTAATGCTTTTCATAGGAAACAAAACCTAGATTCACTTTCCCAGTGAATTTAATTATTTTTCAAGAAGTTCTACCTTTCCTCTCACTTCATTTAGACTTGCAATAATTATATTCATCATAGTTGTGATAGGTGATAGTGCTGGGAAGAAAGAGGCAAAGAGAGAACAAATATTTCCTTATATTAGTCATCAGTCTTAAAAAGCCAAAGAATTGTTTTTGGGTAGGGAATGGGACTAACTTGTCTTCCCATTCTTAAAGCTAAATCTGTGGTTTGTAAAGAATTAGTGATAGATCAGCCTTAACACTTATCTGTTTGGATTGTGTTAAATTAATCCCTTGAAGAAATAAAAGTGCAGTCATGCTGTGTAAATACTTCATGCCTTTTTTAAGTGTATAATACAGTAAGAAATTTAATAATAGTAAACTTTCTCATCATGGTTGTATAACATCGTGTCACAGATACCTTTTTTTTACTTGGTGGAAACCACTGTGGTTCCATTGTTGATGATTTTGTTTTCTTTTTACTTAAGTTATTTCTTTTCTGCTTTTCCACAAGGTGTTGATTTGAGATGTGGTATTTCAAAGCCAAAAAGCCAATTTCTCATCTGATGTTCCACGCCTAGTTTCAGAACTTGTGTGTGTGTGGAGAGAGGTAGTTTAAAAAATGATTTAGGCTAAACTTTCTCCTTTCTCCCTTGAAAAGGAGATTGCCCTACTGAGAAAAACCTCTGGTCAATGCTATTCTCTAAGCAGTTCCCAAGCAGTGTCTGGGAGATGCTGACATCATGCCAGCAGTTTAAACTTCTTACTCTCGAGCACTATCACCTAGAAGTACCAAAAATATCTCCATTTTTTTGTAGACACCTTTGCAGAGACACACATATTATTAGGACTGTTATGGCTTAGATGGGTAGAGTCAAGTTGTAGACTTCCACTGTTCAGACAAAAGTCTGTATTTCTAGAGTTTAGGAGAAATGGAAAAAAATGTTTCTGCTACTTCCCACTTTACCCATATTTCTTTTAATAGCAGTATATTGAAGGTATAGCCCAAGAAGTGAGAGCTGGATGGTGATTTGATCCCAAATCCTAGAACTGCCTATTTATCATCCACAAGGAAGGGATCTCGGTCATGTAACTTGAAGTAGTCCAAGTAATTTTCATGTGAAGCAAAGTCTAATATATAGCTGTTTGAGTGACTAAATTTCATGGGCAAAGTAAGAAGTGTTAATTCTGGTTTAGCCTGTATTTATTAAGGACAGAGATTATCTACAACTCGCAGTGTGGCTTTTGTTTTGCTGTCTGCTCATGGCCAGATATGTTCCTTCAGGCATTTCCATCATAAGATGTTGCTTTATTTTTTCTACACAATTGCTTCCCTAAAGAATTTTTGGAATACTAAAACAAGATTCTGTTTATTGACCACATGAACTGCAACTTTGGCAGCAATCAGAAATTTGACTTTAAATCAGGAATGATATACACTTACTATGGTTGGTTAGAGATGAAACATGGTCCATGAGCATATAATGGAAAATCAGGAAACTGAGGGCTTTGTGATGTGCAATTGGTAGGCTGAATCTCTTCTGATGTTCCACTTCATGTTTGTCAGGTCTCATTATAAATTCAACATCCCATGTGAGGATGACTTCCAACAGTGTAAAATTAAACTATGGACAAATCTTGTCTTCCTAGAAAGTTTCTAATTTTCTTAGTGCATTTTTTAGAACTTGTGTTTTTGTTAATAAATTAATAAATAATTTCCTGGTGTTAGAGGCCAAAAGGAAAAGCAAAAATTAATGTAAACACATTGTATGACTTGGGAGCTATGTCATGGAGAAACTAAAGAAAAATGTGATTCTAACAAAATAGAAAAGCTGGGCTCATCTACATGAGCAAAACACAGATCTAACTGTTAATTTATGTACTATTTCTTTGTAATGTAAAAATGACAAAAAGCACAAGACAAAGCACAACAGAGACAAAATCCACAGTTCCTGCTTAGTAATCCACGTGAGGTGGAGCAACCACAGACCTTGGGAGCCATTTTAAAATTTAGCTAGAATATAGGTACAACAAAGTCCTGAGTCAAAGAAAAAGTTATTTTATTTCAGTTATAAACCTGAAAATGCTGGGTAAAATCTGTGGAAGAAAGATCAAAGACCAAGTAGCTGGTGCAGTAGTAGTGGTCAGACAGGAATTTGAGGAACACATAATAGAGCATTGCTAACCTGAAAGCATTCACAAATCATCAATCAAGTCTGGAATGTTATGAGTTTGGGGAATTTTTGATATAATAAATATAGGACCTGTTTTGTCTTTTAAAGACTCAAAATTAGGGCATTTTTAAACGTTTTTTTATTTAAATCAAGTTGTGAACCATACTGTTATGTTTGGAAAGAATGAAAACTGAAATCTCACTGCTCAGGAAAAAAAAGAACTTTGAGAAAACACTTGTTGGGTGACTTGCAATAAAGGTCATAAAATTTGGCAATGCAGAGATAGATTAATCTGGAAAGCACTGCAGTTGAGGAAAACTGCTGGAAGTAAGTATGTGAGAAATTGAAAATAAGGCTTTATAATTTTTATAAAAATAGCAGTTATCATGCATAGGCCTGAACCCGAAAGCTTAGAAAAAGCTTAGAATTCTGATACTTGACTCACTCACAAAGTATCCCTGCTCTATGAAAAATATAAATTATCAAGAAACCATCTGAGTTTTTAATTTCATCTATGCTTTTATCTTGTATGATTTGTCTTATACTCTTATTTTGTTGTCCTGTTTAGAAACAGAAATAGTGGCAAGCACTATTTAGTATATCATATGTAGAGCTGATGAAAAATCCTTTTTTATCATGGATTGTAGAGTAACAAAAAGGTATAAGAAGTAAAATTTAAAGCATACAATCAGGGATGGACTATCATTATTTTGCTAGCTCTAATTTAGTAAGATCAAAAAGTTTTAATTAGTCTGGGCTATTATGTTTGAGTACTGAAATTGTTAGTGATCTAGACAGGCAATGAATAAATACTATTTCATCTGCTTTGTGGTGGAGTCAAAAAGTGCTTCAAACTCTAATCAGTAATAGTTGATATCGAAAAGCTCTTATTTTTGGTTAGAATGAAAAAATGTTGTGTTTATATTCCAATTCAGAGTTGGACTTTTTTTACATTAAGCCTTTTTAGCAGTCTAAGAGAAGGAATCCAAGCTGCAAAGGCTTTTTTGTCACTTCATTTCTGACTACTATAAATGTTTGCTAAACTATTATTTTATTAATCTGGTTTTTGTAAGGAAAAACCTCACCTCCTCTTTACAGCTGGGGAATTAAATGTCACATTTCCTACTGAAGGACATATTTTATGGAGAAGTTATAAACCCTAAAATTAAGTTTGCAATGGAAAATGTGACAAGCTTAACTATGGCAATTCAAAAAATATATTCTTAACAACGCATAAAGAACTATATATGTATATGAAATGTATTTGCAACATACTATATGTTCCACTTAAACACTTAAAATGGAAAAAACCAGCACATACCCTAACTGTCTACTAAGTATTTTTTAATATAGCCAGAACACATTGAAACCTGTAGGACTGAAGAGTATATGGTAAGTGTTTAAATAACATCAAATGCAATAAAACATTTCATTTGAAATGTTATGCAGGTGATAAAACTGTCATGCAGAATTACTATCTGGTGTGCTTTGAAAAAATATAATTAGGAGAAAAGACATAGGGAAAACTTAATCACTAAAGAAAAACCTGTGAAAATGAAGCATATTTGTATTTGTTCAAGTATTCAGAATTTTGCAGCAGATCAGAAGCTTTATTAACAACTGAGTTCAACTGCTGTGACACACTGTGGTGGGATTGGACATTTCCATGCTCATGGATATCAAGATGTGTGAAGAGTTTGGTACCTCAAGACACATGCTCCTGCCCAAGCCAATGAATCTAGCAAAAGAGGTAATAAAGGAAGTTTTTTCTCTCCTTTCCACCTTTTCCCTCTCTTGAGGGGAGAGAGGAGGTGAACTGAAAGTTATATGAACCTCCTGCAAGAGAAAGTGGCAGAGAGCAAGAGGGGTTGACAAAGGAGAGGAAAAGAAGAAAATGTAGGATACCTTTAAGATTTATTCACGAAAAATTAAAAATAAAAAGGAAAGAAGTGAAGTGGAAAGAGACATAACTCATGGGAGGTGATTCTTTGGGTGAGTAATGTAGTCCGTCCATTTGTTAGACAAATGTTGGAAAATACATGTTGCATTGTAGTTATTTTTTTTTTTGTTTGGGAATGGACAAATAGGCTTGAGGGGAATTTTGACCATATATTCTTAATACCATTTAATAATTTTTATAAAAATGATACTTTGAGTACGGCAAGGATAATTTTAGAATTTAAAATAAAGCCATTGCCATCATTATTGATTCAATATCCCTTCTCTTGCCAGAAGTTCTACCAATTGCTCTCTGTTGACATACACTCTTTTTCTTATTTAGTTGCCTATGATAAATCATCATTTCCATTTGAGAAGGAGAAAGAGAATCTCTTGCTCTTGTTTCCTGTCGTACTAGCATCATCCTGAATACTCGCTCCTGTTCTCTTTCAGAATACTTATTTAGTTACCTTGTCTGCCTTTGCTGGCACCAAAGACTTACTGTGCAAGAAGAAAGGTCATTTCTGTCTGGTAAATAATAACCCTAGTTATTATTTTGAGAGGAGGCATGAGCCGCCGCTACTTTCTCTAAGCTTTTCCTTAAGGCACAAGATGTTTTCACTGCTCTGCCATTTCTTCTTTCTCCCCAAGGTCGGTTTCATTTTCAGTGGATACACTTAGAAAAGTCTTGGACTTGATTCAGTTAAAATTACTGTATGTTTGGCCTCTGTATCATGGAAGCACAAGCAAAGCAGCTAAACACTGTGGAAAGTTGTTGTTCTCTGTTTTCTCTGGCCATGCATAAAGTTCTTCAGTGAAGAAGCTTAAACATTTTGCTTTGAATTGAGTCCCCTGGAATTCTATGCTTTGTGGTCTTATGCTAAATTTTAGACAGAATATAAATGGGCCCTTGCTTCTCAACACTCTTCACAGTAGCTGTTTTTTTTAAATTTTTTTTTATTTTTATTTTTTTTAACATGGTGAAATTCAGTATGATTCAGGCTCTTTGTCTATACCCAGGAATAACCCAGCTTCTTTTGTCTGTATGGGGAAGAGATCCTAAGAAGTCTGATAGCTGGTAAAAAATGCTAAACCTCTGTCTTTCCCTATTCACAGATACTCTATAAAATTAGAATCAGTTTCAAGAATAACTATTTAAAATAACCAGGGAATGTCTGCTCTGCCTTGAATGGCATCAGTAGCTGGATTTCCCTCTTGCATTTTGGCTAGTAACTGAGAAGAGCAAACCAAACTGGTCTGGGAGGCATTTGACGGTGTCTTGGTGGTGTGCTACAACTCTAGCTTGCTAGTAATTTGTGATTTGTAAAGAAGAGGATATCCAAGGATACACGCTGGGATTAATTAAATGTTGCCCTGCATATTTTAAAATTACTTAGCTTAGAGGAACAAGGGTCTGTTTTGTAGTCAAAACAGTATGGCATCATACTGCACAGTGTGAAAAACGATGCTGTCTGCAAGCTGTTGGAGAACCAGACCCTGCTAGGGACAGTCTGGGGCAGAGTTGGAGTTGCAGGAATTTCAGAATCAAGATGAGGTGTTTGTTAGTCACAACATCACTACATTCAAGGTTATCTCCCATTCATTCTGCCTCTTTTGTTGGTGAAAGACAAATCAGTGAAGTCTATGGATGGAAACACAAGGTTCAATTCATAGTTTTCCTTCTTCAAAAACTGATGACTTATTATGAAATGTTTAACTTGCGACAAAAATCAGCAAACTCATTAAGTATTTCTTGTTTTTGTTAAAATGGCTGATGAGATAAATTATTTCATAACCAACATCACTGTTGGTTAATGAAAAAATCCTGTGCATTATGTGCTGGTTTTGGCTGGGGTAGAGTTGATTTTCTTCACAGTGGTTGGCACAGGGCTGTGTTTTGGGTTTGTTCTGAACACTGTGATAATAGAGATGTTATTGCTGAGCAGGGCTTGCACAGAGCCAAGGCCTTCTCTGCTTTTTGTGCTGCCACACTGGGGAGGAAGTTGGGGGTGCCTGGGAGGCTGGGAGGAGACACAGCCAGGACAGGGGACCTAAAATGACCAAAGGGGTGTTCCAGACCATTTGATATTGTGCTCAGTATATAAAGTGGGGGAAGAAAGAGGAAGGGGGGGATGCTTGGAGTGATGGCATTTGTCTTCTCAAGTCTCCATTATGTGTGATGCAGCCCTGCTGTCCTGGGGATGGCTGAACACCTGCCTGCCCATGGGGAGCAGTGACTCAATTCCTTGTTTTGCTTTGCTTGCATGTGCAGCTTTTGCTTTCCCTATTGAACTGTCTTTATCTCAACCTATAAATTTTCCACCCTTCTGATTCTCTTGCTAATCCTGCTGGTGGGAGTGAGCGAGCGGCTGTGTGGGGCTTGGCTGCTGACTGGGGTGAAACCATGACACAGCAATGAAATTTACATTAACCTAATTTAATTTGCATTTGGAGTCAATTTTGAATTAAGCTACCAAAAATACAGGTGCTTAAGTATAATATGTCTTAAAACATTACATGGAGCTTATCTGTAAATGAATGGCTAGCAAAGACTGGTAAAAAATTCAAAAGTCCATTTAAATTAATATTTTTGACTATAAAATGGAATTATTTACTCTTTATTACTTAAAAACTGTTTTTAATCTGTACATTTAATATTCTACTAGAGGAATAGTGGAAGAGTACTGGTGTTTTAACCACACTTAAAGCTATTTTAGAAAAGACCACCACATTAATTTGATTCTCTAAACATTTTGTTTTCATTTTATTGTCACTATATTTCAGATTTTTTTCATGGTGACAATAGTTTTTTAGAGGCTGACCTATAGCTTTCTGTGAAAAAAAACCAATATAAAAAAAAAGTTAACTAGACTGTAACCACTCTGGTACAACTCAGCAGAACACGGGAAGTATGATGGCTGTTGTATTTTCTTGGTATTGTAAAGAAATTTCTGAAATTTATAAAAAACAGTACAAAGGATTACACTGTCTCTACTATTCTCATAAACAGTGTGATTATTAGTGAAGGTAAATAAGAATATCAAAATTGATGTAAGAAACCTAATTAATAAATGTGAACCAAAGTAGAATACAATGAATCAGCACTTGTTAATTTAATTTTATCTCTTTATGACAGATGCTTGCATAACATGCTGAACATGTGCATATAAGATCTGAGTTTATTTTCACAACACTGAGTGAGATGCCATTAATTGTTACTAGGTAGAGAGAAGGAAAGTATAATTACAAAAGTGGGTACAATTCTCTATTTAGACATGTTCAAGGTAGCTCAGCATCTTCGATTCCAAACTAGGGAAGCAATATTACCTGTTGTTTACTAGAGCTGCTCAACAGAGAAAATTTGTGAATTAATGTCTATTCTCTTATCAAATCTTTCACAATTTGAGAGTTCGGCTTTGACCATCCAAAGCAAAATGAGCTACCTGTAACCAAAATAATCTGACCATTTAGAAAAATAGCAGCTCCATCAAAATGTTGCTATTCAACCTAACAGAACAGTATGACTGCATGGGTAGAGAAAAAAGCCCTGTATAAAAATGCTCTGTACAATTTTTATAAGTTGGATTAGTATAGTTATAATTATTCAAGGTATAACTTTGGTAGGAAAAGAGTTCAATTCCATGTTTTTAGTCATATTGGGTGGGTAAAAATTAAATTTGTTTGTTAGTGATGCACTCAAAGCTGAGCAGAGTGACACAGTTCTGGACAGCCCTGTTGCAAATTGTCTTGACATCTGGTTTCCTTATCTGCTGTTGTTTTGAAGATCTTATAACCAGTGCTTTAACTACATCCAGGCATATATATTAATGGACACTGGAGGCAGGTCCAACCTATTAGAAATTTAGGCACAACAGGGTTATAAATGTTACTTGATACCTTATAAAGCCCAAGATACCTGACCAATGCATAGGCTCTGCTGCTTGATGTAGTCAGGTGATAACATATGTACACTCATGCTGCCTATTTCAGCAAGTGTCAAACGTTCATGCTAAGTACTACATAAATTATCACCTAATTAAGTACTGTTATGGTTTGGATTGGGAGGGAAGTGTAAACTTGATTCTCCTTAGAGAGCTATATGCAGAAATATGATGTAGAATTCATTTTATGTATAAAGGTCAAAGACCAGATTTTTTCAGGTTTTTTTGGAAGAAGGAACTGGAAGGGAACCTTGACTTCCTTAATTAAATCCTTTTCTGCTCATGAAAATTCTAAAAGGTTAATTTGGTTTTATGTATACTTCCCCATTATATTGTAGAGATGTCAGGAACACTGTTCTGTTACTGGCACAGTTTATACCCTATTGGCTTTCTAAACTTCCCATTGCTACTCTTACATCAATAGTTACTGAATCATAATTTATGAATGCCGAAAAAAATATTCACCTAGAGGTATGAGTTTAGGATTAAAAGATAAGGCTGTTATGAAATGGTCTTATCTGAAGATATTAAACATGTATAAATGTGTCTATATATCACTATATTCAGAAAAATATACTTAAATATATTATTTGTATGTTAGATGTGAAGATACATGTACTGCCGCTGGTCCAGCCATTATGTTATGCTGCCTGGCTATGAAATTTAAAATACAGAATCTGCTAGCAACCGCTCTTGGTGCTTTAGATTACAACATCCTTTAGGACAGGAACAGCATGTATCTATGTTTGACTCACCTAGAAAAATGTGGATGCAGAGGTGAGTGACATTTCTGGCCACTGCTAGATTATAAATGAAGTAAAATGTTCATGGTCCCTGGAAGAAGGGAAAATGGTCAAAAATATGGAAATAAAGGGAGAAAACAGAAGTCAGAGTTACTAAGGAGCAGTTAGGGATCAAACTATGTATTTTCAGGCAATAAAGAGATTCTTCTAAAGCAGTCTGTGGTACTGACATCAAAAACAAGGAGGTCAACATTAGCAGTGTGACAGTTATAACATTGATTCAGAAAATTGTATGCTCGTTTATTTTTTCCTCCAACTAGACGGCAACCAGCTGAAGAAAACTAAGCACCTAGGGACATCAGTGTTAAAACAACATATGAGAGTGGAAAGAAACACAGAGTGGAGTGGGAGGAAAAAAATAGTCAAACACGAAGAGGCAAAGTAGCCAAACAGGCAGTTTCTTATCCCAAAATGCCTCTGACATTTCTCCTTCTCTGCACTTCAGGAAGATACAGAGGAGAGAAATGACAGCAGTGAAATATTTTTCTGTGTCAAACAGTTTTCCACTTCCCAAATACCACTGCTACCACAGCTGGTATCACAGGTAATCTTTGCAAAATGCCCAGGGCTGCACCACTGTAGAAACCAAATTACTTCCTCTTCTCCTCCCCAGGTGAAGTCTGAAGCATGTTGGCATTCCTGTGCCGGAAAATTTGTATTGGCATTACCAATACCAAGAAGCAATTTCCTTGCTATGGCGCGTCTGACCTAGTTACGCATTCAGCCTCTTGACTGAATGAGAAAGGAGCTGTTTGCAAAGTTCATGAAGATCTTCAGGGGTACTGAACCAGCTCAGCACTGGTATAAGTAGTAATATTTTCACTACCTTCTATGAAGTCTTGTTCTTTATGTCTGCATGTTTTGAATGATATGCTTTTACATATGACTTTTTTTTGCTAAGACTTTACTAAGGGGAAAATTCAGAAATAGATATCTATCTATACATACAAGGCAACTTGACTAACTAGCAGGTCTTGGTCTGGAGATGCTCCTCAAAAAACTAAGGCCAGACCAAATGGTTTTTGGACTGTTTTATATCAACCTTTGTTTTCAACACATGGATGTCAGAGAAAAATGAAGTATTCAATTTTTATTTTACCTCTGAACTCTATATTTTGTCCTCTACTGTAGTGCTCAAAAAATATTTTGCTCTATTATAGTTGTACCACAATGTTGCAAAAATGTGTGTTCTGTTAATTTTAGTACCACAGGAATCAAAAGGAAAATGTCACATTAGTAGGACGATCCCAGTGTTTCTTTAATGTTGCCGTGCCAGCAGTATGCCCTACAATAATCACAGCCACTATCAGACAGAGGACTGCTTCTTACAACTTTCAGATAACCCTGACTGAGTCAGTCATTCAACAAGTTTGTCCTGTTATTTTGTATTATTACCATGCTGCTCTGCTGTTGGTTCAATGGATATTTAAAGCCTGCAGATAGAAGAAAAGCTGCTTTAAATTGTTATGAGGTGGGTCATGATCTCTGTCCCACAAATCAGCAAAATCACAGGTGATTCTACAGCATCTCTTTCTCCCCTTCTTTACCACAGGGAACTTAGGATAAAATTCATTCAAAGTAATTTGGATTTCATTTACTTCAGTGAGTGAACAGCCAGGTCTGTAGAGTATGGACTACTCCTAGCTCTGCCATTTATTACCGCTGTGTCTGTGAGCCAGACTTACTGCTTGTTGTCCTGCTTTTTTCACTAAGAAATTATTTTGATGCTTGAATTTGCACAGGTTTTAAATGCCTGTTGGCCAGGGGACAAAAAATGGCAGAACAAGAGTGTTCTCTGGGTTTCTATTTTTTGTATGCACAAGTCAGGCAATTGCATCAGTTGATAGTTTTGTTAAAAGGCAAACTAGATGATGCAACAAATATGATGACATTAAAGAAACTCCATGGTCTGCTCTTTTGAGGTCTTTAGCAAAGAGGAACACATGCACCTCTGGCCCAAATTTGGTTTACTGATCTTTCATTTCCTCAGCTGAATGTTTAGGATCAGTCAGTGTGCTAGAAATCCTACTGGACTCGCAGCCAGTGTGCCTGCAATGCTTCTTTCAGCAAACACAAACCAAGTTTAAGGGCCTGGAAAACAGTACAGCAATTTGTTGGCCCAAAAGCAAAAATAAACCGTGCACAGTATGTCACATCAACTCTTAACTGTCTGCAGGAAGTGAAATGTTTGACAGGGAAATATATTTGCTTGTGGCCTCGTTTGATTCATGTTTCAAGGAAAGAATTGAAGTCATACCCCCAGTGGAGCACTTACATCAATCAAGGGGAGGATACGGCAATCTCCAAGATGTCATCTTCCTTCACCCTCCTCCCTGCTTCCCTGTGAAGGCATACTGCCATTCCAGTGAAGGAGATTTAAGAAAAGGGTTACAGCGTGTTTTTCCCGTGTAGGAAAAATTGGATAGGACGAGTTAGGTGTAGAAATCTTTCCATATTGGGAGGGGATGATTTCATTGTGGATTTCCTTGCATCTAACTTTGCACTCCCTGCCTCAACCTAGTAGGAAAGCATGCAGAAATATTAGTAGAGGCTTCCACAGTGTTAGTATAAATTTGGAAGAACTCCGTAAAGAAGCTGTGAAATTACCATCATGCAAAAAATGTATGGCAGAAGAGACCAGGTCCAGAGTGCAGAAGATGATTTATAGAATACAGTTGATAGAACTTCATCCAGTTTCTAATTTCTGATTGGGTTCCTGATCAGTTTTCTCCATCACAGTGCAGATCCTGTTAAAGATATCCTCTCGACTAAACTCAGAGTTAGCTTCCTTGAGACAGACTAGTAAAACTTATGCTTAAAAGTAAAGACAAAATTTTTAGAGAGAAATTGGAGAAATTTACTGATGTTGTAGTGTTCTTTTCTTTGTCTCTCCTTCAAGTTATGCTATTTTTAACTTTGTTCTTTTTGACATGGGGAATCAGAGCCCTGTTAGAAACTTACCACAGCACCTCTCCACACTGCTGTCATTGATGGGGAGGTAACTCCAGAACTTCATTAAAGATGTGTTTGTGTTTTTGTGCCCAAAATATTTCTTAAGCTATTTTAAGTAGGCAAGCAGATATGTATGTAAAGTACTAAAAATAAATATTTAAAAATACTTGACCTCAAAATACCGATCCATGAGAAGTAGAGGGTAAAAGGACCTTTAAAAGGATCTTTTCCTTGCATCCTACCCAGAGCAGAGCCTCAGATTTATAGACTTGTGGTTAAGGCAGATGTAGATCGAGCTGCAATGTGAGATGGCATCACAGGAAGGGCCAGATATTTTCCAGGTTTCTAGTACTCTTGGCACAGGTGTTGAAGCTCTCAGCATAGGATGGGAGTCTCCCATCTGCTCTTAGTGAGATAGTACAGCTCACAGAGGCTGCCTTATGGGTCACAATCCATGCTTAGGAGAGGCTGTTGTGAACACTGCCTCTTACACAGTTGTGGTTATGGCAGGAATTATGTTTTTGTGCAATATTAGCATAATTGCTAATACATGGCTAAAAAAGACTTTGATTTTACTTGGACAGAAGCATGCTCCCTTTTTGAAAAGCATGAATCCTGCCATCAGCTTGTTCTCTTGACTTTATTTACCCCCTTTCTGCTCTTCTCGTTCTGTTTTGTTGTGTTTTATTATTATTTTTTTTTTTCTCTTATTTTTTTGCCTTCACAGCAGGGAGGGAGCCAGCCCTTTGTGGCTCACCAGTTCTCCATGGAGCAACAGGAACCAGACCACAGGTTGGGCACCTCAGCGGGCTCTTCTGAAAGGAGCATCAGACAGAGTATTAAAGAAAGGTATGTTCTCACAGTTGCCCAGCACTATCAACAGTAACCAGCAGGATGATCTGGATTTCTGCAGCCCCATGCCAGATGGCCCCTGACTCCAGTCTTCATTGCAGGTCTGTGCTCTGTGGTTATGGCAAGACTTCATTCTGAAATAGCTGCTTGGGTTTTGAAATTCAGGCATGGCCCTCTTATTTGGATATTTCAAGCTGCAGGTTTCAGTTGAATCCATAAGCAGCAGCTGGATTTAACAAATGAGGACAGATTTTCCCAGGTATTTAAAAGCTGGGCAGAATGATACAGTGTTTACAGGCAGCTTGCTCCATGCTGAATGAAATCCAGAGAGAGACATTGCTTCGGGGCTTACACATTGCAATGCACGTATGGTCAGAAGTTACTTTGAGTGTTTATGCCCCACATAAACAAAAATGTTTTGCCTAATGTCATGAAAAATACAGAGGATTCTACAATAACAGTGAACAATGTAAGTTTTAATTTAAAACTTAGTATTGCAGAGAACTCAGTCTCTTAATGAAAGCTTTTGGTCTTCAAGTTGAAGCCAAAATCTGTTTTTAAAATTTGTGCTTTAGAGCCTTCCTGTTTTGACGATAAAGAGTGTTTCATAAAAAGAGAAATATCTCCAAGAAAACAGATTATGTAAATACATGAGTCTGATTTTTTCTTATGTTGAGGGTTATATCCAGTCTTGAAATACTTCAGAACAGAGAGGAGAACTGCTATATAAAAATAATGGCATAATACAGCAAGGCAGTAGTCTAACATAAAAACAGGCAGTGTTTGGGGGTTTTGCTGAGCAAATGCATCACTGATTCATATGGAATACACTCCTTGTTTCTAGGACATAGTCAGCTTAGTTTCAGTGGTTTTCCAGAGTTGCAAAATGTTGAACTAAAGGTTCATTTTAGTCAAAGTAGGACAGCCCATTTTTGTGTAAGTTCACCTTTTCCTTTGTAAGTGATCTTGGTGTATTGGGGAGACCTGTCAATGTTAGGAAGCAGCAAAGCCGAAGAGCAGTAGAAACAGGGGCTTGAATGCTGGAAGTGATGAAGAAAACCAATTCACAAATCCTCTTCAAAAGATCAGGGCTCCTTGCCTTACTATTAGAGGGAGCAAGTGATCTGTAGTGATGCCTCCTTGCTACAAAAACCATTTTCAATGCATGTCTCTCCACTAACCCAGTCACTGTTTTCTGGATGTTTTGTGACACCACAAAGCAGCTGTTCTTTTACTCTTCTGACTAAGCCATTTATATTCAACCCTGACATTTTAATCTAATAAAAAAAAAATCTTTTTACCTCCTTGCAGTATAAACAGAGAACCTCTATATAATGGGCATCTGTGGAATATGGAATTAATCCCACTAGTGCGGAAAAACCTTCATAAGTCTCTTGCGGCTTCATCACTCCTTGAGTTATGAGGTCTTCCTCTCACTTGTGGGATAAAGTCCAAATCCCACAGAAGCTTATTATGTGTCCACTATTTATAAAAACTTCATCATTTAAAACAAAACACTTAAGAAAGACACTGGGAAACATTTAAAATCAAAGAGGTTTCAGTCTGAGGAATATTTGTTATATTTGAAGATTTTTCAAAGCAGAGAAGAAAAAGTTCATTTTAGTCCTGATAACCACTGAACTTGCTGCTTCTGATTATTTTTCCTTTTTTTCTTTTTCTCCATGGAGAGATTCTGAATGTTTTTCCTTTCTTTCCTACATGATTTTATAAATCTTTCAATATCCCTCTGAAGACTTACTTTTCTCTTCTTTGCAGCCCAACCACTGAAGCCATTAACCATGAGTGAGAGCCCTTGTTCCCTGGCTTATGGTTGCAAGTGTATGTACTTGCTGTACCTTGATTTGCAAGAAGTTCTTTAAATAACACTCAGTGTTTTGCAGAAGTGTAACTTCACACAAATATACTAGCTAAAGCTTAAACCTAGTAGTTTAACAGTACTAACATTTTCTACCAAGGCTCTTCTGGAGCTAAGAAGATTGCGCAGGGGGCAGGGAAACCTGTTTGTTTTTAAACTCTGTCACGTACTCTCTCTGGGAACATTTAGACCTCTTCTTGCCTTTCCCTGGTACCGATGGACTTTTCCACCTCTATTTCTTTATGATGTTTCTGTACCTCACATCAAGTAGAACCTAAAGTCCACCAAATCACTTGATGTAGTACAAATGAACATAGCCACTATGTTAGCTATGTTGCCTGGGAATTAACTTAATCACTTAATTGTAGTAATTTATGATGTAGGTTTAAACAAGAATCTTTAATCACTATTTTACAAAAGAAGCATGAGAACTGATTAAAAAATATCTTTTAATTGCCTTGATGTTAAGTCCCACAAGTGCTACTGTTACTGATATACTAAAAATAGTTGATCATTCCTGGGTTTGAAGCATTTTTCCCTATTTCTTCCTATTATAAATTAATAACTGTTATCACCTATATAATTCTCCCCTTCCCTCACACCGAAGTAAGTAACTAATTCCCAAAAGAGTTGTGAAAAACAAGGAACCCTATCTTATGAGTAAGGAGCATAAAAAAGATTCTCACAGAATGACTACCCCAGTGTCATCCTGTACATCAGTGTCACAGCTGGGACGAGAAGCCAGAAGTTGCTGACTGCAAGCTCTGAGCTCATGGCTTTGGCTCCTAAGGTAAATTCCCAATGCCGTGCACTGAAATAGGCATAGACCTTTTCATCATCTTGCAGAGAAGTAATGTTGAGGTGAGAATATTGAAAAATTTGTATGGTATGTATGGGGCAGGTCTGGCATTGGCACATTTCTGAATCTTTTCAGACACTGGAAGCTGCAGGGGCTGTGCTCCCCTTCAGCTGTACTGAGGGCAGATGAAAAGCACTGTGCAGCTAAAAGGTGTGTGCCTGCAAGACTGATGGTGTTGGAACTGTTTACCCTTTAAAAAGAAATGTTCAGGTAAGAGAGCAGACTGCCTCTGAGGAGTGAGGAACAGAGGAGGATTGCTTTACCAGCTGGAAGACTGTGGGCATGATGTATCATTCTTTACCTTTGAAAAAAAATCGGGTCAATTTAAATAAATTCCAGGGGAGCAGCCAAATCTTTTGTGCATACTTGAACTCTGAATCTCTTCACTTGTTCATATGTTCTTCCAGTTAATCGCTTTTCTTTCCTTAACCCTAATAGAGAAAACAGGATCTGAATTTAAGGCAGACAGGGGAATAAAGAACAAACAGCCATATCTGCTGCCTATTTCTACAAATGCTAAGGGCTACTTCTAGTCTCCAATGAGAACTCAGGATGGACCTGCTTTTATGAGAATCTGTGAGATTTACAGCAAGAAGTGTACAGCCAGTCAGAGAGCTTCAACTTGATGACAGATCTTTCTGCTCAGGCTTTGCTGCTGAGTGGGACTGAATTAGCACAAAATGAGCCTTTTATTCTGCTATAGCATGGATTTATATTCACAGGAGCAGCTCCTCAGTAGGGGTAAATTGTCTTAGGTCTTTCAAAGGACTTGAATTTGGCTGTTTGAGGTTTGGTCCTGGCAAAAGGTGAGCACATGTTTTCAAGCTCCATGACTTCATCTATCAAATCCACTGTCACTCTGTGTCACCTCCAATCCTTGATTTCTTGCATTGCTTTTCAATGACATTGAAAAGAGTTTCTGCCTGTTTCAAAGGATGCTGTTGTAGTCTATGTGTAATAATACTTTGGATGTGATTATTTTTAGGTGTGAAAAATTTTGGAATGTGATAGGGAGCAACTAAGATAAAATTCTTTGCTTTTATTTTGAATTGTTTTGTCATCTTCAGCAAAGCAATCTTTTTCTTTTTCATTTTTGAATAATTTATCATCTATACATTATTTGAAAAAAGAAAAACTTGGACAATTCTGATGACAGTGTTTAATTTTTTTCCTCTGCTGCGTGCACAAATGTAATAGTAATAAGCATAAAATGTACATAAATTCAGTTTTCAGATTAAAAGAACAGAAAAGGCAAGCAAAGTATGGGCTGCAGAGGCAACAGGAAGTGAAAAGGTGGCAAGAGAGAAACAAGAATGTAAATCACATTTTTTATGAGTGGCCACCCGGACGACGGAGTGCAGGAGCAGACCGGGTTGTTGTGAGAAAAAACAATGAAGAGTGCACATGTAATAATACAAAGTGCCTTAGCGAGGGGTAGGGCCAGGGCAGTGCTGGGGAAGGCTATCCTCAAGCGGGGCTTGGAGAGGGCTCATTGCTTACTCTGCCTCCTGCTTTTTTGGTCCCCTCAACCCCCCTTTACTCTTTTCTTAAACAAGATTGGTTTCGGTAGGGATGGTCCAAAAAAGCACCCTTTTGAACAATAAACACAAATGACTGCGGTGGTCCTGTCAGCTTTGGATCTTTGTAAAATAACCAGTGATCCACAACATTTTCTGGAATTGATTTCACAGGCTTTCCCTCTACATCCTCACTGACAGCCTGGAAAAAAATTTCCACTACCGCCATCAGTGAATGCTATTAATTTTCCCATTATTGTAAATTCTTGCATGTAAAGAGTCCTAAAGAGCAATCCCTTTGAAGCAAAGGTGATTTTGCTACTGAAGGAGTAGCAAATCAAATGCTATGCTTTTACATTTTGAAAAGAGCACTTACAAATAATTAAACAGTTATGCATGGCAAAGACTTGAAGCTTGGACAATTTATTCAGACTTTGTAGCCTACAGTAAAATATAATTTTTTGTTAATGGCAGCATAAGCCATGTTAGGTACATGGTTTAGTGCTGGGCTTGGCAGTGCTGGGTTAACAGACTTGATGATCTTAGAGGTCTTTTCCAACCTAAACGATTCTATGATTCTATTTTAAATGTAACATTCTCTCCTGTTACCTTCCCCCTTTTTTCCTAAGTGTAGGACTTCCAAGATTTTTGGAAGCAAAAAAGCATCTGTTTTTCTGTATGTTTGCTTTTTTTATAGACTTCATAAATCCAGCAGGCCTCTATTTGGACCACTAGGCCCTTTCAATAGAAGCATGTTTTCACTGGGATTTCCACATTCATAATTATTCCTCTCGTTTCTCTGCTGTGAGAAGACAAGCTGCTATTTCATTGCTTTGGGGAAGTTAATAATATGGTAGGCAAAACATCAGGAAAAATTATAATGAATGAACCTATACAAATTGTAGGGAAACACATGCTGCTGTTATAAAATGTTCCCATCATAAATCCCAGCAAATCACTCTCTGCACAAGTGAATAACTTTTTAACACATAAACACTCAATTAATTAAAGGTAATATACTATATACACTCAAACTAGTGTGACACAGAAAAGACAGATTCAAATAATGGCATTCAAGATTGTAGGCCCAGTCCTGTCTGCCACAGTCCTCCTGAGAGTTTTGGGAATAATAACACTCCAAAGTAACTCTCTTCTAGACGTAAAGTGAAAATGAAGTTCTCAGCCTCAGTGCTGCTATACTATATTACTGCATTCACTTAAGGCATAAGTAGGAAATTCCCTACTTTTTTTCTCACCTTATTTCAGACATATAGAAAATGTTTCCTCAGCTTCATGTAGGTCACCATTCCCTCCTCCTCCTCCTTCTCCTCCTCTTTGTCCCCCCTACTATTTCTTAGTTATTTGTATTTTTCTACCTTGTTCAGGACTCTTGGAAGATTATTTCTTTTGACAATTGTCTTATATGCAGGACGAGTGAATTTATTGATATTTTCTTTCCCAACTATAGCTGTGATTCAACTCCACTAAGATATATCTGTTCATTTTGAGAGCCAGTTTGGTTAGAATTTGTTGTTAACTATTTTAAAAATACTGTTTAAATAAATTTTTTACTCTATAAGAAATAAAAGGAAGTGTGAGGGAAAACGAACTTCGAAATGTTTTCAGTTTTGATTACATTTGAGTCAAGATCAGACAGAGACTTACCAGCTATAGAAAAATAACCAACTTGTACTCACACAGAAAGGAACAAAGCAAGGTTCAGTTTCCCAATTCAGGGATTATTTAGTTTTCTCCATCAAGAGTCACTGAGAGCAATCCACCAAAAAAAATAGTTAAAAGTAGTGACTTGAATCCAAGACTTTCACATTCAAGAATACTTATATTCACATACCTGCTTGAAGCTAAATGATATTGCTGTATGAATGGACAAGTTTTTGTATGTTTTCACAGGGAGAAATATAATGATTGTCCATTTTTACACAACATTGTAAAGATAGAACGGGATAATTTTTTAATTCTTTGAAGGTTTCTGAGATCAAGGAACTTTTTCCATTCAGTTTGAAACTGTATATATTTACTATGGCCAGTCCCTATGTGTATTGTATGTAATAGAGACTATGACTTGTCATGTAACTGTGACCAAACAAAGATTAACATTTTCTTCCTACTCTCCACTCCTCTTTTTTGCACAGCTCAGATACTTCTATGTTGATCCACTTTCATATTGCTCTTGTGATTGATAACTCTAATAAGAATTAAAGCTTACACAAGCTGAGAAAACAGAGACAAATTAAATTAAAGAAAAAGTCTAAGGCTTCCCCTCCCCAAGATAACAGAATCATGAAATCTAAAATAGTCAAGGTTGGAAAAGACCTCCAAGATCATCAAGTCCAGCCATCATCCTGGCGCCACCACCATGTTCACCACTAAACCACATCTCCAAAACCAGGGAGCAATAGCTGACGGCAATAACTGGGGCTGTTTTGAGTACATGCTGTGTGATCACCTTTTTGGAATTAATTGATCATGCCTAACCTTCTGCCTGAGTGCTGAATCACCACCAACAAGAAAGCATCACACAAAATGTGTTTTCTCTTTCCAGCTATTGGCAGATATTTTACTTTTTATCTTTTATTTTAAGTCCTATATTTTCCTCAGTCAATGCACTCATTTGAAGTTGACCTTGATATTTTGTGGAAACTTTCTGTCTTTTCTGCTTCTTTCCCAGTAAGTATATCAGTAAATACGACAGGATTCCCTAAATAAGCAGAGCTGAATTTCAGAATGGCAATACATATTAGATTTGGAAAAAATTAACGGGGCCACTCAGGTTGATAAAACTGGTTGACAGGTTGGAAAATGGGATGCAGCATTACAAACATTTGTCCTTTCCTAACCCAGTATCTCTGATGGTAGCCCCCTCCAACGCCATCCATGAGAACTTCTGTCTCACCCAATGCACATTAATATCTCCTGCCATCATGGAGGAGTCTTACAGGGTAAAAGTCCCCTGAAGTTTTTGGAAATTGCAGAGGAATCCTTGGTCATCCTAGGAGAGGCGTATGGGTTGTGACACAACCTAATAGTTAATAGCCTTTATAGGTCCTTACTCAATATTCTCATTTTAATCTAAGTGTATCCAGGTTGCTTTGTCCGTCATCTAGATTGATATTTATAGGACTTCCTAAAGTGTGTAATGGAAAAACTGCTGAACTGAGCACATACCTGTTGGACTCATCAAGCCTGGTTATAGATTATGAAATTTCATATAAAATTACTGGAAGTTTCAGAGCTTAAAAAATGAACCCTCCTGCTTGGCCACAGATATTTTAAATGATTCATAAGTATTTTGGCCATTTAAGGGCTTGTTGGTTGCTATAAAGCTTTATCTTGTTAAAACTTATCCTTCACTTATGAAGACTGTTTCTAGAATTTATATATTCCATTGCTCAGCTATTATTAATCATATTTCATAGTTACTCTCTCAAGAACATTTATTTTTAGCCATGGAAGTTATCTTATATAGGCACGTTACCCAGTGATGGCTCTTTTCAAGACAAATGTAACACTTCCAAAGAATCCTTTCAGTTAGAGTTATACTGATGCTGACAGTAGCCACTAGCAAATCCACAGGGGAAGAAGTGAATATGAATTGATCCAGTCTTAGATCCTGTCAGCTAGTGATTACCCCAAAATTGGATCCTCTGGGAGATTGTCTGAGTCCTTTATCTCATTTTTAATCTTTGGCCTTCACACTGGCCTGTGTTCAAAACTTCCACTGTTTAATTCTTTGCTGTGTGAAACTTGATACCTAAAGTGTTGCTGGTGGTGCTCTACTTTGTGTGTTGCCGTACATGATGTAATGTTCATCTATTTTTTTCTTATCTTTTAAAAAAAAGGCTGAACAGTTGAGGATAAAATTATTGTAAAATTCAGACACAAAACAAGCCTGGGAAATGCATGCTGTAATAAGCAGTTTCTAGAATTGTACAAACAAATTGTAAAAGAGAATCAAAATGGAAATCACTCCATAATCTTTAACACAGATTAACAATGTCATACATTTGAAGAAATAATAGCTGACAAAAAGAGGACAAAAGGAGGGTTAAACATGGACTATACATTTTGCTGAAAATCAAATGAAACTTGAAACCATAGACTACATTTTTGTTAGGGTTTCTCATTAATAATATACTATTAATTATAAGGAAAATTATTTTTATATATTGCGGGGTTTTTTTAAATTTTTTTTTCCAGAAATCTCATCCAAACTACTAAAATTTTTGAGTTGTTTATAACTGCATTGGTAGAACTTGCTTCACTTTATTCATTTCTGCCATTGGAAAGGTAGAAACCAGCTGTGTCTTGAATAGTCTTACAAAGGTCTTCAAGATGGAAAGATAAAATGCTGTGTTGGAAGCCAGTAAAACATTATAAATGAAGTAACTGGGAGAATTTTGGGTAAGTAGTGTGATTACACATTTGCAATTTATTAAGTTTTCTGTCTGTCAGGCCAGAACACACATACTGCCCAAGTTGCCTGGTTCAAGGCTGGGTTGGAGCATCTCTCTGTGCTGTGCAGATAACACTGCATATGCAGTGAGTGCCTGTGTGCTCCTGGCTTTGGGTAGCTGCTGAAGGGAGAGACACTACCTACAAAAGTGAGGGTTTCTACAAATACATGCATGTACACTCACAGAGTGTGACATTGCTACAGAACAGCAAGAGGGAAAAAAGGAAAATAAGCCACTCAAAAAGGAGTTGTGCAGACACATGCATTCGTTCAACTGAGAACCAGCCCTCTGCTTCTCCCCTTGGAAAAGTTCCTGGTGAGGAGATGACTTTCTATGGATTTGTGAGGTAAAAACTTCAACGGAAAATAAAATCTGGCTTCTGCTGCCTGGGCTGAGGCTCATTCCACTTATCCACTGGCATGACCTCACTGGGAGTAGAGTCAAAAGTCTTCCTTGGTTGATGCAATGTGCCACTGCTGCTTATTTGCCACCTTCCCTCCTGTCCTCAGAGATTACCTGCTCCTCCACCCACCATCAGGCAATAACTCCTTCATGGATGATGTGTCTCGGTGGTCCCTGACGCCAATGATCCAGCATTGGAAACTCAGCCTTCCTGGACAGGATCTTAGCATGGTCCTTCCTGCCACAAAATATCAGACTGAACTGGAGGTTGATGGTGCCCAGAGCTAGAATAAAATGTTTTAGAAATAAAATCTTACATCAAAACATATGTAAATACCTTTAAAAATCCCTCTTCTGGGCACTGTAACAGATTCATCTGACCCAGATGAGTGGATGGTGAAGTATTTCCTTCTTCTGCACTCCAGGTCTCCATGGTGAGCTCAGATACCAGACTGAAGGACAACATCTCAGTCTTTTACACTGTCCTCTCTTCCTTGTTCAATAAATTTTCAGTGTGAAAAGTAACAACTAAGGTATTACATTTGCCTGCATGATGACAAAATACTTATTATAAAGAAGGATGTTGGGGCCCTCCCCCTGCCATGTGGTCCTGGGAGAGGGGTCCTGGGGGAGGCACAGGGTTTCCCTGACCCTGGTCAGCCTCGTTCCCCATTGGTTGGTTTGTGTTCCCTGCGCGGGCAGAAGGACCCTCGGGTCCCATGATTGCCTCAGTTCCTCGGCAGATCCCGGCCATGCGGCTGGAGAAATAAACATCTCTGAAACATCTATCAAGAATTGGTCCATAGATATTTCTTTTCCATGGGCCTCGTTGTCTGATACGTGTGTTGCAGTATCCCCGCTGTAACAGAAGGAAGTGTGAATTGTTATTTCCCAACAAAACTAGTGTAGTAACAAGAATGAAACACATTAGAGCCTAACAGTTCTGTTGGAAGCAGATTTTTTCCTTGTTGTTAATAACTTTTATAATGATTTGAACTGCTTTCTTTACACAGTCTTCCAGCTGCTCCCAAAGGAAACTTTTTCCTTGTTTAGTGCCTCCAAGTTTCTTGAAATGCTTGGATGAATGGTACTATGTAAGAGCCAAAGATTATTTTATCCACTGAATTTCAGAACATTAAAACTATCCCATCTGGTTAAGTGGTGACTTGATTTTGGGTCATTGTGAAGTAATTTTTATGTAGTTTGCTGGGAAGGGTCTGGTGTTCACTGTGCTGCAGATTATTACTGAAATACAGAAATTGATATGTTATTATGTCACAGAAAAGGAGCATGTACACAAGCAAATGCCAGTTCCACCATTATTATAAATTAAAGAGAGCCAAGGAACTTCCTGGATATTGGAAATCAGACATTTACATTGCTAAATTGCTAGAACAGTACCTAAATTGTTTTGGCCCTGGTCAGCATATACTTTTCTCAAGCAGTTCCTAGGTTCAACCTGGAATTTAGCAAAGGTCCAGGATTAAGCAGGGAGTTTGCATTTGGTAATTTCTTTTTCAAAGGCTAGAAAGTTTAGTGTTATAGAGTCAGAACAGCTATATGCATGCTTAATATACTTGTGAAGACATTTTCTAGATATATATATATATATATATAAAAGAGAGGAAGGTATCTTTTCAGCTTTTTACCAGCTAGGCTAGTGGTTTAATGCCTTAGAAAGCCTCGAGCAGCCTAGAGAGGTAGCACGGGCAATCTAGCACTTTAGTAGCTCTAAAATCGGTACCTGTACCAGCTGCAAAGCAAATACCATCAGCAGAAGCAAAGAGGGAGAAATATAGCTCCCTGCTCGCTCAATTTCCTGCAGTTAGAAGCTTTCAAAAGAAACACACAACAAGAGATGTTCACAGAAAGACAGCAGAGCCAAAAGAGGGCGGGCCCTCCCTCGATCATCTCTTTTATTAGGAGAAGGGGAAAGGGGCGGACTGGGGGCGGACCCGGGGTGAGCGGCCAATCAGACACTGCAAAAGAGTCTGAGTTACATTTGGTTTTGCCCACGCTTAGAACAAAGGAGCTCAGAGCACATGGCAGAGGCAAGTGTCTTTGGGAGGGGGAAGGGAAGCTCAGAACAGGCAGCAACATATATATGTATATATTTGAAATATGCATATTTCTTCAATGATCTTAGAAAACCAGACATTGGAAGCAAATATTCCAGTTTTCACATTCTTTGGTGAAACAGACAGCAACTACCTTCAGGTAATTGCAGTTACCTGGGGTGTGGTTGAGAAAGATTAGATGATTGCCCTTCAGCAATTGTCTAATGAGCGTTGATTGCATTTGTGTCTGTGTTTGAAAGAAGTAGTATCCTGAGTACTGAGGTGAAAACATTGTACTGATATTTGCATGTAAAGTAAATTAGTGAATATATAAGAGATATTGACATGTACTAATATTTTGTGAAAGTATTCCAAGGTGGACTCTATTTTTGCCATCAGGCTGTACATTTTGGACAGAAAATGTTTATTGTTAAGAAAAATGCCCTTTGTTGTCAATGAACTTTATTCATTCCTGTTAAAGCCAAGAAATCAGAAGCAGAAAAAATGTCACTGTAGTTTATAAAGCTCTGTAAAGCAGATGAACATATCTATCTGCTTTGCAGTCTACAATCTCGTAGTTGAATTCAAGTATACAAGACAACAACTAGTAATCCAGGCTGAGTGTGTCCCTATATAATCACATTTCCAGTCTTATGTGTGTGCCTGTTCAATACTTACAGAGATCATGGAGCACCCACTTCCACTGAGGAATTAGAAGATCTCATATCAAAGCCTTATCTTTTGAAGATAGAAAAATGGGAACAGCTAAGACCACAGGAAATGACCATCATGGACTAGTTTACACATAAGTGCAAAGTGGTAGAAATTGATGTAGGAAAGATCCTTTTCAAAATCTAAGTCCCCTCTTAACATAACCTTAGTTATGATTTTCTCATCTGCAGTTATATTACTCATATATGCATGTATTTATAAGATTTTCTGAATCTACTTTAGCCACAGTTCCAGCTAAGTTAAATTTTTTGCGTTTAGCTAATAAAAACGTACATAGAATCGGTTTAGTGTGAAAGCACTGGTAAAAGTAGATTCTGTTGTCTTTGGTTGTGTTAAATTTTGAGTTTTTCATATTTAAGAAACAGACATGGAACCAAGTTCAGTGAAGGTCTTACATATAGTGTTAGAGGCAACTAAATCTTTGCTCCTGCCAATCAAAAATTTAGATTATTTTTCAAAACACTGTAAAATTGTGAAGCAGAAAACAGAGAGTTTGGGAGTGTGTGAAGACTTAAACTAGAGCAAACTATTTTTCTCTGATGCTCTTATTCAGATGCAAATATCTTTTCAGGAAAAAAATACTTTGAGGGAAAAAAAAGGATGAACCTCCCCATTTTCTCTAACAAAACAAGGTTACATCATGAGGCAAAGCTTTTAGTCATATTTTACTTGTCATCTAATATTGTAGATTGGTGGTTATAATAATAATTAAATCCATTATTGATTCACATCTAATCTCTATGAAATCTAGCAATAGTGACAGTAAGGATCCTTCTGAATAAAGAAAAACAAACAAGACCCACGTAGTACTTGGGGTGAAATTCTGGTCTCGTGGAAGTAAATAGTAAAACTCCTGTTGACTCCAATGGGGTCAGGATCTCTTCCCCTTTTCCTCCACCCCCAGTGTGTAACCACAGCTGTGCTTTTGCTAAGCCTCATGCAAGAACAACTTATGAATCACATCTGGTGACCCTGTTCGGCATCTCAGCAGAGAAAACATCAGGAATATTAACCCCTTTGTTACATAAATTAAAACAAAGACACTTTTGGACTCCTTTGATAATGCAAAAACTAAGGGAAAGATAATAAAAAGAAAATAAAAATATTTTAAGGGAATGGAAAATCAGGGCCAGAGTGAAAGAGAAAAGCTGCTGAGGTGTTGTAATTACAAAATTTAAGAATAAACACATTTTTCTTTCTCTCTTAAGTTTAGCTGCCAGTGTAACTAGATAAATTTCTTTGGTTTGTTTCTGCTTGTTCTCACTGATGCGAGCTGGCAATTGCCTTTGTAGAATTTCAGGCCCTTTGCAGTCAGTGTCTTGATCTTCAGTCAAAACCTCTTCGTTTTCCAAGAACCTCTTAATTTTCCATTCCCTCTTCAGCAAAGATTAAAACCATATCCAAAAACTGTATTAGCATATTTTCACCTGAGACATTGGAATTTCCACCATCACTGGACTTATTTCCTTTGTCTGCATTTGTAAGATATATTGTTAAAATCCAATGTTAATATCCAAACCTCTGCTCTTTTTTTTTCCTTTTTGGGAGGTGTGTGTGTTTTTTACTCTGGAAGGAATTTCATAATCTGAAATTTAAATCATACCTACCTGTTTTCTGGGCTGGATGAAGCCTCTTAGATATAAACATTCCCAAAACAAAGTATTTGTTATCAGAATCTAGAAGGCAGCGCTGTACTTTCTCACTGACTAGGCATCAAACAGTAGCCGTAAAGGGACAAATTCCTGAATTTTAATCTCACTATAAGGTTTTATGCTAATAATTTTACGTATGACTTATCATATGTGGAGAATTTTAGAGAAAGTAGAAAAATATACCACAGAACATTGCAGACCACCAGAGATAGGGATATCAGTCAGCCAGGTTCTCCTGACATCATTAGGGCCATTTCTATCACATTGCCCTGATTTCTTCGATTTAAACAGATTGTGCTAGGCTGTAGAATATGTTAATTATATCTGAGGGGTGAAAGGCCCTGATTTAACACCTTTGCTGGGCCTTGTGAAGTCACAGAGTTGAATTAGACAGGAAAGACACCATGTACCAGAATCAGCAGAGTCCTCTAAATTACAAATTGTGGTGTGTCAGCACGTCAGACATGTCTGGTAAAAGTCTAGCTCCCCTAAGTGTTTGATCTTTCAGCCATCTCTTTTGAAAATGGTATCTTTGCTGTTTTTGTGAGCATCTGACTGCTTCCTAGTGGGATCATGGCCACAATCTCACTGGATATACCAGTGTCTAAAATCACTGAAATCAGATGCATCAGAACAGTACTTCAAAACAAAAAGTCATCAGTACAGAAATGATTTTAAACAATTTAATAACTTTAACTCCAGGAAACAAAATGTAATTACAGTTATGTTACAAATGTACAGTAAAAAACGAATAGGTTTTCTTTTTTTTTCCCCCTGCCAACACAACAATCTGAGATAATAGTTAGAAAAAGTAGACATATTTTCAATAAATAGAGTATGAAATTAAAAAGACTATCTGGAAAGTTTAATATAAGATGTCTGTATTTTGAACATCTGTGAATGAGGTTTCTTATCATATTAGTATATGCATGAAAAATTCTTACAGAGTATGAGGATACCTGTCAGCTGTAGGGAGAGTAATATATTATAATGATGATAATGTGACACTCTACCATAATAATGAAAAGAATTCAGTGAATACAGAAATCAGCACAGGGAGAATTAATACAATAGATGCAGGAAAATATTTCTTTTTATTAGAATACTAGTGCAGTTTTTGAGCTATTAACAGTCCAATAATTAAAATAATATTGAGCAATGTTGCTTGAGAACTTTGCAGGAATATTACACTTTTTTCCAACATTTTCAAACCTTTTGCCCTGAAGAGAATTCTGATATTGGAATTTAAGTCAGTACGAAAGCACATGTTCCTGTTTTAATAACCTATGACAGAATTTCCTACTTTTCAAAAACATTTTATTAATGTTGAGGTGTGAAGTGTCAGCAGGCGCAAGTAGGGCAACCAAGACCGAGAAATGGTTGTAATGGGGCATTTCAATTATCTGCATAGAAATTTATCCTTTCCAATGGACGATTTAGAGAGAGAACTTCTTGACCTCTCAGACTATAATTTTTATAGCAGTTGGTTCTACAGCACACATGAGGGAATGTTACTCGGTCCTATGTAATATACAAGTGTTGGTTCATAAAGTAACTATCGCTGGGCCACTAATTAATGGTGACCACAGTATAATTAAGTTCAACATTCTCAAGGGAGTGATTGAATCAAATGTGGGACTGTGACACTAAACTTTTGATAATGAAATTTTTTCAAGGGGAAAGTTAGTTAAAAAACCCAACAGTCAAAAGTGAGGAAATTAAAATCCTTACACTCAGCATGGAGGCTTCTTAGGCATCCCAGGAGTCACAGAGGAATGAATGCATCTTAACAAAATATAAAATAGAAAGCCATTTAGAAGCTAGTACAGTTAGATTGCAAGGTTCAAGATGTTATTTAAGACAATATGGTAGCTTTCAGAAAACTGAAATAGAGTCTAATTCAAGGAAAGGACCAGATATTAAGAAATTTGGGAATTCTTGAGGTAAAAGATAAGGTATAAGACGATGAGTCATAAATACAACTGAAAATACTAACAGTATGTTTGTATGTGTCTCAGTTGGGAACTGTGTCAAAAAAATTGGATTAATAATTTTGTCATCCTTGAGAAATTATGGATAATATAGATATTAGAGAAAAATTGTAAACAATATTTGTGTTAGGAGTCATCAGTAAGGCTGGGATATCTGAAAAAAAATCAAAGGAATTCACTGTCAATTGATAAACTGGAAAGCATCAGTACACAAGGCCTTCTAAGAACTCAAATGGAAAAAAGGGGGTAGTGGAACTGTTAGCAGGAAAGTACAATTTCATGTGATCTGTGATTCTAAGATGAAACATGGAACAGCAGCAAATGTTTAAAAAGTACTTGAGTCATTTAGAGAATTGCAGGTGGCTTTAAGTGGAAGAATTCATTAGAATAATCAGTAGGAAAAATGATAAAGTTGCTTTCCTAATTTTTTTTGCTTTACTTTAAGCAGAACCAAACCCCTCATGAGAGGCTGCAGGGAAAATGAGGAAGCCCTGGATAAGGGCCAACATGGCATGAACACAGAGAAGAAATGGAGCAGAAAGTGGCAACAGAGGCAGGAACTGCTGCCTGGCTCTGGATGAAGAGCAGGTCTAGCAGCATCAAGCTGAAGATTTGCCCTTTTGCCTCACCCCAGCCAGGTCAGTGAATGATTTAGCAGGTACTTGAATGTATCAGGATCTTACCAGCAGGCTCTGGTTTTGGCTCCAAATGCAGACATTACGCTGGCCCCATTTATTAACCTCCTGGTAGCACTGACCATTTAAACAGGACTATCCCTATCTGACAGAGACAACTCCTCCAATTGTGCCTGATGGCCCTTATGCATAAGATGAACCAAAAACTGAATGTCATCATGGTAAGACCTCAGTTACATTATGTAAATACTGTTCCTGTTTCTAGACAAATATAATCTTCTTCAGTCAGATTTCTGCACTGCAGTAGCCTGACCTCTTTCAACAGAACTGATACTGAAATCTGAAAGGCTTGGATGTGATGTACAGCCAGGCCTTGTTAAACAAGTCTGATAATAGAAACAACATTAATTGAAGTATCTTCTGGAAGGATATGATAATATTCCAATGTGAACAAACTCCAGGTCCTGTGTTTTATATACTGATTTTTGAGATTGCTAATATATAAGAATCATTCTGTTTTCTGAAGGATACAGGTTCATGATACACTTTGAGACAAAAATTGACTTTCCAGAGAGAGAAACATAAACTAGAGAGAAAACACATGGCCATTTTAAATAGCTTATACACTTCTAGAACAATTTTCATGAAAAATATTATGTCCTAGAGGAAACATACAGCCTGTAGTGTTGATGGAAAGAGCTTACTTGCACTCAGTTTCTGTAACTTGCATAACTCACTTACAGCTTTATTTTCCATGAATAATGCTGTCATTCCAAAGTCATGTCAACAATAATGCCTTCACACCAATCCATGACATTGGGTGTTTTGCGTGTGCATACACGCAGTACACGGAGTTCCTATCCAGAAAATAAACCATCAGACTAGAGACTAAATCCACTTATCTTGCACCTTGACATCCTCCCATACACTAATCCATTTCCACTGGGATTGTTTTTAACAATCTGACCCTCCCAGCAATTAAGAACAGCTGCCATTTTTTTTTTTAAACAAACCTGCCAGGAAAATATTTCTTGCTTTCCTCACAAACCTGGAATTCTGAGCCACCCTCCCACCCCCAAATTACATTGGACTGATTCCCAGGACATATAATGTTCAGTCCTGGATTAATGACTGGTTTAAATTTCAATAACCCACAGTTCATTAGGACCAGAAATATGTTATACCATGGTAGAGATGGGATTCCCCCTTTTCCAACAGGATATGGCCTTTTTTTATCTCTGCTAGACTTGCTAGAATATAAAGTACCAGAGTTTAAAAGTTAAAGTTATGTTGGTGCGGGTTAATGTTTTAAAATATTTTGTACTGGGCTGCTGCCTACAACAGCAACTACAACTGAGGCCCCAGTGAAGAGCTCTTGCAGAAGTGCGTGGTCACACACAGTCCTCACCATGGCCACTTCATGCTCAAAAGAGGGAGAGAACATTAGGGAGTTGGTAAAATGAGTCAACTGTAGTCCTGAGAAAGGTTAGTACCAAGCTGCAATTCAATGTCACGACCCAGCTCCTGATCTACTGTCCAAACCTCATGAAAGCCTCAACTGCCCAGCTAAAAATAGTAGTTTTAACTACATTTTCCAGTTGAAGCTGGGGCATGTGAATTTGCAATCTTTAGGCAACATGGCTTTATAGGCACTGAGAAAAGTGACTCCCGCAAAGAGCTTAAAAATCCTGCAGCATGGGTAAACCAGCTTATTTGTGTCATGATGTAAAACACCTGCTGGTGTAAAGTGGCCTGAAGATTTTATTGCTGTTCCATGGTCAACTTAACTCATGAATTCAGACATATGTGACTCGTGTGCTCATCCTGTTCCCACCAGCACCCAATATTTCATTTATTTGCTCTGCTAACATATACAAAACCTCTCTATTGAAAAGATGTCAGCACTGGTATGTTTTTTCATTTAATCTTCACAGTGTGCCTGTCACCAATACTGAATTGGTGCCTCCTACTGATATGTGCCTGCCATGGTGTAAATAATCTCATACCAAATGATATGTCAACAGTTTAGATGCAAAGTGGTTTAGAGGACAGAGAGTAGAACATAACCCATGACAGGAAAAGAGGAGTAAAATGGTTGTTTAATCACTATGAGTTGAGGAAAAATTATCAAACCATATTCCTCAGTACAGCATGGATGTTTTCCTTATTAAAGCAAGGGAGAAAACAGCTTGCTTGGCCTTTGAAAGAATCCTTTGTGGATCCTCCACATATGGGGTATGAATAGTGATAAAAGGAAGGCCTCCTGCTCTATGACCTTTCACTGCTTTGGAAAGATAGATCGGAAAAAATTTTTGCTGTGGTCACCTCTGGCCATGGTGTCCAACTCATAATGGACAAAACTACAGCATCTTAAAAATCACAGGGAGTTGAGAACATCTCTGCAAGGGTTGCAGCAAGTTCAAAATAGTGAAGAAGTGATCTTCAGAACACCTTTATACAGAAGTCTTTGGCTCCTGTTTCTGGCATATCAGCAGCATCTCAGAATTTTTCTTAGCAAATAGAAATGAGGCTAGATTCCTAAACTATCAGATAATAACAAAGCATTCAGCTTTGCCTGCAGATATTTCTCCTTCATAAAAATAGATGTTTACAAATAGCTGGTTTTTTGTTTCATGCTTTCATGACTTTGTTTTCAGCAAATCATTAAAAGAGTGATGACTTACTGCACTGCTTTTTAAAATCTAGTCACAAACCACAATCGCTTACAGGAAATGGAATGTTTACTTGAGTTTATTATACAAGGGTCTGGATATGAGCTGTGGGATTTTTACACCTCATAGCAACGGTATTACAATTTATTTACATCTTCATGTTGGCAGCTGCACAAACTCTTATGAAATAGGACAATCACACCTTAGGGAACAGTAATTATAGGCAAAGGTATAAATAGTATAAAGAAGTGCATGCATTTGGCACTTAAGTCGAAGAGAATAGAAACTATTCTGGCAAATCTTCAAAAACACGGACTCTTGTTCATTATGAGGGCATGAACTAATTAAAAAGAGCTTGTCAGAATCAGCCGCATGAATAAATTCTAGTCAACTCTGGCACAGTCATGCTCCAAACCCACGAAGAGCAAAGTTGTTTTAGTGATGTCATAATTTGGACGTTCAGAGTATGATATCATTTTTGACAGAATTAATGTAAAATTAATACCATATGTATAAGCACTAATAGGTATTGAATTGAACACCCAGTGATAAGTCTATGTTGGTTTCCAAAGCAACAGTCTGTTTTTATTCTTCAGAATGCTTACATTAATTTAATGTTAGAAGGCAAATTCAAAATGCATTTCAACACTTTTATAAGAAAGCATTTAAGTTTTACATCTCTACCTCTATTTCAAAAGATGTTTGCATATGAAAAGCAATTAAACTTCAGTGTTATATTTTTAATAGTGACAAAATCAGCGTCGTAAGAGAATAATTTTAAGGCAATTGTAAAAATTGTCACCATTTGATAGCTGGGTGGAGAATTCCTCTGAGGATCAGTAGCTTCATTTATAAATAATTTGTACATACGTACGTACCTATATATATGTAAGTATAATTATAACATAATATAGTATCTATATTTATACATATTTATTCTTATACAAGGAATCCCAGAGTTAAAATATAATTGCATTTTCTAGCTTTTTAGTTCCTAGTTACTGTTAGTGACCAGGTGTTACTCTTTCTCAAGTGCTTTGGCTGACTCCCATCTTCTTTCTTTCCCAGTCTTGATATATTAAATTCTTTCACTGTTATCCATGGTGGTTCTTAAGGTCTTCCTCTTCAGTGTTTCTTTCCCCCAGGATACAGTTATAGTTTGAGGATTTATGGCTGAAACAGGCTGAGCTAAAGAGCTAGTGAACAGAGGTAGTGTAGGGATATGGCAAAGTTTGCTGATGGAGCTAAAAAAACATAAGAATTAAAAGCAAAATTTGACCCTGGGGTGAGGGAAGCTCTCTTGATACTGAGTACTAATGTAGTAAACTCAGAAAAGGAATTTAACACCAACAATGGTAAGAGTCACATGTGAGGAAACAGTCTTCATTCTACATTTATAGGGGAGGGATTTGAATTAAGTGTTGAAAAGAAGGAAAAGAGTTATAAGTGTATGAGAAAGTGAGCTCCATATTCAGCAGTAATAGGAAGAATAAACAAATTACTAAGAATTAGAAAAGGTTAGAGAAGCAAAGAGGAACTCTCCTTTTGTCCATGTGCATCCATGGTCTCCCCAGTGAGGCTGTAGAAAAAAGGCTAAAGATAGGGAGAATGACAAAATGGATATTGAAAAATAAGGAATAGTTTCCATGTGAAGAATATTTAAGTAGACTAGGACCCCTTATTCTAGAAGAGAGGCAACTGAAGTATAATGATTGGAGACAATGTCAATTGAGCATATCACCAAGGCACTCCCAGAATAAGAGAAATAAACATTATCATATGTTGGGGCCCTCCCCCTGCCATGTGGTCCTGGGAGAGGGGCCCTGGGGGGGCGACACGGAGTTTCCCTGCCCCTGCTCAGCCTCGTTCCCCATTGGTTGGTTTGTGTTCCCTGCGCGGGCAGAAGGACCCTCGGGTCCCGTGATTGCCTCAGTTCCTCGGCAGAGCCCCGGCCATGCGGCTGGAGAAATAAACATCTGTGAAACATCTATCAAGAATCAGTCCATATATAATTCTTTTCCACGGGCCTCATTGATTGATACATGTGTTGCAGTATCCCCGCTGTTTTTAAAAATCCCCCGATTTTTATCATATAAAAATCTCACATTAGTTTCAAAATAAATAGGGAAGGAAAAATTTAAATTAATTTTTTGGGGGTGTAATTTTATGGTAGAATTCATTACCATATTTTAGGTGTGTCAGAAAATTATACACCTGAATGAAATTATATAAAAATTAGTTTTAATGCTACATACTGGATTTGGGTCTTACTGAGTACTACATCTTGTTAATGGTCTTGCTTTGTGTCTGTCTGTAAGTTATTGTCCAGGCTCTTCTGACAAGAGGAAAGGAGGAAAGACAAGGAGGAAAATTGCAAATCAGTATGCCTTCTATTTATTCATGTACTTCAATGTGCCTCAGAGAGGGTGGGCATGGTCAGGAGCAGACAGAAGGACAAATTTTGAGTGAAATGGCTTTTTGATGATGGGGAAATAAGCAGGTTTATCATATGCAATGACTTTGTTCTGTTTAGACACTAAGATGGGTATGATTCAGGGCTGATTTACTGACAAGCAATCTGTCCCACATCATCCTGCACCACTAGAAGTGCAGAGCTTGCCCTGCTGACCATACACAGAATCACAGCTCAAAGAAAGTCAAATGATGCACTAAAGGTGTTTATTCTCTTTCTCAGCTGAGTGCTTACTGCCAGTAGTGTGGCCCATTGCTACTGTGTTTTATGGAAACATTTGTAGTTGTCCATGATTTTGTAATGGGTACAGTATGTTCTGGAGAAATATAGGCTTTTGTTTTCAGAAAAGATCATTGCAAATGAAGGCAAGATAAGGAGAAGATCTGAAGTACTTCTCCACTTTCTTGCTGCTGATTAAAAAGCAAACTGAAGCCAAGATTATTTTCAACTTTCTATAGTACATCTCCTGATTTTGTTTGACTCCTTTCCAAGTTCCGTGGTTTTAAACAAAGAACAAGTAACAATCTGGAAAGCAAACCAGTGTTCATTGCACTTGCACCTGCCCTGGATTCCACCCTTTTTGTTTTCATATTACCCCTCTGGGTTTCTGATAAAGTCATGATATATTCCAGGCTACCTTTTCATCGTCTATCCACAAAAACACAGATCCACATGGGAAGTTTCACAGAATGCATTAAGTATGCAGGATTCCTTTATTGCTTAAGTAAGAAAAGCAAACTATCATTTACAGGGAAATCAGATCATCAAAGGGGGAAGCAGAAAGCTTTAATTTTACAGTAGCTGCACATTTGTTGAATCTAGTGGAAGGATTTTGCTTTAGTTCAACCTTAAAGATTTTAGATACTGTAATATGCAAGGAAAAAAGACAAGGACAGTGAGGAATAAACATGGGGGTTTTTTTTCTATTTCAACAACACCAAACCAAAGTCCTATTTTTTTAGTCCATCCTGTCTTATTTTATGCACTTTAAAATTTAATGGTACAAAATCTGTAACTCTTTCAACTTCTAGTGATATAGATATTTTTGATTGAGTATATAATCTGAGTGACTTTATTTCTCTCAAGCATAAACATCAATATGATGACAATTCTCATATTTCTGTTTCCCTTGCTACGATGGTTTCCAAATTTTCAGTAGTCCCACTTTTTTTTATCCTGGTATATTCCCTTTTTGTGGTTTAGCATCCCTAAATGTTGTGGTTTATTATCCCTACATGGGAAAATTTTTATACAGAGGAATGTTTTACATTTGCTCTTAAACTAGCAAAGTCTGGACTTGTTTTGCCTTGGGGAAAGGAATAGGATGGTCAGAGCTATATGTGGAAACATCACAAGTATCTGTATCTGTGGGTCAAAAATGGCTTCAGTGAAGGAAAAATTCTACATTATTTTTTGGGTTAGAGAATTTCCCCCGTTACCATGAACAGAGAAACCCATGAAGGTCTTGAGGTAGCCAGGCCACAGAATAACAGTAACATCTTGTAATGACTCACTTTATGTGTTCATTAGCCATGGAACTAAGAGGGAGAGGGACTTAATCCTTTTTTGGAGACATAGCCCTACTGACTAGCATTGTAATGAAATGTAACTGTATATTTCCCCACAGACTCGGTAACTGAAAGACAGTCCAGTCTGGGATTTTTAAACATGATAGTCAAATATGATTTTATATTCTGTTTGGTATGTGTTCCCATTTGTGGCTCTGAAGTCCAGGCTAATATCCCACTTGGGCTTTACTTAACAAACTCTTCTTTTGTGTTTTTACTCTGCTTATACTTTGCTTCAACTAATTCTCCCCTGAAGTTCCACTACTATCAACTTGTGAAAAAATTATTTTTAAACATGAAGAACCTGGCTGAAAAGTCTGGGTTTAAATGCAGCTGGTTTAATTTGCATGGAGCATTGTGATAGGTAAGAGATTCCTCACCCTCTGAAAACATACACCCCCCCTGCCCCACTCTAGACATTCCAAAATATGATCCTAGACTGCTGAACATGGTTATTAGACATGGGATTGTACACTTTAATGTCACACTGACACTAGAGCATTACAATCTTCCAGATGTTCATGTACAAACAAAGGAGGTAGCAGTGATCATCAGCTTTTATCCTGATCCTTCTGAAGTCACCTGAAAATTTGCCATAAGCATAATCAATGCCATTAGAACCCTGGAAAGAAGAGAAGATGAATGTAAATGCATAATGATGTTATTTATCATAATTAAAATTGAGAAAACTGTTCAGTGCTTCAGCAACATAAGCAACAGGTAATTGAAGATTTTACTTTCCCAGGGAAATAAAATATTTTTCCTGGCCTCATATAATTTTGTTTCACAGTTTTTACAATGTTCAATGTATTTTAGGAGATTTTTTTTAAGAGGTGTGTCTTTTTTATGATCCTTTTGATCTGTTTTGCTTAAAATAGGTACTTTTAATGGGTTTAATATGCCGAGAGAATGGGAAAGGCACCAGGGAAAAAAGTATAAACAGATAAATAAAGAATACAAATACTTAAAGTACATGGTTATCCTCAATGTCAATCCAACCATGTTAATAAGGATCTCTTTGAAGAGACCATGTAACCTTCTTCTGACCTTTAAAAGAGAAATGCCCAAACTTCGCTTAGTTGAGAATCATACATTACTTCAAATGAGTAATTTAGCATGTTGGCTAATAAACTTGAGCTGCATTTTATTTCAAGTTACATTTCAAGTTTGAGTCTGTTAAGGATTTGCAGACCTTTTGATACATAGCAGCTCATTATAAATGTTATGAGAGTTCTGCTGGATATTTCCATCTTTAAGAGGAAAACAATTTCAAGGTTGAGAAAAAAAATGTTAAGTACAACATAGACTTACAAAACAGAAGGCTGACTTGGACATCAAGCATGCAGTCCCCTATATGCTAAGTAACCATAAAAGTCCCACTTCTGAATTGGTTAAACATCTTAAAAAAGAGAAATTTTTACTGCAAGTGCTGTCTGTGTTTTAACACTCGTCCAGATCCTTCACTGACATGTAGAGTCTTTTATTTCCCAGCTTAAATGAGCTGGTTAATAACGATTTTTTTTTTTTCCATTGGATGGTATTTACTCTAAGTATTTCTTCATCTGCTTTGGTGCTTACATCTTTTGGACTAGGAAATACCAGTTCACCATGGTGCACCAGTGTAGATTGTAGGGAATCCTAAGTTCCTTGCTTAGAAATATGTTGCAAGAGAAAGAAGTGGGGAGAGAATATCTTTTCAGATACAGTCAAAAAACAGATATATTGGAGAAAGAGTCTCATTAGGTCCATGGAAAAAAACATCCACCTGTGTTTGGTCAGATATTGCAAAATATTTGTGTTTATAGCAAGACATACAAGAATGAGCAACTCTTTGTTCTGCTCTCTCTGTTGGTTTGTTCTGTTCCTTTCTTTCATGGTTTGCAATTTTTTAATGATTCTCTCAAATGTTGCTGCAGACTCTTGATTGTTCATTTGGTTTTTGAGTGTTGTGTCATCCCAGCCATCTTTGTGATCAGACACAATTTGAAATGTGCATTCTGCACTGCCTAGAGGTGACTCTAGCAGTTGTAGCTTCAGGGTGCTTTTCCCAGAAAGATGACAGAGCTTGAACTTGCCCAAGGTATTATTTGATATGATGATTTCAGGCCACAAGTACTATAAGTAGCCCTTTCATGGTTAAATATATATCAAAGCACAATGAACTAATTTCTTTACTATAAAGTAATTTCTCTGTGATTGGTTACAACAAAAGTTCTTCATCTTTGCTCCTGGCATAAAGCAAGGGAATTTTTTGATGGTACCTTTCTTTTTTGAATAGGTTGCTAAAAACAAAAAGAAAGAGAGTTTTTAAAATTTATTTTTTGCAGCTCTTTAAAAAATATTTTGTTAGTTAAAGACAAAAGATGATGAAGTAACAATTCAGCATGTCATTATAATCAGAAAAGTCACTATGTCAGAAGTACTTCTCACACCACATTACATCACCACTTACGAAATCACAGACTCTTTGTTTAGGTGCCTTTTAATGACAGAGAAAAACAATTCTTTCACAAACAAAAACGTCCTGTTAACAGCTGAAGTCACAGCTCAGTTTGCCTCTTGGCTGAGATACACATTCCATCTGGAGCTCTATCAAGACAGTGCAGGGAGGTCTGGCAGCTGAATAATGAACTCTAAGTAAATAGGTCATTACAACACATTGTTTCTGCGTTACTGGACTTCCACAATATGTCGGATTGGTTATGAGCTTGCAGCCTGGATTCTCATCTAAGTGGGGTAACTATACCTCTCGTAAGTTCAGGTAGCAGAGATGTCCATCTGAGCCATCAAGAACATTACAGTGTTCTTTTTTGAGCACTTCCTCACCAGGTACAATAATGCATGTGGTAGCATATATTTAGAAATGTGCTTTCTTTAAGATGAAAACAACTTTTACCCAAAAACACTACACAGGGTAAATCTAAATTATAGTTTTTAAATATTTGCAGATTTATTAGCATCATTCAGCTCCACATAGAGAATACCATACCAGTGCACTGTTAACAAGTATTTCTTTAATAGATATATATATACTCTGAACTGGATCAGAAATATTAAAAAGTTATTAAACTCATCAGTACATGTAAATCCATCAAATTTCTACTTCTCTTATTTGTATAAATATATATGAAAGAAAACATTGTTCTATTACCTATTCATTATACTCTAGCTCATATGCTTGCATATAAATTCCAATAATTTTTGCTCCTGGTCTTTCCTGAGTACTCATTTCTTAGTCTGTAGCACACTGTATACATCATCTGGATTTTTTCAGAACTGATGGCTGACAGACCTCTGGTTGTTAATTGTCAAAATTACAACAAGAATTATGCTTTATACATCTTTTTTTCTACCTGAATAATCCTTTTAAGATTTAGGATTGATTCCTTACACCTCATCTTGAATAATTTGTGCTTACTCAGACTTTCAGAATCCCTGGTTTGCACCTTCATTTTGGCCTCCTAATTAGCAGCCCCTCATTCTCATTTGAAACAGAATAAACAGAAATCTGATCTGGCCAGTTATCATTTTTGACTGATATGCATCTGCAGGTATTCTGCATTTGAGGCTCATCTTTGCAACTGTGCCTTGGTTCTGCCCTGTGGCTTTGGTGCCTTATCCCCTTGGCTGCCATAATTAAGTGAAAAGAGACATGCACTGTGCTATAATTAATGGTAAAGACATATCTGAACTCAATGTGCATTTTGCTATCTGCCAGAAGTCACTATTTTGGTAACAGGAGAGATTTTTGTCCTAGTGTTTCAGTCTGAGACCCCTTTTGATGGCAAACATCTTTCTTAGATTTCTTGCTCCATCTTCCACCCAGAGTCAACTTGTTTCTTCCCAAATAACACTCATTGCTTTGGGTCTGATGGATTCCTCTCTCTGACTATTAATGCAAAAGAGGAAAACTAGTGAGATGTAGGGACATAAACTACTTTTGTAGTGCTTTTAATTTTACCACCTACTTAAGGTTGATGACCAGGATTCCTCTATTTATATTTGGACATTTTTAATGAAATTGCACTTCTCTAAAGACAAATATTTCAAACAAGACTATGCTTCGTCTTTCTGGAAAAAAAAGAGAGACCAGTATAAAGTATGATTGTTAGAATATCCCAGATGGAGCAAGACATGTGCAGACAGCCGTGCCCCGGACTAAATTCTACACAGATATAAACTCTACAATGCGTAGAAAGTCCTCAGTCATGAATCATTTATGACTGGATGCTTAGATTTTTAATTGGGTTTTTACACACTGTTTGTAAATATTTTTCTCATGCTATCTTCCCTACAATGAGCACTTCCCTCTCTTTTTATTTATCTGTTTCCCTACCAGTGTAGTCTTGGAGGAAAATCTGAGCCTGGATTTTATTTTATTTCCACTTAAATCGTTGAAATGTGGAATTCTTTATTTCAGGGGTTTAAACTAGAGCTTCAAGGCTACCTTGGCAGACTTCTCTGGTTTTAGAGGATGGATTTTTCTGTTTTGTTTAAGAAGGTATCACAAGCAATGACTCTTTAGAACTTTAAGCGTGCAGTAAAAAAATAGAGATGACTAATATCTATTTAGCAAGTAATGATGGCTTAGCAATATTTACCACTCTGATTTATCCTCTCTGGCTCCATTACTCAGGATATTTTCCTGAATTAAATTTCTCTCAGTTCTACAGCCAGCAGCTGTCCACAGGAAAAAAAAAGTCTCAAATACTCCAGAAATAATGATTTCATATTTCTAATAGGTTCCTTTAACTGCACAATCAAAACGGTCTCTTGTGCCCTCTAGCACAGGGTATGTCATAATAAAAAAGTTCTAGTCAAGCAGCTAGAGAAATACTGGCCGAACAAATTAAAACTTTTATCTTAATGGCTGTCATGACTCTTCATTTATGTGTATGTAATAATTGAGCAATAGAAGGGGGCGAACATGTATCCTTCATCTGTGCAGCTTTGCTCTGGAGCTGAAGTTGATAACCACACTGGGCCTATTTAATGAGGATGTTCATATAAAGTTTGAGGCTGCTTCCGAGCCCCAAATGGATTGTGCTGTTTTTCCATTTATGTCTAAGTGTCACAATATTTTGTTTCTAAATAGTTAGGTTAGGTCATCTTGAGACCAGCTGTACTAAAGGATTTAAAGAAATACAAGAACATGTATACTTAATACTTTTTTAGCTCTAATTTGTTCCCTAGTATATTTAGTGTAAACCCACCAAACAAACCTGCGCCTGGTAATTCTAGTGGAGTTGAATGTCAGTTTGCAATAGAGTTTTCCTTCAGAAACTTTGCATTATTTTAATGTTTTAAGATACTTATTGCTATACATTACTTTTATTTTTCCTTGTAGACAAAAAGAAATATTCTTCTCCTTTACTGTTTCAAGTGACATCAACATATTTGCTAAAATCCTGCCAGTGTTGTTTGTGGCTTCTGAATCATTGATTTACTCAATAAAGTGGCTGGTTTTATTTTAATAGAGAGTTCTTGAAATCCAAAGGTAAATTTTAAATAAAGTATAAGCATATAAATGAACAAGCATATATTAACTCTGACAGATCAAGTAAGGATTTTTTTCCAAAGCTTTCATCAATAATGTATGTGAGAAAAGAGTATTCCAGCTGAACATGGACAGCTCTGATTTGTAGAAATATAAAAACCATCAGAACTACATTTTGATTAAACAATAGCTTTTCAATATCTTATGTTCTCTCAAGCCAGTACTAGTCAAAGTTAGTATTTCTGTACATTGCTAAGGTACACTGTGAATTAATAAATATTGGCAATTAATCAAACACTGCCAGAACTGATTGCTACCAAAATATGACAAGTTATATCTCCTGTGCATTCTGATCTGCAATTAATCTAAGAAAACTTACTCAGGACAATGCACATTTCTTCTGGAGTAAAAACATAGATCAGAGATTTTAAGAGCAAATTAAAGATTTCTTTTTCTAAGGAATCTGAGATTTTGAAGGATTTCTAAGGAATCTGAGGGCCTGAGTTTCCCTTGTTCATTGAACTAGATTTTAGCTTGTAGAATAATCAGTAAATATAAAGGCCGCACAACTTTTTCCCCAGTATATGAAGTGCTTGACTATAAAAAGTCTTAAAGAAAAGCAAATTAAAGAGGCTCACACAAAGTTGATACCAGTTGTTCTCCCCGAATCAGGTGCTTAGTTTATAGCAGTTTAAAGAAACACAAAATTCAAAGTTGTAGTTGTTAAACATTTTAGACCCTTTTACTAGAAGTACCCCACTAAACAGAGAGTGATGTTTAGCATCACCAGGTAACTTTGATTTTTGTTTAAACTCATAAAACATGAATTTCCTGATTTTGCTAGTCCCACTGTACCCAATAATATGGAAAATATTGCTCTCCCCAAACCTTAGTTTTTTTTCTCTTGTATAAAATTATGTTCTAACCCTCATGAGCATAGTAAGCTCAGCTGTAAAACATTATAATTTTACATTTTTACAGAAAAGCCCTAAATTTTTCTTTCAAAGTATTGCTTTAAATGTGTGTGAAATGGGTTTTGGTCACTAAACTGAGAAAAATCCTATTCTTATGCACAGATTAGGAAATATATAAAGGAATGGATGAGCAACAGAGGAAAGTGAGTTATAATGTTTCACAGTCTCTGTACAGGGTTTTTTCAGCTTCATTTATGTATGTACTGGTGGAAGTGAATGTCTGATCCTCTAAATGGATCAGAAGACAGATATTTAGGTAGAGAGTTAAAATTTGCTTGATTGTAAAACAAAATGTGTATGTTAGAACAATATGTGTAATATATTGGATGTTGTGCATAGAAGTCAGAGTATATTTAAATAATAGGAAACTTTCTAGATCTAGAGCATGGGAACTGCACTGTGCTGAAGGGGGTTAGTGGCCCACATGGTCTCATTTCTGATCGTGTTCAGCTGCCAGGGAGGAGGGTGTAACAGAGAGACTTAAAATCTGTCCTGCTGTCACATAGTGCCTGACTTCTGCTTTACAATGGAAAACTTGATATTCTGCAGATGGAATGTGTTTTCTGTAATGAAACATCCACCACTGTTAAAATAATAATAATACTAAAAATATTCTGAAAATGTCTGTTAATCTTTTTCAGTTTAGAAGTTTTAAATTTTCTTCAGAAAAATAGAAAATTTTGGAAAGAAGACACTTCTATTATTTTCTTCAGGAAATTTCTGTGGAGGTTTCAATGGATATTTGTTCTTGTTTCCAGTTGAACACTGTAATTTAATATTCTTATTATTCGTATATTTTAACCTTGGTAAGCCAATGTCCTCAGTGATATTTTCTGGCAATCAAATTATGCAATTGTGGATTTCTTGAAAAGGAGTTTCTGTTATTCTGTGTGGTTTGTTTCATTTTTTTCAACTGCCATTCTGCATTTAATTTGGAAAAAAACCCAACCCAGCAGTTGCCCTGCAGTTTCTGCCCCATTCAGTGTTCTGCTTTGTCAGACTATCTCTTCTTATCCTCACATGTCTTTTTTTTCTCTTGTAAAATGGAAGCAATTCCCATGCCTTGAAACTTTCTTTTTTTTCCCCCATTTCTTAACTTCCTTGGAAGTTCACACAGCATTTACAGCCAGTATGATGGAGGGACCGTTTCTGGGATGAGACCACACCTGATTTTTGCAATGCAGGATATATGGAAAGTAAGGAAAGGTGATGGACGAAGACAGAGGGCATGGAAATTGATGCACAGTAACACCTAGCAAAGAGAAAATGAGCTAAATAGAATTGTGAAAAGGCCAAGGAGGGGGAAAGGAAATGTGAATACACTAATAACTGCATGCATTCTGTTTCTGCCTGATAACACTGTACGCAATCCACTCATACAGGGAAGCAGTAAAAAGAAAATCATCCCTCCATACCATGTCACCATGTTGCTTCCCTGTAGCTCTTTTAGTTTAAGTTCCCTCCCTGCTATAGAAACTCAGAAAGAACTACTCTGTAAGCAGGTACCCACACAGAAATAAGCTGACACTTTCTCTCTAAGAACATTCTCTATTCTCTTACAAAATGCAGTTAAGTAGAAATACTGTTTTTATATAGAAGGTATAAATTAAAAAAACAGAAACGTAAAAAGAATAAAAAACAAAGTCTGAATGACTTTTTCCTCTTCTCACTGAACTCTAAGTAAACACTGTAGAGATGGGAGAAATGAAGGCTATGTTTGTGCCACATATTCCATTTACTAAGAGGCAAGAGAGTCATTCACAAGTTCCATTATGTGATCATAAATTGTAGAAGAGTTCCTTATGTTTGTCTTAATAAAAAAATGTCACTGTCTACTGATAAATTGAACAAACCCCACAAGATCCCAGCCCTCAGGCCTCATGGCAGAAGGAAATGTACATTTGAATGTTCAGTTAAGCCAACCTTCTCAACGGAATGGGAAGAAAACAACTGTTTAAGGTCTATTCCTGCAGTGACAAACATCACTCATGTCTAGGCCCAGATGTGTTATTTAGAAAGGCAACCACTATTATTAAAAAATCTCATCTGTGAACATGCATGGGTGACAAGCTCTTCCATCCCTCACAGCCAAAGTATAAAACTCACCAGCTGAGCAGCAAGCCTGGTAGCTGTCTTCCTGGGGCTCCTTTACAGGTAACATTTTTTGTATAATGGTCCCCTTTAACAAAATATTTTGGTATAGCTAATCCTTTTAAAATTATGCTCAAAAACTCAGAACCACTACATAGAAATTCCAGCTGCAGTCCTTGCTTTTGAAATTCTATGCCACAGTTTGTTTTTTAAGACAACACATAGCTGCTAACAGGTACAATAAATTAATATCTTAAGCACTCTCCCACACACAGAATTAATTCAAATATAAAGTATCTTACACTAAATACTCTTCATGTCCCTCTTTAGCCTATTGTTTAATTAAATTGTTCTAGAAAATTGGTGGTTTGGCATTACTCTAAATTATTCACTGAATTTGCATTATGGCCAAGGTTTCAAAAAGCATGCCTTGAATTAGAAGGTGAAAGTCCTTATTTGTGGATCTAAATGAATGCCTCAAGTTTAGAAAACTTATTATAAGAGATTAAAAAAAAAAGGATTCCTCTGCTGTAGGAAGTGGCTCAGTTCCCACAACACCCCTGTGCTTGGGCTGCTGTAAATTCTCTATGTGACCCTTTTGACTGAGTCACTGACCCTTTTGACTGAGTCACTGGCTTGGGAGAATTTTATCTTGGAGACTTACTACCCCGTTCAGTGTTTCAAATATTTTTGCTGCGTCACCATGCAAACAGTTATGCTGTCTCAAATGAGGAAGGAAACAAAAATGGACATGGGGAGAAGGACTTGTTTAAACTGATATTGGCCCAGAAAACGCTTTTGTGAACACATTTATGTCAGCGAGGGGGTTCAGTGGATAGTGGAAAAGAATTTCTTACAAAAGTCTAAAAAGTCAGTGTTTTCACCTCTGAACAGAAAGAATTGTAAGTGCTTTTTATTTTTCATGAAGCCAGGAGCCAAGCAAGTCTTGTCCCACAGTTCCAGCAAGGGAGTTGGCCAGGACTGGCTCTTCCCTTTTAAGGTCACAACCATTGTCACAGCCAAAACCCTGGAGTGGGAGATAGTGTGAGGCCCCAATTGTCTCCTCCAGAAACTGAGGAGGAAATGTAGATAAGATTCTCTCTTGACTCAAACAAGGCAAAATTTTAAGCTTAAAATTGAAATTTTAAAGCAGTATTTTGCTTGGGGTTTATCCCAAGTGAATGTCCCTGCTTGCACTTCCCCTTCCCCTGCCAGACATTTTTCTGGCTGACTACAAAGCTGACAAACCAACAAAAGACCACAGGTATTCACATGATGCTAAGTGGTATTTTGGGGAATCCAAGGCCCTTTTTCAGTTGCCACAATTTGAATTTTAAGAATTTCATGCTTTAAGTAGAACAAGAAATTGTCTGTGGTTGCTCTTCCAATCCATCATGCTTATTTTTTTGACTATTAGCTTCTTCTAACACAGTACTAGAGAAAGACAGATCCATGAAAGCATCCATTGCTGTCACTTTTTCTCACAATAGATCATGTATTTCTGTTGTTAAGAGATAAAATAATGAACAGCAAGACAAAAATGTACCTTAGAGTTATTGAATATGAATATATACAAATTTGTTTTTTAAAAATTACAAGCTTGCAATGAATAAGAAGCTTGTAAGAACTAAAGTTTCCTTGTTTTTATTTTTTAAAAGCAATAGTTTTTAAATAGTTTTCTATTATAAAAAGCATTACAAATAATTTATAAAGCATTTTAAAAACCTAGTTTGGGAAATTAATAACATAGAGTAATTAAAAAAAAGAATAGAATGCTCTGGCAAAATCCAATAAAATGAATTCTATTAGCTGGAGTTAGAAGTAATCGGATTATTGTTAGCATTATTATATTATTTTTTACTAGTACCTATGAATGGTGAGTCAGTACTCTGTCACTGAAACGTGGCAATTCATTAAGCACTGTCCATTCTGCTAACATTGTCTAAGAGCAAAGACTGGTGGAGGAAGGAAGATGCGCAAGGCAACAGTGAAACAACACTGGTTAGCATCACAGCAGCTCCAGTGCATGAAAATCAGAACATTGCCAAGTTCTTTCAAGCTTCATACAGTGAAAGAGTACTTCAATAGCTGTATTTATATTAATGAAAAATATGGTATGCCAAAGGACATAATGTGAGTGTATATGCTGGAAAACTTAACAAATAGCTATGGAAAATCATACAGGGAAAAGCTTGAAAAATCTTTCAAACTGAAGATACACATTTTGTTTGATATAATCATGTACAAGGTTTCAGTAAAGAATATACAGAATTCAGTGGAGGAGTATACATGGATTCATAGAACAGGAAAAGGGCAATATCACTTCCTATGTTAGCATTTTTATCACTTCTGTTACAGTGGAGCTTAGGAGAGCAAGTCATGTTCCCCTGATGAAGAAACTCAAAGCAAGCATGTCATTCAAAAATGCTTAAATTTTTTTTCACTATTTCTATGTGTTTTATTTTTTGTATGCCTTTGGGTCAAGTTTCACAGTAGCTTCACTACAACATTAATTTAAATTATTAAAATTCATATAATAAGAATTTTGATAATCTGAAACATTTTTTGGGTGAAAATATCCCTCACTCAGAGGTGCTTTGAGACCTGAAGTGAAATACTTTAACTTTGACAACACCACTTCCTGGTTTTCCCACTCTGGAGGATAATGTTTTTTAGGTATTTTCTGTTTCATAAATATCAATGCTCACTTTGTGAACAGCATTCTCCTATTCTGACACAAAATAGAATTAAAAAAAAATCAAATACTCTGTAGAAATACCAAACTCTGAACTTCCCAGAAAGAAGCTCTACCTCCCACATTATCTCTGTGTACTGTGTCACATACTTAAGCTCCAAGAGACTGAACTGAAGTCAATATTTGCAAATATTGCCACTGTATTTTTCCAGCTGAAAAATCTGACCAGATAATCTAGGATCCAACTGGACTGGGACTGATGTTAGATGAAACCATGCATTATGTAGGAATTTCATGTGAAATAAGCTGTCTTGCATAGCTTGTGGATATATACACAAAGCTCAATTCATCTGAGGAGCACTTCGTTCTTATCATCCATCAGCTAAAGTGAAGTTCTCACTGTAACTCCACTGTAGATTGTATTAAATATAAACTTCCTGAGTCAAATACCATTCTTTCTAAAATAACTTGAAAAATCATTTGCATATTTCCCAGAATGTTGCTTTGGGATATTGGTCAGACTTTTAACCAGTGTAAACTTGACAATTGTTTCTGCTCGAACTATGCACATATTTTGGCCATCACCAATACCTTATAGATTTAGTAGAAAAATGATTTTTTGAAAAAGACCCCCAAATGCAGCATTACTTTAAACAAAAGAGTTATCTCTGAAGACTACCATTAACTCTCAGGTCTGTATAGGAAAACTGCATTGTTTACTTATAGATATATATAACACCCAAAACCCCATTGTTAAAACCAAGTATCTTGCTGTTCTAAATTACTATTTTAATGTGTCTGAATATCCGTGATTATGGAACAAAATGTAAATTTTACTATGCTAATACAATAATTTGATTAGAGCTTCAGAACAAATCTGCAATATACTTTACAGTAATAGATATTGACACCAGCTTTTCCAATGGAGCTGCAGAACATGTAACAATGCATCTCAGGAGTAACTGCATATGAACTCAGTAAAGCGCCTAAGATGGTGGACGAGATTAAAATGACATTTCAGTACTGCTGTGGTGATGAAAATGGGCCAGAGATGGCCTGTCTAAAATTCTTGGTGAAAGGGTAATATACAGGAAGATATGTACATCTTCTCTAAGGAAGATGTGCATCAGAAATTTCAGTGTGGGGTTGGATATCAGGTAATCCTCGGTCTCCCCTGCATGACTGGTTTCTACATATTTCCCATCCCCTATTTATTGTACTGTGTCATAATTACATATGCTTAGAAATCTACTGAAATAGAAGGAAAATGCATTTCTGCTCTTCAGTGATCTTTTGGCCATCATAGTCTGATTTTCTCTGTTCTCTCCCATCCAAAATGAAGTCCTGAAAGAGTAGAACTGCAGTATGGGAAAATGAGAGGAACCCATCCTAGAACTGGTTTCAACCTGGTATAAACTGGGTCCTGTACAAACTTTTAGAAGGACAAATGTAAGGCAGCTTACTTTCCTTTTCTCAATATCTCCACTAAATTTAAAATCTGGCCTCATCAATAAGAACTGCTGGGTAAGGGTCAAAAATTTCCCAGGTGGTGTGAATTAAATTCTTCAGCAGATCTATATGGTTTACGTTACAGGTCCATGAAAGCAGCACTAGAATATCAAGACTAAAATTTATCAATAACTTCCTATATATATATATATATAAAATACATGTTATATATAGTATAAGCATTATATATGAGCATATATATATTTCATATGTATATAAATAAATAGAATTTTATAATGCACAGACAGGAGAAAACAATGTTTGGGTAAATACTACCTGCTCCATCAAAGAGATAATACAAAATCTATTTAATTAAGCATCAGCATACACTTCAATCAAAACCCTGAAGTAAGCTTGTTACAGTTACTTCGACTCTTCCGACCGATCCCAGACATTGAATGTAACTTCCTCTAATAAACACTATCAACAGAACAGTTTGCTATGACAGGACTGAGTTGGACAATCCCTCACACCCTACAAATCTTAAAAGGAATGTATGTACATGAGTTGTGAAAATACTTGTTTCACAGGAAAGAAACATCCTTTGATTAAAAATGTCGATTTTCTTTTTTGAATTTGTGATTTTTCCAGAGGTCTTTATTTGATTATCAAAAGGAAACAATGAAAATATAGCTATGTCTAAGGTAAATACAACTTAGCTGCCTCAGTGATGGAAGATTTAGAAGCCTTGAAATATGCTGTATGTTGGAAGAATGTTCATTTCTTTGGCTGCATGGTTCCCATTATATTTTACTCCTTGCAATACTTTCACTAAAATTCCTGTATAACACTGAGCGTTTGGCATTCCTGTATAACACTGAGCATTTGTGTGTAGCAGGTGTCTTTCTTAAAACTTGTCCCTTTTAGACTTCACTCTTGGATGAGGTTTAATTCTTTCTCACAGGTCAGCAAAGCATTTAAGTACACACTGATTTTTTAAGAAAATAAGCACCTGAAGTAAACGGGATTTTGCATGTTTGAGGATGAGCATGTCTCATGCATGTTTGGCCCTGCCGCTGTTTGAGTAGGTACTGTGGGAAAAGGGTATTGCCAGGCACTGCGTGACAAGTGCTGTGATCCAGCACAATAAAGAGGCAGTAATCAGATAGCAATAGGTATAGCTGAAGTGAGATTCTTTCAAACTCTCCTCCATATATGGGCACATTAGAAGCCAAACCCTCCTGTTAGAAGTTTGAACCCTAAAACTGAACCCTAACTGTCTGCCCCGAGGTTCTAGAGAAGCACAGTGCAGAGCCCACAGCTGTGACCCCCATGGCTATTTTCTTTTTCCTGTTTCAAGGTGTAGCTTCTTTTGCTGTTTTCCATGCTAGATTATTACTAACTGGTATTAGCATACCCTCTAGTGATTTTTACTGACATTTTTTATATAAGTAAAACAATTTTTTAGCATATTAATCTACATATCAACTGAAAATTTTGGTTTTATGCATTTTTATTTGGAAAGTCTGTCCCACCTTTAATTCATTGCCAGTCTCTGTGTATTTATGTGTGTACATATACATAGAATAGACTTACTTTTTGAACATATTTTTTCATTAATTAATCAGAAATGCCAGACGGGTTTGTCTAGCTGGGTGTCATTTACTTCTCAAAACCAGACCACTCCTTTGGATGATAGTTATAGTCCTCAAATACCTAATTATGGAAAAATGTAGTATTTTGCACATCAGCATGTGCCTTCATGGCACTGTCTGCAAATATTCATGCTTGTGGTTTAAAGATTGCCTTCCCAGTATCATACACTTTGATTACTGATGAGCTTTCTAAATGATTCCTACCTCTTTATTATTTCTACTTTCTCTAGTTTATTTGCTGTCTCTCTATAAAATAACAATATTGATTTTATATTAATATACGTAGAAATTTGTGACAATCCCTTTTACATTAAAGCAAAAGTGGTGGTGTGTCCTGATAGTTCTGGCACAACTTCTTTGTCATTTACTTATTGGTACAGATTAAGAGTGAATTAGACAAAATGATTTATTGGTGTGTGAAGAAACAGAAAATTGACTGAAGATGTCAGATTTATTTCCATGAAACACAGAATAAACACATTTTATGTTAGAAATCTGACACAGCCTTTTGACCAACTCAGGTAAGGAAGAACCTTTGTAAAACTAGACTTAGTCAGATGAATACACTGTGACCCACGGTGATTTTGTTAGCTCAGTTAGACAAACCTCTCAGCCATTCAGACTCTATGACTTTTAGGACTCACCTTTAACTGAAGAGCTTATGAAGATTAATTCTGATTTTTAGGTCATTCTGTAAAGAAAAAAATCAAAGTTTCTGCCTTTTTTTTTTTTTTAAGTTCAGTTCTTTTGCCAACTACTGACTGAAAGTTCAAACAGTAGTATATAGAAAACTGAGGGTAAAGTTTCCATACTTCATTTGACGTGACTATTGTCTCAGGAACACTTTTCGAAGTGTAGATCGGTTGGTCTCTTCCATCATTCATTTATACTTTAAACTGTATGGCTGTGGGCAACAAATTAAGTAAACTGAAATTCTGATTTGGAAAAGTCAAACTGAAAATGAAGTCTATAGATTGACTGTAAGGAATATGGGATATTATTGGCCCTTGATGGGAATGTGCACATGTACAGCAGGTGCAGTGATGTCTGTTGCTCCTGGATACAGAAAAAACCCATAAAATGAGAAATCCCAGAGCCAGTATAATCTCACTCATTCCAGAAGAGCTAAAACTTTGTTTTTCCATTGTAGACTTCAAATTGCCAAATCCTCTAGCCAAGGAAAGCAGAGATCTATCCCTTGTTGTTGGGACCACCTACTTGGTTTCTCCTCCCAACAAAGAATAAATGCAGCCTGGTTGCAATAATTCTTGGATGGCCAAATTTTATTCGGTTTTCAAGGTCTTCATGATGCAGAAAAGCTGCATCCAGGCAGCCTAGTCTAAAGTCACAAAAGGATCACTTGTAAGTATCATTTGATATAGAGATGTATCACATTAGCTAACACTGCTTGTTCGCTGTGTTAGTGCTTACCTTTTCTTTGGAAATGTAACCTCAGGGTCCTTTGAAATAACATGCTCAAGTGTTAGAGGAAGGATGTCTGCTCACTGATGGAACTGCCAGAGTTTTTGTTAATAAATAATCTAATTTTTATTTGTGTAGAGTGATTAAATATTATCATGTCAGATGTTTGGAGGAGAAAATGATTCAACACCTGTGTTGGTTAACGGTTAGTTAGGTAACTGAAACACAGTTGTGATCTATTTAAATAGAATCATTCCTGTGAATATGCCAGGTGTCATAAATATTATTCTTTTTGCCTTCAACTGGTCTTATGGCTGCATCAACAGGGAAATTACTGCAAAAAAAATTATTATTTTTCCCAGTACTTTAGGGTTTTTTTTCATTAACGTGTAATTTTCATTCCAGGCCACTTTAAAAATAAACGAAGGTGTTCTAGATTTCTCTTCTTTGCACGTCTGTTAAACAAGAAACACTCTATGATGTGCAGTGTTACAATGTTGGTCTCTGTAGTGATGATTTTAAAAATACAACCAAATTAGTCATTCCAGAGAAAGTGGCAGATATAGTGAAAAGGAAGGGAGAACAAAAGAGAAAAAGTGACATAGCAACCAAAACTTGGAAGTGTTTTATTTTACAAAAAGATTCAACCAAAAATCCCATGGCAACTAAACCTTACAGAAATATCTGTATTTTGAGAAATTTCCAGTGCAAAATGAAACCTAAAATGATTAACAATTGATTTAAATTATCCTTAAGTCAGCTATGACAGAACTACCTTGAGGACATTTAAATTGCTGTAACCAGGTGCTGGAGTTAACACTCCCCTGAGATGACAAATGAGCATTTACAGTCAGACAGTTCCCTGCCAGCCTTCATTTGGCTCACATTCAGTCTTATTTTTTGCACAGTTTTTTTCCCCTATCAGAAAACATTTAAATTATGCAACATTTCACTCAGAGGAAAAGAAAAAAAAAATCAGTCAGTGAAAAGTGGGGCTTGTTGAAATCCTGCTCCTGCCACTGTAACTGTGGACACATTTGAAGTTTGTTAACATATTTCTGTAGCTGATGGCTGACCTCTGAGCTGATTTTAAAGGACAGCAGAAGGCAAAAAGTACCAACCAGCACAGCAGCTACAGAAATCTGAACAAAACTTTTTTTATCACTTACAACACATATGATTTCCTGCCTATCTTATAATTTGCATAATTCAACACCAACAGCAGTTGGTTATATTACACACATAATTGGTTCTTGGAAATATGATAAAATTACAGTTGCCCAGGGAACACCACAGCTTTTGCCACGGAATGGAGAACACACTCAGAGTATCTGTGGCCTACGAGAAGGAAACTAATCCCTAAATTAACATCACAGGCAATTTAGGAACAAATGCTATTTGCAATGTACTCTTTTTAAAACCTTAGAGAACAGATAAAGCCAGGCTTTTATTTTTGCTTAAATTGTTTTATTTATCTCTTCTTTCTTATTTATTTCCTCTGAATTTTTAAAAATTTTGCTTCTTTTTGTTTGCTTTTCTTACTATTTTTCATCTATAAAATAATTTCTTCCTCCCTTGAGGGGGCATTTTTGTATTTTACATCCACAAAATAAACTCATTAAACAATTGGAGAATATTTACTAAGAAATTAAATTCCTTTAATATTGCTTTCTTATTTCAATCAACTCTGATTACCTTTCTTTCTTTTAATTAAACACATTTTATATTTAAATTTAAGGTCTTCAGTTCGAGTCCTGCTTATTAGCTTTATCTTTTTATTTCCCATCTTTCATCTTCTTTACTCTTTTCTTGTATTAGCCTGGATTAAAATGAATCTTTATTTCCCCAACAGCACCAGTTGCACTCCTTTTCCTGTCAGGGGGATGAAGTAGTGAGTGAGGGCTGCAGGAATGCTGTCAGTTGTTTACTCTACAGCCAGTGCTATCTCAGAAGGCAGCTTCCTGGGGAAGCCAGGCTTACAGTAGCGAGGGAAGGCAGCAGTGACTCCTGGCTCAGCACCCCACTTATCAAACCTGCCGAAAGCAGGACCATCCCTCCCTTGCTGCTGGCCCGTGTGTGGAAAGCGGCCGCTTCCCATCACAGAGGTTTTGTCTGAAGCCAAAATGAGCTGCCTCCTGTTAAACGTGTGAAACAGCTGACTGTCCTGGTTTGCTGATGCTTCCAGAGATTGTGGGCTGGCAAAGATCCACTGTAATCACAATTTTATTTAATCATTTTATCAAATTCAAGGGCCGCATGTGGCAGTTCCAGGTAGAGCAGGAAGTTTGGGAAGCAGTGGTGCCAGCTCTGCCTCTGTGTCCATGTTTTGGGGCTCTCCCAGACCAACCACCCTGGCTGAGGGACCTGGGTAGAGACACGAGACTTCTGCAGGTAGGATGTTCAGACCAGGATCCAGACTCTGCAGGCTGGAGGGGAGGGATCCTTTCCTGTTTAAAACACTTCTTTCCTGCTCTCTCAGTCTTACAGCTTACCTGTAACTGCTCTACTTTATCAAAGGAAATCTGACCCCAAACTCACTTTATCCAGCAGCTCTTCAGGGGTTGCAGCTTTGACCCAAAAGAGCTATTACCTTCCTCAGACCTTTCCTGGCCATCCAGCAGAACATGGAAAACTCCCTAGTTAATTCTTTTAAGACTGAATCAAACTCTTTTCCCCACAAACATTCAACAGCATCAGTGGGGAGTTCCCCAATGGGAACAACCAAAGGCAATATATGGAAGCTGCAAGAATAGAGCTCCCAGTTCCTGTTAGCACTCTGAAAATGTATAGCTATTGTAAGCACCTCATGGTAAAGCAGATGAGTATAGCTGAGATCTTGGAAATATATGGGACATGAAGGATTGAAATCTACAATTGTGTTATTTTCAGAATAAAAAGGTTGCGTTATTTTCTTTTTATTTTTTTTGTTTCATAAAGTACAGCAGGTACAAGGGGGAACTTTCTGAAGGACGTTCTGGAGATAAGTAGTAAAGTGGTATAGAAATGCCACAGCTATGATTATTGGATAAAGTTACAGGGTATTTATACAGTAAACAAGGAAAGAGAACACAAATTTGCAATAATTAAGAAATGAACAATAGGAATTTCAAAGACCACACAAAATCTCAGGCTTCTGGATTTAACTCAGTTTGTAAATGGAAATAAATTGGCATTACATTATTTCACAGCTGCCTTTGTATTTCTGTCATGTTCCTCTTAAACAAATTGCAAGACAAAGTGTAGCAGATCTTAGGACTGCTTTTCTCTCATTTTCTATAGTTTTATAGTTTTTCAGGAGTCTATTTTGCATACGTAATTACGTGTTGGTTTTTTTTTCTTTAATGCAACACAGAGTTTGCCTCTTGCAAAGCACTTTGGGAGTCATCTTGGGAAGCTAGCAGGAGGAATTTTAATGTGATATAATATTTTAAATATTGTATGAAATTAGGAAACAACACAAATGGTGTCATTATACATAACTTTATTTGAGTCTGCAATTTTTCCTGTATGGTTTCATGCATATAAATGGAATACCCTGGGTCTGGTCATGTGTTAATATCTCACATTTCCTTTCCTACCACAAATGCTGCTTATTATAATAGTATGAACTGAAATATGTATTTTTATTGCTGTTATGAAAGTAGAAACACACAAATATGGGTTTGTTTCCCCATATTACCTATGTCTGTTTTACAGTCTGATAAAAGTTTTGGTTGACAGAGCACTGAATAAATGTAGCTCTGTACAGCATGTTTACTTAAATGTTTAACTTGTGAAATTTAATAAAAAAACAATTTAAACAGATAAGGATTAGTCAAATACAAAAACTATTAGAAACATTCACATAATTAAAAATTAAAATCCTCAGCCATTATCAGATGTAGGAAAACCACATAAGAATCCATAAAAAAGTTTTCAAGCTCCAATAAGTTAGGTATAATAGACCTTTTTTGTCAAACACAAAAATAAATATTATTGATTTTATGAATAAATACATTTTCTTAAATGATTTAGAAAGCTCTGTTTATTCATATACAGACAGTGTTTAGAATATGTAGTAGCCAGTATGTCTGCAGATATATTTATGTTGGACTGTTTAGATTGGCTTCACCTCTGTAATAATTTATAACAGTTTCAATGTAAACCTGCCATTGAGCAGGTCATAAAGGTCCTGCATTTTAACCATCATAATTTCAGATAAACCCACAAAACTATTTCTTGCAGGAAAGCTCTAGTTAATCCTTGAATATCTTTGGGATGGAATTTGTTTTTTTATTTAGGCAAATTTAAAGAGCAATAAAGGCTGCATTTTAACAGTGTTTGATATTCCAGTAGTGGTGATAATTTAAAATATATACATTTTGTTTTGTTTTACAGCAGTAACTCTTCATTGACACATTAATACAAAAATTCTGCCCTCCAATTGATTTCAAGTCCTGCTCAAAAAAGAAAGCTACTGTTCATTTTCAAATGTTTCATTGTTCACTAGAAATGTTAACATAAATACAGTCGTGTTTTTCCACACTAAATGAAGATAGATCAATGACATTTGTTTTTCACATGATAGAAAGGCATGCATTCTGAAAGTATGAGAATTACTTATTTAATTTCTAAATTTAAAAAGTGCCCTCTTTTATCAAAATGAACATTTCCGAACAAAATTCTACCAACATACTTATATTTGATAAAATGTTTTTGAATACTAAAAGCTAAACCATTCTAAAAGGCTGACACATTTATTTTAGTAAATATCCTTCTGTGATCAGCAGAAGAGCATGGGGCCTATGGGAAACCTCTTGCTCTGAACCTGTGCTATCTTCTAAGAGAAATTAAATGAATCTCAAGCTTATTTTCTGTAAACATACAAAGCTGCAGGTGAGTTTATCTTTTCACACAGGTTTGTCCTGTTGCTCACCACTTGCCTGTTTCCCATTCCTCTTGACTAAGGTAGCCCAGGATTTATGGGGATGAACACAAAGGGTGCCTGCAGGATGGCTGCAAGAAATTGGGTAGTGCTTTCCCATTAAAAGGAAAAAGTTGCAAGCCTGTGGCATGTTTCCTAGTAGAAGATTGCATAGAGCTCTGTCCAGACAGTGTGACTATTAATTTCTTAATATTTCTTATGTTAATAATTGTGGAGTCATAGAATCATAGAAAGATTTGTTTTGGAAAGGACCTTAACAATCATCTAATTCCAACCCCCCTGCCACAGGCAGGGATGCCACCCACTAGATCAGGTTGCCCATAGCCTCATCCAACTTGGCCTTGATATTTCTGCTAGTCTTTGTCTGATGTCATTCCTTCAGCCTCTGGTATCCAGCATGTCAGCAAAGAGATGGTTGTTTGACTGGAGCCAGGAATAGTGGGGATTATGTGTCTAGGGGCAGATGTAACCCATTTTCTCCAGGGAAGTTTTATATGTGCTCCATTATTTAGGGTCATAATTAGAGTGTTATTTGGATACTTTGATGGTTGAATTTTAAAATTTCTAGATGTGAGGCAAAACACTGAACAGGAGCTTCAACACTGTAATGTCTTTTAAATCTATTTTGCTAGAATTAAATTGGACTGTCGTGGCAAACAGTAGAGACTGTGTAATACTGGTCACAGCACTTCATTTACTACCAAAGGGATGAGCTCTTGGGATTTTCCAATGGGTGGACATAATTCCAGTGCCATTATACCATTGATTTTCAAATTAAATTGGTGAGCTTTTCTAAAGTTCACTTGTGCTAGTATAAATGCCCTGATAATTAAATGTAACAGAAACATAGTTTCACATTTTTCTTTCATGATAGTTTATCATTTATTCCCTGGTAATCCTGTTGATGGCTCAGAAGTCCCTTGGATATGAAGTGGTGTTCAGCCATGGAAGATGATAGTATGAACTGATGTTTTGTATGGTTTTCTATATTTGAAATATGAGGAACATTATCACTCCTTTCTGATAGAAGTTTAGGAAGGATTTCTCTGGCCTTTGGGAGTGGATGATTATTTTGTAAATACCTCAGCCATCAGAGAGGTAAAACACATTATTATTGAAAGCCTGCTTTCCTCAAAAGTGGGAAAATAGGGGCTACATACAGGGTATGTATATCTTTCTATAGATACATCAATATATTTATATATATCCGGTCCAAATAATGTAGATGACATTTCTTGTGAAATTTCCTATTTCCATATTGCATCTGTACATGAAGAATTAATTTGTATGGTCTGTTCTCAAAAGCACACAAATCTGATAAATGTGGCTTCCTCTCCACATTCCATGCTATCGAATTTATTCATCTAGCCTACACTGCATGTCTAATGTATTTAGGAAGCTGTGACTGGTGCATCCAACAAACGTCAGTTTTTTGTGGTGCAGTCAGTACCAGACAAGAGAAGTGATAGGGATGGGCATATAACTTACTATTGCCTTGCACAATGTAGTGGAGAGCCATTACTGATAATGTTTGTTCAATGGTTACTTGGTATTTCATGGATGGAAATGTCATATTGGCAGCCAGGGCAGAACGTGGGCAGGCGGAAGGATCCATTTCTATCTGCTCCTACATGTGTGACTGGATCTTCAGTATTTACTGACTGACCAGATGTTCTTTGTTTAGTAAGTCCTGGTGAGAACTGAAGATTTGAATGTTGCTTTGCATTAAAGAATAAAATAAGTTGTGTTTTAAATATACCTTGAATAGTTCATCTTTTACCCAGAACGTTACTTATTCTGCATATTAGAGTGCTCAAGAGTTATTTAATTATTATGGGGTGCTCAGATTCTTCTGACTGGCACAGTCTTCCTTCTGCTTCTGGCTCAGCTTCTGTAGTGGCAAGATTTCCAGGTGGACAAAACAATTGTTATTTCTCTTCCATGTCCCCCATCTTTGATCACTGGGGGCTGGCAGGTTTTGTGCTTATAGTTTGGCTTGCCTGACAACCTCCAAATAAGAACTGCTGGAACTAAACAGTGGTGTTCCAGACTGCAGTTTGATGGTGAGGATGGAGATGCCTGGCTTTTTAATGAGGATTTTCCCTTCTTCACAGACATTTGAGTGATCCCAACCAGCTACCATAGTGGGAGTTTCCTATTTTTTTTTTTCTGGTGCCACGCTTTTATTAGCTTTGCTTATAGAAATATAGCAAAACAGAAAAGGCCACACTGGCTTTGCTCTGTAAATATTTAAGTATAGACTGTGAGGACACATGGCAGGTATAAACCAGATTCAAGTGATCTCCAGGTTGGTAATGGTCTGCTAATCTAATCTAAGTGTTGCTGAATGTGGTTCATGGTGCCTTTGAATTTATGTGTAGTCATGGCATGCTGAGTCTTTCATTGCACTATTTTCCTACTTATACTGTAAAATAAATTCAGACTTGCATAACAGAAGTGCTTGGCAGGAACGTTTTTATATTCACAGTACATGAGACAATGACTGATATCTTGTTTAATCATCTCACAGCATTAGCAAGGAAGCTGAATCATATGCACTCTCTCCAACCTCACACACACAAAGGGGCAGAATAACTCAGTCTGTTACACTTCACTGTCTTTTCCCCACTACCTACAGCTGGCCCCTTATAGAGTTATTAAACAAGATTTTCTGATACGATTTTTCCCCCCTCTCATTCTCTTGAGCTTTTTGCCAGTCTGCCCCTCTCTGACTTTTGAATTTCTGTTGCATGTAGCATTATGCTCCCTCCACTGAGATCATATCAAATTCTCCACTGTGTAAATTGGCATGGCTATGCAGCACTTGGAGGCTCTCTGCCAGTTTACACTGAGAATCTATCCCTAAACAATTATACTCAGCAGTACCAAAAAACCACTTAAATAAACAGAAAATGTAGGAGAACATTTGGGCCCAAATCTCACTTCCTTCAGTTTCTTAAATTGGAGAAACTACCAGGAAACAACGACATAGAAAGGAAGCTGGGGGGAGAACTCAGGTCACAGTCAGCCTGTTCCCTCAATAATCAGCATAAGAAATAACAATATAAATCCCTTGCTGTCAGGTCCATCAGCAAGAAATAAACAGGAATGAGTAAGTCAGATGGTACTTAAAATAAAAGTATTATCTCTGAGTTTTTTCTCTATTTCAGCTTGGTTGTAAATCCTATAACCCTGCAGATACTGTGCTTGACTGAAAGGTAAACACAGATATGGGCATTTTACCATTATTCTGTAAAACAAGGCAAAAAAAGGTCAGCAACTGCATTATTGTGCAGCTGGCACAACATTCTTGAAGATGGTGAATCAAAGTAGAAGAAGTCACAAAACATGTGTATGAATCCATTAAATGAAGGGTACAACATCTGACCTTTTGTCTGACTGTCTTGGATTTGCTGGTTTGCAAAGCCCTGGCTATCGAGGACATGTTATAGAACAGCTCCGTTTTTCTAATCACCAGTCAAATTCTGCTCATCTCAGTCATGCAAATTTCTCCCCAAACTTCAGCAGCTATATCAGCAGGGTAATTGTAAGAAAGCTTTGGCTTCAGCACTAACTGGGTCTCGAGCTAAACTTGACTTTTGTAGTCAGGGAACAGGAAATGGTTCTGTGCAAATATTTACCAATGCTAGTAACTATGAATTTCACATTTACAATTACACTGATGTCTGCCTAGGGCAGGATGAATCACGCCTTTTCCTAACAGAATGATTTATCCTATAAATATTTGTTGTAAAAGCAGGACACGCTATCCAAGGCAGCAAAAATATAATTTCATTACTTCAATTAGAAGAAGTACTCTAATTGGCTTTAGACCTTGATAGTCTTGTAAGAACTATCAGAAACCCTCTTACCCACTTTACACCATGTCTGTTGGGTAATGTTTAAATAAGGCTGTAATTCAGAGAAATGCTTCCCCTTGTTAAAGTGTCAATAAAGTCGTTATTGTTTAAGGAAACTCCTGTTAGAATATCTTGTGCTTCATCTGCAACTATTACCTTAAAAAAAAAAAAAAAAAGGTCCTGGGTCTCATATATTTTCCCTTTTTTCCTACAATATTCTGCACAAATTTAAATTGTACATGGCAGATGGTTGCGTGCGCACGTGTGTGTGCACACTGCAGATCAATTCATCGTACCACAGCCAGGTTCTTCTTAGGGATGTGACCTTGAGTTTACCCTATCTCTACCTTTTGCTGTTGCTGATGGATTTTTCTTTAATACCTAGTTATTAATTCTCAGTTTTGTGGCCATCCTGAGGTTCAAAGAGACCAGAATATATACTTTCATTCTGCCTTCCTTTTTATTTAGATTTATTTTATACTGAAGAAAAACCACACAATCAAGACAAAGATAGGAGTGACAGAAGAATGATAATTTTTGTGGTCCAATAGACAGCAAACTGAGAGAGAACTGAACTCACTTATCTCTACACATATATCCTCCCTTCCAAAAATAGCTGTGAGATTAACAAAGGGTACTTAGAGATGTCTTCTCTGTTATGCTGTAGTGAAGATGGTCAGAACTGTATTTATTGCAATTTTGATACAATTCTTTCTAGAAATTGAACTATGCACTTGTACACTCTGCTTTCCTCACCTCTGTCATGGAGATAAAGCTGTCATTAGTTTTAGATCTGCAATCCCAGTACCTGCCAGACTGAGAAATGGGAGGAATGACAAACCATGGGTTCTGCAGCAGCGAAGATGAGCCAAGAGAGCTGAGCCTTTCCTGTGAGCATTCCTTTGGAAATGACAGAATCCTTCCCCCAGTGCGTGGAGTCTGAAAGGAATCTGGAGCTCTGTAGATATGAAAAGTGAGGAGGAAAATGACTAATACATTCAGATATGGACCTCAGAGAAAGATCATAACTGTATATATATGAGCTGGGGTTTGAAATCAGGTGAATAAAGAAGAGTGTGACCTGTCTTGAGCGAGAATCCCTTACAGGAAATTGATACACTGGTGAAATCAGCTGAAGAAAGGAATTTAAGACAAAATCATGAAGTTACCACTTCAGGTCAATTGTACATAGGCAAGCAGCCACCTCAGGAAGGAACTGTGTTGCTGTGAGGTCAAATACATTAGCCTTGTGTGAAAGGTAGCAGAATTAGTGCACATTTCTTTGCTTGTGAAATAATCCTACAACTTCTTTTTCTTGTGGTGTAGTTTGGCTTTCTAAACCAATCAATTTTAATGTCTAAATGTAAGAGTAACTTTTCAATCCCTTATCTTACCCCACATTTTCATATTATTTTTTTCTTTGTTCTATTTATTTTTAAAAATTTCACTCTAGGATGAATTTCAGAAGAAAACTTTTTTTTGTTTAAGTCTTGCACTTTACCTGGTTTCATATTTCTGACTAGCTCTATGGATGAAGGTCTATGAAAGCAGTTCTGGTGTTATGCATGAGAAATTTAGGAAAATTAGAAATTTAGGCTTGTAGGTAAATTGAGGCAAGAAATGCACAGAGCATTAAGGTGAATATTATATGGTCAGGACTCTGAGGCACATGCACTGAGCTAAACCTGAAAAGGTATGGTGGTAAACAGTTGTAATTTTCCTGAGCTAGTATGATAAAAATACAATGGCTGAAGTGTATGAATGAGGGTACATCTTGCAGGGAAAGTCACCCCCAAGCTGTTAGCTTTCCACAGCCAGAGTTTTTCTGAAACCCCCAGGAGGGTTCTGCCTGACCTGACTAATCAACAGTGCTGGCACCTCGACTTGTATTGGCACAGATACTGAAGAAAATAGTAAAGGAGATGGGAATACCTAGGAAAAAGAAGAAGACTATTCAAGAAGTAAAATCAGTATTTTGCATGAAATTCTATCGATTGCACAGCTTTTCTATATCCATGAGGGCAGATGTAAATTCATGAGTGACAGTGCTTCCATTAATAATGCAAATGAATAAGCTATGATCAAAATATTTTGGAGGCCTTCAGGCAAAAACCTGCAGTAACAAGTATCAAGTCAGTGCTTTTTATTCATTAAAATAAAATATAGTAAATCTAGCTTCCTGCTGTGTTTCTTGCCTGCAGGATGGAGTGTGATGAAGGAGTCCTTTGGAACACAGGTTCATTTATGCAGCCCTGGTCTGTGTGAGTCAGACAAGTGGGAGACTTATAGCAAAACAAGATCTCCAGGTACATATGGTTTTGGAAATTTTCTATTCTACTTGGTTAGAATGAGTACCAAGCAAATGAGAAAGCTATGGACAACCAGTGTGCAGGTCCTTATCTGCTAGCCAAGAGGCAAACACCCTCTTCCCTGGTAAGTCTTGAATCAGTGCAAATTTCTAATTGTTTAATGGCAGGTTAAGAAAAAATTAAACTGTTCTCCGATAAATAAGGTAAAATATAGTGAAAAATACAATCTCATGTTTTGACTGCTTGCCACTTTTTGTTTGTTTTCCTTATATTTGTTCATGGTAAGAGTAATGGAGCCTTCTAGACTATCAATAGTCTGACATTATAATTAACATGTCATATTCGTTTAATAACCAGTACCACTATTTTAAACTTTTTTTGTTCTGAACAAGAAAGAAAATATTCCTGGACTTGCTTTCTTGTCAGGCATACATGCCAGGGAAGAAATGCTCTCTGTTACTTTAAGGGGCACAGTAAATGCATGTCCAAAACACTTTACTGCTTGTAAAGTCCTTCTGTATTTTAATGTGCCTTGGTATGACAAAATAAGAGGATATCTTTCAGTTTAGTAAGTCTCCTTTTCCTGTGTACTTTAATTTATTTTTCAGGCTTTTCAAAGTGACTGTGTGGCACTCTATACATTGTAAAAAAAAAAAAAAACCCTCTAGAAATGCTAGTCATGTCTCAAGTGAGAATAATTGGCCCTGACAGAGAGGAAAGTAGTAATTGGAATGAGAGTTGTTTAAATAACAGTTTAAATTTTCTTTCCTTACTTTTCCGATTATATGCACTATAAAGCAGGATTTCTTTGCCTTGGGTGTTTCACAGAGTCGTTTCTGTATGCAGCATGTCCACAAGTATAACTCAAGTAATAAGTCTGGCTATAATTTGGATTAGACTTTGAGTTTCACTCCCTTACATACAAATACACTATTCAATCGGTATTAACGCTCTATCATCAAAATTTTCAGTAGGATGTAACAGGACAGGCTAATTTCATCCTCTAATTCTTCTAAGCTATCATTATTTCTTCATTCTGAATGGTTAAATGGAAATTCAGATGCAACATGGAGGAAAAACATGCTTAAAAACTTGAGCTATGAATACACTTCATGTTCTGCTAAACACTTCTCACTGTTTGTATCCAAGGAAGAGTAAAGTTACTGTCTTTTAGCCTTTCCTCTATGTGATTTCTGTTTGTTTATTGTGTTTTTTTTAATATAGGTTTGCTCAGAGCTATGCAGAACAGGTGTTTTAAAAAGCTTTGGAGTATGTCAAGGTTTAGTACAGTAAGATGACTGAGATTATTTTCCTGTCAAACACATCTGTCTCCAGCAGTAGATGCAGCCCCCATCTAAATAGTAGTGAGGGTCTGTGTGGTCACATCTGCCCTACTTCAAAATATTTATGGCAAATATAAATCAAGGCAGGGATGGACTTGAGAATCTGGAAGGATCGAGTGACATCTGCAAAGGAACTAATGAAATCTAAATGTGCCCTAATTTGCAGAATAATATATGAAAATATTGTATGAGCTTGGTTATTCCCTCCTGGAGCTTTAATGGACATAGCCAGAATGCATTAGCCTTGCTAATCTCAGGGATCACTTGTCTTTTCAACAACCTTTCATGTTTGTTTCCTGACCTTTATCTAAAACATTTAAAGTGTCTTAGATGAGTTGTTTGGTATTTGTTTTCCACTTCTGCTCTTTTTTCTTTTTTTTTTTTGTGTGTGTTTGTTTGTTTTAAATTTTTTTTTGTTGGTAGTGGGTTGGTTGTTCTTTTTTAAAAAGGAAAAAATTTCGTAGGTGAAATTTGACTTCACTACTGTTGAGTGATAAACTTCTACTGAATTCAATATCAAAGAATTTGGCTCTTCTAAAGCAGAGGCTGGTCCACTTTCAAATAGTGGATCTGAAGGGTCTGAAATTCAGGATTCAGAATAAATTGAATTCTTAATGCTGTCTGAGCTGTAAAATGGAGACAAAAAATTATAAAAGTTTATAATTCATGAGGCCATTTTCTGTTATATCCATTTGAGTAAAAAAATCTGGACACTTACAAGATCTGTCTACATGAAAAATAGACTACCCAGGAATTTAATAATATAGAGGTAAAAAGATGAGATCAGTTTCTTCAGATCATCAATATTTACACTTTTCTCTGTATACCTTTCGTTATATAGATGATGAGGCATCAGCTATCTGTGCTTTTCCACCTGAATTTTTTAGTGTTTGGAAATGTATTCACTAGTTTTTTTTTTATATTGAGCAACATAAAATATATTTATATGTGGAAAACGCTAAAATCTGTTTGAATTTAACAATTCTGAATAATGTTGAAATTAACAATAGACAGAATGTGGAGGTTTTGTGGAAATTTCTGAATTCAGTAGCAAAATGAAAATTTTGGCCTTTAAAAAACTTTCATTTTAATTTCTGTTCAGGTGTATTAGTGAAATGCCATAGAAGAGGTTTATTTCAGCTGCTGGTATCTTTTTCTCTCTGATAAATCAGGTCCCTTCTGCTGAACTTCCATGAGACACCAATGGCTTTTGGGACTTGAGGAGTTGCACAGTCTGTGCCCAGATCCTCATCCAGCACTAGACAAGCACAAGAACTCTTGCTATATTTTCTGTAAGCATCAGCCTCTCAAAAACATCATGATATTTTTTATGCAAGAGCTGGCAGTAGTTTTAAGTAAATTTGGAAGCTAAAGAGCCTTCATGCACAATGACAAAATTGGGGTTGCATCAGACTGATTCCAGTCTGGCTTCAATATGCCTGGCCCTTCAGTATTGCAGATCAAGAGTTCAAGTATAAAATGACACTATGTTTTAAATAGGTAGTTTCAGTGTAAGCAGCAGCTGTAAGTGCAAAAAGCAATGATATTGCCATCACACCCCTAACAGTCAAAACTGTTTGGAAATCTCATTTGTTTTTCATTAGTTACCGCAACAGTTTGAATAAAATCCTGTTCAATCTCAGCAAAGAGTACTTTGGAAATGTTAGTCTGTTATTCTTTAAACAAAGTTCAACAGCTATTAACAGAGTACTTGTTTATGATCTTCTATAAATATTATGTTTCTGTACTTCTTTGAAAATGTGGACTTTTTAATTTCATTTTTATTTTAGTAAAAACTGTAAAATTATGACTCACCAGCTGCAGAGTGCCAAGACAGGATATTTCCCAATATATGGGGCAAACAACATTTTTATGTATTTTTGTTACCAATCATATAAAATCCAGCTTATTTTTATAAATGGCTTCATAGGCCTGCACCATAAAAGTTGCATATAATTTTACCCCAGTTTTCAGGGGTTTTGGTGCCCATTACCTAGGAAATGTAAACTCTCACGTTCCTGAGCAAAGTCGACATTTCAGTGATCAGCAAAACCCACTCATTTTCATGCAGAAGTGGCCACCTTTCTTCTACTCAGCCAAGATCTCACAACTCAGAAAGAAAATTGAACTGGACAAAAAAAGGAGCACATGCTGCTATGAGGTTGCAGTGCAACAGCTTAAAAGGAAGTTGCAAAATTAGCAAGGGGTGTGTGGCGATATTTTTTCCTAATTCCTGACTTGCATATTCTTGTGGCATAACCACACTGATATCACCACTTACCTGCAAGCCATCTAGAAAAAGTCATACCTCGAATTAATGAAGGGAGCAAGCTTCCATTACATTATGATGGCTATAAAGCCTCCTGCAATAATACCTGAGGGGTTTTACCTCTGCGGCACTGAATGTGCCTGACCGAAAGGACTTCCATGGAGCTATTTGTATAATTAACATGGAGACGTTAGTGAGTAGTTTAATCCCCAGATGTATATTTTATAATAGCTTAACCTTCTCCCTTATGGCTGCTGCTATTAAAAGCAGTAGATTTAAGACTTAAATCCAAATTGATTGAGTTGTGGCACTGCTTTTACTTGTGTCTAAACCTTTCAGTGGCTTTTCTCAAAACTGAGTTTAGGTTTAGGACCCACTAATGTATTCTAGTTTCACCTAGCACCTTTCTTTTTATCGCTACTTGAATTGTTTTATGTTTAAACTAGGGCGAGATCCATGCCTAGTAATTCGAAAAAAGCACAACCTCTTGCAAGATTTTGTCTCAAACAACAAGCAATTAGTTTAAAATGTGGAGTTACGGTTTTTCTTTCCAAGTGGTTCCAAAGCATTATATGAACACCCCAAACCTAACCTGAGTAGAGGGCAAATTAAATAACTAGGAAGTTTTTTCTTAAATGCTAAGAGCCTGAGGAATAAACAGGAAAAGCTGTAAGAGTGGTAAACAAACTCAGAGGAGAGGAGGTTATGTAACTAAGCAAAACATGAATGTGGAATTTATGCCGGGAGAAAGAAAGGACGCGTATTTTAAAGGCTGCTTGACTTTTTATTGTCTGTTGTAGGAAAATCCTTCTGTGGGTCTGAAGAGGAATCATGCAAGGAAAAAAAGGCTTTTAAATACAGTCACATGTGCAACAACACCACATGCAGGACATGAATACATCTTTAGCAGACAATTAATGGGGGCCAACAAGCTGCAAAGAGTGATTTGGAAATTTAGCTTGGGTCTTAGCTAAAGGGAACTGAACTATGGGAAGGTAGGATGACTGCTAAAGACTTATGATTTGTAAGAGCCAGTATCTGATCAAAGGGACATAAGGACTAGGAAAATGTCAGGACCTTAGACAGTCTCAGTAAAACAAAGGAGAGTGGATTAGACTTGAAGACCCTTGACACTAAGTCATAAAGGTTTATGAAAGGAAAGACTAAGACCAACATTACTTATGACCTCTCTCTGCTGTTCCTTAGCTTTGCACCTCCATAAAGAGCCTGACTCCTTGTCCCTGGTGCCATCTCAGGTACTGTGTGCTGCTCTTGGGTCCCCCAGGCTGAACAAGCCCCACTCTCAGGTCAAGTGCTCCTGTTCCAGCCCCCTTCCATTGTGGCTGTCTTTTCCTGAACACATCCAATGGATTCCTTTCTTGTATTAGGGAAGCCATTACTGGAAGCAGCACTGAGGCGCAACCTGATAAGCACTGACAGAGCAGGAATAATCCTTTTGCTCCCTGTGATCCTGATAGAGTCCCGTATATTTTTTGACATTGCTGCTGTTGCATATCTGCTGCCCTCCAGGACTCCCAGGTGTTTTTTAGCAGGACTGCTCCCCTGACAGTAACACCTCAGCCTGTGCTGGTGCAGGGGTGCCAGTCCCTCTCACATGCAGGATGCTGTGTTTGTTCTGGTTGAATTTTATGAAGTTCTTGTCTTGAAGCCATTCCTCTAACCTGGCTGGGTCTCTCTGAGTAGCAGTACTGCCTTTGAGCATGTTGCCTGCTCATGCCTCCATCTGCTGATATCTGAGGGCACATTCAGCCTCCTTCTACTCAGCAACGTTCAGATTCAGTGGTGGAGAGGATAAGGCAGAGAGCACTGCACGTACAGCAGTTGAGAGACTGGAACCAGGTAAATACTTTAAAGATATTTTAGATAAAATATGTTCAAAAAAGCAACTATATCCTGAAATAATATAAAATTATGTTTGATGTGAGAAGCTTCTAAAACCCCACATTCAATGGGACTGTGTAGTGTGCTGGCTGTGCGCTGGCTACAAGTATCAGGATAAAAAAAGTTAATTTACTTCTGAGACAAAAAAAAGTTTGTGACATTTTTCTGGCTTGCAGGATATAGTATTCACCTAAATCTATTAGATCTGTCATAAACTATCTTTTCAAACAACAAGGTATTGCTGCACTTGGCAGCCCTTCTCCTGTGATGCTGGGTTGTCATTCTCAGGACAGGTATGACAGGGGCACAGGCTTTGCGAAGTGCAGAAGTTATAATTCTGCCTTTTTTCTTTTGCACAGATTAAAACAAAAAAAAACCAGGATGTGAAAGGAATGAAGTTTAAACACAAAACCAAAATGAAAAGACCTCTTTGCAGTTCATGAGGTGACTCTTTGCAGACTCACACTAATTTATGGTTATTCCATAGTACTTTATAAGATTAGTTCAATATACCGTCGGCTGCAGTGCTTGACTCTCACTCTGGATAATCTGACAGCCAGCTCTGGGACTAATCTTGGTGTGACAACAAATTAAATAGTTCTTTTCTTTCACTGTTCTTTTTTTTTAATTTTTCCTTTTTTCCTGTTGGATTAAGTTGCAGTGTTGTCTTCTTTTTGGTGCTCAGGATTACTTTCTGGGCACATGATATTACTGGAGTTTTTGACCAATTTTTTTTTCCCAGTTTCATTTTATATATTATACACTGCTATAGTAATTTTTCTTAAAACCCAAAGTGAAAATAAGATTTGAACTAGTGGGAGCATGTAAAATCTGTTCACGATTAATTTTCTGAATTCAAAACCAGATTTTTATTGAGGTAGCTTGAATTTGTTATTCAGACTTTGGGCAACAGCTGAAGTCAGGCCAGGTGAAATTCACTGTGCATTGGGAAGGAGATTCATACCTCAGCAAAGCTTAAAATCACACAGAATAAAGGGTTAAATTTTAATCACCTTTATGTCAGGCCAGGTTACAACAACTATGTCCAACAAGGAGACTGAAGTCTGCTATGTGATTCAATACAAAACATGAAAAAACATGAAAAACAAGTGTCACATATGAAAAAAGCAGCTAAAAATAACAATTTATAGCTGAAATCAGACAGGAAAATTAGCACTTGAACATAACATTTATAAATTAAGGACTAAAATTACAAGTGAATCTTGTAGACAGCATACCTAGGACAGCAGGAGTTTCTTTACGTACTACTATTCAACTTTCAGGTACCATCCTTGTGAGGACCCTTCATGTAGCTCCCTCTTGCTTTACACACCTGAAGTATCTATTATTAGGGAGCCCCGAGTCCTCCATTTCTGAAGGAATCTTGCACTATTACTTTGGAAAGCCAAGAGTTGCTCAGTGTCCATTTTAAGCCTATACTGTATTAACAGGTTTTTTTCTCTCACCTTGTTTGACACAGTCCCCAATTTAACAGACATATGGGAATGGCTCCTGAGTCTGGTGGCTCCAGAGGCATTTTGCTCTCCACACACGTTGTATGAGGGAGTTTAAATATGTCTGTTTGGTGAGAGGGTGCCTGAGGCTTTGTTGCAAAGCTCAGTATCCCTCTGTCTAAATCCCTGTTCTCAATCTAATGCTTTCCTTTACCCTTGCTTTTATAAATGACTTTTAAATCCTGCCACAAGTTATCTAGTAATAAATACTGAATGGTCTGCATATGGTGACCTCTTGTTTTTGTTTTTCTACTTAATATTTACTGAATACTTGAGGTAGGTATGGTTTAAGAGATTTTTATTGTATGTGGCATAGTTTAAGCAGTAGTAGTAGTTTCCAAGCTGTTAGAGAAGGACGTTCTGTTTGATCAAGAACATCTGTTTGCTCACCAGCTGTGCAACTGCAGTCATCCAAAAACCCTGGTTCAACTCATCTTCTTACAGACAATTAAAAGCGGATAAGCAGAAAGACAAAGGAGGAAATACAGTCTGCTTGGAGAAGATACTAGGTGTTCTAAAAAGGTTTCCTTTCCTAAGATAAGGAAAATTCTGTGGCCATTCTAGCAATTGCCCTGCTGCTTTGTGATTGGAGGCTAAATCTTGCCATAAATTGAGAAACAATGGTTTATTTTGTGCAGGCATACTTACCCTCCTTAATAATGTCCTCCAGGTTCAAGGAAGTGACTTGGTGGTGGTTCTATCTCAGACTACACAAACCAAACGATTTCCAGTGGAAAATGCATGTTCATGAATGGTAGCTGTTATCCTGACTGAGGAGCCTCTGCCTACAATTATTTCTCCAGGTTAGTCAGCAAAGCATTTCTTTCTCAGACCTGTGAGCTGCACCCATGATAGAACAAATGCCTTAGGAACAAGCCTCTATCCACTCATTTGAAATGTCAGATTTTAAAAGTGGAATTCCTCCTTGAGTTGAGCCTTAATCTGTGAGATAATGGTTATTCTGAGGGGGTTGTTTCTGTCCATCTATGAGCTATGCACACTTTACTCATCATTCTAGCTATACCTGGGTTGTCTGGAGGAAGGTATAGAAAATGTCATATATCAACTTGGATATTGATGTGGTATTTAACTTTTAAGCCAAAACTTTAGTTAGGACTCCACAGCTGAAATATCAGCAGGTCAGTAGTAATTATTTGCACAGCTCTGCTTCTGAAGAGGTGGAGTTATGCTTGGAAATTATTTTTGGCTAAATCCTGGTCTAAGTTGACACCTGATCCGTGAAAAAATGAAGACCTGACTTCACAGACTTGTCAGTTCACTTATTTTGTTCTTCTGAGCCTTAATTTTTGTCCTTCCTCAACAGTTTCTTATTCATTACTAGATACATACATAAATATATATTTGTGTATATATATATATATATATATTCAATACTATATATATACATATATATCTATACTTTATATTAAACATAAAAAATAATTTGCTATCCCTGTTCTCTTGGATGAAAATTCACACAAGCAAGAACAAACTAAAAGAAACCAGGGTATGTTTTCAATCTCTGCAATGACATAAATTTCATATTTTATGATTTCAGATTATACAGTTAATATTGACTATGTGACCTCAACTGATATTTTTGCTTTTATAAGAGCCTGTGCTTTGCTAAGCAGAGAGTTATATGCTTGAATCAAGCATGAGGCTAACCTCCTATGTCTAGCAGAAACTATATAAGTTTTCCTTTTCTGGTTTCGGCTGCTTATCTTAGGCTTTAGAAAATATAATTATGGATGCTGATCATTTGTTTCCTGGAAAGCATAATTCTGCTACTGTATCAAAGGTGACTCAGCAACTCACATCTGGTTTTAATGTACTCATGCAAAACAAACTGACCACATAACAATCCATCTTAGGGCATGCAAAGTCATGCAAGCTGATTACAACCCTAAGATCCCTAATCTTTTGAATGACATTTACTTTGATTTTCCTAATATTCACAGGAGAGTGATTCAGAAGTATTTTGATGACACCAAAAAGAGGAAAAAAAGGAAGATAAACATTTTCCTGTTCTATCCTGAATATTTTTTCTTATAAAGAGGGAATTTCATTTATGCAAAATACTAGAATGAAATATTATTTTCATGGGAAACCTTCCAAGAAAGAACTGTCCCTTAAATAAGAATGCATATGAGCTTATGCACATTATTTCAGAAATATTCAGATTTTCCAAAGTCCACATTTCAAAAATGATAGTAGTCTGAAAAGTGTCTCAGTAACAAGAGCATGATGAGATTTTGTGTTTATTGTAGTCTCATGATTTCTCTATCAAATGTGCTGAGTTTCACTTGGCAGATAACTGTGAATTTAGCCTCAAACCAGAGAGTTAAACCTGCAGGGCTGACTCAGACACCGAGTCAAAGGAAGGGACTTTGGCAGGTGCTCAGGCCAGCCTTCTGCTCCAAGTAGGGTCAGCTCATGCTCAGGCAGACTGCTCAGGGCTGCATCAGATAGGTCTTGAAAGCCCCTAAGGGTAGGGACTACAGAGCTTCTCCGAGCAACCTTCTCCACTACCTTGCTGCACTCATGTGGAAATCTTTTTCCTTTCATCAAGCCTGAACCTGTCCTCTTTCAGTTTATGACCTCTACTTGGTCTCCAGACAGCGCCTTCTCCTTGAAGCCTCCCTATGGCACTGGTAGGGGCTGCTGCTGGGACTCCCTGATACTGCCCCTTGTCCAGGCTGAACAACATTGGCTCTCCAGCATCTCCTCCTGGAACAAGTGTCCACCATCATGGCTCTCTTCTGCTGAATGTTTCCTAGGCTATTGACTTCTGTCTTGTACGAGGAGGCTCAAAACTGCATGCAGCATCCAGATGCAACCCCACGAGTGCTGAGTGAAAAGATTTTTGACAGGGTAAACCCAGTAGTGGTAACAGGTAGACAAAACAGGAAGAAAAATCTTTTGTCATTGAAATAAAGCACCTACCACTGACTAGGTGAGGTAATGGTGTGTGTTCAAGCAAAATGAGAGTAGAGAAACATCCCAGTGCAGGTTTGATTTGCTTTTTGACAGGCTGGATATGAGCTGTTTCTTTCATTTAGCTGGTATGTTTTAATGATGATGATAATACCTTGTCTTCTGAAATACTGCCATGTGGAGGTTAGAAGGGATGTTTGAAATCAAAACTGATGTTACTGGTATGTATTTTAGCTAGAAGTCTTGAACCATTCCCAAGAACCAATCAGTTAAAGCTCTAGTGAGTCCATCAAAACATGAAATAGCAAAATTTATCCAGTACTTGGTCAGACATTTTTATTTTACAACTTAGATCATAGAAATTGTGAAAATATATCTACATATTCAGACAAAAAACCAATCTTTTTTTTTCCTTTTCTTTTTACTTTTTATTTTATTATGGACCTGTCTCTGGAGCACTGTGGTTCAGAAGAACACCTGCAAGTGGAAAGAATGTGCATTATAATTATGGTCTTTTGAGACAAATTCAGTGGTAATGATTCATTTCTAAAGAAACAAGTTATCACTGTGGGGAACAGTAAATACTTGAGAACATTGAGAAAGAGAGGAAGTTGGAAGCAGAAATTAGTCATTGCTTGTAACCAGTTTGCTTCAGCATACTTACCGTGATTCGGTCATATCAAGTGGTTGCTTAGTTTAAGAGGGGAAGGCTCTCTGCTTTTGAATCTTAAGAGATTTAGCCCTTGCTGAAAGAAGGGTGAAGCAGCTGTATGACAGGACGAGACATGATTATGTTAATCTGTCCTGTTTTCATGTATGTAGCAAAGAGCACAGTTGCCCAGACTTCCAGTGTATGGCTGGGAGGCTGAAGTAAAAGCAGGAGCACTTGTAAGGGCAGACTCATTTTGTGCATGAAGCTTGGACAGGCAGTGAGTTGCTTACCTTGCCATAATAAACTATGCTCAATGTTTGTCTTTGGACAGAAAGGTTATCAGTGCTACTGTGTGTGTACAAAGTTAAAAGCTGTTTTATAAAACGCTGCTCAAATTGTCATTTTAAATATACCCTATAGGTAATGGCAGCTTCACCAGCAGTCAGTGATCATCACCAGCTAATCCATCTTGTCTACATGTCAGCCGTCCAGGAAGCAGCACCAATGACTGAAGCAGTTCCACTCCTTCCTTGCCTGACAGTAAGGGCTTATGGGATGCAGAAAAAATAAGTAATGATCTTTGCATTTCGTTTTAACTGCAGTTAAATGAAATTTATTGCTTTGTTCAATCAGATTTTGAAATACCCTAGAGATAGGGCTACAACCAGAAATCCAAGCCTAGTGGGTGGCTACTCCACAGCCTATTAGAAATTAATATTGTTTTATTTTCTAGATTTTCAAGACTTTTTGAATTCTCTGCAGATTTCATTAGACCTGTTTGTCCTCTTCTTTCACTTTTTATAGTGGCTGAAGACCAATCCCTTTGTAACATAAATATATCAACAGTATGCTTAAACACCAATATTTAAATCAGAAAATAATAAATCATCCCCAAACATCTCTAAAAGACTATGAACATGTACATTACGTATACATCAACTGTGATACGTCTCGCCTTCCCATTTACAGTGTCAGAAGGCCATTTCAGTCAGTACTTCTAGTCTCTGAACAGTAGACATTTCTCTAAAGATGGTCTTTCAAGAAATATTAAGTATTAAAAGGTTAAAAACTAAGAAAACAGTAGCAAAAGAGAGAAAAAAAGTTCTCCCATCAGGCCAATTGATTCTAAGGGCAGGGTCACTGAATGTAGCATTATTTCTCCTGGTCATGTTTCTTTCCTACCAGAGCTCCAAAGTAAGCTGACTGTGTAAGCAGGATTGAAATACACAACCCCCTTGTGACTGGAAGCAGTAAAGCATTCTCCACTTGCGGTTTTCTTCAAATGAGCCTGCATGGAATATGTGTTTGAAAACAGTGAAACTATTTATTAATCAAGTACTTCACTTGCCATGCCAGCATAAAGTTTCATTTATGTCAAAACTCCCTTAAAAATGGTTTGGAGTAGTGTCTTGTACACAGACCTTCAACAGAAGAAATATTTTTGGAATTGTAAATACAATAATCTAGGCAAATATTTGCACCTTTTGAGAAGCTGCTGCAAGATCTTTGACCATAAGTTAGAATTCCAACATTTTACTTGGGTTTCCTACTGTATGGAAATAAGGAGATTATATAGCACTGCATCTAAAATACAGTCAAGCAAGTTTCCTAATTATTAGAAAAGGGCTTTTGCTATCCATATTGTAACCTTTTTGTAATAAATGAGATAACACTCTGGATGACACCATAAGATGTGGTATCTAAAAGGAAATCCAGATTTTAGTGTCTGCTCAATGTTAACTTGAGTCTCTAAGGTGTTACCTGGTTGAGAATTCTGTCTGAAACTATGGATAACTGCATAGGTAGAACTAAAAAGACTTTTTTTCTTGAAATAGTGACCCCCCCCCCAATACTGCTGAATTAGCAATATCCGTTCACACCACCTCATTTTACAGAACAAAGGCTCATATAATATATGTGCAGGTGAATGGCATTTTACTAGATATTTTTTGTGAATCTGTGGGAGAAACTGATGAGGGCATAGGGAGAGTACCATGCCTATCCAGCACAATTACCTAGAGCAAGGAGAAAAGCCTGGAGAAGAAACGATTTAACATCTTTGTAAACCAAGTTGCATTAAAGAGACACCTGATTTCATTGCCTCCTATTTTTTTTTTTTTTTGTAACTGGAAACAAGCTGAATCACCTTGTACATTTGGCTGAGGATTAGAAATGTTATCAGCCCTATTGACAGCTAACTCCAATGGACTGACTAGCCTGGACTCTGTTTTCAGTAGCATCAACTTCCTGCTAAGTGTTTGCAAGGGAACATGGAATTGCCCTTCCCTGTAGGACACCAGGGATTGAAACGTAATTCAGACAATTTCAAACACACTGCTTTTTATCTAAAACAAAGCAGGAGTGTGGCATGTGTGTGGCCCCCAAGCCGTGAAAGGCTAGTGCAAAAGCCATGAGCCCTGAGTAGGTGTGGGGAGCTCAGCTCCATGGAGATGGAAATGTGCAAAAGTGCCTTCAGTTCTCTGTGCACAGATAATTTCATGGTGTCCTCTGCATGTTCCCTGTAAATATTCCATAGAAGCACCATGGCTTATATCTTCTGTAAAATACTGTTTAGCTGGCATAAGGACAGCAAAGTATAGTCCTGGGTTATATATATTTACTTGCATGAACTGTTTTCTTTTTTCCACTGGCTTAAGAAAGACCAGCCAATTCTCATTCACTCACTAGAAAACATCCACTGATCCTTTGACAGGTACAGCAGAAGTTATTTTTCATCATGGCATGAATAGTTTGTTTTGTTTTACAAAAAAGCACTTCACACCAAAGCAGAGCCAGGAATTGTCATTCTTCCTATGCTTGTACAGGTGCACTCTCTGAATTAGGCACACAGCCTCCGGTGGGCTCCTAATGGAGTGATGACACTAACGCTGCAACAATAGAAGGGGCCTCCAGGGATGCTGGCTCTGGGGCGGCAGTCCAGGTAGGAATGTGCTTTTTAAGAGGGCGACAACTTAAAGCATTCCATGAAGCTGACAACTCTTTATACTACCTCTGTAGACTTCTCACTGCACAAATAAACACAAGTACAGTAAGCCATATCAGACTGAGGGATCTAAATCTCAGTAACTTATGTGGGAAGAGCTTGTGAGAAGTCTGTTTTCAACACAGTTCACCACGAGGTGTGTGCTGAGACATCCAGTCCACAACGCAGATCTTCAGCTCTTGTCCTGTATCACTGATTCTTTTGTTGTTTTCATTTATATATCTATATAGCTATTTATTTTTTGAAAAAGGGATCTGGACTCTCCACACAAACTGTGTGTGTTTGTGTGTGCATGTGTTTGAACAGGGTCAAGTACAGCCATGTGAAAGAAGGAGTCATGGCAAAACTGTTTATTGCGACGTGTGAATGAAAGAGCTGAAGTATAAATAGTTGTGTGAGTGGCAGGGGCAATGAAGCCTGGTTTCCTGCAGAGTTAATGCTGAAGGCTGAGATCCCGTGCGGATTCACTGGTGTCTAGCAAATGGTGGGGATAACATTGCACTGTGTGAGTGGGATCAATATGCTCTCTCTTCTATTCAGAAGCTTGTTTTAACAAAACTTTCAGGAACTGGAAAGCTTGTAGAAGAGAACCCCTCTGATGTATTTATATGGCTGTTGCATTCAAATGTTGCTAGAAGGAGCCCAGCAGCAGCAATACCACATAAACCTCATATGTTTAGGAAACCAAAATAATTTAATATCACAAACTATGATAGTAAGAATGAAAATGAAAGTCCCTATTAGAGTATCTGAAACTATATTGTTCAGTGCTGACCTAGATATTTGGGGCTCATCTCTTGTTCACTGTTTCTGTAGAGCCAGGGGCCATGGCTGCTGCTCAAGCTGATTATTGCACTGAAATGCCTCTGAAAGATAGGTTATTACTCATGTCTTCAGCCCATGCAGCAGTCTGTTTAACAAGGTACATCTAATTCAGTGTAGCTCTGTGGCCCATTGACTTCTGTAGAGCCACCAACATGCTTGAATTGCAGACTTGTTTCACTAACTTGCAGAACTGCAGCCTTACATAGAAAGTACATGCTAGAAGTACATGGATTATGTCCATTTAAGCTACAGGAACATTTGGAACAATTTCACATTTTTCAGTGAACATAAGGATTCACGCTTCTAAGATCATCTTTCCTCTGGAGATTTTTACCTTTGCAGAACGTCCTGTATGTTTGAAAGCATTGAAGAAAAGTTATCTACCACATATTTCTGCTATGGATTCTAGGCAGGCAGATAGAAGTTGCCATTTACTGGTATGAGCATGTTCAGGCACTGTTTCCCAGGCCCTCGTTCTTTGGGGGACATTTTGCCTAGTGTCAGCTATCAGAAGGATGTAGTTTCAAAATAATGCAGAAGACATCAGCATTTTCCTCTGCAGCTTCTACATTGCATTTCCACCAGTAATTGAGGCTAGAGCACATTAATCATACCTTATGACAATTTGGTCTCCTCTGCTCTTAGTTCCAGTCCCAACTCACTTAGCAGTAAGTACCATGGGTTGAGCTGTTGTGTGTCTTGCGGCACTGAGGCATCTTCCTGAAGAGTAGAGATAGCAAAAGGCAGGTGTAAGTGGGATGTGATGGTCCCCAGTGGGATTTCACCCAAAGTAAATATCTTTATTTCTTGCTGGAAAGATGTGTGGGTAGGAGCTTTTTGTTCCATATGCATCTGTCTAGTTCTTGAATTTTTCTCTCTCTTCTTAATCCTTAATATCCTTGGTTACTGAAGAGAAGATAATTTTATTGATGTGGGTGAATTCCATTAAAGTGATGTGTTGAAAGCATGATTTGAGAGGAAGTTGCTCACAGTAGTTTGTCGAAGAATTATTTGAAAGGTTAAAAAAAAGTTTACAACTAATCAGCACAGCTCAGCAGATCACTGAAGTGTTATTTTGTTTGTCTGAGCTGATAGATGTCTGCAGCTAGCTTACACTTTCACAATGGTTAAGTGTTATGGTTGGAAACATGCAGCAGATCTTATTGCTGACAGGGTACGGCTGTTTGTGAGACAGTATGAAAGCAGCGTCACAAGAGAGACTGCTTCAGAGCTATCCAGCATTTTGGCCAGTTGTGACACCATTTTATGGAGCATTCGTGAGCTTCTCTCCTGGAAAAGTTTGCATTCCTTGAGATCAAATGACAAAGTAGGGTCTTCAGTCTGTGCCTGCCCTGAGACACAAGGCATTACCCATTGCTGCTTGTGCTGCACAGCCAGCTTGGTGCAAACTGTCCTGGAAACACAGAGCAGTGAGTGGTAACCGCAATCGCTGCCACTCAGGACTTTGTAAAAATTAGAGTGCTTCTGCTAGGATGGCCATGGAATTTAAATGTAATCTCATAAAAGACCAGAGGTATCGTTTGAAAGAAAGCAACATGATGACTTTTCTGGGTCATCCCAAGCGTGGTTCTGTCCAAACTTAAAAAGGCTTGTTTTTTTATGTGACTTCTCCCTTGACAGTCTAGACGAGGTATCCCATGAAATGATGTCAGTATTCTTGTGTTCCTTGTATGGTCCACACATCAAAGTCAGTTATGTAGATCATTTGATTTCTTTCTTTTAACTGCATTTTGTCAATAGTCATAACTAACAGAAACTTCAGTGGTGTTCTTTATACTGATCAAGAAGTGCAGTGTTCAGTCAAACAAGGCAAATTCTCTATGAGCATCATGAAGTCCCACATATCTGTCCTTGCTGCTGCAGACCAGAAAATTGCTGGGCCACACTCAGGTGAGGGTGCTCAGGCAGTGTAAAGTGTGCTAGCAGCTGTGTCACTCCCTGGAGCCTCAAGGGCAGGTTTAATTTTGAGGGTTCATTGTTACAATGGGTCTCCAGAAACGTTTTGAGGAGAACAACTCCAAAATCCATGTTTGGCACTCTGCCTGTGCTGTTTTACAGGGGCAGATGGACAGTGTTATGTATATGCTTATATTCCCAATGGCCATAAACCCCTGAGAGGAATATTTTGGTAAAATGGAAAAACTGCAGATATTATGGAATATTCATAAGAATGATACATTTCATGTACATGTATATATACACAGAGAAAGAGATTAATATAATGGTCATTGACAGTTAACAGTAATATGCAAATAATGGAATGCATATAAAGTGGACCTCTTGATTCTCTGAACATTCTTGCTAATATATGTTAACTTTAGATATGTTTTAGAAGACTCTATTGGAGCAAAGTTCTTTCTGCACCAGGCCAAGTCCATTTTTAGGAAAAGAGTTGAGGAATTTCCTGCAGCTGAAAAGGTCCTAAATTTTTTACAATATAAGTTGGAGGACCTATGCATAAGTTATTCAAAGGTGTCTGGGTGATTTTGGATCATGCATTCACTGAAAGTCAGAGTATTTTGCATCTAAAATTCTTTTGCACTTTTAAAAATTTTGCCATAAATCTAACTCTATATTTAAGATTAAACTCTAGTGTATACTTTATAAAACTAAGATTATGGTCTCACACTTGTTTCGTCTTGATTCTACTTATTGAATATGTTCAAAGAGGTCTTTTTAAATTGCTGGTCCTAGAAGCTCATGCAAAAATCTGAAAACCAGCAAGTTTGCTTTGGCTCAGTCAGGACTAAAAAAGTGCATATGTCATAGAGTAATGGTTTTGATGATGGTAAAGTATGGTCAATTCAAGATAGCATCCACATGGAATGACTTCCATATCTCTCATCTGTAAGATACAGCAATGGAGAGATATGACAGAGTTCAGCAGAATTGCAGGAGAAGTACCATTTATAAATCCAAAATCAGGAAAAAGTGTCCTTTTCACACAGGAGTACAGCCAGCCACAAGACATTTTAGTGGTGAAGAGTGTAAGAGGTTAGAGCATTATGGTAGAGGGGATTATTTGTTACTGGTGTATGCATTGAACCATCAAGAAATTGGTGCCCAGTAAGATCCAGAGCTATGGGAGCCAGGAAAAGAAATGGTGGAGGGGACTGACTTACACAAATAAGCTCTTAATACTTCGCTTTCACTCCATGAATTGTCAAAATGGAGAGATTAGATGCAGTATGGTAGTCCTTAAGTGGATATTTATTGTTCCATAGATATTAAAGTGTAACAGAAGTGGAGAAATGCAAACATACACTTCTCATTCATAAATACTGAGAAAGGTAAAGGTTATTTAGGATTTTGGTATTCAATTTCTTTGAGAGCAGAAAGGTTGGACACATGTCTCCTTCAGGAGCTCTTGGTCCATGGGAACAGGAAGAAGTAACCTGACATTTCTGTGACAGATACGTTCCTGAGGTTCACTGTAGTATGGCTGCATTGTCCCGAGCTCGGCATGACTCAGAGGAAATTTCTTCTTCTCTCTGTCAAGTTGTGTTTGTAAGTTGAATTGTCCTTCAGCTGACAGCTCCAGAGCCTCCATAATAATGAGGGTTTCCTGAAGCTATAGACCTTTTTATTTAAGTTCTTTAGCCAGTCTTCCTAGCAGCTGTGTTTCTTGACCAGCTGCCACATTGTGGGAGAGACATCTTTTTGTTACATTAATGGTATTTCAGTTATCACTACAACATTTTGGGTGCAAGGAGAAAGAAATGTTAGATTTCCAATGCAATACATAAGACCTATTTATATCATTATTAGATAACATCCTTAGGAGTGTTCACTCAGGAGCTGGGACACAATAGTCACCTCCTCTGATCCTGTTCTTAATTCCTGAAACAAATTACCTGAAGCAAATTTCATGTAGGGACTGAAATTAGGAGGAAACTTTCAATTTAGTCTTTCAATCCTAGTGAAATGAAGAAACTTGAATCTGGAAGTTTTCAAGTGGAGAATGCTGATATCACTTTCAATGCTTCCAGGACCATGATGTTTATTGATCGTAATTCCCTTTTCCCCAGAGATTTTAGATTAGTTTCTCCATCCCAACAGCTCATCCTGTTTGTGGAGGTACGGGAAGTCCATTCTTGAAGTGCTAGGTTCACATTATGCCAGCCTTGAGTTCCTTCATGGTTGTGCATTTAATTCATGAAGGGCATCTGTTCAGTACATTTGAGACAAATCTTCTGGAAACCATTGTACATTACACTTACACAGACAATGTTTAAAGAATATGTGTTTGAGAAATGTTTATTTTGAATGAAGTCCATCCATCATAGAGCATTACAACTCATTTTGAATCGGGTATGTCTTTCCCCCCCATGAATACACCACAAATATATATAAGAATATACCATCTTCATGAATATACCATCTGCCACACCAACTGACTTGAATGTGGGCTCTCTAACTTGATGTGAATTAATACTATTTTGTGTTGTCATGAAAGGAAGGCCTCTTTTGCAATTTGTGCAATTGCTGAATTTTTCAGCTACTCCTACATATAAACTATACTTTAGTACCAATGTAATTTATGCTACAGTGGTTTTCATTGGAGAAGATGGAAATAACCTGAGATGTTAACTTTTCCCCTTGGTTTGGGAAATTAAGGCAGGTTTTTTTTTTTTTTCTACTAGACTCTATAATCAATTTATGTATTCCTATTTCTTTATATCCAGGTACAGAGCTTATGAATGGAGGTACAGAAGGTAGGTGCACTTTGTATGTTTCTCCTTCCAGGCAAAAGATTTCCTTCCGACCTCTCAGACGTACCCAAACAGAGATTAAATGTTGCCTGTGGAGTACATCTGCATAGAACTTTAGGTGTGTAATCTGCCTGGCATTCGGTCATCTTAAGTTTTAAAACACTTGGCTTTTAATGTTTTGGCTCAGAAGGAGGGATTTTGATCCCTACACATTTTATAACAAGACTTCAAATGCGGTCTAGGGAAAATTAAAATGTTACCCATATATGGAAGAAAGTTGTCAGTCTCAGAGCATGTTGTAGATGGTTGCTTTGCAATGTCCAGGGAAAAGATCTGGGAGTAGCTTGTTTTATAACTAAAATGAAAAATGTGGGGTTTTTCTAATATGAACAGCCCACTGAAAACCTAGCCAAATATTCCTTTCAATAATATTATTTTCAGTTTATTTCCAGTTGTCTAACATAATTTAGATGGTTGTCTTGCAGGAAAATAATTGAATGGATCAAACTTAAATTGAAAATCTTCAGTAGGAAAGAAGTAGCATAATTTAATGCTGTGCATAGTGCATTTTTGTTATCTCAAATACACCAAGTTAGGAAAAAACCTCCCCTGGTCAAATTCTGAATATTTTTTTGTAGACAGAACCTATTTGCAACTTATTTTCCATTGTTTAACTTAATTCGCAGCAATAATTAAAATGCGATCTCTTCTGCTTATGCAGATATGGACTTAATGGAGGCCAAACCATAAGTGGCATGATGGACTGTCTTGGTCAACCTGTCATAGAAAGGTCATTTTGAATTAGAGTTAAAACAAACATTTTGAAATATTGTCCTGAATTATGTGTAGGAAGGACCAGCCTGGATGAATGTTTGAACACATTTGAACGCATCAACTTCTGGTGATGCATATTGCATCATACTACCTGTATGAACTGCAAGAGTCATTTCCCCCCCACTATCATTGCTGTTTATAAGATTTTACTTGTGCATCAAGTAATATTTTGTTGACCTTTTTCTGTTCCAAGAATAAGCAAAATTCATCCTGTGGTCCAGAGTTCCCACTGTATAAAGATGCATAAAGATTGTTAGATAACTTTATTCACAGAAATTGTTGAATATCAATTTCTACATTTAGATTTCATGCTACAGAAAGTACACTCTCTATAGCTGAGCTGTAGATCAGAAACAATCCTTACCAATTTTGCACTTAAAATTATGCTTTCTTTTTAACAGAGATGTTAATATACCAGACCAATATAAGCAATAAATGACACTGATCAGAAGAAAAGATTAGCAACAATATAGTTTTGTTGTGGAACAAATTGAAGTTTTTATCCTTATAGCAATTTAAATTACACACACTAGGAGTACTGCTTTTTAATCTGTTGGTTTTAGTGCTTGTACTGTGCCCATCAGAACAGTGTAAAAAGTGTCTCCAGGGTACGTAAGTGCCTAAAAGCATTTAAGATCCAAACTCAGGAAATGAAAGACCAAACTCCCCCACTGTGATGGAGCCACTTATTTCGGTATGATTTTCTCCAGAAACTACCTGCAATGTGAATAATAAGCCTATGAAAATCAAGATATTGACACTCCTCAAATATGCTGCAGAAAAGATTTATTTCATCTTTTTAAAAAGACCAGTGTGGTCTGACTGTCCTCTGGACCTGGCAGCCTGATGGAAACAAGGCAGGGGCTCACACAAGGTAGTAGAGGAGGCACCATTCAAAAAGCAATTTTGATCAATGGGGTGAATTCCTGTGCTAACATTTACCTTTTCACTCCATCTCTCCTAGAACACTGGCTAATCCTGCATATTCTTAAAACTGAAGTATTTATCATAGACATTAGGAGTAATATTTTCAAGGTGAGAAGCAATGGAAATACACATGATTTGCATGTGTATTCAGCCAATAACAAAGACGAACTATTCATCATATGAAAAAAAAATTCCTCCACCTTCTTTCATTACAACCAACAATTAACAGCTTCCATCATTTAACATTAGTTGTTACTGAGTGATCAACACTTACTACTGTGTGTTTTAATATTTACTTAGTGATGGTAAACATCAAGTTTCATAAATTTTATTCAATTGCATATTGGATGATTCTGGCACAAAATACTGCAACAAACAAAATCTGGGCTTTCATAAGTTGTGGATGTTACTTCCAAAGCTTCTCATTATACCTGGCAGTAGCTTGGCATAACACAACTAAGATGGCTTTATTGTAGCATTAGGCAAGCTCAGAAACAGTTTGTGGAAGGATGATTTAGGGCTGCTGTCTGAGTGAGATCAGAAAATATATTAATCACTTACAGAATGGAAAAAACAAACAAAAAAAAATGAACACAAATTCTTAGTTTTAAGATCAAACTTAAAAAAAAAAGTATTAACTCCTCCAACAATAAACCATAAGTCCTTTGAAATTATGCACCCTTGAGTTATATTTACTTGTTCTTTTTGTCATGATTCAAGCAATTCAATGCATGTGAACATGTTTTAAGAATACTAGTGTTTGTAAAAACTACTTCTCATTATGAAACACCTTGAATAATTTTCAAAAAATACTTTTAAAAAAGACCAAAGTATTACCACATACTTGACTCTTAGCTCTTGCACTTAAAAAAAAATGCTTATATAGGCACTGCAATACAATCTCTTGATTGTATTTCATGTTTCATGTGAAGAAACTCTTTTGTTAATGTCTTCAACTTTTTGGGGATCCCTGATCTTATTGCTTTTCTCTGGACATTTTATTGCCGACCATGCTGTTTGTTAGAGTTTAGCCATTCATCTCACTGTGCTGGGCACTCAAACAGGAGGTGCTTGCAGTACACAAGCAACAGGAGAATATAGGCATGTGTTTATTTAAAAATGCAGACACATCATATCAGGAAGTCACACACTCCAAAGTGCTTAATGACTGTATACACTGGAACATCACACTATGATTTATCATTGCAGTATGATTCAATGAATTGCTTAATGAATTAGAAACAAGGGCTGTAATCCTTAATTAAAAAACCCCGTAACTTTATTAATGGAAATTTTCTCAGTCTGAGACCACAGCACTTTAACTGTGAAAATGAGAAAGAAAAGTATTTCATAGGTTTAAAACTTTGTATTTAGAAGAGAGTGGAAACTCAATCTATATTCCTTTTGTAAACCTTCAGCAAGAAAAACGAATCAGATAGCAAAAGGTGTTCAGTTAGGGAAGGGACAGATTCATGCACTTAGGACAGTAAGCTTAACTTGTTCCACTAATTGGACTGTGTTAAATGTATAAATCTGTTTAAAGAAAATTAATATTTAAGTCCAAACTGTTCTCTTGTATAAAGCAGTGAACAAATTAGAAAAGGTAGAGTATATGTTTTACATATTTCCTCTAAAAAAATAAAAAAAAGATAAAAATGCAGTAAAATTCCTCCAAAGTGGTCTCGTTAACAGAGCAACATTTCCCTCTAGTGGTCACCCAAAGGCAGACAAGTTTTCCCAAGTTTCTATCCCGGAATTAAGGTGTACAGCCAGTTTTCCTAGAGACCTGCAGGCAGCCCTGCTTGGCAGCTTTGCAGCCCCCCAGGATGGAAGAGCCCAGGAGCTCATATATCCTGTCTTTATTTTTCATTATATCTATCTATCTGTCTGTCTGTCTGTCTAGCTGTCTATCTGTCTATCTAGCTATATCTCCATAATCAAAGTAATAATTTTTCTTTTTCAATTGTTGTTCGAGCCATTGAAGAGAAAATATTCTGCTTTGAAACATTTCTGAACAGACTAGAAGGGGCAGAAAAGGACATAATCATGTTATAAGAAGCACTCAGGAGCATGAGGAAGCTGAAAACCAAGACAGGCACCTGGAAGTCACAGGTCACGCAGTGAAGCCATCTCAGTCCAACGCAGCCATGGTGGAATTAGCAGCAAGTTCTAATTGTGATGAGCCCATATGGAACGTTTTAGAGGTGTTAAGTTCCTAATTAGAGAGATTCAGGCCTCAGCATGCTGTGGTGCACAGATGTACTGCTGCTCACAGCAAAATTGCAGCTAGTTAATGTGGGCGGTCATGATAAAAAGGGAAATTGATTGAAAACATTTACAAATACCAGACAGCCAGGTCAAGGAGGGGCTGTGCCAAAGTAGGGAGGTTTCTTGTGTTCTTTTAACTTATTTCTCTCCAGTTCTCCATTTCATTTAGAAAACTGTTGCACTTCTGAACCTTGGGCTCTATACAGCGTTCAGAATGCTGAGTTTTACTCAGCTCTGAATTTTATGCTGAGAAGATTCTGAGTGTTTTTTTTCTGAGGGTTTCCTTTGTTCACAAAGAGGTAGGAAATGGTTGGAGAGAGAATGGAAGAATGTGCATGTTAGCAAAGACACAGATAAATGTCCACACATTCCTGTTCTGATGGGGAAAGAAAGAGCAGGGGAGAGATTAAAGGAGTAGAGGAGCACAGAGGAGGAGGAAGGAGATGAAAGGAGCCCATAGATGATGATAGAAAAAGGAGAGAAATGTCTCAAGCTTGGATGTCTTCAACTTTGTAATGAATCTACAATATTTGGCAAATGTGCTATGCCAGGGTTTTAGTGAAGCTTTTCAGACTCTCCAAAACTGATATCTGGACACACCTCCAGCTAATAAAATACATTCAGCAGTTGTGAACAAAGGCAGAGTGCATGTAACATGACATGAGAAAATGAGAAATTGCAAATACATTTTATCAGACATAGTTTTACAAATATTTTTTCAGACTTTTAACTATTTATGAATGAACAGATATACAAGAGTGAACAAGTTAGACTACAATCTGTCCTCTTGTTGTAGACCTTGGCACTGGAAATAATATGTGTTGTCATTAGGAGAAGTTAAGCAATATCTATTTAAACTGAATCCTCCCTGGGAAGAAAAAAGCAACATTTATTGAAAAACTGAAAATCAAAGATGAGTAATTATTTCTTAAATATCTGCAGTTCCCAGATAGACAAATCCTAGCCTCAAAAGCCGGTTCCAGATCCTGTAGGGGAGCTGGTTGAGCCAATTTTAGAGCTAAGCCAGGTGGGGTCTCTGAAGTTCACCAGTGGATCTACCCATCACTGGGTTTTGGGTGGGTTTTTTATATACAGTTGGTCATGGGAGAGAGCAGATAACTATGATTTTCTTACTCACACTGACATTTTTGTATACTTTCTGTTAGACACTGTAATTAAAAACTACCTTCTGTTAAATACTGCTATATATTTGTTTCATAGAGCACTGGCTAGTTGGAGGATCCTAAACTGTTTTTTCTCCATCTATTCCTCTTACTCAAATGTAAGACACCATAAATCTGTCATCTTCCATGCAATCAGAACTTGTAGCACCTAGTGCCATGTAGCACATGTGCGTTTCCATGTTTTTGAACTGTTTTCAGCACTATGATGGGGAGGTTATGAGAATAATTTCTGACCAGCATCAGAGCGTGCCTGCTCTGCCCTCTGTAAGCACTGGGAAATCTACTGCATTTTTTGAAGGGTTAACCATGGTAGCCTGCAGTCCATAAAGGAAAGATTTGGCCTGCAGACAGTGTCTGTGGTCTGAGTTCCTCTCCTCTCCTCTCCTCTCCTCTCCTCTCCTCTCCTCTCCTCTCCTCTCCTCTCCTCTCCTCTCCTCTCCTCTCCTCTCCTCTCCTCTCCTCTCCTCTCCTCTCCTCTCCTCTCCTCTCCTCTCCTCTCCTCTCCTCTCCTCTCCTCTCCTCTCCTCTCCTCTCCTCTCCTCTCCTCTCCTCTCCTCTCCTCTCCTCTCCTCTCCTCTCCTCTCCTCTCCTCTCCTCTCCTCTCCTCTCCTCTCCTCTCCTCTCCTCTCCTCTCCTCTCCTCTCCTCTCCTCTCCTCTCCTCTCCTCTCCTCTCCTCTCCTCTCCTCTCCTCTCCTCTCCTTTTTTTCTTTCCTTTTGGCATTTCAATCTTTTGAAGACCTATGAGTCATTAAATGGAGTTCACAGTTTGTCCTCAAAATTCAAGCTTTTTGAACAAATGTTGGTTATGTTGAAGATCTGCAGAATATAGCACTTATTTTGTTTGCAAATTATTAGGATTATACTGATTGCTTGCTCTAAGATGACTATTTGGAGTGCATATCATATAAATGTGAATGTTTCTATCCCTGTGAAGACAATGGATTTAAGCAGTTTATGTGCTTATTGTTTACAAGAGTTTGAAACTTAGAAAATTCCTGAAACCTCTCCAGATTTTTCTTCCCCTTGATAATCCATTTAATTTTTTCAGATTTACCATTGTTGATTCCTGCCATGTAAATAAGTTGCTCTTCAAGGGCTTTGATCCCCCTAGATCTGCAAGACAAAGATGATACCATGTATATCTAATGCTGGAAAAACACAGTGAAAGAATGCAGAAATGTGTGACCATCTGGCTGCTTGTCCACTTGAGCACCGGCTATAGGGGTCACTGAGACCCCTCAGAGTGCTATTGATACTGGACCCTGACAGGAAACACTTCAGCTGGTCCCCACAGGACAGAGGTGAATACACTCAGAGGTGTGTTACATCTTCAAACGCTGGAGCTGGTGACAAACCAAAGGAAACTTCTAGCTGCTTCCAAATGCTCTTCCCCCCAGTAACAGGTTAAATGGTTCCTGTCCCCTCCTGATAATCTGTGGCTTGGGGAAATAAATACCTGTCAGAGGCTTTCTTGCCTCACTAACATCTCCTGTATGAAGGGCAAGTTAGTACCAATTGGGGGAATAAATTCTTAAAAATATTGAAGTCATGATGAAGTGAAGAGCATAAAAAATGTGTACAGTGCAGGGATAATCTGACTGCAGCTGATGAAAGCAGGAAAAGGACAGCACAGCAGGACAGGTACAAACCTCATGCTTGATGTGGATTGCGAGTGCTTCTGCAAGCACTTATCAGAGATGCAGAAGTAGTTTAAAGAGCCTTACCCTCAAACTGGAAATCCAGTTCCTAAAGGTTGATAGCCCAAATGAAGGACAAAACAATTACCTGGAGGGCTGAGAAAAAGCATTTATAACTACGTAACTCCTTGAACTCTAATTCCTTAGATTCATTTGAGTGGTAGGGAAGCAATTATGGAAATAAGAGAATGGGAGATGCTGCCCATATGAACGCAAAGGTTTCCCAAAGGTTTTCCCAGTTTTACATTGTCACCACTGTGATCTCATATAGACCTCACAGAGGACTTAAGGTAAATGTCAAGATATTTTTTCACTGTATACAAGGAAGTACCTGCTCTTTAAATTTAGTTTTGATATGAAAATTGATGTCTATCAGGTATTTTGAGATCTTTGTATAATTCTTACATTTAAGTCATTGAGGCTTCATAAGTGTGAAAGGAAAAAAAGGGTTTTTTTCCTTCTGTTCTAAGTGTTAATGTGATTCTCAAGAGCATTATATACTAAGTTCATCCAAATGCTCTAAACAATTTTCTGTTGTAACTTTGTGTATAGGTTTAGATTTAAAATAAAATTCTAATACTGTTATTACAGGAAGCAACTTTTCGTCTATAAACAAACACATTGAAAATTTTATCCTGACCTATATCTCTAAGGCCTAAACATGCAAAACTTTAGTTCTGCATACAAAATATGTAGGTGCAGCTATGGTTGCAATTTCTGAAATTTATTGTCCATGTCAATGCACAGTTATTACAGTAAATCACATTGTGTTCAGTGTTACAGAATGGCTTCAGCTTCTCTCCCATGCCATTCAGCATAAAACCAGGTATCTGGAAGTTAATATGCATAATACATTAGAAGAAAAATTGAACATATGCACTACAGTTATCTTGTTTGACTTAAAAAATTTATAATGAAATGAAAAGAAAGAGCATAAAAGAACACTGTTATTTCTGTGATAAGTTATATCCTGCTCAGGTTGCTGCACGTCACTAAGAATACCACAGACAGCTTAGCGGTTTGTTGAGACAAACTTCTCTGGCAAAGGTGATCTTAGATAGCAATCACCCCTTGTTAAAAAGACATAAAAAGAAGATTAGCATACAGCCAGCAGGGCTCGTGCAGTGGATTCTCTTGGCTCATCTTGAAGTGCTCCAGTAAGGTCTGGCTTGTTTTTTACTGTTCAGGATCATTTCTTTTGCCACTCATGGAAGTCTCAATGATTTAAAAATAATAATAGCACAAATAGAACACATGACCTCTAACCCATTCCTCTTTGATTAAGTCTCATTTTATAACAAAACTATGACTAATGTCTCTTCCTTTGCCTTCAATAAACTATCATATAATCTGTCTATTATTCTTAATATCCTCTTGCCCCAATAAGACATTTGTGTTTTGTTTGGATTCCCCTGAATGGGGTGAATATTATATCTATAACCTACTGGAAAGCATTTCTTCTTAGACATATTGGCAGGGCTAATTTTGTTTTTACAGGTGTTTGTACTTGGAAAGGGGTTAGCCACAGTCTTGAAGGCTCTACCGCACTGGTACATCACAGGAGCACAGTGTGCTGTGGGTCCTTGAGCTGTTAACGGGAGGCAGGGAGAGAAGGTTAAATTAATCATTTATGCTTTATTTATACTTTCTCTTACTTGTGGAGTCGGACAAGCGGATGCCAGTTTTCCTCAGCTAAGGGCTGTCTGTATGACATGATGTTTGATATCTGGCAAAGCATAATTTATGTGATTTATATCAATCAAGAAGACTGATAAAAAAATCAAAAAGAGAGAAATACATAGGAATTGCTGCAGTGCCGCACTTTTGTCTGTCAGCTGGACAAGCTAAATAAATCCCCTTAGCTTGTCCTGAGAAATTTTGCTTTGATTCACATAGATGTACCATCTTGATACTGTTTCTTTCTTATCTTTTCTAAGATTTCCCTTTTCATTTTACTATGAAGATTCAGTCATGACTCAAGTTAGAAGATTTCTTGTGAAATGATCTGAGGGAGATCATTTTCTGTAGTGACTGATGTTAAACTACTTGATTCAAGCTAAAAAGAAAGAGTAGACAAAAATTAACTTGTCTTTCCCTCACCCCCTCCTTTTATTTTGGGGATCTAAACATGAAATTCCAAAATTTAAATTATTGTAATTTAAAGAATGTGTACCTATTCAGAAAAAAAGTCTCATGAACTTATAAAAATGTGGTTACATTCCAACAAAAGAAATAGGCTTAGTGTTTTGCTGAATGGAATTTAAACACACGGTTAAGTGTTTGCCTGTTGCATGGTCCTAGGCTGATATTTCTTCCTGAAAACTCTGTACTCAAATTAACTGAACTCACCAAACAAACTTGTCACGTAGAAGAGATTCATGAAACCATCCTGGATGAACAAACTATCTGTCAAACTTGCTTCAACTGCACAGAAAATGCTTATTAGAAGCAGGAGAACAGAAACAAGCTGAGGAATCAATAGGCTCAGCCACAACACTAAGTTCAAAAAGGAAGCATTTGCACATCTCCTGTTAATTTTTTTCTCATCAGTCTCTTTAGCAGGAAATTTCCAATTGCTTGCTTTGTCTTTTACTGACCACGGTACAGTTAGCCATGGGCATGTACCAGGCAGGGTGAGTCTGGCCATGGAAGATGACAATCCTGTGAGAGAGGTGCTCTTTCTGATCTCAATACAAAGCACAAGCCACAGCCCTGCAGTGGAACAGCACTGCTAAACAAGGGATATCAATGCCAGCAGTACTGAGCATCACTCCCAAAACAGCTCTACAAGTGAAGTAAGTGTGGATCCTGTTTTTGCTTGGCAGTGCTTTGAATAAGGTAGAAAGGAGATCGTTTCTTAGTAAAATCATTGCTGTGGCAGAAATATAGTTTGTTATCATAACTTAATTCTTTTTTGGGGGATTAGTGCTTTCCTTTGATACACCTATTGTCTACCTCGGGTATCAAATCTGACAAGTCATTAGATTTGCATACCAATTCTCTTATTCTTTGGCATGATACAACTGTAGAAAACCTTCATTTCTGCCTAGTGATGGCACATTGGAGCACAAACCCACTGTATTTGCATTTATAATGGCTATAGTTTGAAGTGAGAACTGGTGTGTTGCATGTACTCAGGAGCCAGTAACTGCTGAAGTAGTCATGTATATTCTAGTGTGACTTGCACAAACATTATGAGGCCATAAAGGGCATTTGAGGAGATACAATTGCACCACACATGACCAAATATATGTGTTCTACATGACATTGCTAAGAAAAATAAATGAATGATGCTAACAGATTTAAATTTGCCAGCAAGGACAATTTCTTACAGATGCTGAATCAAAATCATGGAATAGTATTTCAAGTTAAATAATATTTCAAGGTGAATAATATAATATAACAGGATTTCAGACTTTAAAATGAGTATAGATGAGGAATGAAGAAAGTCTTCTAACATGTCTTTTTAGTTTGGCTTGGACAGCAAAGTTTTGTTTTAGGTTATTAAACACAATGATCTGATATGTGTTACCCAAAACCACGCTGAATTTGAGGGACAGATGTAGGAAACAATAATTTGTATTTATAATCACATTTATTACACTCTCCTTATTTCTGTGTTCCTATCCATGTGTAGAAGCAGCATACTGCAAATTGTGCTTCGAAATGGCTGCATCCATGCTCTTATACCCAAAAGCACATTTTTTTCTAGATAAGAAAACCAATTTATAATGTTCTAGTTTAATTTCCTTTCAACATACATAAGTTAAACCTCTCTCAAAATGTCCAAATTTATAGGAACTACAGTTAAAATTTTTCTACATAACTCCCTGCCTGCAGGTTTCTACTGCTGATATACAGCAACTAAAGGATAAGGCTGCCTAGTGTTTCCTTAAAGATGTTATACAGGGAAAAAGAAATCTCTGTCCCTCTTAAAGTTGTTTCATCCTTGTACTTTGTGAGTTTTCTTTGTTAATCTGAAATGCAGTCTCAGGATTTTTCTGGTTTTGGTGAAATTGGTGCAACTGTTGTGTGTATCTCCACTACTATCACCTTGCTCATGCCCTACAAAAGTCATTGATATTTTAAAAGCAAACAAACAAGGGGATCAGGAACCCAAAACTCCAGTAACATCTGCAACACACATGCAGCCCTATTTTTATACATCTCTTTTGATCCTACTTCCTGGATGCTCATCTGCAACACCCTTCCCGTTCCTCTGCTGTAACTGGGTGGTCAGACACAGTTCCTGAATGGGTTGATACTTTGTCATCTAACCCACACTTGTAAAGTGTTCATCTCAAATTTTGTCCTGCAGAACAAACCATCAACCATGTGTTCTTGAACAACATTTGGGTTTGTTTTTTATCTTGTATAACCTAATAAAGTAACAAAGAAACATCCAGGTATGGATGCTGTTTTGTTCGTAAAATCAAGCTCTTCAATATAATTCAAGAAGCTTTGACTCTGCTCTGCTGCATGTCAGTCCCTCCTAGAGAATGTGGAGGGATCTCCTGGAGAAGCAGTCTGTGATTATGTGCTGATATGCCACAGGGTAACTGTGAGCTGCCATTTCCTGACTTTCAAGTAGTACTTGATTTTTCCAGCTAAAATTTTTGCACCTTCTAGCATAGGTTTCATCTTGGTGGGTAATTTTTGTGTGTTTTCTGGTGTTTTTTGTTTGTTTGTTTGTTTTGTTATTTTTTTCCCTTTAATTTCCTAGGTTTGTGGTATTTGAGACTTTTTTTAAAGATGAAAACACAGAGCTACAATTATGTTATGACCTTCAGCTACAACACAGATTTACGCCATTTGCACTACAAAGGATATTGGCACATCAGCTTGCAACACGTGATCATTATCCTTTGAGTGGAAATCCTCTGTTGAGGGTTTGTACAGTTTGAGAGGGGCTGGAAATGGGATAGCTATGCTTTTTTTGTCTCCTGAAAATTCAAAATAAGAGCAGGACAATTGTATTTTTTTAAAAAAGATCTTTCACTGCACACAGGATTAGAATAAATTTTTTTCTGGTTAAGAGAAGACAACTTTAATCTAAATTTAATCTCAAAGTTTAATTTCTGGCAAATAGCAAGAAGAAAGATGATGATACCTTTTGAAAAACACTGGCAAATATTTGACAGTGGAAAGTAACAGGCAAGTTAAAAGGTTAGGTCTTTATAGTAATTAGTGATGTGAACTATGCTCTTGAAACCTACTTTGAAATTCTTCATGTTGAAATGATGAATAGGGAAACTCCTACACCCAAATGACAAGAAATGAGAGGGAACTATGTAAATGAGATAGGCAAAATATTCTAATAAAAAGCTTAAAAAATATGTTTTCCTATGAAGTTCTCTTGGGAGCTCTGAGCAAATCACAAAGCGGCAAAGAGGATTATAATCTAGAAATATGAAGCAGCCTCCTAAGACCTACAGGCTTCCTTTGATGCCATGACTTAAAGAATAGCAATAGAGCATCCCCTGTATAACAAGAGATGAAAGTATGCCTGTTTGTCCCACCGAAGAGTTAGCATTTTACCCACTGTCTGGTTAGCATTATGAATGTTTACTTTAGTGCCAGTGATATGTTTGACCCTGCATTACATGCAAGAGCAAAAGGCAAAACCTATGTAGTTTGCATTTTAAAAATATACTTTTAGGTCTGCGGAAAACAGAGATGGAGGGATATTATAGAGTAAGGCATTATTTCAAGCTGCAACTAAATCTCTCAGTCTCTTTATAAGAGAAAATAAGTTGTTCAAATAAGTCTGAACATGAGATAAGCATCTTATAAGATAATTTCTCATTGAACTACATGATGCAGCTCACTTCTTGCTATATCCAGTGGTTTCACATGAAATGCAAAGTGTAACAGCCATATAGTGTAAGTGCTCTGCTGTATAACACATTGTTCATAATGTCCCAGACTACTTCTTTCAAAAACAACACTCATCTTAGGGGGTCTACCAAATCAGAAATTAATTTAGTACCCTCTCAAATTTTAATAATATCTGCTGCCCTCACCTCCGGCTACTCCACTGGGTACAGTGGAATAACTCCGGATCTGCACTCTCCAGAATTAAAGCCTCCTATTGTCACAGTGAAAGTTATATACCCAGTGTGATTTTGCAGTACTTATAAAAGCCCATAAGCCGGCCAAAACAAACCCACTAGATGGGAATCAGCATTTCAATGTGTAAGAATTATGATTCATTATATTTAAGGCCAAGGTATAAAAAAGATGCTTGGCCAGAAATGTAGTCAAGAAACTGTCAGCGTATCCATTAGGAGGTCCTACTATCAATCCTTAGTAAATGGATGTTAAACACTTCAGCAAAAGAGTAGCAGGTACCTGTGGATGATGGCTGTTTTTGTAGCCCCAGAAAAACTTATCAACCATTTTTCCTTTCAAAAAATGACTAGTCTTGTCCTTTATTAAACAAATGTATCTATTAACTGCAGGGGCAGGAAAATCAACACATCAAAAAAATAAACTCTTTTTTTCTTCCTGCAATGAAGTCATTCACGATTATGGTGTTACACAAATCAAAAATAAATTGTTTTTCTTTGAGTGCCTGAATTCCAGCTCTCACATTAAAAATCCTTTCACTTTTCTTCATCCTACGAAATGATTTAAAATCTCTGAAACCGGTTAACTGTAACAGAAACTCACGCTGCTCCTCAATGTCACTAGTAAAAACAACTGAATTTCTATAAAATGTGCTGGTTTAAGCTTCTGTGATCCAGGAAGAAAATAAATGTGACAAGGAATAAGGACGTGTTCCTAATGAGACAGAGAACATCTGTGGGACAGAGGACTGCTGGCACAATGGCCCTCTGCTGCGTGGTGGAGTCCAGATGCGGCAGGGAGTCACCAGTGAAAGGTCAGATGCAGGCAGTGGAGTGAGACACAAGAAGGGTGAAAGCTGCCAAATGGCCTCTGTGTCTTTTCCTATCAGAATACTCCATATATGCCTGGGAAAGCCACCTGCACCTCAGTCCTGTGGCTACACAGATCCTTGGGTTGGGGAAGTGGTGGGATTTTGTTGCACACATGGTAGAGATGGGAGTTCTGTTGCAGAAGCCCCTGGACAGGGTGGTGATGCCCAGATCTCCCAGCCTACAGTTCTCCCTGCTCAGCCCCTATTCTCCCCAGACCAAGAGCATGAGGCACTTCTTGGAAAAATAGTAGATGTCTGTCGTTGCAGATTGCTGCTTCACAGCAGGATTTGAAGGCAAAGGAGAATCACTTTTGCGGAGTTATATTGCCTTCAGTAGGATTGGTCCCTTCCTTTGCATCCAGGTTCAAAAATCTTTCAGCTACAGACCAATTCACACTGGCATCAGAGGAGCTGAAAATTAGTTATGTCCACAGTAAGAAAATGTAGAACACGTGGGAGGAAAACCAGTAAATTTGTTTTCTGAGTGGCCTTGGGGAAAAGAGCGGGAAGTTGCTGGTGAGTAGAGCTTTTCAAGAATCAAAAGGACACTCAAAATCCCTAATTAACTTTAAAGCCAATAGCCCTGCTAGTACTACAGTTGCCTTTTGAAACAAAATTATCCAAACACTTTGTCCGGTACTTGCCATTGATTTTGTTAGGACACAGAACGTTTAATGCAGGGACAGATGTACTTCAGGAAGTTTCTCCATCAGGCACACCTTTAATTTATTAATGGAAATTAGTAGTTACTTTCTTGGAATAAGGAGTGTAATAAAGTCTGATTTCTGCCTATAATGGGCATAGTGGCCCTTTAGATCCTGGGCCAGGCTCAGCTTTTTAATGATCTTGAGCTGAGGATAAGCTCAAGCTCAGAGTTGCTGTGAGGCCTTGAAGGCACTGGAGAAAGAAACACCGGGAAACAGTTTCTCTTCTCTCCTCACTCCCAGTTAGGGAAATGAGGACACAGTAAAATATCTCCAAAGGACACCATACATAAGAATTTAAAAGGGGTATGAAAACTGAAACTCTCTGCCTCCTTCTTAGTTTCAGTAAGCAGTCATTTCCTATGCTGTCTTCCTTTTGAGATTAGATACCTTCATTATAAAATAATCTCATACTATACTGAAGGTCAGTAGTGGAGGAAGATCTTAATCTGTCTCCCATAACTTGTCTTGCTGAGAGCTGTTCCAGTTTGTGAAATCAGTTTCCCACAGCATGGGGCTTAACTAGGAAGAGGGCAGAGTATGTGCCTTCTGAAATTAAGAAGCCCTTGTGGTGCTGTTAATCAGTAACTATTTTTCCTGCATACAAACATTATATTTAGTCACTCAGCCTTGAACATTAGGGATGAAAAATTCAACAAAAGATTAAAACAGTTTAGCTTTACAGTTGTTTCATGGTTTTTCATAGTACTTCTGCCGATTGAAGGGTGTTACAGAGGCTCCATCTTTGTTCCTCTGTGAAGCAGGAAAAAGCTAAGCTTTTGGAAAACATTGCCTTACTTATCTGTGGAAATCTTTGCTTTCTAATGCTGTTTTGGAGTGTATTAGTATCACAGCTACACCTTTTTCAGTACTTCTCCAGTTTTGGAATTCTTACCTAAAGTACCCCAAAACATTCAAGTAGAAATTCCAGACAAATTTCGTGGTAATCCTCAAAACATACCTGAGTTCAGACAGAGTAAAAACATGCACCTGGCATGAGAGTAAATCCTCAAGCAAGGCTGTGGCTCAGTGGGGCTGTATGTGTGCACCTGGGGTCTAGATGAATGTGTTTGCTCTTAAACAGCTCCTGCCAATTACAGAAGCCCTGGATTGAAAGTGCCAGTCTCTAGGGCTATCAAATGCTTGCGATACATTATCAAATTAATGACACACAACTAATGATGATGGGAGAAATCTGCTCCTAGTATTCCCACTGGGAATTTTCATGGGCTGCCAAGATTTGACAGATATAAATTGACTTTAATAAAAGTCACAACGGGAGAGCTGAGACCTTAATTACCAACATGCCAATACTCAGTGAGTTTGAAAGATTTTGGGCTGAATACAATTATTATTATTAGCTTTCCTATTTTTAAAAATGGAAAAAAGGAAGAGGAAGGCACTAAAATAGAAAGAGAGATTATGGGAAAAGGAAGAGAGATGAACATGTTTATGCTTTTACGTACATTTTTTAAAATAAATGCCTGAAGGAGAAGAAGATGACCTCTTTTGTGATGACTTTTTTATATTTTCATTTAGTTTTCTCCTATCATCTGGTTGCCTGTTCTCAGTTTGTGTTCCCTGCAGAGGAAGGCCAGGCTTCCTGAAGCATTTGAAAAGTACTTGCCACAAATCCAGTCCCAAAAATATGTTTCTCGTGACTAGTGGGGTAAAGAACCTAAGAGACAAAATACCACAAGCAAGGGTTAAAGTAGTTTTTCAGTACTGCATCTGCAGTGTCACAAATGCACCACACATGACCCAAGGAAGGAACTTCTTTTACAGAGTTATTTTTTAAACTTGCTGTAGTTATTTTTAAAATTTCTGAATTGTAGAACCAGGCTCTCTGAGTTACTCTAATTCTGACTAAATAGGGTGGTACAGTGCTATGAAATCTGTCTCTGTGGCTGGTAGCTCCATTTTCCAAATCCTTAGTGGTTTTGTGGGCACAAAAAATCTTATATTGGTGCAGATATTTAGTATGGTGTGATCCTGCTTCTTCAATACATTTTTTTTGGCCAATACAACCATGTAGAAATACACTGAGATCTAAGTTTTTAAATAAATTAATTAATTTTAGAATGAATTTGTTTCAAAAGGGATAACAGAACTATAACATATGTCTAGTGAGAATTTGGAAAATATTTATCAAGACAGAATAGGTAGTGGTGACAGTCAGTCATCTCTCTGAAGAGCTTCCACATCATAGCCCCAAAAATATATAAAAAAGAGAACCATGAATACAGAAACTATTATTAAACAGAAAACTTCAGACACTTGTTTTGCATTTTGTCATTTTCAATCTGCACATGTAATTACACAACTATGTCATAATCAGTCAAAAGGCTTGTGTATGTAATTCATATTAACCATTCTTGATAACGATATGGATGTGTTTGAAAGGATGGAAAGATACTGCTGAAGGAATCTGGAGATAGAAAATGGTGTGGACAGGCACTAAAATCAGCATTCCTTAAAACAGATGTTTGGTCTCTAGCAATTAAGAATGTGAACTCCCTTTGCATTCACTAAGCTATCTCTGAACACCTACGTAAAAATTTCCATTTAAAAAGGCTTGAAATTGCCTGCTGCTTGTGTTGTAAAACAGTGATGGATTTTGGATGTCTTTGTGCCAAAAGTACAGACTTGTGATTGGATGTTCCTTTTTCTAGCTAGAATTGTACATTGCTGTATTGCTGCATCTATGCTGACTTCTGGTAGTCATTTTCCCCTGATAATTTAAAGGTTCAAGCACATCTAGGAGTTGTCCTATTAAAGAGAGAATTTTTTCTAGACAGCTACAGAATTTTCTTGATGAAGAGAAAAGTAAATCTGTATGTCATCATCCCAGAATAGCAATTTAATGAATGGCTTTCCCCAGAGGCAAGGTGTGCATGCTAAAAAATATACGAAGTACCAACCAACCCAGTACAAGTCCCTTTGGGATTTCACAAAGTGTAAAGTGTAAAGGCAAAGCAAGGACCCTGCTTGTATCAAAAACTGTCTTGAAATAAATACTGGTTTTTGAAAAGGCTTATAAGGGAGGAACTAATCTTTTCCTTTGTTTACACCTTCACTGTGTGCGTCTGCCCCCTGTTCCCCCCACCCCTACTTTTAGTGAGAGAGCAGTTCATACTTGTTATTGACAATGAGAGAGATACTCTTTTAGGATTTTCTTCATAGGAGTACTGAAAATCAGCCACTGATATGTTTATTTGGGAGCTGAGGCTGGAGCAGAGAAAATAAACATTGTCAATATGTTTGGTGTTAAGGTGAATGGCATCAGGTCCACCCAGTTTGACTTGTAAAGTCTCAGCAACTGTGTTGCTGTGTGCTGGTGTTTTAGCAGGCCATGGACTGGCCTCTAAAAGGAAGGGAAAAGTACATGATGTTTGTACAGCTGAAAACAAGATGAAAAACCACAGGCCCCGTCTCACACTCCATTAGACCCTAAAGTCCATGGAGTACTGCACTCAACACATAAACACTCAGTTTGTGGAAAACTTTCTCAATGTGTGAAAGAAGGGAACAAAGCCTGGAGTCAGAACAATGAACATCTATGTATGCAGTGAGCAGCTAGTGCAAAACGCAGTGGCAATGCTCAGTTAAACAAACAGCTGATATAGAAACACATTAGTCACATTAATAACTCCCAGTAAGGTCTCTTGGGAATGTGTCTTGATATTCCAAGAGCACTATGATGTGTGCAGTCTTTAGATAATGAAGTTATTATTTTCTTCTCACTTTTTATGAGCGGAAATAAGAAATAATGCTTCTGGTGTATGCTGGCAGAGACCTTGGCATGGGCAACAGGAGAACCTGATTTGCGTATCCTGTACTGCCAGCCCTTCTGCAATATTTTGTAAGAGTATAGTTAAGGGAAAAAAAACCAAATAGACATGCAAACTTGCTATACAGTTGTGTATATTGCAGCTCTACTCTAAACTGTCTTCATTCTGCTACCTAGAGAAATAACAAAATAGTACTGTCCTGTGTCATTACTTTGCAGTAGGAAACATAGAATATAGGGAAAATTATAAACAGGAGTGTTACATTCTGTTGTAAATAACTCTTCCTATTTTGAAAAGAGCAGTAAGAAATTTTAATATATATTTTTTAATTCTTTGGGGCTATCTAGCTACAAATTTCCAGAACCTGTACAGCTTACGAGTCAGATGTGCATCAACAGAATGATACTAAGAATTATGCTGTATGAAGCATGACCTTAGGACTAACAGGAAGGTGGCAGATGCGGTGTTTACAGTGTTTGCTGGATGAGCAGTCAGAGCAAAACAGATTTGCTTCTCCAGGTTAAAGAAAATATTAAAAACCTTTCTTCTATTCAGGCATCAGGATTGTTTTAATACCATATTTGCCAGTATTCCAGAGCACCAAATGTCTGCAAAAAACTAAGATCTCATTCACCCAGCCAGCATATTTATTTAGATAAGGAGGATCAGCCGTTTAACTCTCATGGTTAGATTGTGTCAGCAGAGAGTTTCACAGTGCACGGCCCCTTGTTCAATTACTGCACTTTGCCACTACTCTCTCACCCTTTAATCTATGTGTAAGAGTTAAAGCTGCAGCAAAGGCAGGGTGAAAGGGGCATGGCAAAAGGGAGAAAATATGCCTAAATCCTACCAGCTGCTGTGAAGAAAGAGAAGCTGCAGGCTAACAGGAGTGGACAGGCAGGAAGCAGTCACAGTTGGGAGGAATCTGAGAAAGAACCACGGAAAAGATCACTTTGGGTTTCAAAACGCCTGTCTCTTACCCCATGGGCCTCCATTGATAACAATATAGCTTCTGATTAGTTTGTGGCCAATTAAAACCTATGTATGGAGAAAATGGGACTTTTAAAGCTGCCTGTTTGTAGACAGGGAGGAAATTAAATTGTAGGTGCTGAGCTGAACTTCAGCTGAGATTTTTCAAGTATCAGTGAACATTTTACTGGCATCTTGAAACAGTTTTTAAAAGCTATACAGTAACCATGTTTTAACAGAATTATTTCATGACTGTTTTAAGGCTTGGTGTTGAAGAATTTGAGTTAGTTGGTCTTCCAATTATTAGCTCCAAATGCCAACCTTTAAATATATTTTCTGACTTCCAGAAGTACTGAAATACATCTCTTGCATGTTTGCAGGGTGCTACCATGAGCTCTAAAAATCAAGCCAATTTTCAGTCATATGTGTGTGTAGAAGAGGATTTAAACAACCTGACTGTTGAAAATCAAATGTGCTTCTCTGACTCCTGCCCAGGATCTTAATGTTTCTCTTCTAATTTCTATCAAAAAAGTCTGAATTAATTTTGGTTTAGACTTGATTCTGGAGGTCAGCTTCTCTATATCCCTTTCTTCAGCTTCACACATCATGAAAGCCAACATGCAAAAATGCACATTTTTTAAATCATTTGCTTTACCCTGGTTGGAAGCTCAGATCAAGCTTCCATTAATATTAAATAGGCAAATATAGAAAATATTATTGTTGTGTCCCAATGCATTAATTTAAGATTGATATTATTGTAGCCTTTTTAGAACTATGTTTTACAGGCAACTCTTCCCTGGGGCGCTTCAGTGTACCAGCCCCAAGGAAAACCCTCAGAATGATTCAGGGGATGCTTCACCTTAAGATAGTTCCCAATCAGAAGTACCAACGACAGTGCATCACGATTACTCTCCTCCATCTCACACAGTTTTGAGGTAATAGCAGCAGGCTGTGTACCCTGGACAGCCTCGCACTTCAGGATAGGGAACACACCTTCAGATTTGTCATCGCACTGGTGGGATGCAGCCAGACCCTCACATTATCTCAGGGGCACTGAAACAGTACCTCCTTCCCCATCCTGCCAAAAAATCAGCTCAGTGTGTGGGCCCAGAGGAACCCAGGGTCCAACTAGTGCGAGGCTGTGCCCAGCACTGGAGGGATCCTGCACAAAGCAAAGAGGGCACAGGTGACTCATGCCACCCGTGGCAGGGGGTGAGGATCCCTCCCTCAGCACCTGTGCATACAGACAGGGATGCTGCCTCATGGGCCAGTGACCACTGCTGGGGACCCCAGGGCCAGGAGCGGCCCTTACAGTGGACAAGGTCCAGCATCCTCCCCTCCCACACTAAACATGCTCTGGTGTGGGACTCTGCTTCACTATCCTTCACTATCTGGTAATTTTGGTGCCTTTATTGCAAATCTAATGATATAGTTTGTTTTGTTAATATTGCAGCAATTGCAATTATTACAGGCTTCCTAGCTGTCAGGTTTTCAGAGAAGTTTTGAAGCATGAGCATTTAATTCTTGAAGATGAAAAAATAAAAAGTGAAGTTTATTTATTTTGATGCTTAAATCCCATGATTTAAAAACCAATCTCCCAATTCAAAGATGACTCCAGAAACAAAGCATTATAAATGTACTAACATGAGGAATATTACAAAGTTTTAAAATAGCGTTTTGTTTTCCCTCTTGCATTTAGAATTTCCAGTTCATTATGGAAAAGAAAAATTAGCAGCAGACCTCTGGAAGGTTTACTTTAGTCTTCTAAGGTAATAAATGCCTTGAAATACAAAGAAATGTAAAGCAAATATTATCTGAGATAATACAAATGAATTCACATCTCAACCTATATTATAAAGTTTTGCAATTTAAGGTATATATTTGTGTTTGATTCTCTTTAGACAAAAAGGTAATGAGTGGCATTTGCTGAATAACATTTAAACATTTTTGTAATGTACCTCCTTTACTACCCCCCCCCTCTCTTTCCCTGACAGTATTAAGTCTGTAACACAGAAATCCTCACATTCTCCAGATGGTAGCATAAATTTTCAGGTCAAGTGATATTAAAAATAGATGATAGCCCAGACCTCATGAGTCTCTACAGAAAGACTAAACAGTCACAATAGGGAATATCATTGTTTTGGTTTTCTTTATGAGGTTTTATGTACTCAGCTGTTTCTTCAACGTGCTCTCAGTGCAGAGAGACCCTGATCACTCTGAATTCCAGTTCCACCTCACTTCCTACCCTTTATACTTTCTAAGCCCCGTGCCACACAAGTCAAGGGAAATATATCCACACAGCTGCACCATCAGCCCCTAATGTGCTCTGCACCGCAGATACTCCTGCCCTGCACTTCAGAGTATTTATAACCGCAAATTAGTTCTTGAATAACCTGCTCTTACAGCTCCTTTGGAGGAACACAGTCCACTCCAGGGCATTTTTTCTTTTTGATTAATGAATAGGACCTCTCTAAAAAGTCTGCTGAAAATAAGCTCTTTTAAGCACAGGAAGTTATGAAAATGCATCATAATAAAATACATCTTTGAGTAATTGTATTTTGTAGGCAGACGGTAGCTGCCAGCTAAGGGGTTGAGCTTGTCTCAGAGGGTTTCCTAGCATGTCTATGAGGGACTAATAAAAAACATGGTAGCTTCAGGGTGGCACAGAACCCCACCAGCTATTTCTTCTTTTATGTCTGGTTCTACTTGGGCCAGATCTTAAATAGATGTTTCTTGCATGGCCATGGGCATTTGTGGTTCAGAAAAACAGCTTTTCAACCATGAAAGCTGCTTTTCACACCCAAGTGGAACTGGCAAATAGCCAAACCATCTGCATGGTTCGTATTTACACAGTAATAATACTTTGGGGAGGAAAAGAAGCTCAGTGGCTTATCAGTTTCCTTTGACCTGTGCGGCTAGTACTTTGACATTTTCTTGTCAATCCACATTTGTGGCTTTTTATTTTTTCTTCAAAAGACAAAGGATAATGAAGATAATAATTCTTCCCTAATGTCCCCTTGCAGTGGGATGGATATGTCTTTCATAGGTCAACCGACCCACCCAACTAGTTAGGGCCATTCCAGGAGAAAAACACTGCTGGGCAAAACACCGAAGTGTGCTCAGGAATTGCGGTGAGGAGCTGCTGTTACAAAATAGAGACAGGTTACAGCTACCATAGCAGTTTTAGCCCAGCAGGAGCAAATCTGGTGGGCAAAAGAATCAGTGCTTAGGACCTGACACCCATTTCAGGGTGTTTCAGGTTCTAATTTCAGGGGTTTCCTTCAGCTTCAGTAAAGGCTCTGACCCCTGGAACAAAATCCTGTGAGCAGTTAGAGGTTTGATAGAGGTCTCAAGGTTTAATTTCACCTGAAAGGAATTCAGTTTGTGTGCCCTGAGTTTGCTCCACAATGTGACTCGCGTGGTAAGTGGGGCCAGGCTGTTAGATGAGTCTCTTAAAAGAAAATTCTCCTGATCTAAACCATAACATTAATATAAGCATAGCCAGCATGTAACAGAACTGAAGCAGAGTTCCCTCCTGAGATACTGCTTTTCAATTTCGATATTCTACGCATAAATTTTAAAATCTCCATTCTGCAACTAGGGGTGCATGACTGAGAAGACATGACTTCAAACACCACAGAGCATCCAAATTTGCTCAGCAAGGGCAAATCTGCTCCATGAGAGCAGGGTACAGCTCTGAGCAAAGGTGTGGCCTACACACTGTGGCTCCCCAGGCACGCTGTATAATTCCATATCCATGAGTCACAGAGTAATACCAAAATGCTCGCAGGAATTTATGCTGTGCTCCCATTTATGCTGTGCTGTACAGGAAGAGCTGCAGCTCTGCAGAAAGCAGTTCAGGGATTTTCAGTATATGTTCTGTAAGTTATGACCAGACAACACCATGTTGCCTCTGCTGAATTGCCTTAAATTTCCCTCAATTTAAAGCTATTCGAGTTGGTATTTTCCCTTAATTGCTTTGTGCAAGGGAGCTCTTCCTTACTGTGGGTTGTCCCTAATCAGTGAAGTTCTCAGTTGTAGGGGCCTGCTCTGAAGCTCATGGTTTTGATTGCTTCATTTGTACCTCCCCTTGGTTCCTGTTATGTGTTGCCCAGAGCGGCACAGCAGCCCTTTGTACCAGGATGCAGTTATCCATTGAAATCTGTGCTCTGTTCCTCTGTTTACACTTCCCCATGTTTGCTTGCTTTCCAAACTGCTACCAGACATCAGGTTGCTGGTTTTAAGTGTCTGTCAACAGTCATCACCAAATCCTTTCCCTGATCAGTGTTTTGCAGGCTGTGACTGGGGAACATACTTTCTACTGTTTATGTCAACACTCCTCTTGTTATTTACTGTTTATTTAACAGCCTAGTAATCTCCTCTATCCGTGCCTGCCTTTCATTCCAGATTTGATTCATCTTCTTCTCAAGGGTAGAAGCAGCCCTTCCTGTCTCATAGCTTTCTTGTATGCCCACTAGTTCTTCTGTTCTTCATTTTAGGACATACAGTGTAGGCTTAACATTAAAATTCAGTGTCAGTAAATATTATACAAATAACCTTCATCTTATCAATGCTGTTTTCAACAACCCTCCAGAGTGGAATATTTCTATGCCTGCTGGTACTACTTTTGCTGTGCAATCAAATGTATGAAATCACCTTCGGCATATTTAGAGCTTTGTTATCTCTTGCTCTTAAGTAACGGGATTAGCAAAGGAAAATAGCTTCAGGTGAGATCTATACAGGGCTAGAGAAAAGGCATCTGAGAAAAAAGGGTTTAATTTGTGTGGAGCTGGGGAAATACAAGGTTTGATGAGATGTCAGGAGGCTTCAAGACACACCTAAAGTTGCTCATTACATCTGCTTCCAGTTCTTTAGTAATTAAATTTTGCATGGATTAACAGTTTGGGACCAATTTGAATGTCCTTCAGTAAATACAAGAACTGTTCACAAGGGGACAATATTTCCTCTGTGAGAGAAAACTGTTTGTGGGAGGCAGGTGGAAAATTGTAACAGACATTTATCTAGCATAGTATGTATGTGTCTTGGTCATCTTACTTGTTACGTGGAAAGTAATAAATTAGAATTGATCACATGGTAAATGAACGATCCTAAATTTTTTCTGTTGGACTTTTTCCTTAATGAAATCAGAAGTTTAGTGCATGCCTTAGAAGCTGGAGGAGAAATTGGACTAAAGGAGGAAGAAAAATGCACATATTCAGCTTAGGATGGACCTTAAATATGAATAGTGCCCAGTTTTGAAAATGGACTCCTTGATCAGTATTAAACTCAATATTTAGAAAAACATCATTTCTCTATTAACCAGGCCTTATGATTTTGTGATCTTCAGTTACATAATTTTGTTGCATAGAAACAGAATTTTGTTTTGCAAAGGGGTTTGACATTCAGCTGTGTATTAAACTGGCACAAAACCTGGAGCATTAACATTTTCTAGAAACCAGGCTTCCCAAATGTCTTCTAGTTTTGGATTGATGGTTCTTCACTTGACAGAATGGAAACATTTAATTTTGTTATGGTTTGTGTGGGCAGGATTTTGATCATATATTATACAAGTATGAGGTAAACTAAGAAAAAATAAATGAAAAGTTATGTCAGAATAAAATTGGAAATATTAAATTGTGAATATAGCCTCAAGGCATATTTTGAAATTGTCAAAAGTACTGTTCTCTTTCTCGGAATGAAATTCCAGCAAAACAAACTGTTTCTGTCAAAATTGTATATTACATACACAGGATTTGCAGCAGTTTTTGCTAATAAACTTTGCAAATTTTAAATAACTTTATTTTTTACTGAACATTAGGCAAAGAAGAATGGTCTAGTTTTTGAGACAGACCCTAAACACAACACCCTCCATTGCCTCCCTTGCATAATTATTTCTTCTGATTGTGTTAGTATCCAAATTTAAAAAATGACCAAGTTGTTTTTCCCTGTGCTTGACAATTCCATAAAACAGACTGGGTAAGATAAAGACATATAAAAAGAAATATTTTGGTTAGGAAGGCAGGAGAAACGTTATTGTTTGTGTTTTTTAATATCCACCTGAGCCTTTTCCTATTTGTTTATGTGTATCTCACTTGTCATTATTGATGTCACCTGCCACTTTCATACCCTATCCAAGCTCATTTCCAGTCACCTAAAGATGGCCAGATTTTTCTTCTGACTTCACTAAGACCTACAAGGTTACAATATTCAGGCTGCTTAAATGTAAGCCTAAATACAGATATGAAGGTTTGTCTTTAAGCTACACAGACTGCAACAAGGGGAAACACAGAAGTCATGTAGAGTTTAGGAAGTACTTGCTGACTCTGACAGGTACAGGCCCACGGAGGGCTTATGCCTTATGGCATGTTCCCAGTCAAGTCAGATGAAGTTCAAGAATGTTTTGAAAAATAGTAAAGGGTGAAAATAGTTGTATAAAAAGACAACATCTTTTCCCACTGGAATTGATTTTAATTGTTTAGTAAATAATAAATGCAAGAGCTCAAACAGCTAGGAAAATTACAACAATCCAAAACCTTCATAATAAATTCTGAAGACCCTGGGGCCAAAGGATGACAGCAAAACAGCAAAAGCCAAAAAAAAAAACTCCTACGCAGCTCCTTCAGAGCACACCATGTATGTTGCACTGTTTTGAAAAGGCATATCTGAAACCTGCTTTTCTTAAGAGAGACTGTGCTTTAGCTTGGAAACATCTCCACATGGAACTTCATTAGTCTAGTCCACCCTGGTTCCTCGATGACTTTTGAGGATGTGGGATTGAACAGAAAGATTTAAGAGACTCCAGAGTGCAAACATCAGTTGTGGAATAGGACAGGACAAGATTAGGCACACTCACAACACCTGAAATATAACTGTGCGCTAGGGAGTGACAAATCATTTAAAAGGTCACTACCTATTAAATACATCTGCACATTCTCAGCCTTCCTTAACCTTTTAAAAGCCTGGGCTGCCATACTGAGGCAGCTATGAAGCATGTACACTTCCCTTTAATGACACTGAACCATAGGACATGTATTATTCCACATGCACATGACCTAAGTACTTACATATATTTAAAAATGGAAAGGAAAGGAAAGGAAAGGAAAGGAAAGGAAAGGAAAGGAAAGGAAAGGAAAGGAAAGGAAAGGAAAGGAAAGGAAAGGAAAGGAAAGGAAGGAAAGGAAAGGAAAGGAAAGGAAAGGAAAGGAAAGGAAAGGAAAGGAAAGGAAAGGAAAGGAAAGGAAAGGAAAGGAAAGGAAAGGAAAGGAAAGGAGAAAATAAGAGAAGTCTGTGGTACAAGCAAATACCACCTAAATATATTCACAGAAAACATTTTCATCTGCTATATGTTTTGATACGATAGTCTATATTTTGACTCCAGAGTGTGATGACTGTATAACATTTCACATGAATTTCATTTTTTCCTGTCAAGGTACATTATTTTAAGGGTGACAATAACTTGGCTTCAAATGAGGTGAAACCATCACAATGATAAATGAGTTTCTTGAGGAGGGCGGTTATATCCTGGGAATACACTTTGAAAGACCACACACCTCTGCTTAACTAAGCTTGTGAGCTTTACAACACCTTACAAATACTCATTCTAATGCACATGGCAGTGTAGAGACCTGAGCACTTGACTTTTGAAAATACAGTGTATGTTGCATGGGGAGATTAGTCTTGGTTTATACACTGGCCTTTTGTGCAAGTCGGCTCTTTAACAGCTGAACACTCCCTTTGGTCCCTTACTTGTTGTATGGGTACTTTTAAAATATTTTAATTCTTTTTCTTTTTTGTGTCAGATTCAAAAAACACAGGTCAGCTTTTGACATGAAACTTTTAGCTGCAGTCGTCAGGGACCATCTCATTTAACTGCTGTGTAGTTCATGTTGCAATACAGGGGAAAAGAAGTCATGCCAAATAGTATCAAATTTTTAGAAGGATTTCAAGACATCACTTTAATACTTAATGACACAAGCTGCTGAACTGATTGGGTTCTGTGATTATCTTGCTAAGACATTCTCATATCGCTCCCCTGATATTGTATGTGACCTAACTGAAACATGGAGGAAGAAGTCCTGGCATAACCCCTGGATGTACAGGAACACCGCTGCCATCCACCGTGGAAAATATGCACCATGCTGCAAGATTTACTTCTACTCTCTCAGAGCTTTTTTTTAATTGTCGAAGTAATGGCTCGGTAAATCTTTGAGAGTTGCATCAAAAAATACCTGTGTGATGCTTTACTCCATTATATGTTTCACACGATGACTTTAAATAAACTAATGGCACAGTTAAAGATAGCATTTTTTCTTAGCATTCATTTTCTTCAGGAGATGCCTGAAGGACAAACAGATTTCATTTTTCTTATGATTAAATACTGAAAGGATGGTAGAACTGGTATGTTTGGTTATGTACTTTCTCTAGTAGTGTTCTGGACAGAAATTCTAAATTAAGCAACAGATTTGACTGAGATACCCAAATCCCTATTCCTAGAGCACAACCTCTGATAAATACATTTTTCTTGTTCACTTAGTCTCCCTCTATATTCATGCCTTAGGAGGATGCTTTCAGGGCTAAACTGACCTAAATATAATGCAAAAGGAACCCAACTGTCAGGAGCAGTTTTTCTGAGAAACTCAGTCTTCTGAGCTGCTCAAAAACTTTTTAAAGTATTAACGACAGTGGAGTCTGAGAGCCTCCCAGGTTCCCATTTCTCTGTGGTGAATAACTAGGTTAGACCAGTGCTGATGCATCGGAGCTGTGTAAGCCCAGGGAACTCATCTGCTTGAGCAGTTGGGACCCTGGATGCAATGGGAACTGCTGTGGCACTCTGACTCTTGTGCAGTAGAGCTGCAAAGCCTATCCAGGGATATTAGGAGTCAACCAGGATCTGGAGGCAGTAGAATCATTGGAGATTTTTCTCTGTGTGGTCCCAAACCCCCCTTACCCTGGCCAGTAGCAAACTGGTCATATTTGGAATCAGGGTTTCCACTGCCAGGAAAGCTTTGAAGTTAAGGAGGAAAAGTTTTCACAGTGGGACATCTCCCTTCTGAATTGCAGCATGTCAACACTTTCAGAAGTGAATGCAAACCCTCTCCTCTCTGCAGGTCGTCTCAAACCCTCCCCATACCTTTTGACAAATATTTAGAAAATGTTTGAAAGAAGGGAAAGGAAAAGAAACAGATCTCATACAAAACCTTGGCTTGAAAGAAATCATCTTCACGTGTGTCTCTCCTCTTTTATTGTTCCTTTCTGGCACTGACATCAGATTTGGAGTGCTCCGGGGAAGACTCGAGGGGCCCTGGCTAAGCATGCCTGGCGGTGCAGCCTTCCCAGACTTCCTGACCCCTCAGTTGCGGGAGCAGGGCCCCCTGTGTGCTCCTGGCTGGAAGCCTCTGAGTCGGTGGCAGCAGCACCTGCCACTGCTCCCACTGGGACAGGTTTGCTGGGCGAGTGGTAGAGCCCTGTGTGCTTGCAGGAGACAGGAGACACTTTGAGACAGCCAGAAGTGGGAAATCAGACTTAGCCCAAACACTCACTTCTCCTTGGACACAACCTATATATATTAAAAAATATAAAAGTCTACATGAACTTTCTTTGTTGTTTGTTTATGAAGGATGGGGCCTGCCCATGGGGACTTCTGCCAGATAAAACACAGGCAGGTGCTGTGCAAACTTCCCACCGCAGCTCAGCCAGTGCCCCTTAGTCCAGGCTGGTTGTGGTCTCAGGGCCCTCGTGATGGACGGAGTGGTGTTTTTATGAAGTGCTTGATGGCGGCTGCCGCCTGTTCCCACTTGCTGTACGCCAGGAGAGCAGAACACTGAGCCATTCTGCCCCAAGTGCCTGCACTAACACCCATCAATTAGCACCTGCTTTTCAGGGCGGCCTCTCCCACTGCCCAAACGTACCCACGCAAGTGCTCCTGGCTGCTCACACCTGCCGAGGCGAGCCCTGCGTGCCACACACAGGCAGTGGGTGAAGCTAGGTCGAAAGCTGATTGTAAATCAAGCCCTTATTTTACCTAGTTTCATCCCACTCGCTGAATAACAACTTTTGCATTGGCATGAGAACTGGGCTGATGGCCGCCAATATTTGGACTGAAAGTGGTATTCATAAAGCTGAGCTCCTGGCTGGGAAAGACGGCTCAGCATTGCAGCCGGCTGCTGCAAGGGGAATGCTGCCTCCTGCCAGGGTGTGCTGGGCTCAAACAAGAGCTGCAATCCAGAGCTGCTCTGCAACTATTTGCTTTTGGAGTGTCGGGGTTTTTTTTGTGAAAATGTGACAGGTGGGTTTTTTTTAGAGATCTGCCACCAATACTGACTGGAAAATATCCACGTTTTCAGGACGAGGACTTTTCCAGGAGTTAGCTCTGAGCTTTTTTGTAACAGCAAGTCCCCAGGTGCAGCTGTGCCTGGAGCGCTGATTCCTGATGACAGTGGTGTGAAAGGCTGTTTCTGCAGGGTTTTCTGAGCCTGTGATAGTCTTCTGAAAAGCCTGAATTTCTTGGCACCCCTCTGCTGAGGTGGAGTCCAAGCTGGTATAGCTCTTGCAGAATCAGACCCAGAGGCTTCTATGCCTTTGACTTCAAAGCATTACAGCATCTGTTCAGCTAGTTCATCCAAAAGAAATGCAGTTTGTGTGCTCTGAGATACTCCACAATGTGAATCAAAGTGCAGTTAAGTGGGCACCACCAAAAGATTGCCTTGAGAAATGTTCATTCCTGACCTGAACTAAACCACCCTTTGAAACATCTCTAAGGCTATTAGGAAGATTATCTTTCTATATTTAGACCATGTTGAGTACCCCATCTGTGCCTCAGTTTGGCCTTTTCGGGCTTTGAACACCTTAGACTTTCCACTGTAGCCTAAAAATTCTAAAATATGTATGATGTGCCCTTTATCCAGCGTCAGTGGCAGTGCCTCCTTTGCTGTCCTTCTTCAGTGGAATGACTTTGCTGCTCTATCCTTCTTCCCTTTTTTTTTTCTGATGTACATCCATTTCTGCCCTTTCATATTTTCCTTATTTCACCCTTTCTCACCCCTTTTTTTCCTTGTTCTTCCTGATCTTCAATCTAATCTTTTGTTTAGGACTGACCTTTCTAAGTAAAGAATTTATACATGCCCAATATAAGTAATCTTAATACTAACTTCCTACTACTCATCATAGCTGCTTTTTGATATGCTGATTTTTTTTTACCTTATGCTGAAATAATTGATTTTTGGACAGACTTGTAATTTCATTTGCTTATTTATTTATTTATGTACTTTGACTGTTTATAAATGTAAAATACTATGCTGGCAGTAACATACCTGAAACTAACTTTGCAAGTGTAGTTCAAGAGAAGGATTGGAAATATTGAGGGAAGACACTAACTTGCAGCTGGTCAGGAAATAGGTTTTTTTTCTCTTTGGGGAGAGTTAAAAACAATAAGGCTTTTTAATCATCTAAGTATTTCTTTGGTTATGTTGGAAAAAAAATCTCCTGAAAAGAAAATGTTAGCGTTTATAGGCATTATTTTCATAAAGAACTTCCTCAGTAATTTTGTCAGAATGAATGCTATTCATGGAGTTTTACACTTCATCAAAAAGCACCTTTCCATTAAAACCTCTGATGGAAATTCTTGACCAGCTTGAGTCAAAAAGTTCATCCTTTTTTAACACAGCTGCCAATGTACTTCTTGGTCATTGTGATTTTACAATTTGGTCATTAGATGGTGCTCAAGAGATTAAATTCATGCTTTAGATTGTTTTTCCAGTTTTTGTTTTAAGAAGCTGTAGACGCAGATTCTGTTTCTTTCTTCAGAAAACATATGTAATGTGTATCTCTGCACTAAGCAGTGGAAGATTTACTCATCGTTTTGGTGGTATCGAAGCCTTTACTGATTAGCTAGTGTGATGGAGAGCAGATACTGAGAACTACTACACTGTTAGACCCAAAATGAAAATATAGTCACTTTTTGGCTATGTCAATTAATCAATAAAATTGTCATATTAAAATTAGGGGGCTTTTGAAAAAGATCTAACAAGTGCTTCTGTCATGGTGTGAGACACATCTGAAGCTTGCTTCTTTTGGTTAAAAGCATTTAAAGAAATTCAATAAACAGGGCTTATAAAAATATTTCTGCTCTCTATAATGCGTACAAATTTTTTTAATGATGAAAAAGTTTTCACTGTGAACCAATCATTTCCGTGATGATTTTATTAGGATAAAGGCCAGAAAAAAAAAAGTTATTTTTTAAAATTTACCATGTTTCTAATTAACACTCCAAAGTGAATACACCATGAAGATTGGTCCCTTCACATAATGTAACTAAGTACTGCTGTGTGGTTTTAATTACTATAAATATGTGAGGGATGGTTGTTTTCACAGCCTTTTCTCTCAGTTCTGCTCATAGCCACGTTATAGTGTGCTGCATGCAGACTTTTGATCTTGTTATGTCTCTGCTTTGAGCTGCAGATTCCCAAAGTGGGAGTGCACCATCTGCCACACAGACTCTGAAGGACAAGGTAATACAGATGGAGAGTGCTGGAGTGGTACCACAAGGAACTGTGCGACCTCAAAAGGTATTGACTTGGAGATACGAAGCAGGGAAATATATCCTGCTCACTTTTTCCTCACATCTTTATTAAGCCATTGTTGCAAAAAAAGACATTTTTTCCACAGTATACTTTATCATTGTTATGTTCTGAATGGTGTCTATGAGGAGAAAAGTCAAATGAACCTGTTATTTTTTTCCCTTCTTCTGTGCCTGTGAAGCGTGAACTCTAGGCTGTGCATTTGAGGAGTACAATTTAGAAAACAGCCGTATATGCATTTGTTTGCCATGCAATTTGGTTGGTTTTGTTGAAAGTGTCAGATTTTCCACTGATATACCAGCAGAGATTTAATATTTATCCAGGATTCTCACACAATAAACATTTTAGCATTTGACATTACCACTATTTTCCCAGGTTTAAAAAAAAAAAAATTATTTTATTTTGCTTTTGCCTGTTGCATATTATAAACCTAAAATAATGTTGGTAACAAAATACCAATGACGTAGTTGCCATGAAAAGATGTTGAGAAAATATTGCCTATAGCCTTTTGTTCAATCAAAATCCATAAAAGATCAAAAAATTATGGGTATAAGGACCTTTCATGGCATTAAACAAAGACTAGAAGGTAATTAGCACCTGATATGAGGATATTTTTCCCTGCTGACCACCTCAATTTGCTGGCAGAAAATATTAAGTCTTGAATGCATTTTCATGTTAGCTGTTGAACATAAAGCTACACAGATAAAACCTCAAAATTATTCTTAAGGAAGAGTAGTAGTCATATGTACTGATTAGGTGGAAGATATAGCTAACATCTTAATGGAAAATATTCCATACTGAAACTTATCCTGAAACCATATGGAGATTCCCAGTTAGTGCCTTCAGTAATTTGGCTTTGCTCTGTGATGGTGGTTGTAAATTTAATGTCATAGAGATCAAAAACTACATAGCTTGCATTTTTATTATGCTGTTTAGTCCCACTTTATCCATTAATTTCTAGGTAAAAATCAGTGGGATAATGTTTCTTTAACAGGCAAGTAGAACTAAGATCATGCTTGGGAGGGGAGGGATAAAGGTCTGAAAGGCATTTGTCAATGTCTGTATCATGTCAATTCACATGGTATACATCAGTTACGATGGAAAACTTTTCCAAAAAAGAACACTGAAATATTTCCCAAATACATCTAGATTCTCAGCTAATTTTATTTCCTTCTGGAGACTGATTATGAGAATAAATTTAATTTTCTGCATTATTCTAGATGAAACTAACTTGGTGTTCAGTTTCTAGTGTTGTTGGGGCTTGGTCCATTACTGGACTTGAAACTTAGGAAAAAAACCTAAAAAAACCTGTTCATGGTTCCTGACTGTGGTTGTTTAAGCTATGGCAAAGGGAAGCAGATGTATTGCATATTAGCTAGAACATGCAGCTTCTCTTCGTGTTCCAAATCAGCTAGTGTGAATAACTGCAACCAAGCCTGGCAGTGACAAATATAACAGTTAGATTGACTTGTCCTCTCTTGGAAATGATGATGAACATTTCTCAGCAAGTTAAATGTGAAATTCTTTTTCATCCTGATAAGCACACATTTCCAGCTACTGGGGATTTGTCATCCAGAGGTGTATGTCAATGCTGACATTTGAAGATTTCACAGCTGCATAAACTGAGAATAAAATATGTAATTGAGTGCAGAAGACATGTTTGGCACCTAAAATCATTTTCTCTCATACCCTTTCCCATTAGTCTCCTTAAGTATTAAAGACCAAAAGGTTCAATGAGAATCTATGTGGGAACTCTACAGATGAAGACACTTGTAGGGGAAGATGTGTAATTCATCTTACAGATGTTTTGGGGAAAGGAAGGACTGCTCACTAAGGGGCCTGTCCTGGTGCATCAGTCACTCCTGTTGCAACACGTGAGAATGCCAGAAAAACCTTATGGGTCACTATTAAATAATAAAGGGAAAGGAGGAATTCTGGACTCAGTGTTCACCCACAGCCTGTGTTCACCCTCTCCAAGTTCAGCCCCTTAGCTGAAGTATCCATTTCCCCAGTGCTGCCCATGCAGTTCAAAGGAACAGTTACCTCCAGGTGGCAGTTCAAAGGACAGAGAAGTCTTCACCCAAATTAACACAAAACAAATAAGTGCTTCTGTTTATTCATGGTGCAAGATGGTTGTTGTTGAAAACAATCACTTAAGGCCAAAACCTATTGTCTACAATCCATTATACCAAGTATAATTTATTAAATTAAAGGCTTAGGGAAAGGGCTGTGTTTGATAAATCTAAGTGAAAGACCACAGCTCCAAAATACACAAGAATAACAAATTGCTCAAAAATATTAAAGACCAGGCTGTTTATTTGTTTGTTTGTTATTTTTGTAACCTTCACAAAAAAATTAAAGCAAAAAGTTCAGGGTAATGGAGAAGTCAATGAGAGTTTTACCATAGTTGTTATTGTTGAAAGAGTGAGAAATATTTTTGTTGTCAGGTATGGAAGTACCAGAATGTGTCAACAAACATTAAAGCTGTTGCCCTCTTTTTTTTTTTGTTTGTTTTGTTTTGTTTTGTTTTGTTTTTAAAGGTGAGAAAGGCACAGAATAATTTGAGAAAGTCAAATTACATAAATCGCCAGGAACCAGCAACTCTATTTTGAGGATTTTGGATGAAATGTAGTGCCAAGGAAAAGAAATAGTGGTGAAAACTTGCAATAAATAATTGAAAGTTTTTTGGTAGTCTAGAAAGATAAAAAGTTGAGTAAATATAAAATAATGCTAAGGGGAATTTTGGAAAGTACAGACTGAATGCCTTACTGATGTGTATGTAGTATATAGATGTTTTAAGATCAAGGTCATGCCAAGACAAATCCTGCCTTGAAAGCTTTTACATTTTTCACATCATAAGAGAACAATATTAGGTTCCACTTCCATAAAAATATTCCCATTCTTACTTGCTGACACACACTTCATGAACTCTCTTGTGGTTCATATTCCTCCATTACTGTAAAATACACACAGGCAAGAATGACCTCTCCTAGATGGAAAAGTTACTGACGTGGGCGTCTAGCACACAACACAACCCACACCCAGTGACCATTGGAAAAGAGAGTGCTGTCCGTTCCACAGCTATCTACAATGTTTTCAAGTTAAAACACTTCCAGGCTTGGATCCTCTTTAACAAATGATAACTTAGAAGCAGTAAATTACTCACATTATTTCTCAGTAGACTATAACCAAATGTGTGTTCAGAGTAACCCAACCCAAGTGAACTACCCTTAAAAATGCAAGCCAAGCTGATCTAAATGCTGGGGGTTTGGAACGGATGAAAGAAGGTTGTGAAAATACGATCCTTTCAAGGGAAACAAGACAATCAAAATGCACCCTGCCAATCAAAATACCCTGTCCTGATCCAAAACAAATTAAAGACAACACCCAAATGAGCACTGTACATTAAACTTGCATAGCTCCATCAAGATGTATTGTCTTAAATCCTTGTTCACATCCAGTCAGGGCAAGACTGGCAGCACAGATTTCTGGGTTAATCCTGAAAGAATGAAAAATCCTTAATTTGAACTGGCATTAAGGATTGGCCCTGAAAAATGCTTCTCTGTGGCATGTTGAAAATGGGACAAGAAAACAATAGTTAGAAAGAATGGAAAAAGAGCAGAAGGATCACTTTCAGCTTTAGTTAACGCCAGTACTTGTGCTTGAGGCACGAGCTCTGGCATGCCCCAGGTCAGAGAGAGTCCAACTGCGTTACTTCTGTGCGTCGCAGAAGTGACTTCGGCATCAGGAAAAGAGCTGCTGGCTGAGCTCGCTGGCTTCTTTGCAGAGGGAACACGGCAGGAGCCGATGGTACCGGCTCACGTTAGCTTGGAGACACAGGAAGAGAGAGGATGCTCTGGTCTGACTCCTAACAGGTTTATTGTGAGAAGTTTCACAACCCAAACAAGCTTGGAAGTGGTGGAAGGCGGCTTGTCCTCAGTTTATAGAGAGTTTGAAAACCATGGTGAAAGGGGAAAACCAACCAATGAGTTACAAGCCAGGGGGAGGATACAATGTAACAAGAACCACTGGGGGAACTGAGAGGCGGGAGTTATAACAGAGAACCAATGAACGACGGAGTAACCAGGAATTTTCCCGAACCAGGGGAGGTGGCTTGGACCTGGGCTCCGCCCAGGGGGTGCATCTTAGGCTTCTGAGCCACCCCTCAACCCACCCTCTGAGTCTGCCTCTTCGGGAAACTCGATCCAGGGGATGGGCTGGGATTGACTGGCATCACGCTCCCCCAGCCCCGCAGTGGGCTGGGTCACCGCAACGTTTAGCGTTTAATGGCAGTTGGCAGTAAGGTCAGCATGGATGATATAACACCAAGTTGGATTTTTCAGAGAAGGAAGCTGGAGGCTATTCTGTTCCCCTTCAGGTGCTTTTGGATACTTGCTTCTTAGGTGGTTCCAGCTGTACTTTGTTGTCCCTTACAAGCTTCTGTTACCCATTTCACTTTACAGCTCCAGACACCTTTTTTACTATTTTTTTTGACAGTCTGCAATTTATGATAATGAAATATTTCACTCTCTCCCCTCAAATTTTATAAATTCAGTTTTGCCTCCAAAAGTGTAGCTCCTCTTAAAAAATAAAATACACAGATACTTTTGCTCTTGCTTTGGTACTTCTCACTTACCATTTTAAAAAATGCTTCCAAAAAGCCTGCTTATGCAATGGTCCTCATTTTTATTTTTTCTTTCACAGAAGCAAAACAAAAGTCCTACTGTTGTGTGTGAAACCTTTCTATATTCCATGCAAGGTGCCCCAGATCACATTTTTGAAGTCTTTCACTTATGAAAGAGAGTAACTTTTTTTCTTCTTCAGACTGAATTCTGACCTCGATTCTCAACAAATAAAGTACATGTGGTTGACTCTGCTTCTGTTGACTCCCCACTTCACACACTGGGATGTATTGATTTTTCTCTGAATGACAGTGGAATGCGTATATTGATCTGGTACACCTGGCAAGATGTAGCTGGTGTTCTAGGAAGTAGATCTGCTAAAATTATCAGGATTTCTCAGAGTTAGTGTCTGCAGAGGAGTATAGAGATCGCTAATGAAATCTTGCTTGACTAGAAATAGTGGAACAATTGAGTTTAATCTTGTCATTTCTGATTTCTTTTCAACACTGGAAAGCAGCTCTTCTCAAGTGACAGCTCCAGATCTCATCGCAGGGGGTCTGATGCTGGTGCCGTGACCTTCCTAGAGAGAGCGTCCTGCCCTGAACAACTCTTCCAAGGGTGGTGGCAGGCCTCTCTGGGCAGCAGGGGAATTCAGCAAGTGTAGCAACTTCTCTGCTACAAGTGATACCAGCTCTCCTGATTCAGCTCTTTGTGAAATCACCCAAGGCGAGCTCGGGCACAGAGAGACAGGAACCTCGTCTGGCTGTTCCACAGAGGTGGCTTTTATTGTCCAGCAGCCCCTGTGAAGGAAAGGCCAGGGACAAAGGCTCCCTGGGTTAGGGGCAGAAACAGGGGCTTTTTATGGGAAAGGCAGGGAGTGGGGTAGAAACCAACTAGCCAACTGGGTACAGGCTATTACCATATAGAAACAACACATGCTGGGGGCGGTTCACTTTGTCACCATGACCCAGAGGAAGGTTGCTTATCTTTGGGGAAAGTCTTTTTGCCTTCAGGCCTCTGTTCTCCAAGGGAGTGCAGAGGGCTCTTGTGCCAAGGGCTCACAGCCCTCCACAAGATCTGCCTCATTTTCTCATCCCCTACTAAAACTGCTTCAGAGATATAGAAAAGCATGTTTTTTCCATCTTGTTTGTTTAAAGAAAGTAATGAAGGAAGTGTTGCCTGTGTTGGGGTGGGCTTGCTTTTTTTCATCTAGCCAGAGTAGCTTGGCGCACCTGTCAGAGAATGAAATATTATATTTTGTGACTTAAATATTTTCTTAAAGGACTTTTAAAACTTTATTACAAAAGCTGCAAAGAAGACTACCACACCCTGACTGAGGCCTTACACTGCTCACTGATGAAGATAAGATAAAGTAACAGGGGCTGGGGACATTCACAAAGCACAGGCTTAACACCTCCAAGGTGGAGACCACAGCCCCAGTGCTATCAGCTGCCAGGCTCACATAGACCCTCCACCAAAGGGTGGGAGGAGGAGAGGCTTTGGGTATCTGGGAAAAGCCTGTGGTCAGAGGTGCAGTGACTGCCCATCCTCCCCTGTGCAGGGGAGCCCAGCTGAGGGGTCCTCACTGGGGGGGGGAAGCTCATCCACAGCAGAAGGGGGTGACATGGCCCATCACAGGGGCCCCCCTCAAAGGGGTCCCCAGACCCTGCACCAGAGCACCAGAGATGATGCAACAGACCCTCAGTGTTGCAAGGGACAGTGTCAAGCCAGCCCCTGCAAGAGGAGGCACGTGGGTGTTCCCACCTGGCCCAAAGTGTACATTAATCCACGGGATTCTGCCCTCTTTGGCGTGTGGTGTGCTGGCGTGTGGCGGCGTGGCGGAGCCTGTGGCGGTGTGGCCACGGCAGCGACGGGGGACCCTCACCCCAGCAGAGCAGATGGAGGGGAGCAACGAGACGTCGTTGGGACCCTCGGATGCTTCCACCTAACCCCTGTCACCTCTCCCTGTTCCCCCATCCCCCATGCACACTTGTTTTTTTCATTTCTTTCTTTCTTTTCTCTTCCCTTCTCTTTGCCTCTTTTACTATTAAATACAATACATCCGTTTTTTGGCATCAACATCTAACCTTGTTTGGTTTTAATCTCATTTCTGGGAATATTTTGAACCTTCTAAGTTCTTTCCAGTTTATGCACTTAGACTTAGCTTTCTTTGCTTTTCTGGGTTTAAACTGGGCCATAACAGCACCTCAGCTTGCTTATCCCAGGCAACTGGTGACTCCTGGGGGCCTCCCCCTGTTTTTCAGTTTTCCTGCAGTTGTTTGATTCTGCTCAAAATTTTTACTGTTCTGGTAATTGGAAGACAGATTTTAGGTTGCCCGGTGATGTTGGCATAACTGTTAAAATGGAGAGTTCAGAGTTTTAACAAGTGAACCTCAGAAGAGTATTCTGAGAAGGGGCAAATTAGCAATATCTTTTCTTTCTTCTCTCTTTTTCCATACAAACTCCTGCCAAGTTGACCCTATAACTTCATCATGATAGCAGTTCATAAATTATTGTATTGTCATTCCAAATCCACTAGATCAGGATACTTTAGAATTATTTTCTTTGACAGTATAGATTTTTTTATCAGGAAAACTTGTTAACACTCAGAGTAATTACCCACAACAAACAAGCTATCTTCAGACAAGGAAAGACTATGATAATTCAAAGGACTGGAAAATTAAATGGGTCAAAGTACGTGAAGATAACATCAGATGATCATTTTTCTTGCCAAAAAGGCATTTGAGGCAAATATTTAGAAAACATTTCTGTTTCATCTTGGTTTTAGATTAGCACTTGCAATTATGTAGACACCGTTTGTTGAGATAAGTTGTTTCTTTTCTTTTGTGGCATTTTGAACTTTAGATTATTAATTAGATTATGTTAATGATTAAAAATTTAGATTAAAATAACAAAATCAAAAAATATTAAAGCTATATATTATAAAGGTGGTGCTCTATCTTATAACTACATAGGAACCTTCATAGCAAAAATGTCCTTTAGGCACAAGACAGAAAATGAATACATTGTAATAGATAAATGTCTATTACTCATTTAATTGTTGTTTTCAAGGGTGAATTAAAAGAACTTCCATATACTTTTTAAGGAAATAACATCCTTGGAATATCTTCTTTATGTATAAGGAAAAACGTAAGTTATGTGACAGACCATCTTTTAAAGGATGATCTATGCAAATTACAGACAAAAAAGTCCAGTAGACTAGTAAATATAACTGTGAATGAGACTTAGTTTAAAATGAAACAGGATGTAAAATGGCAAAACACCTTGAAAATTATGAATGTTCTTAAAGTGATAATTTATTTTTTGGCTTAGAAAGCCTATTAAATTTATTTTGAATGCCCTTCAAAGTACTCAAAATACTCTTAAAAGCTGGCAAATAGATCCCTAGTATTTTTTTACCATGTGGTGGATTGCAAGACTACAGTATATGGAGAACATTGCCATTGAAGAATGTACAGAAAGCCATTGATCTCTGCCTGTAAATAAAATGAGGAAAATAATAAAATGATGGGGAGTTAGGGAATATGGTGTGGCTTTGGCCTTATTATTTTACAGGGTGATGTACAGAACAAAAAAACTTAGCCAGTTTCTGTGTCTGTGTGGTCCAGCTCTCAGCTGTGGTCTGACTCAATTGATTTCATGCTGCATTAAGCTGTCTGTCTCATATTCATGGAAGAAGAAAAAAGCCCAACCCTGGAATATGGCACAACACTGTATAGGACATCTCTCTGGTTGCACCAAGTGTATTGTAAAGCATGTGAAGTAACAGAAATTTCTTGCAATGAAACGATATCTTGACTTGTGGAAGTAAAAAATGTTGTAGTTTAAATGAGCTGAGAAGGCCTGTTTGAGTGAATGTTTCAGAGTATCTGTTTTCTTTCTGAAAATTGACATTGAAGAAATTTCCACAGACTCTACCCACTAAGCACTGACATACTCAGTGTTTTTGCAGGAATTGCTTCAATTCCATATTATGTGTTTAGGTCAAAAGTACTTACCTGCAACGTAATTTTGCTATCATTAACAACAGTGCAACTTCTACTGAAGCCACCATGGCATATTGCACTTGATGAAATATCAATTGCCAGTTTCTGAGGTTCTGTCCTCATTCCTGGTTGCTCCCCAAACATGCTTGGTTTGACACGAGAGGTGCTTGTGCATGCATTTTGTTGTCAGGAATAGCCTTTGTAAACTCTTGCAAAGAGATGCCAACCACTATGATCCTGTCTGAAAAATTAAAAATGATAGAGCTTGAGGGAAACTCTGCTTGCTTCCTATATAGTTTTCTGTGCTTTTGTCCCTTTAAAATAACCTGAGCATGCAGTAATGCTCAGTATGACTTTTACAGTGATGGTCATGAAGGCTCGAGCCAAAGAGCTACCTCTGAGTCCATTAATTTTTTTCAGCCATTCATTTAGATAAATGATCCAGCACTAATCACTGGTCCTTAATGACACCTCTAGCTCTGATTTAACCTGTTGGCTTTCAGAATATGCCTAGTTTACCAGCAATAAGAAACTACAAGATTACCAGTCTGTCTGGCTTCTCCCTGCATCTTTCTCTCTAGTTTTCCTATATATTAAAAAAATTATATTCTTACTAAAAAGCAAGCAGTGCATATAACTTCTGTAATAACTCTAGGGAATGCTGGTTATCAAGGATTCCCATTTTTTCTGTAGCCTCTCTCCAGTATTCTGTTTCATATAGTTTTACAGCCACAGATTTGGAAATCCAGAGGCTGTGACTGAAAAAAACGGTGATGAAAGCTTGGGCTCAAGATAAAAGCCAAAAATTAAACAAAAGGAATGGCTCCTTACCACAAGTAGTTTTTCAGCTTAGCAGTGAGGAGGTGCTGACCAGGGATACTGCTTACCCAGCTCCTCTAGTTGCTTAGCAATTAGGTGGTTTGTACTGCATGAGCCATCTATCGTCTGATCTCCCTAGGATTTCTTACAGTACACACTGTAGTAATATTTGGGAACCAACAGAGGTTGGTGGTTCATTTCTGTGGCTACATAAAAGTTGGATCAAGCCTTTTCTGTGTTGTAAGCAAATATGGATCCAAATTAATTCTTGGTTATGGCCAAGATGAGTAAAAAGTCCCATGAAAGGAAAGCTCAGTGCTGTTGCAGAGTGAGATCTCAGCAAAAGATGGTATAGGGATGGGAAAGGTTGATGGGAATGTGATTTGGGAAAAATTAGCAGAGGTGGAGTTGGAGGATGGCCCTGGGCTTTTGAAGGCGGGGGGTTGGATTAATTCCTAATTTTTTGCCTTTCTTCTTGCGCATCCATGAGTCCAACCACCTCCTCACCCTTTGACGGTAGTAAGAGGGAGCTGATGTATGTCTGCTACCTAACAAGGTGCCAGTCTGTATCTCCAGCTTTGGGCCCTGTGCCACTGCTGTCCTCACCATCCTCTTCAAGCAGGTATAGCTCCCTTTGAGCCAGTGGCTGTGGATGAGGTCTACACTTTTTTTCTTTGTTCCTCTGTTCTCTCCCTATCTAACTCACAATCCTCAGTGGTGGCAGAGACATTCTCAGTGGCAGGTCCAGACAAAAAGTTAACCCCAGTATTTAAGTGGTTCTGCCATTGCACAGGACTGATCTTACAGAAATGGCTCAAACATGGCTACACAAATGCAATTCAGACGTAATTTCATATTTGCCTAGTGGCTATTGGCTAAAGCACTACAGCAAAGCAATGAAATAGAATATAGATAGATAGATAGATGTCGATTCAGTTCCTCGCTCGAAAATATTGCTTTGGTTTGTTTTTTAAGTAATGATAAAAGTCATTGCTGGAAAATGGTTTTCTTTTTGTTTTTCTCTTTTGAGAAATCATGTGTGCCCACTAATCTCCCACCACACGTCCAAGAATCCAATCTTTCTGTTTCTTCATGGTTGCTTTGACTTCATTTGTGTCCAGTACTTTGAAAAACCAGCTTCTATCAACAAGCTCCATGGACTGAACAGTCCAAAGCCTAATCCCCTGCAGCCTGGGGTGGATTATCCAAGCTGTGAATCACTGTTGCTGAGGTTCCTGCTGCAACACAGTGCCCTGCAGAGCTTGGCAGAGTAAATGCTGCTTGCCAGTTTCTTGTGGCTCTTTAGAGGTGCTATTTGCAAAAGTCGACTTACTACAGTTTTAAATGCACCCAGCCAACTTGTGACTTTTGTTATCAACAGCTATGATTTTTGAATGCTTAAGTTCTCTGTCATAACCTGCTAATATCCTGTTGAGAGCTGACTGAATTAAAAAAAAAAAAAAAAAAAAAAAGCAGCCCACTAAATGTGATGACAGAAAAAAACAGTTGCCTAGTAAGAAAATCAACTTTGGGAGCGTTTTTAAAGGCAAAAAAAAGCCAGAACTGTAAATCAGAAGCTCTAATCAACCCACAATAAGTCCCCAAGGGGCTGTAGGTTAAAATAGGTGCCCTAAAAAAGAGGAGACAAAGGGAGCACAGAAGATACAGCAGAACACAGTAATTAAGAATAGAATGAGTACCCATACAGGCAACCTAAAGACAAAAATAAAAAGCTTGAGTATACTGAAGACCAGAAAGCAGTGAAGTCTGAGACCAGCCAAATAGGCTCTCTGCAAAGTCTTTTCAATTTGACAGTGCTGTCATTCCTTGCTAGTGAGAAGCTGTCTGTGGCAATCTGAGGAAAAATACATGTGAGGAAACTGTGCATCTGGTATGTAAAACCTGTTTTTCTCAAAAAGCTTCTCCCCTGCATGTGTTAAATAATGTATTGCTGTGAGCAGCAGGAGGAGCTGTGGAATTCCACTGAGTGCAGCTGGGAAGGTTTTATGCTTTTAAAATCCCAAACCTTCTGAGCCTTGTAAAACCCTCTTAACAGTTCAATTTTTTTTTCTCCAAAATCATCCACAGCAGGCTATGTATCCATCACTGTCTCATGCTCTAGTTACAACTATCATGTAGCAACTGCTCTGGGAGCTGCCAGATACAGTTGGATTTACCAGCTTTGTTTTTAAACACAGGAGACTGAACTCAGGGAAAATTCTTTTTGCTTTTCATGATGCAATTCTTTCATAAGCTAATCACAGTGCCAGGATATACTTTCATGATGTAGTGTCTTCTGTTTGGTACCAAAGAGCTGTACCTCAAATAGAAACAAAACATTGCATAGTGCTAGAATGTGATTTTGTGATTTATCTCTATCTAAGGATGTCCCATAGGCATAGTTATTACAGACAGCACTTCAGTAGCTTTTAAACTCAGTGGCCTTTACACACTATTTCAGTAGTCCCATAGCTAGTCAATGCTATATTTAGGAACTTTCTGAAATTTCTGATCTTTGTTCCTATCTGTGAAAGAGTCAGTAAATGCATAGCTATTGAGGTGTCTGTGGCAGATTTTGTTTCTGTATTTTCCAGTGATTTTTTTAGCCCATGTTGCTTTGTGTGAGAGGATGAGAGTGCAGAAAGATTAGACAATGCTTGCTTGTGTTATTGTCTGAAACAATCAATATATGTGTTTTTTGTAGTCATTGTTTCTTTTGAGTTTGCCAGCACTTATTATGCCTCAGGAAACATCATCTTGCTAAAAAGTACCCTTGTGTCAGTGAATATAAAGCAGCAAAAAATAGTCAAGAGAATATGCCTTTCAAGTCTGGTATATTTTAGAATTAGTGGGACAGGTTATACTTGGACCTTAATCCACAGCCATACTTTCTATTAAGAGTCTTTTAGCTTTCTTTGTCATTTTAAAATGCCTAAGAATGCAGATTTGTTTAAGATTTAATTGGAGAGATGAGAAAACTAATTTTACTTTGAGATAATATATTTGATAAAAGTTATGAACACTTGAAATGGGAATTTATGTTTAGAGCTTTCTTTGTACTAAATTAAATTAGCATACTTCATCTTTGACAATACAATTACTGTAAGGTCTCATCCAAATATAGCTGAGCCTAAAATTTATCAGGGAAAACAACATTTTTGCAGTAGCTTTTATATTCAGACAAATATTTTAAAGCTAAAATATTTAGCAGGTCTCGGACTTTCACCCTGATACTCGCTAGTTTCCCATACCTGAAATTCTGTGTTTGTGTGTGAATTTCTGTGTCTGTACAAATGTAGCAATTTCAGGAATTAAGGCCTGTTTTGGAGGAAGAGGGCAGAAAGACCCTTAGGTCGACAGGCATACAAATGTGTGAATGCTTCACAAAAACTTTAGAGTAAGACTCCAAAGAGCTTATCCGTTTGTCCATTACCCTGAAAGATGCTAACTGAGATTTTCACCAGACTAAAAATAAAATTTGTCCTCAAAGAACTGTGCTGATGTTAGAAAAGCAGCTATGCAGAAAGATGATACTCTGGAGATTTTGACCCATGAGATATTCTTATTCCTTGATGTGCTCTAAAGTCTTGTAAAAGAAAATAAAAAATCTTACAAAATACTGTGAGCATTAAAAATATAAATGTCCTTACAGTTAATTACTTTGCTAGCTATTCTATAGTTTTAAACTAAGATGAAACTGCAACATAAAAATATTTTAATGCATTTATTTTATCATTGAAATATTATTGCAGGAGTTGTTTTAGAAAACAAAAACAGAAATAAAAAGCTATATTTAAAACTGGCCTTACTTGTCACCCAGAATTTTTCCCTGTTTCTCATTTTACTTGAAGACCTCTTAAATAATGAACAGTTTCTAGCAATTAGTGATTCCCTCAGGTAAGTGAAAATGTAAATCATAGCTTACTCAAACTTCTGTGTCCTATAATTTGTCTCAGAGCTGAAGTATGTTTTTTCTCTGTAAATATTTCAAAAGATTTAATGTTACAATAAAATCTACACTGCAATGTTATTGACCGTAGAGATCTCATTTTAATCCTCTTGGTATTCCCTGCATTTACTTAAATCACTGTTTTACAGCTTCGTTCTTATACCTGATGAATTCCAAGAGATCTATTGCTAATCCATTTGGAAAATATAAATCCACAGAGTATTCTCTTTAATCACGTTAAATTACTTTTACGTGAAAGAAGTTAATGGTAATTTAATTTAAATTTAAAAAAAAGACCAGGATATATTTTAACTTTGTATTCATCTTCTGTACATGAAGAATAAGGTAGTGTAAGATCAGATGCAAATGGAGGTTTTCTTTATCTGCATTTGTGATTTAAAACTACATTTGTTTTTGGGTGAATAAGTTGAGGGCTAGGGATGTTCTCAAACTTACATTATAAGCAAGAATATGTACAGAAAATATAATTGATGTACAAGCAAAATAATTTACATAAAAGACCTGATTCAACAAATTACATTACTCTAGTCAGGAAGCAGAGACTGGATATACCAAATATATCCAATTCATTACATTTCATGTAATAAATATTCTGAATAAACTTTTCATGAACAGCCCATAAACCAATAAATATTTATGGAAATTATTTTAGCAGTGTAGAATAACAAATTACTCAGAAAAAGAAATACATCGTGAGTGAATAACATTCAAAGGCAAAGGAGTTAATGTCACTGCATAAATTATTTATCGTGAATTATTCTTTTGAGTATAAAGGCTAAGAAAGAAAAAAAATCAGGTTTATTTTGCATATTTTGTTCACTGTTTTTCAAAGTGCATTACAGTCATTAAACTAGTGTTATCTCCATTTCATAGATGGATAAAGCTGAGGGACTTGGTGATTTAGCAAAAGCCACAGATTAAGTCAAATGGTGGGATTAGGAACAGAAGCGTAATTCTTGACTTAATTTTTTAGTCTCTGCTCAGGTACTAATTCTTTTGAGTTGACTGTCTGTTGAAGGAAACAGGAAGATGGGAAGGCAAAGTTTTAGACCAGGGATAGGAATTGCCACTGGTTCCTACAGAGATTTTCTTTCAGACTGATAAAGCATATCTCTGGGTTATCTCCCCTCTCATGAATGGTGTTCACAACCCATGTTGGTGGATTTAGGATGCTAAGAGTATCCTAAACCCCTAGGTGATGGGATTATTGTAGGCTTTCTGTTAAGACTATTCTCCTTCCTCCACCACCCCAGCTCTCTCATATTTCTCCTGAGATAGCGTGGTGGCCTTCCCCTGCCTACTCTGGACATGAAGGGCAGCCTCACAGTGAGAAAGGAGTCATAGGTGTCAGTCACCACTGGGGTCGCCTCTATTCTGTAGATGCCCCTACTGGTGAAGCCAGTGGAGTCACTGCAGGTGGGAGGGGACACCTTTCTAATCTCCTACAGCATCTGTTACCTCTAGCACCCAACTAAAAAGATTTCTTTTGAGACTGAAGGCTGAGTTGTACCAGGCAGGTTGTTTTAAATACTTCAAGAGAGGAACCATTACGTTCCCTAAGTCATGGAGGCTACAGATGCCCTAGAAGTCAGCTCCTAGAGAGTGCACATGATGGCTTGCTATAAAACCCAACTCATTTCTGCTCCATCATTTTCATTCGTGTGCTGCCTGCTTGTTTATCCATCAATGCCAGTCTGAATTTGCATGCCTAGTCTCCATTTTCTTCAGGACTTCAACTGATGTACTCTTTCATCCCTTTTCTTTCTGTTTTCTCCTGGTGCCTGCTCTTGACTAACCTGGATGGCCCAAGGCAGAAAAAGAAATCTCACTTCCCTCTTTGCTCAGACATTTCACCAGCCTCCAGGATAGGAGTGACGTATCTTGCTGCTTCCCTTTTTGTGAAAGACCCTTGATGCTCAAAAACTTTTTGGCTTAGACCCATTTGACCACACAAGCCTTGGTCTTAGCCATGACCACAGGGAGTGTTCTCCTTGCCCGTGCTGGAGTCCTACAGATAACAAAAAATGGGTGAACTTAGAAACTCTTGAACCAAGGTGTAGACACCTATGTTGGCAGTGGGATAAATTTTGGGCAGAATATGGTCACATTTATACACTATATATATAACTAGATATGGACTGGTGCATTTAGATGTGTTGATAGTGTCAAGGGAGCAGAACAGTGTGAGACTCAGCTTGATAAAGCTCCCTTCATAGTCTTTTCCTTCTGTGTTTGCATGAGTAAATTGGAACCTATGAAATGCTCTCTGTTACAACTAATGGGTTCCAAGACCATGTGTGGTGCAGAGATTGAAGCTGGTGCCCACAGAACATATGAGGGCTTTAAATTGCAGGGCTTTGGGTAAATGGGGTGCAGCTCACCCAGCTACAAATAAAACACAGCGGTCTTACACAGAAGCAAGAGTGCTATGAAATCCTCCTATCTATTGCAAAGTTGGCATTTAGGGGACACAAAATGAGTCAAGACATTAAGAATCAGTAAGTGGTGATCATTATTTTTCTTAAAGACTGATCTCAAATTCTATATAATTTGTTTATTTGTATCCACTTTTTTTTCCTAATCACTATGAGAAAATGTGCAGTCTTTATTTTTCTGTAGCTGTATTCAGTTTCACTTTGCAATTTGGATAAACAACACTAATTTTCTAAGAATGTGTTTAAAGGAAAATTTAAGAAAATTCCGGGTAAGTTGTCCCTTCTTTCCTCAAAGACAGACATTATCAAACTGAAATCTTGCAAATTTTAAAATTGAACACTTGAAAGCAGTACAGTATAGCATTCCTACCTTTTTCTAGGCTTGTGAGATCATATTAAAGTTGTTTTCTCAACTGTTTATCTCTTGAAACGTCCTCTCCAGACATCAGGAAAAATGGACCAACTCAGAGATGCTCCAGTTGAAAGTTTAGAGAAGTGCATCTTAAGAGGTATCAACCCCAAAAAGAAAATAGAAAAAGCAGTTTTCTATCATTCTGCCTGCAGTCCAGAAAAAAATTTCTTCCGTGTAACTGCTACTGTTTGATCACATCAATTTCAGTCTAGATAAAATGGAAAGAAGAGGATGATCTGTTGCTAATATTTGCATCTGATCTTAAACTTGTATTTTCTCCAGCAAAGTACACTCTACTTTGTTTCGCATATCTTGCCTTTCACTGTGGCATCTGAGTACATTTGTTAAACCATTTAAATAAATAAATAATGAAAAACCCACAAAGCCCTGAGGATTCAGAGAGAAATTGCTTTTCATGGAACACTTGTTTGTACAATGATGTGGAGTTTTGCTGCATAGTTGTGGGTGGCTTGGATAGTAGTTATAGTGAACTGCCTAGAAAAATCTGTGTATGAATAAACCATGTAGACTTCTGTTGTGGTAAGTGTTTAGGTACTTAAATACCACTAAGTAATATATGAAGCTTCTCTATTCCTCATTGGCCCCAGGTGAGCATGCTTCTGTAGCGTAATTTGCTTGTAACACTTCTCTTGTTTTACTGAGAACAGTGATGCAGTTTCTCATGTACATAAGAACCACAGAGAAGTAGCAGATGGCTGGAGAAAAAAAGAATTGGGAATTGAAGAATGAAAAAGAAGGAGGAAAATGAAAAAGCAGAATATCTAAAGATGAGTGAGAAAAGGGTATAATAATACAAGGTATTTGCTATTGTCCTGTCCCTCTCACTGCTGTAGCTTTGAGGAGGTTATTTGCATTTGCGGAGAGGTCATAGTACCACTCATCCCATATGGAATCTTTCATTTGATTTTAAAACTTATAAGAAGACTAGGGTTGTTGAGAAAAGAAGTGGTAGAGATAAAAATGGATTGAAGAATATTCTTACCCTCAACTTCAGTTTAAAAAAGATGAGATAGCTACTACAGACTTTAAAGACTACAGGAATTTACTCCATCACATGTTCAGAGCTGTGCCATCCCCTTCAGGCCCTGTATCTTACCTGTGAGACTACACAGAAGGGTCTATTGCCAAAGACTCGAGTTTTAATTATAAACTGCAAGTCTTTAGCACTTCACAGCACTGAACTTTGTAAAGTTAATTTCCCTCTCCTTTTCATTTGATTTTGGGGAAAAAAAAAATCACTTTTGATAATTTTACACATTTAGACGTAAACAATATGTATGTGTGTAACATTAAATGTTCCTAGTGACATATTGAAGAGAATACTTAAGTGGAGTTATAGATAGCTGTAATGTAAAGGTTTTTGTAAATACCTAATATTTCTATAAGAACAACCATTTCCCTCTGTTCTTTTACCAGAGTAGAGGGAAGCCCATGAACTCCTGCACTACAGGAGGCAACTTTTGCTCCCCCCAAGGAATGATGTGTGCAGCAGGGGAGCAGGTCTTGGTACTGGGCTGGCAGGGCTCAGCCTTGGACCATGCTGCTGCAACCTGACGGTATTTTTAGTAAATATTTGTTTTGGTTTAAAGCACATTTTGGTAGATTTTTAAGGTGAGGAAGGATTTTGTTGACCTTTTCCATGGCACTGCCTCTGTGATTTGCCAGGTGCTTCCCTCCCATAACCAGAGACAGAGTGTAGCATGTCTTCTAGGAAGACTTCAAATTTCATGTCAAGGTTCTTCATGATGGAGAATAAATAAGATCCCTATGTAAGTGGTGTCTATGTTTAACTACCATTTTTCTTCCCCCAAAAGCTTACACATCTCTTCTGGAGACGGGATATTAACATCTGCATTTGCCCTTCAAGAGCAGTATTTGGGAAGAAATCTATCTACCGCAAAGCACCACTGTATTAACAGGACTTTTCTCCCTCAGTTTTTTTAAAGAGACTTCAGAATATCTCAGTGGCAATTTTCCCAACAGAGGATGCTATCAGCCTATAATTTTTACTTTATAGACCTATTAACAAAACCTGACAACTAAATTATAGGTTCCACCTTTGTTCACACCAATAGTACTTTTGAGTGGACATGAATGACTCCAGGCATTTTATTTGGGGATCCAGATGGTCTCCTTGGCTCTAAATGCATATCAAAATGAATATGCACAGCAAACAGAAATGACTGGTTTTAAATACGCATGCAAAAAATGGAGAGTCTGGGCAGCCACAATAGAATTTCAAAGAACAGTGTCCCAGCGTGAAAAACATATTTTGTGAATCAGTACAGTTTGATCTTAATTCATGCAAATCCACAGAGCTATCCAGTTTACACTGACTGGTGGTCTGGCCTCTTTTGCTATCTGTCCTTCATCAAGTTTCTTAGGAGCCTTGAAAATATATATAAACCAGACAAGGAAATTTTACTAGCGTAAAGCAAGACAGCCAGGGATTGTTGCAGCCATAAACAAAATAGCTGAATGCCTGGACGAGAACAGGGAAGGACAAAACGGCTAAGAGACTACTGAGAAGAGAGGAGGGGGAAGTTGCATTGGTGCTACTGCGTCAAGAATTCATCCTGTATCTGAAATGCAAAGGGGTGTGTCCCTGCCTTCAGTCAGGTAGATATATAGGTTAGGTTCATTGGAATACATGGCGTATTCTGTTTTATATGAGAATGATGCACTCAATAGTGAATATAGCCTAAGTGTCTGTATTACAGTGTCAATGCAGATCCTTAAATGATTACAGAGATAATCTAAATAAAATGACTTTCAGAAATAGAAAGCAGCACTGCCTTTGGTTGATTTTTGAAATGACCCACAGAACTCAATGTTTTTAATAATCAACATTGCTAACATATAAATAAAAAATATGGGTTTGGTTATCAATGCTTCAAAAGCTTTAGCATGCTTATTTTTATTCTTTGTGTAGAATCAAATGTCTTCAGAGTACAGTATGTTACAGTATCCTGCAAAGTACTATACAGAAATTTGCAACTGTTATGTATAGTGTGATTCATGTTTTATTAACTGACGTTGATCAGATTGAGCCCTCTCTCTTCTGTTACACTACAATGTTTGTGTTTAAGGCTGTGGGTTTTGTTTTCAGTCTATCTTCACTACATTAGAAATTGTAAGCTATTTGGTACAGACAGTGGGTCATCTAAGCTGGATTTAATCATTCAAAGAAAACCCCTCTTTTTCTGTTTAATTCACAATCTTGAACTTGATGATAACTTCAAAACAGTAACTGCATGAGTTGCAAACATATTATCCATCTTTTGACTTTGCCCCAAATTGTTTATTGAGTTCCATTTTCTTAAGCAGTCTTCTCTCACAGATAAAAGAAGTGTCTTTTGATAACAAAAGACATTACTGCTACTTGAGCCTCCTGTGATCTTTTTTCCTCATGAAGTGAATTCTCCAAAGTACTTATGAACCCTTTTTGGCTTCATAGCATTGCTTTACAAGAGATCATATTTGGTAGGATTAGTCTCAATTTCCAGCAGTAGAACTGACTTCAGCAACCAAACCCAGTGGAGTATTTACCACTAGTAAAACTGGACGAGGACTTTCCATTGGCCCTGGGTTTGACCCTGCCAGTTCTGCAGACTGTGCCCTGGTGAAGAGTAGTTATATGCACTGCCCAGGACATGGCTGATCTTTAAAACATGGACCATCTTGTGGTGCATTATGAAGAACCAAACGTTTCAGAGTTCAGGGAGCATCTGGAGAATGTTCTTCATCATACAGTTTAGTTTTAAGTTGTCCTCTGAGGAGAAGGGAGATGATCCTTATGGGTCTCTTCCAACATGAAATATTCTGTGATATTCTATGATTTTGAGAGAAAATTGCAGGCAATCTTTGTTAGGCTTAATACTGGAAATGGCACATCAAAACAACTCTATTATAAATTATGCAGTATTCCTACATAATAAAAGCAGAAAAATAGTTGTTTCCATTCACTTCAGTAAGCCCCTGAGCATAACATTCTGTCTGGTAAGTATTCATGCTTTATCTTATGTCTTGATATAAGAAGAAAAAATGTCCTTTCCTACTATTAGCCATCACATGGACTATTTTCTTAATATTTAAAATGAGAAGAGAGCTACTACTCTGTCTGTACTTTTACGAGAAACATCAGTAAATACTGGCATTCCTGTAGGTGGTTACCTTCACAGAGTTCCACAACAGTGAGCAGTATTTTAATTATTTGGACTCCAAATTGGTTAGTTATTCCATTGTTTGTATTTTAAAATGGGCTGATGAGGCAGTTTCTTGCAGGATTGCATTTCTCATGCCCCACAGGGAGGCTGCTGCTCTCTGGTACAGGTGAGAGAGTCAGTGTTTTAGAGTTGCTGCTGTGCTGACACAGTGTCCTGGATGTTCCTACAGCAGAATTACAGCTGTGTGGAGCTTGACCCAGTTAATATCCAATTTGCCTCTAGATAATATAATATTTCCAGACATATTTGCTTTCCTTCCTGCAACTCCAGCAAAGCTTTTTCATGCAAGGGACACAGAATAATCCTCAATGTCCTTCCATAACTTTACCTTTTCAAATTCTCTGAAACTTCTCTTTACATGAATTTGCAGACCTTGAAGGTAGGATACTTTCTTATTGAGTAAAAGTCTACAGCTTTTGCTGTAAAAGATTGACTAAATCCATTTCCATGGGAAAGGATGATCCAGCAGCACATTATTCCACATTATATTGTTCTATCAGTTCCTTTAATTTCTAGTAAGAAGAAACCAAAGCTTTTATAGATAGACTGTAGAAATAATCAGTGTTTTTGAGGTTAGACAAGGCTGTTGTTGATGACATTTTTTTGTATACCTTCTCAATATTCTGTAAGCATCTAGCTCCAAGTGGAGGCAGAGTACATAAAGAAAAAAGTTCTTTCTAGGCCTCAGGGCAAACCCAAAACATTCAGGTTGGAATTTGGCTTTGTATTCATCCTCTAAAGCTCAGTGCATACTAAAATCTCCCAAAGACACCAAGGTTTTCTGTTGGTTTTTTTTTTTTCTCTATTTTCCTTGGCAACTAAAACACATTTTACATAACCACATTATGTGCTTCACAGTAATATATGAGATTTCATAAATGGTATAAATGGCCTCATACAAATTCAAAACAGCACAAGAGTAAATAAACTTATATTGCAAGAACTCCAGACCACAGAAGGGAAATATCTGAGTCTTTCAAAATTGGTTCATTTTTTCCTCTTTAAAAAAAAAAAAAAGCTGAAACCCCCTGAAATTTGGTTATATTCAATTTATTCACCAAATGTTTTTCCTAGCTTTTCTTTTTTAATATCTTCATCAAATTATTTTATCCCCTCATTTAGCACTATTACTTATAAACATACATATATCCACACAGATCTGAAATTGCTTTTACAGGGCAACAGATATGCAATAAAGCCTATAATTTAGGAGGGGGTATAAGCTTTTGCTCTACTGGTGTTGGGCTTTTGATGGGATACCCTTCCTTCTCAGACCAGGGTAGAAGAGCAGAGGAGGCTGCTGTTCTGCTAAGTTCTTTGTTTCATAGTCTCACAGCTTTCTTGAAGGCAGAGTTCAAGGGGGTTACATGATAAAGCCAAGCAGCAACAGCCAACAGCAGGCACAAAACAGCTGCTTCTTCTAGTTCTAGTTTCTCTACAATTTTTTTCTTACAGAAAAAGTGTGGATTATATTTGTTAATTGACTAATAAGATTAACACATGATTCTAGTTTTTCTTTTCTTAACCTATCCTGGTCTAATTCTAACAGTCTTAAGTCTTACACAAGTGTTACATAGGTATTACACAGATTTGCATATACAGTTTCTATCAGCTCTTATTGTTTATGTGAACACTCTATCTAAAAAATGTGAACAGTATAATTCTATCTATATTTTGTCTAAAGTAAAGAATTCTGTGAAAAGGTAACACTGCTGCAGTAAGAACTGTGTTTAAGGTCTCTGCTGCAGCTTTTTAATGTTTACGGCACTTAGCACATATTTCTACTAAAAGTTAAAAAATCTATATTTCTGTTTCACTTTGGTGTGACTTCATGGATCTCAGCTTATCCAAAGGTTTTAATTCAACCCTTGTGCTTTGGCTTTCCTCTGGGCCTGAGTCCAGAGAAGCTTTCACTCCAACATGCTGGTATGTGAGCAATTTGTGGGGAAATATTCAAACTTAATTAATGTAATTCAAGTGGTACTGAGAGGAAATCTTTGTCCCATGAACATATTTATTATAGGTATATATTACTGAATTATTTCTGGATTATCTTAATGTTTATCTTTGATGGCCCAATTGCCAATAAGATGTATTTTGGTCTCTTTGTTACAACCTCTGTTTAAAAAATATAAAAATGCAAATTCAATTGAAAATATTTTACTGATTTGTTTTTCCTGAATATTTTTTCACAACCCTCATCAAAAAGCCGGTTCATTTAAGATACGTCCTCTTTTTGTGTTCAGCTTGGCTCTTCTGCTATTCATAGCATTCCAAGTGACTGTGATCTTAGAAAATGCCTCCTAAATATGAGATTTTTATCTTACTGTCTCACTTCAAAACTGTACATAAAAAGATGTGACATTTTGTGGCCTGCTCCCATGCCTAAAGTCTCATCAGTCTCAACAAATGTTGGATCATGGTCTTCAGTTCCTTGGTTTTATACTTCATAAAGCAGCCTGAAGTCAAACTGCAATTTTACTTGACTGAGCCATTTAAAAACTGATAAGCTTTCTGATATTCTTTCTTTTCTTCCAGATCCCATGTGTGTAATTTGATAATTTGTTTCTTTCTAGATAAATACTTACAGTAAGAATTTTTTTTTTTTTAACAAAAGCATACTGAAAAATTATCTATTTATAATTTTTCATTTGAAAGGAAATTAAAGTTCACACTTGTGAGCAGTACTCTTACTGGGAATCAATGCCGTACATAAAAAAAAGGGGATGGAAGTTACTTACTTCAGATTTCTAGATCTGTTGAAAATATATTAAAATTCTTTGACAAATATTTATCTGTGAATCTCCCAGGCTTGAATACAGGAGAGGAAGATGAAATGTATGGAACTGTCTACCTATACTATCCAGGCAGCAGAAGGTTTGTAAGAGTCCCAGGACTTCAGCCATTTTTTCTGAATTTTTCTGAAAACAGAACTGTTAAGTAAGGGATAAAAAGAGACTTTTCTTTGTCTGGAATCAAAAAATGTATCAAGTCCATTGTTTTAATTTTCTCATCAGACTGCCCCGAATTACACCTAGGCCTCTCCATTTCAAACCCACCATCTTTGTTTTCTGAAGCAGATGGAAAATAAAGGTTGATCATGAGTTTTCCAAAAAGAAGCTGCAGATGCAGGTGAACATCATAAAAGCTTTAGACACAATAATAAATAAAACCATCAGATTCTCAGGAGATTGTGTTTCTTTCTGGCACTGCCTTTAGCTTTGCCTGTAGTTATTTGTTCATTCATGCCTCTTTGCCAAACTCCAGCTTGCTGAGCTGAGTCACAGTAGATGTATGGCTCTGCCACACGTGTCTGTGCTAGCATCCGAGGAGACACTATGACATTTTCTTTGACTCACATGAGATGAAGAAAATTCAAAGCTTTGCACTATTAGAGACAAATCTGCCTTTTGAATAGGTTAGTAAAGAAAGAAATTTGTCCATGCACTTGGACAAAATGGAAGGAAAGAGATAATATATAAGCTTGACATTGAAACAAGTTCAAGCAACCTAATTCCTTTTAGAAACTATTTGCCACAGGTCGCAATTGTGCTGAACTGGACAGAACGAAAACTCTTTGTGAAACTGTTTTCCTTCTACTAAATAATTTAAATGTCTGCTGTAATGCTTCATATTTTACTATCATACTCATTTTTGTTATCACAGCAAAAATGTGGACATTTTAAAGCAATTGCATTCCTGCCATTTTATATATGTTTATACATTTTATGTATGTATATGAATGTGTGTATTCAATTCTTGAAATGCTGCTAAGACACCAGCTATGGAATTGAATGCAATAATAAAGAGGCATGCCCTTTGAAGGCATCAAAGTTAGTTCAGATGTACCATACAGTTTTGGCATATTAATGTCAATTATATGATAATTTATTAAAAAGAAAGTATCTATTTTTTAGCTACTTTGAGATATTTGAGCTTTCCACCTACAACATGCAGTTTCCTGTCCAAATATGTTCACCTTTCAGCTCCAAACAAGCCATTTAGCTATTCCATGTGGTATGTTCTTTTCATGTGATACATTTTATGCAGCTAGGGAGCTTGCAGTTATTGCTTTGCAAACACCACAGAATATTTTGCACCCTCTGCTCCTGTTTGCCCTGTTGCTGCTCTGCACATCTGTGACATGAGCGCAGAATCCTCTGCCGGGTATTTCCAGCCCTACACTCCTCTTCATTCTCAGGACAGAAATAGAGATTTAATGAAAGGAGGCTGCCCAAAAGGGCTTGGAGGAGGGCTGGTCCTTTGACAATAATGAAAATATTGATCTTTTATGGTCAATAACAGCAATGCTTTTTCCTCTGTAAAACTTCAACAAATTGTATCACGGTTTTATTTCTGGCAATCTGACATTGCTTTAGATTTGAAACCTAATTTAATTAAAAAGGTTGTTCTTGGAAAAATGGATTGGACTTGCAAACTTTTTTTTTTTAATGGAGATGGAAAAGAAGAGAAGACAGATTTACATGTACATTTACACCAACTAAATTACAGACTAGGTTATTTAATACAGCTTATAAAGTAAAGTTCTGCTGGCAATATTCTAATTCTCATCAGGTATTTAGGTGGATGTTGGTTACCAGCGTACCTTTTTATTTTTTTTACAATGCTATTTTTACATTAAATATATTTCATTTTGCTTCTCATGGAAAACCAGGAGAGAAGCTTTGCAGCTAAAGGAAACAAGATGCATAGAACAGACAATTTTATGATCTATGAGCATGTTCCTGCAAGACAAACCATGTGAATAACTTCTGAAGTTAATTGGCTTATTCGTATAATTAAAGTGACTTAGGTGCTTAAGCTTTGCAAGATAAGATTTGAAAGTGGTAATAGTTATTATAATAACAATGGAAGGTAGCTCAACTGAGAAGTGAAACAATAAAAAGCAAAATGACTCAGGAATGGTGTAACCAATGCTGGGTTACTTTAAACAAGGGTGTACTAAAGTGAGTTCACAGGATTACTTAAAAGAATATTAAATTGCTTTATTATAGATTCAAGTCATCATTTGTGCTAAAACGTTTTTAGAAAAACTGAAAAAAATGAGCAGATCTGAGGCATTTTTTTCTATTGATTTTTATACTATAGAGTGACCTTTACTTTGTTTGATATGATTGGTTTGTTGACCCTGTATTTTTTTTCCTATTATTTTTCAATATTAAATTCTGTCTATAGATGGCACTAACTTCTTGCTATTTCAGAGAATCCAGGAAAAAGCTTCTTGACATATGCAAAACATTTCTTGGCACTTTGTATGCTGTAATGCAGAAGAGCATAAAATGACCAGTTTATAATTTGCTTTAAAAACAGAAAAAAGACCTTCTTTTTTTTAAGATTATAATCAGTCGATGGAAAAGAGATTTAGAATGTCAGCAATGGATTTATAAAACATATTTTGAATGTCTTTCATATATTTAAAGATTCAACCTTTTGAAAATAAGTGAAATGATCTAAAAGAAAAAAAGAGTATGTTGTAAAGTTCAAGCCTTGTGCTGGCAGCATGACTGTAATAATAGAAAATGTTGCTCCAAATGTTTCCTTTCAAAAATTTAGATTATATCTTCATATATCTCTTCTGTTTCTATATCTGTGTTCATTAGTTGAAAAAAGCAGTATGGTTTCTGATTAGACAGTCTGGTCAGTAGTATTTAGATAGTTCAACACATTTATACTGAAGTTAGTGTGTTTATGTAAGTAAGACTAAGCATTTATCTAAGCATTAAAGTATGGCCTTTTTATATTGTATGCAATAAATAGCAAATAACCTTTCACAGTTGTGAAGCACTATGATACTCTAATTAACATCATTAGCACACTGATTTCTGCTATTAATCCAAATTTAAGCCTGTTTAGTAGCATGTTTCTTCCTGTGCATTATTTTATGCATTTTTTTTTGTTGTTGTTCTGTTGCTTGGCACCACAGAGAAAAGCCTAGCTCCATCCTCCTGACACCCTCCCATCAGATACTGATAGACATTGAAGAGGTCCCTTCTCAGTCATCTTTTCTTGAATCTGAACAGGCTCAAATTCCTCAGCCTTTTATCTTAGGTGAGATACTCTAGTCTTCTTTGTAGCCCTCCCCTGGACCAGCTCCAGGAGCTCCATGTCTCTCTTGTCCTGAGGAGCCCAGAACTGGACACAGCACTCCAGATGTGGCCTCAATAGGGCTGAGCAGAGGGGCAGGATCCCCTCCCTCAACCCACTGGCAATGCTCTTCCTAATGTACCCCAGGACTCCATTGGCCCTGTTGGCCACGAGGGCACTGCTGGCTCAGGGACAGCTTGTGCCCACCAGGACCCTCAGGTCCTTCTTTGCAAATTAAAGATGATGATAGACATGGTGCAAAGACAGAATGGCTGCTGGAAACAGGAGATGGAAATAATAAATTTGAAGTGGATCTAAGGTGCAGAGCTTAAACAGGGATGTGATGATCCGATATCTCCATCTGAGAAGACCAAAAGCTTTAGCACGTGAAACTACAGATTAGGCTCCAAATGTTTTAAATAACTCTAGTATTTGTTTAAATTGATACCAGATGACTGAAGTGTAACAAATAGAGCATTTGTGTTAAAAGCAAGGTAAGGAAGCCATCAAGGCACTACAGACCCATTAGTCTAAAATCAGTAAATCCAGGCTACAATTTGCATTAAAGAATCTTTTAAGATATAGATACAAATTAAACAAAATTGAGATAAAATGCATTATAGATTTACCAGTTTAAGCTGATAGATTATCCTTACTAAAAATGATTTCTCCTTTACAGAAATCCTGATCTGAACCTAAGCCTGAACTTCTTACAGTAATAGGAAAGAAATATTAAGGACAGCACAGGAATAAAAATTAGCTGACAAACAAGGACAACTAATTGTGACACTGAAGAACAATTAAGCTCCCAGAGTTCTCTGAAGTTCATTTTTGGTGCTGATCTGATGCAATATTTTCTATGCACTATTTCTTTTTGGTCTAAATTCATACAAGAAGTACATTTAATTAAAGTTGGTGTTCAGAAACACATCTAAGCTACAAAGAGGAGTGGACTATTGATGATGGTAAAGATGAGAAATTTAGACCAGAATTGTAAAACAAAGTATTGTGAGAGCAGTTTGTAATATAAACTGAGGGTTCCTGACTCACCTAAGATAGAGAAAAAGAGCCTTTCTTTATTAGTTAAATGGATACAGGTAGTTTTTTAATGCTCTACGGACACAAAAAGAGATTTGATGCTGTAAAATATTAGGTAAAATATTCAGTGTATGAGGTCTTGGGGATTACATCTATAATACTTTTTACTCTTTACAGACAGAGATATAGGCACTAGACTGAAACAAATACTGGGAATGATTACTAGAGAACTCTGGGGAATAACTAACTGTCATTAGTTACTATCTAATCAACTACTAACAACATTAGTTAATTATCTAAGTTAACTCCCTTAGCATAATATACCAGAAATTATAAAGCTGTTCTTGATAACAGGTTTAGGAGAAAAAAGCAAGAGGAGAAAGGATATTTGAAAAGAGGACATATAAGTACAAAACCTAACAGAATTTAATTTACCATCATGTATTTATTGTGAAAATTATAAAATGGTTTCCTATCATCATTCCATAGAAATTATTGAACACCTTTTTAATAAAAACTGTGTACAAAAATCCTAAATCACTTAAGGTTAGACCTTTGAAACTTTATAACAGATTATATTAGAATTACAATTAACCATGGTGGACTGAATTTGATGACCCAGGAAACCACTTCTCCTTGTGTACACAGATATTCTGACTAATCTATATGTGCTGCTTTTTCTCCAGATCCACTGAATTTAGTCATGTGTACACATGTTACAACCCACCTGTGAAGGGAGAGGGTAGCTCAGGTTTTTGTTTGGGGCAGATTAGAGTGAAATTACACTGAATGAGCAGTGTTTCGATATATATGTGCAGATGCTAAAAAAGATGGCAGAGAAATTTTCCCAGCTTTTTTCAGCCTCTTGTGAAAGTCTCCATTCTCACTCAAACTAGCTGAGAAACTATCTGCTATTTTGTAAACTACTTTGCAGGTGCAGGCTGTTGTGGGAATACTGTAGATATTGTTTTGGTTCATTGAGAATAATATTTTGAAATGGTGTTGTAGCATTCAGCCGATCACTCTGAGAGGTGGTTGACTGATGGGCTAATCGTGTCATTTCTCTATTGCGAATCAAGCTATATAAATGAGTCTGTAATTAATTAAATGATCCCATTTTATCCTGGACTTGGATTCTGTGTTGTTCTTCACACCGTCCCTGCGGACAACAGCGACATATATGTATGTGTATATATATATATATATATTTATTTATGTAGGTTTATTTTAGAAAAATTTGGTTGCAACTGAAAGGAGGTATGTAGCCATTTTGGTTGTTATCTATAGAAATGCAACAGTAAAAAAGTATAAAGATATCACTTAAGAAAATATATAAGGAAAAGAAGGAAAGAGAAAGGATAAGAGTAGAGAGTGGAGAGGAAAAATATTACCACCCATGGATCCAGCAGGGAGACTTGATTGTTGCAATAGCAGTGTCCATTGATCAAAGCAATGGTCATGGTCTCGATCCGTTGGGGGAGGGGGAGGCCCCCAAAACACAAATGGGTTAATAAATGTTCAGGTTCAGGTGGGAGCACCCAAAGAACTCCCCTGCAGGTAAGTTTGACACTCTCTGATGCAACACTGTGGATCACAGGTAGTCCTCTGTACGAAGGCTCAAAAATGAGTCTGGGGGCACTTCAGGGGTCTTTGACAGTTTATAAGACCTCCTAACACATGACAGCTGTTTCCATGTGGTTGAGCCAGTTATGCCCCTTCAGGAGGGATGAATACCTGTGAATGTCTGGATATCTCACCTGGAGGGGAGTTTTATACCTAAGCCAGTTGTGTAAGGGAGGACATTGGCATGATAAAAACCATTATTCCTCCTCTACAGGATCTGTTTCTTATCAGTCTTCTCCCTTATCTGGCTCAAACTCCAGGTTTGAGTTGGTTTGTTGTGGTCATGCTCTGGTGATGGGATGGGCGCACACACTCTCTGCTGCTGCTGCTGTGCAGATTAGAGATTTCACCACCACACCTCCAAAAACTCTCCTCCTCTCCTTTGAGGGGTTCAAACCTGGTCTCAGCAAACTACTTCTGCTTTTGCAAACGGGTTATTGTTTCAGTCATTAACTCTTAACACCTCAATCTCTCACATCCCTGGAAATACCTTTTTGTTCAGCAAAGACCATAAGATTGTTACTTTGTGATGCTTGTTTATGTCTAATTCATTTCAAACCCTTTTCAACAGAACTTACAGTGAAGTTTTGATGCCAGCTTCTCCTGTGCCTGTACACTAAATTTACACTAACATAATTCCTTCAAATTCTGGAAAAAAACATAGCTGATGCTACTAGAATAAATTACCAGCTTGAGAAAATGGTTGTCATATTCTTCAGTGGCTATGATATCGGACATATTTTGTCAAAAAGAAGTAAAAAAGCCTGTTTTCAAAACAATGAGAATTAGCAGTGAGTATGAGTCATATCACAAAAACATTTATTAAAATTGTAAATTTAATATCCAAATTTTTTGAAGTGATGTAAACACAATTCAGTCAATCTTTCTGAGTTTTTATATTCAAGACATAAGAACACTGTATCCAAGGCTACTTTCTTTTGTGTTTCTTCGGATGTAATTACATACTCCTTGGTTTTCAGAAGAAAATAGCAATTTGAAATAATGTCTTTGAAAGACACAATGGTGCTAATATGTCCTCAGAACATGAAACATATACTGACAATATGGAAATGCTCTGAGGAAAATTTATTTCACTTGCAATTCATTTGGTTTCTGCCATAATTGGACAAAGGAGTTGAGTAGCTGCCAGAGAAAATGAGAAGCTGAGCACTCAATCACTATGCCTGAGATTCCAAAATTATAATTGCATCATTCACTGCAAGACATTGGGGGTAAAAGTTCAGAAGATGGAACATATCATGAGTATTGTATTGCTGACAGTCCATTTTCTTATTCCGGATGTCTCAATCACTGCCAAAGAGCATTACTCAGCTCTGAGGAGTGCTCCTCTGGTGTGGACAGCTCCTGCATCAGTCACTGGGGAAAGGCAGGCAGATTATGCAGATGAAGAATGTGATTATGTGGATTTTCAGGAAAAAAGTAGAACAATAACATTCCTTAGTTATGTTTCTGTATTTAAATGAAGCTGAACCTTTCATGTGCACAAATTGCAATAGTGGTGTCCTACTGTCTCATTTGTAAGTACTTGATTGAGATCTTGGGAGCCAGATTGACAGTGGATCTAGTTAAATTTGCAGACACCCACTGTCATGAGCAAAATCTGTTCCTAACCCTGCAGGTGTCTAAAACTTCTTCTGCATCAGCTTTCCCCTGAGAAAGGTGTTGGTGCACTGCTATAGCCAGCAAAGTCTTCACAGCATCGAGATACTTGGCAGGTGATTAAGGCCTTAGCCCTGCCAAGGTTCACAAAATTTTCACCTACTTTACCTGGAAGTCTTCAACCAACAGATGTGCTCAGGCATGAAATAATTAACAGTGCATTGGCCCAGAACAAGAAAATGAAAATTCACATGAACCTATTGCTTGCAGTTCAGGATAATCACTTGGAGGTGCAAGGGCTGGCTTCCTGCCTCTGTGCCAATAAATGTTCTAATCACTGAATCACTTTCCAAACTGGTGGGGAATATCCGGAGGGTAGAGGCAGGAAGGGAAAAGGTGCAGATGAAGAAAATATATTATTTCCATTTGTGATGGTGAAGGTGGGCTATTTGGATTATTTACATTTACTATAATGAAGGAGGGCTAACTGGCTGGCAAGGGGAAAGTGTAGAAGGTGAAGGTGTAGACCTGTGAGGTGTCAGCATTTTAAAGGAGGAAGATACTCTGTGGAAGCCATTGCTGCATCTCTGCCTTTCTGGAGAGCCCTGAGTCTGTGTTCTGGTTGAAGCGGAATACCTCTGAAAGGAGTGAGTAAAAAATTCCCCAAGCCAGGTTGCTGTTCAGCTGACATTGCAGCATTCAGCTCCCACACTAGTGGGGGGTAATCCCAGTGCCAAACTATTGCCTATCATCTCCTCTTTTATTCGAAAAAACTTGATGGTTTCCTGACATTTGGAAGAAGAGCTTGGTGTTGAGCATCTTTGAGAACATTAGGATACTAACAAGAAATGCAGCTTAAATTACCCTCTCTTTCAGAGTTATCTACCACACTGACTATCAAAATTCCTCTTCAAGGAAATTGCAGCACCAAGTTGAGCTTTTAACAGTCCCCATGCTAGGATGGCTAATTTGAAAAGTCTGCATATCACAATGTAGAAGACGATCTAAAATTTAGGTCTCTAAAATCCCCAAGATTCTCCCATGAATTTATTCATTTGTGGTATTTTAGGAATGGCACTCAGCACACTGAGAATGTTAACAGATGCAAATGTAAGTGCCACTGAGTACATTTTTAAAGCCAAATGAGTGTTCTTCAGAATAACTTTCAGCCAAAGTTGGAAAAGTTCCACAGAAAACTGAGAAGAAATTTAGTAAGTTGCAGTATGACAGATACAGAAGTGTCCTAGAATTTTGCTAGCACGACAGACATGTTATACCTTCCAGTCAAGTCAGTATTTGAAATAACTTAGAGAAGAGCATTCCTATTCATACTATGCATACCCCCACATTTAAATTCAAAGATGGTTAGTTCCTGTGATAATTATTAAATCAAACAGACAGTGAGAGGCGCTTGCATGAGCTATCAGTACTAGATGCTGAAATGGTGAGGGAGAAAACTACCTTAACTCTGGAGTTCATTAAAAATAAGAAATGGACTGCGAAGCTTTCGTATAAACAATTCCTACCTCAAAATTTACCACTACAGTTATATTAAAACTTTATTACCCTTACTGCCTTCCCATTATTGTCTTAAAGCACTGGTTTCCAAATAATTGCAATGACAGACCTGTTTGAGAATGTTTCTTAGGTTTATAAAATGTACATGGAAAAAATTCTGTTTAAAATAATTGCAAAAAAATAAACTGATCTGTGAAGTAGCAACTTTTAAATTTCTCATTAAATGATTCCTCTGCTTTTCTTATACCTCAGATTTGAAGGCATTTGGCAGTAGACTCAACATCTTAGAGGTGTGCTCTAATCTGGGCAAAATATGTAGCTATTATTTCCACTTTTCCCCCTGAGAGATGATGTACAATAGGTAGGAAATCTCACAAGAAATTCTTTTTTGTAAAGTGTTTATTCAGAAGTTCAGTTGTGTAAAGTCCTTATTCTCTGGTCAGTCTTTGGCTTCTCTTAGTGTTTAATGGGAAATTTTGGGCTTAAGACCTTAACTGAAATATTTGGGTGTCTTACTTTTAGATGTTGTTTGGCTAAGACATTAGGAGTGTCTACGACAGGTGATAAAGTGGTGGTGCCTAACACAAAATGGTACAGAACAGTGATTAATTATTTTTATTGCTGGCATAGAAACATTTTTCAGTTGCTGTCTGTCTTATAAATAGCAGACCATGTATTCTTCATGCTTCATGCATGTACTTTGATGAGTGTGGGAATCTGATGAGTTGCTGAAGGATTACTGATTTATCTCAGAAATAAATTAATGATGCGAGCTCATTTGAACCTATGAACTGTCATTTTGCCATGTTTAAAGGCTTCTTTTGTAGGTGGCAGACTTTTGTAGATCACATGGACTGTTTTCTTTCACAGGAGCTTTGTTGTGCGCAGCAAAAGTAACTGATTCCCATTTGAGTACTCATAAGTAACAAACCACAAAGTTTTGATGTAATTAGATCTTAAAGGTACTGCAATAAATTATTTCCTTGTTAGTCTGATTCAATCTATATTACATCTTTTAGTAACTGGCTTGCTTTTAATGTTTTTTTGCCATGCTTTGAAATGCTATGCAAAGCATATTCAGCCCTGTAGACAACAGAAGTGAAAATAATTTTAAAAATTCACATTTAAAATGTATGGCATGACTATTGTTCCTCAGAAATCTGGAAAAGCTTTATTTTTCGCTGTGTATATTTTGTATATAAATATAGAGGAGGAAGTAACACAAAAAGCATATGAAGCACGCAGCTTATGAAACCTGCTAAAATGATCAATGTGTTTTATCCCACAGGAACAGTTTTTTCCCCATTCTCTTTGGTGAGCATTGAGAAAGTAATTTTGCCAGCATGAATTCTTATTTGTTATAAAGTCAATTATTCTGATAGTCTGTGTTTTACTTAAGAAATATGATTTCAGCCTGCATTACAAGTGTTTTCCCTCAAGCTCATTTCAAACAGATTTTGGTACTGGGGATGGCTGATGCATGGTTCTTCCATTTTTAAAGGTCTGCTCTTGTTGGTGATATTTTGTGTTATGAAGCTCAAGTGAGTAAAGAAAAGGTAAGCCAAAAAGTAAAACTGATCAAGACCTCAGTGAGGTCAGACATACTGGAGTTTTTGTATTTATTCATTCTAGTAGAATTTACTGGGGGAGAGGGGTAGAAATCAACCATTGGACCTGGATGCTTATCTTGACATCGGAGCCATTTACATCAGTAAATTTGCTTTCCTTATGCAGTTCTATCAGAGTATTGAAAGAGTTAAATACACACACACTCACACACACACACACACAAAGAAAGATGTGAGGGGAATTATTGCTTTAACATTGAAAGCCTGTCAAAAAGGAAAAGAACTAAAAAGTGAGGCTTCCTCAAAGTTACTGCATCTTTGCTTGAGGATTGCCTCCTCCTGCCCACCTCTTGTGATGGTTACTCCTGCACCTCACCTGAATCCCTGAACGTGTCTGACTGGATGTAAGCTGTTGGCTCTGTATTCAACTGCATTGTGTGAGGATAAAGAGGCTCAAAAATACCCATGATTGCTGAGTCAGGTAGTGGAGAACTAACAGTAGGACTGTGACAGACAAAGAATGCCTAATGCCCTGTCTGGGCAGTCTTTGTCCAGGAAAATTCAGTGATGTTGAAAGCTGTGCCCTCCTGTGAGAATGGCAGTTCTATGCAGATCCCCCTGTCCTGCCAGTGCCTCCACTGGGAATGTAGGAATTTTTGGCTCCCAAAATCTGTGCTGGAGCCTTATGTATAGAACCAGTGATACACAAATGAATGATTGCAGCCATAACATGGATGTAGCTATCGATACCCTGTTGTTCTTTGGCTCACTGGCAATTCTCAGGGATTTGTCTCATGGTAGAACAATTGTATTACTGTGGGTTTGCTGTACACCCAGAAAAAGAGGCTATGGCTATGAACCAGTGAGAATATCTTACTGTTTTAAAGTTGTGCATAAAATTTCCCTGACTGTTCAGAGCAGTAACAGAAGATCTTTGTTGTAAAATCACAAGAAACCTCTTTCTGGGACCCAAGAATCTTTCGCTGAAACTGCTTTATATGCCAAATATGTCTCCCATGTGAACATATTATAAATCATCTGTGTTTTATTAGAAAAATACTACCAAGTTCTGACAAAGGGTACTCTCAGTAGGTTCAGTTGTTTGCTCCCATCTTAAAAGAGGAATGTTGAAATCCGTTGTGTGAGCAGGAATTCCTGGCAAAATAAACTCCCCGGAATGCTGGAGACATAACTGTTTCTCTCAGCTAATAAACACTGCAGGACCTTATTAAACTAGTCCAGCCAGCACCAGGGCAACTGCCCCAAACTTTCCACGTATTGCAAAAAAGGAAGAATAGATTCCCTTCACACAGAAGAAGTCGTATGGTACTTAGTCTTTAAGGTGCACATACCTGAAGGGAGCTGGGCTGTGCTGTCCTGTCCTGCATGCAGGAGAAAAGCTGCTCTTGGATTCAGCGGTTTTGGAGTGACTCTCCTACCTTCTCAACAGCTCTTTAATAAAAATATTGGACTCCTGTAACAGTGTTATTACTTTGGATAAAGTCTCTAAAGTAGCACCTAATCCTGAGCTGTTTGGAAGCTAAGTGTTTCATGGAAATAGTACTTAGCACTTAGGGAATGCAGAAAGTTGGTCTCTGCTCTGACTTATTCTGGAATAATTTATATTTGTGTTCCTGAGCTCAGTGCCTGTAATTTTTTTTGCCCAGCTTTTTTTTTTTTAAATTTTAACTGATTTTCCCCCTTCATGTTAACATGGACAGTTTGGTCAAACAAGATCCATGAGAACTACCAGCAACTGCACACATCTGTCAAAGGGATTGAAGTCAATGGAAAAGGGAGAAGCAATCTGCTCAATGTAGTCACTGTAGCCTTTAATCACAGTAAGGAAAAATGTGGTTATATTTTGCAATTATAGATATGGGTGGATTCCATTGAATCCAGGCAGATTGCACTGACTTCTAGAATTCAGTGGTGGTTGGTGGTGCTGTGAATTTATGAAGGAGATGTCAAGGAAGACACCTTTACCACAGGATTTAAGAGAGCCTTTGGTTTTAAAAGAACTAAAGACACTAAAGAGATGCTGAGATTAGAAAGTTTGTTGGTTTTTCTATTTTGGTTTTTTTTTTTTCATTTAAAACTGTACAGTGAATTACAGTTGAATTTTTCATAGTAGGAATGACTTTTGAGGCACAGATACAATATAAATCCCAACATATTCTCCCAAACATCACTTGCGAGAAATAGGAGTTCTTGTCTTTCAGTGAGGGATGTGACTATGTGGCATCAAAGCATTTAGTAACTAAGATGAAAGAGCAATACCATTGAAAAACATGGGCAAAGCAATAGGCTTTTGGTTTACTGCAATGTACAGGAGGTGTGGTCAATTCTTGGAGTATAGAACTAACCTTTACAAGGCCATCTAACTGGCTGCTGTAATGACTTCCTTTGTAACTGGAACTGCACAGAGAAAAGTTATTCTTTATATGAAAAAGCAAAGATTTTAAGAAATTGTTTTAATTTTGTACAGAAAGTATGTTAGAATTATATGGGGAAAAATTTCTTTGAAAAAAGTCAGTGGGAACTTTCTGGTTTTAAACATATGATGCTGAGGTCAGAAATTTGGCCTCAAACTCTTGTTCTGAACCAAACAGAGCAGGGTTTCTGGATACAGTTTTCCATGTGATATAAAAATTTGGCAACAGACATACTGATTTTTTATAAGAAACTTCATTCTGGATCTGATCAATATCATGTCTGCAAATGTTTTATTGTATGTGATATATTTGGGTCAAAGAAAAAAGATTACTTTTAGAAATAACAATTTATTGAATTTTTTTTCCTATGGAAACTTGTTTCTAAAATAGTTCAAGAATGTGTTAGCTGAGTTAACAAGCTATAATCAACAAATGCAGGTATCTATCTGTTTAAGGCAAATCTTTAGGTTAATAAATAGTGATTTTTATTTTATTCTCAGGAGTTCTGTATATAAATCATATGTGACTAGAAAACCATACATGCAACTACTTCATCAACACACAAAAGCGAGAAATCAAAAATTGCCTTTGGAAAGAAGCAGAGCAGTATTTGGGAAAAAAGGAAGGAAGGAAGGAAGGAAGGAAGGAAGGAAGGAAGGAAGGAAGGAAGGAAGGAAGGAAGGAAGGAAGGAAGGAAGGAAGGAAGGAAGGAAGGAAGGAAGGAAGGAAGGAAGGAAGGAAGACACTTTTGCTTCTGAAATTATTTTTTCTCAATAAAACCCTTTTAGACCTGCTGGACTAAATTACTGCCCATAGCCTTATGCTCCATGGAGAAGAGTTTACATCAGAACCCCAAGAAATATGTAGATGTCAAATTCTGTTTTTCCAGAGGAAAATGATGTGTTTGCGGAAGTGTTTCCATTTTCACAGCCTGTCACTCAAACAATGCTGTTGGCAAGTTTGGGCTGCTTTTCCAGTGCTAATGGCAGAGTGCCAGGTGGCAGATAAGGATGGGAAAGAGCAAGAAGAAACTTAAAAAGATCACTGGAGAAGGTAATTAGAGAAGCCTGTGGCTGAAATTCTTTCATAGTGCATAATATTTTCCATAGCACTTCAAAGTCTGATAGTTCTTTCGTGGATGGAAGAAAAGCTGTAAAAAGTGTAACTTAATAGAGGAAAATATACACACAGCACATCCTCTAATTTGCACTTACTTTTCAGTTTGGCATAGAATTTCTGCAGAAGTATATGTTTTACTCTCACATGATTAAATTTTGTTTCAAAAAATTTTTTTACACATGAAACTGGAAATCATGCTATTTTGAAATTCTGAGACACTCACAATGTATTTTTTCAATTCTCCTAGCCTGTTTCTTGGTTTTTAGTACAGTAGCTCTAGTAACATGTCCTGTACAAGGACAGAAAAGAAGGTATCAAGATACTGCTACAAGGGAGAAAGAGTCAACAAAATCATTTTACCCCTGAGTAGGCAGAAGTGGGGAATACCCCGCTGTCTCTTCTTGGCAGAGTAACTTTTTATTGATTTAGCAAGGGATGCTCCTGGTAGCAAGTGACAGAACTGTCTCATTTACATCTGGTTTCAGAGCATGGTAGTGGTAGTAGTATTTCAAGTCCAAATTAGCTCTTTGGCCTGTGTGTCTACACAATTTGTCATGGTCATGGCAAATGTACAACTGTGCCAGTATCAGGAAAAACTAAGCAAATAGTAGACTGTTTAAACAGTTTGTGAAAAATATGCACACAAATACAACATATTACTCAGAGAGTGTCCACAGTGCTTCTCTGTTCTTTTATATAATTTTTAAAAACTCATCTAGGGAAATTTTGTTGGCAAGAATGTTCATAGAGATAAAGTGCTTTGGCTACATCTGTGAATAGCAAGAGCCATTCCAGAAATTTTTGCACAGGCATCTTCAGTCCTTCTTGCATGGTCAGAAGTTGCTTATTCAGACAGGATAAGCATGTCTGTGTAAAATAGGTAAAGAAGGAATACTAGATTTTCTGAATACTGTGAAAAAACTGTAGGTTGACATCTCCTTGAATAACTATTTTATTTTTTTTAGCATATCAACAGTTTCATTCAAGAAATCACCCAACAACAGGTAATTTAAAAATAGGTAGCACATAATATTTCCGAAGTTGTTTAAAAAGTTATAATAAAAGGCCTAAAAAGAGATAATGCACAAATTCAGTTGAGAAATCAAGGACATAATTTAACCACGGGAATGAGTAATAAGTAGAAATACCTATCAAGTGAAGTTGAAATACCTATTAAGTGAAGCTGTAGGTCTTCTGTCTGTGGATGTCTTCAGCTCTAGGAAGGATTTTCTTCCTCATCTCTCCCTCTCCCCCCAAAGATTTACTCACAAAGCACAAACTATTTGGCCTACTGGGGGAGTTACTAGAGGAAGTTTTATAGCTGGTAAAATACAAGTAGGCAGACTAGATGGTCTAAGGTTCCATAGTCTGAAAATACATTAATGCAGAGGTCTTAACTTACTGAACACATTTATTAAATAGATACTTTTCAAAGAAACCTATGAGAATTAGACACCTAAATCCCCATAAAATTAAATCTCATTCAGTGCATTTTCCAGTCACTTCTGTCCAACTTCTCTGCCTTTTCTTGCTATAAGTGTGGAATAAAAGTCTCCTGAGAAAAAAACCAGAATAACATTCTGACTATTTTACACTTTCTGAAACTCAGTGGATTTCTTTATGGGCTGAAACCAAAATCTTTGTTAATACAGGATCAGCAAAGTGAAATCTGGTCATGTTTCCTAACATGCAATGTAAACATACTCAGTTTGTAAATATTGGAGTGTTTTCTTCAGCTTTCGAACTAATCTAATACTGGTACTATTTACAGAAAAGGGGATTACTGATTCCCTTTTTGCTTTTTCTTTTTTTTCCTTGAGACTTGACATATTGGTGGTAATGTTGCAAAATCAAAACCTGCAAATAGCACACACTATCACAGAATCAAAGAATCACAGAATGGGTTGGTTGGAAGGGACAACAGTGTCACCTGGTCCAACCTTCTGGCTCAAGCAGGGCCATTCCAGAGCACATGACACAGGATTGCATCCAGACAATTCTCAAGTAACTCCAGCAAGGGAGACTCCACAACCTCTCTGGGCAACCCGTTCCAGTGTTTGGTCACCTGCACAGTAAAGAAATTCTTCCTCATGTTCAGCTGTAACTACCTGGGCATCAGTTTTTGCCTATTGACTTTTTTCCCATTGCTTGGCAGCACTGAGCAGAGCCTGGCTCCATCCTCCTGGCATCCTCCCTTCAGATACTGACAGACATTGATGAGGTGCCCTGTTGTAAGGTGTTTGAACCTTGATAGTGTGCCCCACCCAAACCATCTTTAGCTATTCTTATCAGAGCCCTCAGGGTGGGACCAGGCTGGAATTACCTTCACCCGGTCTTTCCACCTTCATTCAGCTGCAGCACATCAGCCCCAAGAGGGTTTTTAAGCTCCAGTCTGAAGGCTTGAGGGGAGAGGTGGGTTAGGCTTATGTCTGTTTCCTGTATTTTGCTGTCTTGTTTGGATTTCCTGGACTAACTTGGCTGCTGATCACTGGATGGGTTTTGTTGTTGTCATCACCTTGACGCTGCTTGCCTGGATTAGGAGCCCCACCTGTTAGAGTCCTCAGGAATTCATCAAGGGCTGAAAGATAATCTAATTTATCAAGATAGCAAGGAATAGATAAAAAAGGACTGTGCTACACTAGATTAAAAGCAATCATATTATCAGAAAAGTGTGTGCAGAGCTCATAGACAGAATAGAGAAACCAATCAAGCCGTGTGAAATCTCATGCACAGCAGTTGCAAAGTGTATATGTACTGTTTTATGGATAAATTGTAAAATGTATAGGTAGAGTATCATGTAAAGGCTGTGAGATGTATAAGTAGAGTAACATGTATAAGTAGGGTACTATGTCAAAGTTGTGGGATGTGAGTGGAGTGTATTTTAAACAATAAGGTGCTTACGTGTAATCATATTGATTTGTTGATCAGAAGGCATGAGTTCCTGCAGTCCCCTCTCAGTTTTCTCTTCTTGAGATTGAACAGGCACAGCTCCCTCGGCCTCTCTTCATAAGAGAGATGTTCATGTCTCTTCATCTCTGTAGCCCTCCCCTGGACCAGCTCCAGGAACTCCAAGGCTCTCTTGTCCTGAGGAGCCCAGAACTGGACACAGCACTCCAGATGTGGCCTCAATAGGGCTGAGCAGAGGGGCAGGATCCCCTCCCTCGACCTGTACCTAGGATACTATTGGCCCTCTTGGCCACAAGGCAGCTTGTTGTCCCCCAGGACCGCCAGGTCCTTCTTGGCAGAGCTGCTCCCCAGCAGGTCAAATCCCAGCCTGTGCTGGTCCCCAGGGTTACTCTTCCCCAGCTGCAGGACCCTGTATTTTTCTTTGTTGGATTTCAGATGGTTCTTTGTAGATAGATAATATTTCTGCGGCAATGTATGCGAAGTGAGGGAGACACTTTTTCATGTCATCTCACCTGACATGACTGGTGTCACCTTGATGTCACCCTTTTTCCATTCCAGATGCCATTGTGTATCATTTAAAGGAAACAAGTGTGAGGTTAGAGTGACCAGAAATTCTTTGGAAAATAGTTTAAATGCTCTGATCAAAAGAAGTTATATGCTAGGCTTTTGACCAGAAGTTATAGCTCTGAAATTTTCTTTTATATTAGTACGTATTCCAAAAAACCAACCAAAAAGCAGCAGAGGAACTTACTACCTTTTGAAAAGATATCAGTTAGAAGTGCTTTGCTGTGAAGCCTGGTCAGCAGAGTTGAAGCAGGCTGCTACTGCTGAGCTTTAATTGACTGAACAGACATCATCTGCTAGAAGCAACACAGCTTAGGCACCCACCACAAGGGCTTAACCACTTATCACCACAAGTTTTGGAAAATATTTTGTTCCTTAAAAGCTCAGCTGCTGAATATGCACCTACTGCCCAGGGGGAAACCCTTTAATTTCCGTAACTATTTTACCTCTGTATTTAGTAGAAGTGATAAGATTTAGATACCTCAATTCCTCAAGTTTCTTGAAGAGTATCTCTTCACCTGTAAAAGGAAGTTTCCATGCCACTTCACTCCAGATTTTAACAGTTAAAGACTGAACAGGTTTTCAGCCCTCTGACTTTCACCTCATCTTTACTCAAGCCATTTTGGTTCTTTATTGAGAGTTTTTCAGCCACAAGTCAGAGTGAATAATCTTTATCACAGCCAGGAGCAGGTCTTTGAAGATTACACACCTGCTCCTGGCTGTAACCACCTGAGCAGAGAGTATTGTTCAGTTGAGTTTTCCCTCCTATTGCCCAGGACAAATCCTTGGAGCATTATAGTGAGACAAATTACACAGGGGCTGTGTAAAACTAGCTGATGATGTTTCAGAGCAACAAATTTGGAGTACAAAAAGTAGTACCAACAATTCAATTGGCTTCCTCTGTCACAAGCCCAATATGACATTGGGAACACTGTACTACTGGAGTTTTGTTTTGTTAAACAGACACCGGCATCCTACTCCTGCACGGGAGCCCAAGTGTCTGAAGGAATATGTCTGTCTGAAGGAATGCCACAGTAGAGGGGGGTGTTATTCCCAAATTCCAGTGTGAGTAATTACTTTCTGCTAATGTAAAATGCCTTTGCTTTCATTCAGGTATGACATTTGCCACTTTTCCCCCTTTGCTACATTTCTGGAGGAATGTTCTTTGATCAACAAATTGGAAGTACTGTTTCTTAGTTCCTACCTCAATTTTTAGGGCCATTTTATCAATGTAAGCCATAATCACCACTAAAGAAAAATCATCATTATATTTATACCAAAGATAGTTATAAATAAATATTTGAGAGCCTCCATCCAGTTTTTCTCCTGATTTTATTTGAACAGACTTGAAACAAATTAAATGATTCATGAGTTCATCCTGGCTGGATATCAGTATTTTTTCTGATGCAGAAAGGCTAATGAGCTGGAAAGTGACAATGAAAATATTCTAAATGCTAAGTCTGATTCCACCATAAGCAATGATCTGGTAAGTTCCCTTCAGAGCTTCTGGAACTCTATGGTGTCAACAATTACTTAGGGACTGGTTAGTATATGGACTATCAACACAATGGGCTGTATTGTAATGCTGTTTCAAAGATATTATTAGGACTTTTCAGAACATATTTTTCCATATAATCTACCTAAGAAAGACCTTTTGAATGTTTTGGGTGTTTCTGGTGTCACAATTCCTCTCTATGGAAGACCTAAGAGGGACTTAAAAGGGTAACAGTATCATTTGGTCAGATAGAAATTAAACACTTGAGAAAGGCCATTGCAGTTGGCACAGCCTGCCTGTCCTGAGCTGTGTAAACGACACCTAAAGCCAAGGCAATGCCTGCTGCAGGGGTAGGTTCAGGATAGTCCTCACAGGTGCTTTCTAGCCTTTAGTGAGAGGTCCTACTGAGCACCAAAATGCTTAGGCTGAGACTATAGGCTGCTTCAGGCAGTCCTGAATCACCCTTCAGTATCTTCAATATCTTCAACTGCTAATATTGTGGATTTTTATGTGAATACTATTATTATTTTGTAATATAGCTGTAGTAATAATATTGTAATATGTGGGTCTCTATTTTAACATCACCATATCATTCTGTGAATGAGCAGGAGAAGATAAGCAAATTACTGCTAGAATAAATTTTGTGGAGGTGGGTTTTTTTCTTCTCAAATTGAATAAAAGAGATGAAAATATTTCAGTGCTAAACAATGTCGTAAATCAGACACTGTTTTGAGCATAAGTGTATAAAGATCAGTAACGGATGACCAAGTGTAAGGTTTGACTTTCATAATGTATTACTCCTGTATTATTTCTTGAGCACTGAAGTGTGTAAGGCATATTTGAAAACAAAAGGACAAACTTATGAGTAATTATGCCATTTGCAACTTCCACTGGATATAATGGCTGAAAATAGTTGTTATGAAACACCTTTGAAGATTGTACTGCAAGAGTGAGTATAAAAGCATGAAATGAAAAACCCTTGCAATGTAGATGACAGTTGCCAGGGCAATAGAGAGGCCTTTTTTCATCTTTCTAGTATAGCATTGTCTATAAAATCTGTTTCTTTTCACAAAAGTCCAACCATGGCAGCATGAGAAAATGGCAGTGAAAAATAGGTGTTCTCTCATGGCAGAGTGACCAGATATGAGTTTAGCTGTTAGCGGAGAAATCTGAGATATGGATCCAAAAATAGCTCTCTCAGAGCCTGGCACACTGGGATGCACATCTAGAGGGAATTTGCTGCAAGGGAAAACAGCACCTGCACAGGCAGCTTTTATAAAACAGTGGTGGTTTAACTGTTGTCAGGAAAGGACTAAGAGTCTTTGATCAATACTTTCATCCTGTTAGTTCCAGGAGAGACACCAGACACATTTTTTTTCTCTTTTTTTTTTTCCCTTTCTCTGCCCCACATAGGGCAAAAAGAGCAACCTGAACTATGTTTTTCCTCTTATGCTGACGTTTCTGAATCATGCTTAAAATTAACTCAACACCTGCAACATTATTAATAGCTTTGTGTCACTAGCCCCTTGTAGAGGAATCCCAGCCTATCTGCATGATAAACCTGGATACGTATAAATATTCCTCTTAGCTGACTGAGAAGAAATTTATGCAGGCCAGAAATGATATGTGGGCTATTCCCTCTGTGTTTCTCATCTGGACTCTTACAGGATCAGGACCACTAGGAGACTTCAGCTGCCCTTTAGTTTAAATAAAAATGTACAAAATTTGTCGTCATTCTGCAGTAACAAATATCCACAGCATTGTTTTCCCCAAGTGTTCTATCCATAGTGACAAGGTCCACCTCACACTTCACACTAATTACTGACAAAGATCAAGCAGTATTGATGTAAAATGCAAGGCTCAGTCCTGCAAACATTTTGGGCAGAACCTGAGGCTTACAATACTGATCGTTAGCTCTGCCTCAGTTTAGAATCCTGCCGACATCTTCATTGTTTAACACTCTTATTACTGTACCTGAGAAAACGTCTTTTGTTCCTTTCGAGATGTGAATAATTAATTTCACATGTCCTAACTCTTAAAGCATTCACCACCTTTGAGGATCAGTTTCTATATTCCCATAACAATATGCAGATCCATTGTGGAGCCAGCTAATAAATATTTAGGACCAAAGGAACAAGAACCACAGAAGCTGCTTAATTTGTCAGTTTCTTTTTCATTACTCCCTATCATAACTTACAAAAATTATCTGCCAATGTCACAAGGCTCTTCTTTGATTGATGGAAATTATAAAATAATAGCAATTAGACATTACCTGGAACATTAAGTCAATTCTTCAGGTTTTGTACTGTAAGCAATAATTCGTGCAGCATGTAAAAAACGCATAATTCAGCCATATCTATTATCATTGAATGTAAAGAAAAATAAATAAGAAGTTGGGTTGTATATATGATTACCTCAAGTCTGAAAGGCACCACAGTATAATGTCATCTGCATCCAAGTTCATATATTCCATATTTACAGTAGCTGCACTTAGTGAGTTCTTATGATATAGCCAAATTTCATCTAATTTGGCAGAATATATTTTCTCTGCTGTAAGTCGAAAATGAAACAAAATTTGAAATAATTTTATTTTAAAGTCAGTATCCAACTACCTCTATATGTCTGCATCTTGGGATTCATAGATGAAAAATGTATGAAAATTATAAAGTGTATATAGATGTCTGTTAATATAAAAAATTAAGATTCTCAGAGGATGAAAATACAAACTACTTTCTGATTGATTGAGAGACAGCTGTGAAGCAGAAAATATCGTGGCCTATGACAAAACAAAGAGCCCCATACTAAAAATGACTCTTGTGTAACCAAATTGTTGCTGCTTTGAAATTGTACGGCTGCTATGTGTAATAATCTAAACTGTGGGCTTTTTTTACATTTACATTGACCTTATAATCATGTATTGACTTTCCCTTGTGTCAGTATTTGAAAAGACAAACAGTTATGAAGGGCTCACTCCTGCAGAGTGCTAAGCACTCTGGGTCTGACTATGCAGAACACTGAAGGCTTGAGATTGAACACCAGGAGCTGTCCCTCTCACTTTAATGGTAGCAGAGCAGGACTATAACATTTTTCAATTAAACATGTACTCTCCTGTTAGTCTGGATTACAGATAACAGTTCTAGGAATCAAAACCTAAATGCATAAATTGATTGGTCTTATAAGCCTGCATTTTCCTTTGACCTGTTTTCAGAAATATTAATATATTAATTTAAATTTTGGTGTTATTTTGTTGACAGTAGATTTTTTAAAAATATATATACATTATTAATAAAGGAAATATATGTTATTTGGGCAGTTGCTGGTTACCTAGATTTGTGTATAGCCTACATCACTCCTGGGAACTCCAGTGCTCATCTAATTTAGTTGGTTTTATAGTGCTATTCTCTGTGAGATTTTAATAGCATAAAATATGTCCTTGGAGATATTAGACGCCTCAAGGGTTTGGCTTGAATAGACATTCTTAAAAACAAACACACACCAAAGAATAAACAAGTTATGCAAAATAACAAGCATCAATCATGGTGAAGAATGTCAATTTATATTACATTTGTCCTTGACTTTCCATATGCATTAATAATGTGCCAATGATACGGCTTTTAAAAGTGAGAAGTCATTTAGAAATTTAACGTTAATTGTGGAGCATTGTCAGGTTTCCACAGTGCAGGAGGGTGTCTTGAAATGCACCTGTTTCTCTTGATCAATTGTACAATGACCTGCAGGTGCAGAAGGGTGTGTATGTTCTAGGAGAATGCTCAGCATCTGTGGTTAATCCTCTACACTTGTAATTAGGGTCAGGCATCTTATTTAACTAGTGGAAGATGTGATATAAAATAAGACCTTACCTACTTTATCCTATTAACCAAAATTCTTCCTTCTATATGTTTTGATTCCTTGCTTCAGCATTGCAACCAGAATAAGAAAATAGTATAATGGAATTTTCACATAAATGATGTAATGTTTGTATTCTATATAGAGTCTTAGCCTTTTGTGCAAAATAATAGTAAATTGAAAAAGTTGTCATATAATGGTGGTAATAATATTAGCTCTCATAAAACAAAATGTAAGAACTAGTCCTTAATGTTTCGCTTCTGAATATATCTTCTTTAAGTATAGGGAGGCTGAGATGCAGAGAAATTCGAACAAAAATTTCTGAGTCAGCACAAGCCTTTTAAAAGTGACTGTATGTGAGTGACTTGATTACAGGAGGAACATTTGATAATATCTGTCTCAGAGATCTGTTCAGTGCTCCTGTCAACTCTGGCACATTGTCATAAAATGAAGGAGCCTTTCCAAATTGTTCCCATAGGAGCTCAAGCAGGATTTGCGGCTACCCCAGGACAGGCATCTTAAGCACAGGATGCACTTGCACACAATATCAAAGTGCTCATGCAAATGACAGGGAACTTGATTTATTTTTTTTTTTCCCCCAGCAAGCATTTCCAACAAAAGCAGGAAGCTGCAAGACCTTAAAAAAAACAAAGAAGGACTACAGCCTCTGAAAGTAAATGGAGTGGTAGAGAAAAGGTAGTTTGGTTGTTCTATCTGGAAGAGATTATGCTTACGGCTAAAGTGCCTTTTTCATAGTCTTCCCTGCATCTCCCAGGTGTCTCTGAAGAAGCTCTCAAGTCTCAGAGGAAAAATGCTGATGTGGATGAAGGTGCTCTGAAGTATTACTGCATGAGATCAGTTCTGCAACCTTGCATATAAAATATTCTGTCTTTGTTATATGGTGAGATAGAAGAGAAAATATCCTTGCTCTCAGAAGAAATCTTATGAGGAAAAGTGATTCAGCCAAGAGGTTAGTGGGGAACAGAGACTGTCTCACTAGCTCTTGTGGGTCTGTCAGTCTGAGATTGGTTTGGAGAACTGAAAGGGGAAATTTCATGCCTAAAAATGTGTGTTGTTCTTCTGCCCTCAGGGTTTGATCAAGTAGGTGGAAAAATACGCCTTCTTCACAGAGAACTAAGTTTAAAAAAAAATCTTTTATGAAGTTGACACAGCTTTTGACAAAACCATGGCAGATTATGTGCAGAGAGTACAGGCTCTGTACAAAGAGCATATTTTTGAATCAGTGGTTTTCACTACAGGCAATACAATGGCAAGGAACTGGTTTTCTTTTTAAGTGATCCCATTTTTAATTTAATTTTTCCTCCTAAAGTTATAGCTGGCTAATCCTGTGAAAGCCCCTAACAAGAGACTTCATTGCAAAGCATGGCTGTTTCAACATTAAACTTTTATGAGTGGTGTAGTCACCAAACAGGGAAAAGAAAGTTCTCTCGCAGGCTTAAAACTTGTTCCCTAAGTACATTATCAAATGGTGGAAATTTTGGCCTCTGCAGGAGTGCACACCTTTGGACGATCATTAGAAATATGCTGGTTTAGCTGATATTCAGGGTGTCATCTGAGGATAGTAAAAATAAACCAAAAAAACATTTTCAGGATTAAGATCTGGTTCTAAGTCTTACCTTGACTGAACTTTAAATAGCTGGAGTTAACTTCTATCAGCTGTCATGCTGACTTTTATTCTTTAGAAATCTGAAGAAGAGGTATTCTGCCTGATGCATCTGTTAAGCTGTCCAAGTTGGACCAGAAATCTCTCAGCAAGCAGACTCATCAAAACCTAATTAATTCATGCTGTCCTCACACTTTAAACTTAGTTTAGACAAAGCCAAAGTGTTCATAAGATTTCTGTATAGAATATGTATCTTTCATTTGTTTGTTCTTCAAAAGTTATTAGTGTTTCTACCAGCAAACAATATGGTAAGTTTTCAATTCTTAAACGCCCATCCTTGGTGAAAACGGAGATCTTTCTCTAGAAGAAGCAAAAATAGTAAGGTAGGGTGGAAGCAGTGGAGCAAATGGGGCTGATGGTGGCATGAACTGTTCTAAACTTGGAGAGTGTAACTGTGTTCTGCAGTGTCATTTATTTAAGCTTCACAGACTGAGGCTACCAGTGGGTCAGCTTACACCTAGCTGAATCTCTTCCAGTCTGAAATTGGGTGTAGCCAAACAGGGTTGCCACCATGAAGTGTGCCATGTGCTCCACCAAGCTCTGGTAATGAACAGGTATTTCTACATTTATGCCAGCCCCTTTTTGCCCCTCTGCCATGTTCCTTTTCATAACTCAGAGGAGGATTTACCTAGGAGCCATTTGTAACACTGCATCGACAGAAAGTTTGCCAATCACACCCTACCAGGAATGCCACAATGTCAGCAGAGCAATGGGATCACACTTTCTGCTGCTGTCTCTCACCTGCTCCTCTGTCTCCTTCAGACAGCAGACTGAAGTAATAGTGAAGAAAACTTTTTCTTCCTGCATGAAAGCTACTGCATTGTTCAGGCTGGTGCAGCCAGTCCTATTGCAAAGCCATTGTGAGCTACAATTTTCACGTAGTAAGGGTGAGTCAGTGTCTTACACCTGTCCTCAGGCTCTTTCTCAAGGTAAAAAGAAAAATCCAACAGTACTTTTTTTCTGGCATTTTGATACACTCCTCTTATACACACCACACTGAGTTATCAGCTCCCACTGAGTGAACACTATTGGTACTTGTATTTTAACACAAGTATAAATTGAAAAATCATTGAAAAATCCTCCAATTTAAAACAGAAATCAAGGGATATTATTCTTTGAAGTACCTTTATTCTCCAATTTATGGTGTTAAATACTATACCCGTTTTAGGTCTCATTTTACTTTTATGCAAATGTTTCCCTAGCTCTTCAGCTGTATTATACTTAGAAGAAGGTGACTGAAGGCAGTGAGAAAATGTTTTGAAATAGCAAAACCTTTCTCCCTTCCTCTCACCTCTCCACAGTCCACTAAATATAGTCAGCTTCATGTCATGTCAGGAAAAAACTTGAAAGACTTGAAGACAGGAAAGAAAAAGAGAGAAGAAAAGAAGCAGCATACTCTCACATTAGAAAAACTCCGCATATTTTTATGTCCTGTCATGTCAAGCCCATATTAAAAATTCTATCTGCTCATTTCAGATGATCTCCACCCCAACAAACGAGCAGGGGCTGTAGAATAATTAGCCTTACTAAAAATATTGGGCTGTGTGACTGTAGTAGCTGATTCTCAGTGGTGTGCTACAAGGCATTGTGATATTCAAGGTTGGACATCACCCACTCAAATTAGCAGTTTATCAGAGTCCAGGATGGAAATAGCTGCAGGGATAAAGAATGATGAATCACATGACACAGATTAAATGCAGCTGTGATTAATGGAACATCACAAAGCAACAAAAAAAGAGAACCAACTGTGGAAAGAGATAACTACCACCACAAGGAGAAAATTATTGTCTATGGTGATGTAATTAACTCCAAGCCTCCCCATGGCTTGGATGGCCAATTCCAAGAAGGCTTGCTATTGTGCCCACAATAATGACAAGGCTGGGGATTCTTAGTTTAAGTACTGGGATATTAAGCTTTGTTTTTACACATTGCAGGGAACTGATAGAGTGTCAAAGTTGAAGATATGGCAATTTGTAATAGTGCAGTTACAACATATTGTTGTGAGTCTTTCCACTAACACTCCCAGTGAGAGGACAATCGTAACAAAAGCTCAGAAATAGTGTGCTGTGAGTTATGTGGTCCTTTAAATGCTTACACTCAAGAATTGCCCACTGATTATTCTTTTTTTCATTGTGTGAAGTCAAAGCAGCTTCCCAAAAGCATTTTAATACAGTAGGTGTGACTAAGGGTGTTTTTTGTTCTTTGTCCTTATTATATCCTGGAAGGACAACCGGTAGTTTTCTTGTTTTTCCAAAGAACAGTTTTAGCCCTGGGAATCTTTCACTGGATTATTTTCTCGAAGATACCTTGATTCATAGTATATCATCATCTGTTCAGAAAACAAAAACTTTATTCAGATAATTTGCCAGCCATTCCTGCTGCTTCCTTTCTTTAGTTTAGAAATGAAGATTTATATGCCTCTGTAGGGAATTTGCTGACAACTTAAAATATTGGGATATTCCTAAAATATTCAATACCTGAAGACTGGAAAGTGGAGACAGAATTGTAATTTTTTTCTGCTGTCTTTGATACTTCAATGGTTATTCTAAGGTGTCCAAAAGACAAATAAGTTAAATATTTATAAATAAATATCCCTGTAATTTGCCATTCTCGTGTAGAAAGGAGTTTTCAATTCCTTGGAATTTTACCATAAAACATATGTTGGATTTGGTTCATGGGAAGCTTATGTTGGGTTCTGCTGTGGTGACAGATTGACTTCAAGCTGGCAGCTGTGTCTATTCATGTCTAAGAACTTCACATGATCACAGAACAATAGATCAAAAATGTCAAAATTTAAAAGTCTTCTAGATCAAAACTGAGAGTCCAAACTGTTTGATGGTTGCATACTTTCTGGATACATTGGTTTCTTATGGTATTTTCCTTTTGAATCATTCTTCCTTGGTGTTGAATTAGGAACATATATGCACGTTGCGGTGCTAATGTCTTCTAGAAGTCTTGAAGTCTGAAAACATAACTTTGATTACTTTTATTAAGTTTCTTCTTTCAAAATTTTAATTTCTTCTAATTGATTTCTAGCTCTTACAAATGTGAGATGCACTTGGGGAAGTCTAAAAGATGATGCATTGGCATTTTTTGCAGTTGTTGTTGAGATAGCTTTCAAATAATGCGGTGGGCTACTGGTTATGTATAGTTTTATGACCACTAAAACCAACATTGTATTGTCTCCTGCCAATATTTAAGATTGTGAGATTCTTGATAGATATGTCATTGTTTCATTTTTTAAAAGATACCTTGCATAAAACAGTCTGTCCTGGGTTGCAGTGTATTCTATTACCATCCCCATCAGCCATTGAAATCAGGTGGGGCAGTGTTTCCTTGCCTCCTCCCCCCAGACTATCCTCCTGTTAATTGCCCATCATTGTCCTGCCACCTGACTCAGAGATAACTCCCTCCGGACCATCTTCTGTTAATGAGCCTAATCAACACTTGGCCTCATGACTCATTACCCCATTGTGAGATGCTCCACCCAGAGGGAGGAACCAAGCATCCCATCGTGGATATAAGCTGGGACTCTGAACACCAGAGATGCCATTCCACTGGATTTCCAGAGGACAGGAGCTACACAGCCACCACTGGACCTTCTGAGGAGGAGTAGACCCTTCTTTTTCTACAGGATCGCCACTTCGGGAGGACTGCAGCCACCATTCTACCAGACTGCCACCACCACCCTGACTAACAGGGTGCCAGGTTGTACCCTAACTCTGTCAGTTTAACCCAGTGTTATCCGCTTTTATTGTTTTTTTCTTTCCCCCTCCTTTTATTTCCCTATTAAATTGTTATTCTGACTTGGTGTCTCCCACTAGTTTGTTTTCAAACTAGTACACAGTCCAATGCCTTGTTTTACCTATAGGTATTCTAGCTGTATAAACAGAAGATGGAGAGTCACTCTATGAAATCCAAATTATGAACTGATGTAGTTTTTAAAAGAAGTCCTAGGGAAGGTTCTATTTTTGCCATTCGTATAATCTTTTCCTTTCTGAGCTTCATGTTGTATACACTATAACAGCATGCTCTTTAAACTGTAGTATACACAGGAAAATATTTTATTGTTCAAATAACTAAGAAAAGCTAATAACGACTACTGTTTTTATAATCACTTCCAAAAAAAAAAAATTATATTACCTGTGTAAATAAAAAAGACATTGATAGAAACCACTGTAATTTTACTGGTATTTAGGCATATTCATGCAATCCAGGATCAGAAATATCCCAATATCAGTTTTTCATAAGTAGAAAATGGATAGATCAATGCTTACTCACAGTTTTAAAATTATTCGTGTAAAAATGATGCCAGTATGACAGATCATTGCATAATATTTGAGTGAAGCTCTTATATTGCAAAATGAAATGTGGAAATCCTAAGGCAAAATATTTCTGATTGGTATTTTAAACAAAATTTTTGAACAAGCTAAACTTGATATAAATGCCAAGTTTTAAAGAGCTCTTAGGACTCTATCAGTGAAACATTAGTCCTGCATGAAGAACTTTAGTTTGGTCCCCAGAGTTGAACGGAAGGGAATCCTTCCACAGGCCATTGTTTAATTTTGCTTATAGCAAAGCAGGATTTTCATTAGGAGAAAAATCCATTACTGGTAAACAGTTTATTTGCACTGGTTTTCACTTTAGTTTTCTGCCTTATTAATAAGCAGTAGATAATAAATGTGATGTATGAAGTATTAAAACAGCAAGCCCATAGCAGAACGGTGTAGGTAATATAATGGCAGGTAGCCATCATGTTTAGGATATGAATTGTCATATGTATTTTTACTTAATATGATTTCCTATTACAGGTTTAACCTGATACAGGTACTTTAGTCATAAATATTAAGAGGAAACAATTCTGTCTGGAAATCCAGTAGACTAGTAGTTAGCGAAGCCCAGCAAACTCAGTGATTCATCATGGAAAAAAATAAGAATGCTTCTTTATTTTTTAAATGATGAATTGGATTTTTTTAATAAATTCCTGTGGTTCATACAGTATATGCCCAACAGAAAGGTTGAACTGTAGCAGGTCCATATGGAAAACAGTGAGAAGAGAGAAAAAGTATTCAGATACAGGTGCTGCAGTCCTCATTAAAAACTTAAGAGAGAAGTATTCTTGGAGCAAAATCTGTACCCTGCTGAAGGCAGAGCCAAAAACTCCATTACTTTTAATGAGGCCAGTATTGCACCTCCTGCATTTGGAGGCATTCATGGATTGTTGCTTCACATTCTTTGGGCATAGTAGCATTCTTGAATAGGTACACTGAGCAGACTAGTGTGTGACTTCCTTACATATTTTACAGGACTTCTGATGTCTACTTCCTACAGATTATGTTATCTGGGAAAGACTGTAACTAGCATGAAGTATAATTTCCTCCATTCCTTCTCAATTTATGGTTATTAATGCTAAAAATAATCTTACAAACTTCTTCAAAAATTAGGTTTCAGACACCAGTCATTCCTAAAAGCTTTCTCAGCCAAACATAAACTCTGGCTCAGTGGTAATTACTCTTTAACATCCATTCAGTGTTTTGCAAGCAATACTGACAATGTGCTAAGAATGCTTTTAATTTTCTCCTTGAGGAAATGCACTGTGCAAATCCATCTCACAGAATGACCTCTGAACAAACCCTTCCATCATGACTGCAGCAATATGAAAATTCATGCTTGTATCTGATCAAGTTAACAAGGCAGACACAGGGAAAACAGCATATCCTTATTCTGTAGGCAGAGTTGTTTTTTACTAAGGGATTCACTCAAGAAATAACAGCAGTGTTTGTATCATCCACAGTCCTTGCAAGACCAGCATCCTGAAATTTTCTTTTCCAACACTGGTTTCTGCAGTCAGGGCTCTACTGGCATGTCACTCCATCAGCATATTAGGAAAGGAAGAAAACTGGCCTTGGACAGCATCTATCTATAGATGTTATTTCAGCATCCTAGGAATTCTGCATGGATTATGAAAGTTTTAAAAAGGTAGCCTAATTTTATGTTTATCAGTAGTCACTGACACATGTTTTCTAAGGGGTTAGATGCTGATATCTCATTTTTGAAGGTTCATCCTGTTCCCTGAAGTTAGTGTACATTGCAGCCTAAGAGATTATGCAGAAGGTCATGCAGGTCTACTAGAGATAGAATGTAACAGCAATACATTTAGTACCTAATTTAATCCCCAAGCAATTTTTCTCTAACCAAATCTGGTTGCTTATCTAGTAATTTCTCAAAGCAGTAGAACCTAATTAAAACTGTTATTTTTTTATTTTTTAACATTAGGAAAACAATAGCAGTAGAAATTTGCGTATTTAAATTTTTCTTTTTTTTTCCCTTTTAATTGGGTCAAGTTAAAAAAACCAGTAGAATTCTGACAGCAGTTATCTCAGGATGACAAGACATTGCTCACTTGGATATTGGCTGTGTTTCAGAGAAAGTGTTCTTTTTTTGCCCCAAGAAAGAATACTAATCCTTTTAATCTTACTTTATCTAAAATCATTCAAAGCTTTCTCAGCTCTAGCACTGATGTCACCTATAGTTTTAATAAGAATCATTAGCTTTTGTATCATAAATATTTCTGCTTAAAATATGTAGAAGATTTTTGTTCCAAATAGACATTAATGTTGAGTACTTCTCACAACAGCATGGAAGGCTTGTATGTCATGTCTGATAAATGGTGTTGTTAATCCTTAATTGTGTATTTATAGTTTAGTTTATGGTTAACTGGGAATAATTTAAAAGTACTTACGGGAACGACAATAGTTCTCCTCAGAGATTGAAAGTTGCCAAGATTAATGTCTCTTGCAGGAACATATTGTAGGAAAAAAAGGCTACCAGATCAAGGTTTATTCTATTTATATGTAAGTTGTTCCTGTATTAGTTATTACTGAATAAGCTATTCCCATCTTCATTGTGTGACCTGTCTTATGCAGGAAGAAAAGTGATTTGTTCCTGTTTAGTTTAAACTGCTTTGGAAATTAATTTGACCCAGTCTAAAATATGATCATGAACAAAAAATTTGTTCAGCTCTCATTATTCAGATTAAATCAGGGTGTTGTATTAAATTATCTTTCAAATATAGAAATATATTGACTGTAAATTCCCTTTTTTCTACAAGTGCACTGGATATCGACTTTTAGCTTCCACTTTTGTCAGAGAATGATTACAGATACAAGTGCTAGAAAAACTAGTGATTTAATGCTTTAGAGAGCACATGGTATTGTGCTACTAATAAACAGAGAAATCCACAGTGTTACAGTCTGTCCCTTTTTCAGTGCCTTGTCCTCTGTTAAGTCTCTGCTGTTTGCAGTGACCCTTAGGTCTTTTCCAAGTTTAATGTGCTTGGTTTAAGCTCAGCAAGATGAAAGGATATTTGATTTTTTTATTCCCATGTGTATCAGTTTGTGGTTTTCCATTACTAATTTAATTTAAGAATAGAACTATCTGATTAGGACTGGAGGTACATATTTCGTAAGTATAGCACTGTGGTTATTAGTTGTAAGAAGCATGGAATGAAAGGTACATAACCTGTGGCAAACACATTTTTCCAGTCTTGTTGCTCTCAACATGTTGAAGGAAAACAGTAAATAAATTGAATGGAAAAAAAATACAAAAAAAAGAGGCCTTTAGTTTCCCCCTTTTTTGTACTGACTTTAGAAATCACCGCAGATCTTGCATTCCCTCGTCCATGTGTCTTTTGCAGGCCATGTCCTATGCCCCAATACATTGCACTCTTTAGCATTCCCATTCAAAATTGATTTGTCTCTTTATTTTCAGGTTTTCACACGTTCTCATGCAGTCAGAGTTTCTGAGTCTGAAAAGTGAATGATTGTAAAATTACCATTTGAAGTGGGATAACACATCACAGGGCTTAAGTTCAAAGTGCTGGGCAAAAATCACTTTCTCTGCATTCCTGCTCTTAAAATACATTTTCAGTGGTTCTAGAAAGCTGGGCCACAATCGATGTGAGTCAGCAGTTACTGCCAAAGTAAACAGTCATTTTATCTTTCTGAAATTGTTGGCCATTTGTGAAATGTCCAAGAAGTCGGTTTAGGTTTTCATCAACTGGCTGTATTCTAGACTCTTTTTAAGACAGATTTTTGATTTTATGGAAAACAAACAAAAAATGTAATATACCAATCAGCAATTCAGTTCTAGTTACCATAAATACAAATTCTTAATGGTGAAAGCTCTTAATATGCAGTGTATAGGCAGCCTAGCAAGCTGCAGCTACTCAAGATGTTCTTTAGTAACTGGATTTAAAGGTGTACTGCTACAATAACATAGTAACATGCAAATTTTGTGTTGTCTCTACTAGTATTTTACATCAAGTTATCCACCCTGGTACACAATCATTTCTGCAGCGATAACTCAAACCCAGAGGCTGACTTCTCTCATACCTGCATACTTTGTCCTCATTCCCTTTTTTCCAATAGAATATGGATTGCATCTCAACAACGAGCAGTGAACTTACAAAGTAATTAGCGTGGTTGAGTAGGGGAGCTAAGGATCACTACCTAAAAAAGTTTCTGGGGTGGCTTAGTAGGTGCTATTTGGTCTGTCATTACTTTTTTTTTTTTTTTTTTTTTTTAATGCTTCAAATGTTTTATCTTTCTTCTGGGACTTAATGATACTGTCTTCTGTTGTACCATGCTTCAGAGCAGCTGGTAAGTAGCACTATAAAAAATGAACGCTGTTATTACTTCATAGAGGAAGCACAGACTTTGAAGCTTAAGTTCAAAGCCTCTATACTGAGGTGAAAAATTACTTTCTAGGCATTGCTTTCCCTGTCTCTTCTGAAAAGGCAGTTCCAGCAATGGGATGGAGAGCAGCTAGAAAGGCTGAGTCATGTACTTTCTCGACAAGTAATATGTGCTAAAAATTGATACAATCTGTCTTCTAATTATGTGATTTTTATGAACAACCAGCAAAATACTGTAATTAAGCATTATAAGGAGGAGCAATCTTGTAGTTCACCCAAACGTTTTGGTATCTGAGGTAAGCATATCATAATAGTCTCAACAATCAGCAGTCATAAGAATTTACCACCCAAGTCCTAGAAAACCAAAGTAGAAAAGTGGAAAGGGAATAGGGAATAATTAATCAGAAGCTTTAAAGAAGGAGGCGGAGTCTTGTTCTTCTTGCTGAGATTGTTTTCATTAATTACTTCCACTGTATTCTGAAGAGATAGTTGGCGCTTTGTCAGAACATTCCCACCTCTACCTGCTCAAACATACTGTTAAGAAACAGCATATAAGTGATAGGAATTTATTTTGGTTTTTCTTTCTTGTACTAAATTGGCGGATATTGTGTGGCCTGAAGAAAACAGGATGTTGGGCAGGTTTTCACAGATTTATGAGAAACTGCAGCTCCCTAAAATAAACCACAGTAAATCATTATCTGCTTAAAACAGGAATCACTAAGTGGCAGTAGTTCCATTCATCAACAAGATCTCACCTGGACAGATTGTTTTCTTCTTTTCTACTACTGTTCACAGGAGAAAAAGTTATATAATTATGTTTTGTTCTTATGTTTGTTAATGTTCCTGTAAGTTGACTAGCTTTTCCTTCAGAACAATGTAAGGAAAGAACCACTTTCACTGACAAATTAGACACGAATTAGACCCCATGTTAAGGGTCATTCTTGTAGCAGTGACAAGAACAGCAAAAGTTTTTAAGATTGACACAAATAGCTGGTATTTTGATCACACAGATGAAACTACACATTCAAAATCACAGTGTCTGCCTCCAACTCTGCAGAAGTGCCATGTCAGTGTCCATTCTCTACTGAGAAAACCAGATCTGAAACCATTTAAGGAATCTGGAGGTACACAAGTCCATGGGACCTGACAAGACATACACAGATCCTGAGAGAACTGGCCATGGAAGTGGTGAAGCCACTATCCATGATATTTGACATTCCAGTTAAGTTCCCACTGGCTGAAAAAGGGGAAAGTAACTCCCATATTTAAAAATGGAAATAAGGAAGACACAGGAAACCACATGCAGGTCAGTGTCCCCTCAATCTCTGTCAAGATCATGGAACAGATTCTCCTGGAAACTATGCTAAAGCACATCGTAAATAAAGAGGTGAATGGCAACAACCAACATGGCTTCACTAAAGGCAAATTGTGCCTGACACATTTGGAGGCCTTCTCTGGTGGAGCAATAGCAGTGGTGTATCACAGTGTCCCGCAAGTGCTAGGGAGGAGAAGAGAGATCCAACAGGCAGGAATTGTGCAGCAAGATTCCTCTATTTAATTATTCTACAACTCTTTCATAGACTTTTTTCTTCATAGTCTAATTAGTCAAAGGATCAGCCAACCCTGGGGATGATTGGCTAAAATCCTAAAACATCCATTGTCAAAGTATTTTTCTACTGTACTATAAACAAAGCTCTGCAAGGTCGCAGGTGTTCATAGTTTATAGAACTCTACTAATATCTTCTGTGAGAGAGAAAGCTATCTCACAGGACTGGAAAGAAGCAAGAGAAATTCTTGCTAGCTGCATACTTGTATCCACAGTGGTAGATGAGAGATCAACAGATATCATCAACCTGGACTGGTAAATAGCATTTGACACTGTCCCACACAACATCCTTGTCTCTAAATTGGAGAGTTGTGTGTTTGATGCATGGACCACTTGGGGGATAAGGAACTAGCTGAATGGACACAATCAAAGAGTTATGATCAATGTTCAAATGGAGAGCAGGGGTGAGTGGCTTTCCTCAGGGGTTAGGATAGGGACCAGCACTTTTTAACATCTTTGTAAGCAATGCAGGCAGTGGGATTGAGCGCACCCTTAGCGGGTTTGCCAATGACACCCATCTGTGTGGTGGAATTGACACACTGGACTGTAAGGGTGCCATCCAGAGGGTCTTGACAAGCTTGAGAGCTGGGCCCATGTGAACCTCATGAAGTTCAATAAGGCCAAGTGCGAGGTCCTGTACCTGGGTCACAGCAATCCCAAGCACAAATACTGGCTGGGTGGAGAATGGATTGAGATCAGCCCTGGGGAGAAACTCTTGAGGGTGTTTGTGGACAGAAGGGTCAATATGACTCAGCAATGTGTGCTCACAGCCCAGAAAGCCAGTTGTGTCCAGGGCTGCATCCAAAGCTGTATGGCCAGCAGGGTGAGGAAGGTGATTCTACTCCTCTACTCTGCACTAATTAGACTCCACCTGGATCCTGGACCTGCATCCAGCTCTGGGGCCCCCAACACAGGAAAGACCCTGAGCTGTTGGAATGAGTCCACAGAAGGCTACGAAGATGATCAGAGGGCTGGAGTACCTCTCTGATGAAGACAAGCTGAAACAGTTGAGGTTGATCAACCTTGAGAAGAGAAGGCTCTGGGGAGACTTTAGAACAACTTTTGAGTACCTAAAGGGAGATGGAGAGGGACTTCTTGTAAGGGTGAAATGCCTTAAGATGAAAGAGGGTAGATTTAGATTAGCTATTGGGAAGAAAGTCTTTATTATGAGGGTGGTGAGACACTGGAACAGGTTGCCCAGGGAAGTTGATGATGCCCCATTCCTGGAAGTATTCAAGGCCAGGGTGGATGGGGCTCTGAGAAGTTTGGTCTATTAAAAGCTGTCCCTGTCCATAGGAAGAAGGTGGTAACTAGATTATCTTAATACCCCTTCCCACTCAAACCACTCCGTGATCTATGATTTGATTCTTCATATGTGAAAATAAATTCAGAAATAACATTATTTTAAAACACTGAAGGTTTTTTGTTTCTTGTATTTGTTAATTTATTCCTGCATGGACTTGGAGTTGCCTCAAAATTAGTCTTGCTTCACTATTCATAGGGATTTTTTTTTTTTTTTTATCCCCAGTCATTTGGGGCAAATCAAATGTTGCTTAAGTTTATTTTACATGTCAGAACACCTAGAAGCTGAAAATCTGCCCCTGGGAAGATGACCTGGGAACATCTTAGGCATTGAAAGCTTAGGCAGGCATTTTTTCTAAGAGTTGCTGTGTCAGCTCTCTGCTGCCTCTTTGACAATTCCCTTGTGTAAGAACATTCTCAAAAGACTGGTTAAGCTAGTTTATAGCTGTTTTGTGGCACAGGAGAGAGCCTAAGGACTTCTGAGATTAGCTTTAAGTGGACTTGAAAATAAGCACAGGCAATATTCTTCCCTGTCCCCCCAGTTTCTACATATGTTTATGAAGACTGAATATTTTTTAAAAACAAAATAATGTTTTAGCAAATATACAATGATGTCTCTGAATGCCTTCTGAAACACTCAAGTTAATAAAATAAATACCACATCCATGTCCAGAGCCTAAATTCCCAATAAGCTGTCATAGAAGACAACATTGCAATTAGTGATGTCACCTACTTTGCCTACTGATTTCAAATGAATGACTGCACAGCCTCTGCTATTACAGTACTTAACAAGTAAAGTTGAAAGGTCATCAGAAGGGATTTGATATTTCTCAGTTCATAAAGTTTGAACACTAATAGCAGTGCAGATGTTGTCTTATGTAACTGCTGTCCTGGCCTAATGATTTCTTGATCTTGTCCTGGTGTTTTTTCCACCCTAAAAATTAGCTTTTTTCCTTAATATTTAGCCTAAATCCTCTTTCCTCTTAATTAGGCCACACTTCTTTTTGTCTTATATGCAGTGAATAAGGCAAAATGTTCTTCCACAAGTGCCCACCATGCATAGGCCCCCTTTTTGTCACGTACAGCCTGATGTTGAGAGTGACTTTCTGGTGAATATTCTTTATAATCTGACTCACAGTCTCACAGGAAAAAATGTGTACAGGTATAATTGCATTTTAAAAGGAGAGACAAATTTTTAAAAGCTTCTGTGCAGAGATGATAAAGCTCTCCTATACAACAGCTATCCTGTACAAGAGAAACAGTTTTTTCAAAGTTGTGGTTTGCAGGCTATTCTAAACAGTCCTGTTTCAGTGCAGAAAATGATGACTATCGTGGGCAGCGTATTAAAAGAGAATGATGTTCTGAGTGTTGTTCCTTTTATGGGACTAATAGACAGGGTTGGTAGTGCTCCAACTCATTGGAAGATCTGCTGTATCAGAACTCAACATATGTACACAGAACTGGAAAACTTAACATGACTTGTTATTAATGTTATAAATAATAAAAATACAGAAGTAACTCAATTTTCACTAGCTGCCCAAGTAAAAAAAAATGTAAATCCTCAGAATGGGTGGTTGGTTTAGACCTGGGAGGGCACATGTTTACCCCATGGGGTGAGTGTGCAAATATGAAAGCCTTGACTGCTCCAATCTGCAATATGCCTCCAGTTACTGAGAATGGTCGTCAAGGGATCTGTTTGTACTGCCTACCACAGTGGAAGCTGTAATAGTGGTGGTGGTTCTGCACTCACATGAGACATGAAATGCCCTCAGTCAAGTTCTGGTATATGAATTGTTTTGGGATGGTGTCATGGTTTAGGAATAGTCCTCACCAGTTCTGTACCCCCTTCAAGACTCTTCCCCCAAACCAGATGCCACTCTCTCACTGCCTCTTTCCCCTTCCCCTTCTGGCTCTGGGGATGGAGTTGAGAATTGGAAGCAAAAAAGGCAAAAATTATGGGTTGAGATAAGAACCACTGGCTGGAAGAAGCAATGAGATAAGAAAACAAACAGTAAGAGAAACAATAATAACAACAAAAAGTATAAGACAAAGAAATGATTTACACAGAAAGCCCATGACAAAACACCAACCAGCTCTTGCCAGGCACGCTTTCTCCCACTGGAAGGGACAGCTTCCTTCCCCAGAGTGAGAGTCCCTTTCCCCCACCCCTGTCAATGACATGAGGTGGTATAGAATAGCCTACTCCCCACAGGCAAATGACTCCAGGCTCCTCCTCTCATGGCTACTGCAAGAAATTAACTCTGTTCTGGTTGAAGACAGGACAGATGGATATCTGTGCTTCAAAAGGTATGTAGAGGCTTGGTAACATAACAACACAACATAACACAGCACTGGCTAATCCCTTTTAGTTAACAAGTCTCTGTCACATGAATACAGCAAACTGTATTTCTCACTAGAAGAAATGTATGCCAGAAGATGAAGCATTGTGCAGTGTTTAGCGATGGTTGGTTCAAGATGGGTCCTCTGATGGCATCTTGTCCTACTAAGGTAACAAAATGAGCTGCCCTATTTGCTGTGTAGTGCATCAGTGTGGACCTCAAAGGAGGCAGAGTTGCATGACTGTTAATAATAAATTAGACAGAGACTTGCAGAGGAGTAGAATGGGCAGCTGAAGCATTCAGTGTCTTCAGCGCTCCAGCTAAATCTGCCTGAGCTTCTGCAGGCTTTTTATCAATCACATGAGTTATTCCCCTTGAGGATTGAGTCAGAGATCTCTAGGATTTTCTCTGCTTTGACACAGAAGAATGAGTGACATGGGTTGGTCATGCATCACCCAGCTTTGTCACGGCAGCAGATCCATGGGTTTCAGGGGAATTACCTCAAGTTAGTTAGGATCAGAGCAGTGCAGGAGAGAGTGATCCTGGACTGCAGGTGCAATATGCAGCCTGCCACTTCTGAATTTGGTAGCCATGACATTGATGTCACTGTGCTGCACTGGATCATATTTAGTGTTTTACATTTAATTTCTGTGTTAAAATTTATTTGAAAATCATAGGCTGCAGAAAGTCAGCATGGAATCTCAGACTGGCATAAACTTATTGCTGTAGAAAAGTTGCCCGTTTTAAATGAAAACTTGCTTATCTTGAAAGATAAGTAGACAGTTAGTAACATTTTGTACATTTATCAATACACGAAATGTTCTTCTAGCTGAGTGCGGCTTGCTTACCAAATCTCATCCAGTTTTGTTCTTCTTTTCTGTTTATAGCATCCACACTCTCTTGGGACTTTTGCAGGCAGGTGCAGACAAGGATTCTGACTCTTTACCTGCTCATTTCATAAAAAAGTCCTTTTATTTATCATGCATATCAATCAGCTCACTCCTCAAAATAGTTAGGAACCCTCATGCATTTTCTTCTATATTCTTCTCTTAAAAATATCTCTTTTGTGCCTTTTTTAAAGATCTAGACTTGCACACTTGTGCATATGAAGAAACGCATGTGACATGATAGATTTGGAGTGCGGGGTGAAAATAAGCTTGTCAAAATGTTGTATTTAATAAATACAAACTTTTTACTGCTCTGAAGTGTTTTCATGGCTACTTGTACACAACACTGAAGAATACAATTGAGAAGTGGAGTTTTTCAGTCAGCATTGCCACTTCATTTTTAACACAACTGTCTGAAGTAGGCATCTTGTAACACTCCCTCACATATCCATTTCTTAGGTGTATCTACTTGTAGATGTATCTACTTAACTCTGAGAAAAGACCCAGATGCAGAAGTCTATTAAAAAAATCACAAAATTTCTATTAGCTGAAAAGTCTGTAAAGTCTTAAACAAACATTTAACAGTACAATGAACATATAACAGAATGGTGTTGTTCCTTGAACACAGAGTATACAGAAAACTTAAACACAAATCAAAAATGCTTAGTCTGGGTAAAAAGTCAGTCTCTGCAGGCTCCGAGTCAGTGAATTGAATAGGAATTTCTTGTTTTACAGCAGCTGAAATGTGGGTGTTTTTTATTTTTTTGCCATTTTGGTGTTCAAGAATAGTTGCAGCACAAAGACTGAAGTTACTAAACAATATTTCCTTATTACATTTGCTAACTTAAAGGTCAACTGGCACATGCCATTGATTTATTTCTTTTTTCAGATACTATAGTTAAACAAGTGCTGAAATCAAATTTATTACAGGTGATTCACTGAATGCTTGAACAGCACAGTAGGATTTAATTCCAAATGCAATCAATATTTCCAAAGCAATGCACAACTAAAATAAATTTGATACATACAGAGCGGGACTCATGGTCATTGACATTTTCAGTCAATAATGTTTCTGAAAAACAGCAAACAATATGTTTAAATCAGCTACAAATTCATTGTTCGTGTGGTACAAAGGTAACTACTTCAGAAATAAAAAACATGCAGGAAAACAAACACACCTCCCTCATCCCCCTAGCAAACAGAGCTGTTATAATAATAATGTATATTTCATATGGAAGTAGTAATCAGCAGTAAAGAGCAGCAAAGGATGGTGGCCAAGGCCTCTTAATGGTAATAGCTTGAAAGCACTCTAATCCTTTCCTTCCTGGTTTTCTCCAGCTACATGAATTTTTTTTTCCCTAGCAACAAAAGGTGTTCAATAGTCAGCCAAGTGAGTAAATTTCATAATGATTTGTGTAAAAAATAGCATGTAGATATAAGAATTTTATTGTATACTTGAAGGAATTTGATATCATATGGGTATTTTAGCTTCTAATTTGATTTTTTACTTCAAGGCTACAAAACAGAATTGCCTTTTTATAGAGATTAGTTTAAATGGGAAAGGTGAGCAACTTCTGAATATACTGTTGAAAATACTTAGGGATTCCCTGAAGATTGATATGACTTCAAAGTTGGCTCTGCTTCAAGTCAGAGGTTGGACCAGATGATCTCCAAAACTTCCATCCAGATTAAATTATTTTAAGATTCTGAATTTTGCTCTTCAGCTGACAGTCTTGAAGACTCTGCAGAAAAGGCCATATTAAAGAGAGACCAGGAGTACAGTGTTTAAAAGTTAATCTCATTTCTCCAGATATTCTTTAAAAGACAGTAGCTGCACATAAAATAAAAGGATATAATCTCAAATCCCTCTAGCTCCTGTGTAACAGAAGAAAGGGAAGTTGGTTTCAGCTTAATAAAACTATTGGAAAATTCCAGTTTTGCTTTAATACTCTGGACTGTCCTTGTCATATAAATTTTAATATGTGAGATATCAACAATTTTCACTGTTTGTTAATCTCATGGGGAGCACTAAGGAGGGCTTTCTTCTAGATCTCATCACCTACAGCAAGTTTTGCAACTTTGAATATGAAATGTTTCTTGTCATAAATTGACAGTTCTTCTTCCACCCTAGTCCCATGAGGCTCTTCTAAAGAAAAAGGAAATGTACCAGTCAAATTGTATGATATGAAGTGACAGCTTGATTTGTAGCATTTAAAAGATGGCTGCTATTATTATTAGACAATTTGATAGAGTGGAAAAATGTAATTTTCTCTTCTACACACACTTTAGTGCAGTTTCAGTAACTGAGTGGTATTTTACTTGTATTTTATTCATTGGGAAATTTGTCCCTACTTCCATGAAAATAGAAAATCTCTTATGTCAGAACATTTTTATAGCCCTTCCTTACAACTCTCTACATTTTCACACCATTTGCCATTCAGGCAAATTCATGGGGAAGCCCTGTTTTAGATTAAATATTGAATGGTGCATACTTAGTTACTGTCCTCTCAAATGCCTCTTCCTTTGTCACAACTCATTCAGTTCCAGTCATCACCATCTAACTCCTTTCCCATTATGAGATACTGGGTCCCCTGAGTATGAGTGAGTAGCTGAAAAGTGGGTCACCTTGACATATTCTACAAATATATGGGTGAAGAATTTCAGGACTAAATTACTCATCCTTCTGATTTTTAATTTTTTTTCCCTCAGCAAATTCAAAGGAAACACTCCTTCAGTTTTTGGTACTTAGTGATAACAGATGTCATAGGAACAATTTCTGAATTTCCATGATTTGGGGAACTGACCTGCTACCAGCTATGTGATAAGACACATCAAAAAAGAAGATAGGCGCCATTCACTACATGAAACATCCTTCAAAATGCCTTCCCTAATAGATCAAGCGGAGTCTATATAAAATCTAACATAAGATGCATGTGATATGTGAGTCAGTCCAAACCATCCACAGCAGTCATGGATGCCACCCCCACTCCACTAAAGTCAATAAAGAAAACAAATCAGGAAGAGAGAACCACCTGGCTCTATGTGCTGTGTGTCTCTTTCCTTAGAAATTAGAGTTATTAAAATATAGTAGAATGAAGTGACAGCTGAAGTCTGATGTATGTTTTTTATGGTTAAATTCCACTTTATTTCATTGATTTCATTAGAGCTACACTGGGTTACTCCTTAACTGATTTTTCATTAAAATATATCGGTTTTACCCTCACTGATGAAATACAGATGAGTTAATGGTGAGCAAAGGGTACAAAGGTGCATGACTGGTTCTCCACTTTCTCTGCTGTTCTGAGTCTGCCTTACTCTCATCCTTTTGGAGTAAATTGAATTGCATAAAAGCAATGTGGACAGTCAATTCTCAGGCTTCAATTTCACTTAAATTTTTTTTTAAAAAGCAACAAATACTGAAAGATCTGACAAATAGAGGGAATAACCTTTTAGCCATTTTTAATCCAATAGAGGACTTTGGAACACTGCATAACTAAAACAGTAAAGGATGACTGAAGTTTCATTTTTCAAATCAATAATTTTTCTTTATACTTTTAAAAAAGACAATCTCGTCTCACTGATAAATGGCCAAATATTGCCCAGAACTTATAACATTTCCCAGTGTTCAATTTATCTTCTTGTATTGAATGTATTTACTCTAATAGACAGCAAAAGAGAAAGAAACAAGACCTGCAAACAGAAAAATATAAAATCATTTGAAGAAAGGGCACATTCCAGCAAAACACAACATCCATCAAAAGTAACACTGCCACATTTTCACAACATGAAAAACAGCAATCAAAAGGGTGTTGCCAAAATGTTTTCCACCTTTCTTCATATGAATTAAACTCATATTCCTTATTTATGTAATAAATACTTATTAATGCTCAGTCTGCAGAAACTGCTGCTAACAATTACTGCACAAAAATGACCAAAAGCTGAGGCCCAAAATGCATGTGCAATGTATATGCACATTATCCCTTGGCTCAGGACTGGAGAGACAGCACACCCTGAGAAAAAAAGTCCCCTAAGAAAGGGAATCTATTGTCAGCCAACCAACTACTGCCAGCAGCTGACCTAGGTGTCATTACTACCTGCATTTGATGGTACAACATGTCTGGGAACCCTGGGGAGTAGGTGTCTTGGATTTCTCATTAATCTCTACATAGAACAACAGTAAGAGCTAAGCCACAGCTAGATGAATGTGGCACTTCATCTCTTCCTGCCATCCAGAAGAATGCCTTCCCTGCAAGAAAGCCGGGAACTGCATTCACTTCTCCTGAGTGCTAATTACATTTCTCAGTTGCAAGGGAAATGTCTTGCAAAATCCAAATAAATATATGAGATACCAAATGTGTTGTATAAATGTCTAATAAATCAGGAAACTTTTTCTGCAAAGTTTGACTGTGAAAAAATACCTGATTATTCAGAAGCTGTGTCTGTAAGCTCTGCAGTCATTTTATTTTCACACATAGTTCTCTAAACTATTAATAGGAGTGGTGCAGCCCCAATGAGAATATATGGTTAGACATGAAGGAAATAGCACAACAGCTCCAGTTCAAAGACGAACACAGAGATATTTTGGAACATTGTCTTTGTTTGTCTGAATGTTTTTTAGTTAGACTAATAGTATAGATATCATGAAAGTAAACCTTGTTTGAAAAGAGCCACAGTCTGTAGTAAAACGTGCTTATTCTTGACCAGATGTGTGCAGATGTGTTGTTGGAATTTTTGTTCTGATCTATGTGACCTTCAGATATTTAAATCTGATCTCTAGAGCTGATACCAGATAAGTGAGGTCTGTGTGACCTGTATATACTGTTTGCAAACTAAAATTTTTCAGAGGTAATTTTCTTAAGAAGAAAAAGGGACAAAAATTAATGTGTGAGAACTTAATAAAGGATGAACAGAAGAAATGTTGGCCTGAAAAATATTCCTATACATTTTCTACACTGGGTCACAATCTCAATATCATATGTAACTCTTAAATTTCTCACTATCCACTGCAGAAGTAGATATACCCAAATATAATATATTTTGCTGTGAACAATGAAGAAAATGCTGTGAAGAATGAAGCTTTAAAAGATTTCCATGAAGGCTCTTTCCGGCTGGTGGATTCTGGACATTAAAACGCTGTTTTAAGCTCTCTAAGTCCCTACCAGCTGTGTGACAGGAGCATTTTGTGAGAAACAGCATTTGACTGTGTAAAACAATCTCCCCCTCATCTCTCCCTCTGCTGATAACTCAGTTGTGCTACAGAGCAGCACTACCCACTTAAGTGGAAGAGCAGAATTCCCTATACTGAGGTAATCAGTGCAGTAAGTAAAGGCAGACTGCAAAGCAGAACTGGACTGGATGATCACAGTGTTACCCCTAAGTCCTCCTGGGCCAGAATTTGGTATCATTTCAAGACAGTAAACTACTGCCCCAGCTCCTTTGATCAGAGCATAGCCAAAGCATTCAAACACACATGATGAAACTGTTCTGCATCTGGATAGAAAATAGTCTGGAAAGACAGAAGCTAAAAATCAACTGTAATTTCATAATAGTCCACAAAGTCAGTAAAAGTCTGAGAACTATAAAATACTGTAATTTCAGCTACTGCTTCCAAGACAAAGTGCCATTTTCAGAGCTAAAACACCAGCCACCTGAGAAACATGAAATTGTTGCACAAGAACATGCTCTAACTCAGAATGAAATACAACAAGCTACCTAATTATATTCAGATCAGGAACTCTCAACAGATGTTACACATAGGATCAATATTGAATTGTAGTTACCCTGATACCCCACAACTGTAATTATGATCTAAATAAGCAAAGAATAAAATAAAGCAGGGGACCAGATGGATATTTCTTTATGAAAGCTATTTCAGACACTGAAACGTGACAATGATGATGAGCCTTCCATACTTAAATAGGTTTTGCCAATAAGTTGGGCACCCAGAGCATATGTTTGAAATAACAATCAGGAATAGTAATTCTTGTTTAGAAGGCACAGCACTGTGACAAAGAACACACAGCATTCTTCATTACAGTGAAAGCTAAGTCGTTAAATTGTTCAAACCCAAGAAGCTAAGGGATTAAAGATGTGAAATTCATAACCTGCTCTTATATTACTCTTTTGCAGCCAAATGTGTTTGTCTGTGGCAGATTTTAACCCACGTGACAAAATATCGACTGAACCAATCTTTGCTAAAAAATTCCTAAACTTCATAGGAGAAATTTCTTTGGTGTTAGTGGCAATTGTATGAGTGAGTGGAGACACAGGCATTTGGAGACAGAGGAAAGTAACAGACGGTAAATATTAAACAAAATTTAGAAAAACATTTTCCAGCGAAAAGAAATTTAATTGTATGAATTTCAATATAGTTCACAAATTCTATCTAAGAATGGCATCCATTCCTATTCTGGGTTTTTATACAATATAGCACAAGGGTCTTCGCAGTGGGGTACATTAGCATGCCTAGCTGTGCAGTCTGAACATCATAAAGGGAGTTGCCTATTGCTAGATGTTTTGTCAGACTCCAGAGGAGGATGTGTCTTAAACTTCTCCTCAAGGCAATTTCCTAAAGTATAATTAACCCAATATGACTTTTCTTAATACATTCTCTTTAGTTTGCAGATTGCTTACAAGAGGTATACTTAGACTGTTTTTCATAATCAGATTACTGTTCTTATTCTGAGATGTTGCTCTACATCACTTGTTACATAACTGTAAGAAAGTAAGATTTTAAAAATAAAACCAGTAACAAAAAAAGCCAAATCTACCCTTTTTTAGAGTGAGATAATCCTTGATTCAGGAATGTGATCTAAATTGAGAATAGAAGAAAAGCCCTTCCAGTTCTTTCCAGCCCCTTCTTACACACAGGGCAAGCCCATGACCATCATCTGCCCTTCAGCTGAATGGGAAGTTTCCTCATGTCAGGTGATTCAAAGGGCTCCAAGGGATTACATGCCTGAAACCACACCAACTTTTCAAGGTAGCCAGCTGCTTTAGGAAACCTCAGATCAATGTGCAAGTTTGCTTGTGATAGCAGTGCCCAGAGTTTCCATGACTTAGAGAAGAGTTTAGTGGTTAAAGCATTTCTTTTCAGGGATCAGGGAAACTTGAGTGCTGTTCTCATCTTCATGACATCCATATCCCCACCTAGAAGTGCTCACCAAAGAACTGCTAATCCAACTTCTCAAAGACCAAAAGAATTACTCCACACTAGAAAACTAGAAAACAGCAAACAATAAAATGGGAAAACCTCAAGTAAACAGCTATTTAAAGGTGTGCTTGAGGACACTACATTTTCAGTAGCTGCTGTTGATACAAGTATGCTGCAATCTCCAGTGTCATGTAGAGAGACCGGAGCTAGCTGTAAACAAGCTCTTCTACCACCAGCAGTCTGATCACAACAGCATGGAGCTCTTAAGCTGTCATGCCTTTGAAACTCAAAAATAATTTTTCTGAAATGTGAAATTGTTCTTTTTCATAAGAAGTATTTTTCTCCTTAAATGCCTGTCAAAAACACTGATAATGTTTTTACTTTAGTGTTTGATTTATCCCTGGTGCAACCAAATCTAAAATCAAGGGAAATGTAGTTCCTGGCAATTCCTAATGTGGGGCTTGAGGCAAGGAGACACCAATTCTGGTCCTGGCTATTCATACATCACAGATAAGAGAGCAACATTTTGTGGTCTTGGCCAGAAATAAACAAGTAGGAATAGCACATAGGAGATCCTCATGTTAATGTTACTGCTTAAACTCTTATCATATGACAGTCTCCAACGAGTTAAGAGTAATTAAGCCAAGGAGTAACATTTTTGGACCTTTCAGGATGGAGCAGAGCAGTTTCAAGCTCACATATTCAAGCTCAACTGCAAGGAACTGGAGCCTCTTCCCTTTTAAGAGAGATCCTTCACACAGTGGTCTGCTGTGTATTAACTGAACTTTTCTGACTGTTATAATGTCAACAATCTCTCAGCTAGACACAAGACTTCATGCAGAGAGAAATGTCACTGGGATGGGGAAGGAAGGCAGAGCCATGCCTGGCATAGCACAAAGTAGGTCTGCTGACACTATGCAGGCATGGAGCACTTCACATCTGATTACACTGCAGCATTCCTGCTGTTTTAATAAGACTTTTCCTCTTAGAAGAAATAACTAATGGTGTCACATTGTGGGGTGGCTTTTTCGCAACTCTCAACAGTTGACAATGCTAAATGACTTTCACCAGTGACCTGAATTAAACTCAACAAGAACCTAATAGCCACAACTTCAGAGGCCCTCTCTGTGCATGTACAGCTTCACCTGCATCAGCTGGGGTAAGTCATTTGACTCACCCGAACATAGAACTGCCAGCATTGAATTAATTCACCAAATTGACATTTATTTGGATGCCACATTTCAGATGTTGAACTTTGTCCACCCTCACTACTTTGCTGCTGTTATCCCTGAATAGCACACATAATGGAACTGCAAAACAGTGATGTCAAAACCATTTATGTAAAACAGCATATTTACTTAAAGGAAAAAGTGTTTATTTGAATAGAGCACAAAATTTCATGGCCTGGAAAATCTCATTAAAGCATATAGGTGTTACTATTTTAGAGTCAGAGACACTGAACAAAATTGAAATTCAGACTTTGCCTTCCCCCATTCCCATCCTAGAATAATTTTGATACCATTTGAAAGTCATCTCAAACTGCCGTCCACTTACTCTCTTCTGTTTTCCTCTATGCTGTGACCCATCTGCAGGTCTATCTACTGTCCTTCTACTTTCCTCTCCTTTCACTTCTCTTGTACTCCTGTACTTTCCAGAGTTTTTTACCTTATGTCACTGCCAATCTGTCTCCTAAGGCACTAAATCAGCACTTGTGGAAGGCGATCCTCCCCTGACTGGCTGCTGCCTCTGGAAGTGCCAATTTGGCTCAGTGGGCGGCTGGCGGCCAGATGGCAGCAGCAGGACACTTTTAAAATCTGTGATTCTTCACTGTCCCTGTAGAAATGGTGAGCTTGCAAGACCCAGAGTAGGCAATTCTGTTTATGTACTTGTATTAAAAATTAATGTTGGAATGATTTGTTCAGCTGTACTGTTTTCAGTGCAGTTTGCCCAAGTACTGAGTGCACTGATTTATATGTTTATCAAAGCTAAAGAGAATGTTTTCAATAGAAAATGACACCATGTGATTTTCTTTTTAAGGTTTGAATTTTGTTAGAAATTCTGATTTCCGGCTGTGGCTAAGTAGTGGGAACCTGTGAATAATCTGGAGAGAAACTCGGGCTCACCTGTGCTTTGATGTAAGCACAAGCCATGGTGTTTCTGGTGTTTGCCTGGGATGGAAGGCAATGCAGCAAGCTGGAACAGTGAACCCAGACTTGTTGAGACCCAGGACACCAAACTGAAACCTGGAGGTGGAGCTGCATGCGGGGCGTAGGCAAATCCCAGTGGAGAAATCTGCTCCATGATCAGTGCTCTGTGAAGAAACTACATACAGAATAAAAGATCTTGAATCTTGCAGAGCATGTAGGATCTGAGCATACCCTGCAAAGTGAAAGCACAGTCCAGTGCTATTCTTCTGGGAGAGGCTTTTGTGAATTGTGCTTATGGGGGGAACTGCTCTACGTCATGTAAAAACAGACACTGGAAATCTGCAGGCTCCTTAGTTTAGTCATAGTTAAATATTTTAACATGGCCAAAAATATCCACTATTATGCGTAAATTGTTGGTCCTCTGGTAAGTTCTTTCCAGATGAAAAAAAAGTGTACTCTAAGAAGTTGTTAGTGGTAATACTACGAGAAGGAAATTTTTGATCTCAGGTCTACAAAAAAAAAAACTTACACAAGACTTTTACAGTGCTAGAGTGATAGTAATCTTTGTTTTATTTCTCGCATGGAAGGTCTTGCAGAACAGAAATGAATGGACTATCTTAGACTGCAATAATGAATGAACTTAATCTACCTTTATATAGATTTTGCAAATATTTTACTGTTAGAACTTTCAACAGAGGTGATGATTAAGTATTCAAGACAGCGTACTACACTCCAGGCATATTTCAGCCAAGAGCTCCTGTATGTGGATACTTAGAATTACTCTTTATTCTATTTCCTGCCCACACAGTTTCCCTGATCCATTACTCTATCTGCCTTTCCTGTCTTTTGTTCACCATCCTTTTACTATGGAAAAAACTCCCTATGACTAAGACACTACCTCTGTTTTTCCAAATCCTCTTTTGAATACTGAATGCACTTTGGCTCCAGGTTTCAGACGATTAGGTAAAATCCTTCTTGCCTCTTTGAGTTCCTGTAGACTCATTTCAGCACCAAAGAATATGAAATCCTCACTGGAGGTAACCCTGAGGAACTCTGTGGCTAGAAAAAATATGGTGGAAACAGTGAGAAGAAGACACTGCAATGTTGCAAGGCTTTGATTCACCAGGTCAGCACTTCATCCCTTCCTAATCCATGGTACAGTAAAGCTGAAGTCCTTTATCTTCACTCACACACAGAGAAACACTCATATTTCAGCCCAAAGGACAAAGAAAAATATATATACCTTTAGGTCAGTGAAGACAAGATGTGAAGCAGTTTGCCTAACCTTTCTGGAATTTAAATTGTTTTGATACTAAAAGGAAACAGTTTAAAAGACAAGAAATCAAGTACATTTTGACCTTATTTTGAAAATTCAAGATGTTCTTACCTCTTACTAACCATCAACTGAAAATGAAATTCAATTTCTTATTTAATAAACCCCATTTTGCTATGACTTTACTTTGAATGAGAATTACGTTAGTTCTTTGAGCAGCATGCCTTTTTGTAGGACTATGGTTACTTCTCTGTTCTGGATCCCTTGATGTCCACCGAACATTACTTTTCTGCTTCTCAAACTGACTGCATTTTTGTTCAAACTATCTGAAAAACAAAGTTTCCTCATTCAATTTCTTTGAAGAACTCAGCAGTAGACTCAACTGCAAGTTAAGTAGCTGGCCTCCAGTAACCAAGGTCAGACCTTTTACAGCCACCTGAATTTTTATCACTGGATGCATAATATCAGGATAAGTCACAGATATACCCTTCAAAACCTGTTTCTGTTCTCATCTAAAGCTTTTAAAAATGCATTTCCCCTGTGTTCCTTAAAGTCAGCTCTTGGTCAAGAAAGTTTTAATATTTTGTGGAAAGTATAAGCTCAAGGCAGACTTCCTATAAGGGATGAATACAATCTGGCCCAACAACAAGTCAGTATTCAAAGCTTTTCCATCTCCTTCTTCCTAGATAGTTCTAACACTCTTATCACTTTTATATCAAAGTGCTTTATAGTAAGTCCTTCATCGTCTTCTAGTTTGATCAAAACAAACCTGACTTTGATCTTCCCCATATGTGAGTGAAAATTAAGAAGTCTGTGCAAAAGGATTTAAATATTTCATCAATGAGAAAATGATTGTTTCTACCAGTGTCCCTTCCACACCAGAGCAGCATGTGAATTTACATTGATTGTTTTCAATCAAAAATATAGTTCCTGCTTTCAACAACTAAAGCTTTGCAAAATGGCTTCTAGCTGAGGCAGACTTCCAACTCCTTTCCTGGCATGGAAGTTCACTTGGCAATATTAGCCTATCCACATAAAAAAGTACAGTAATGCAGAGGCTGGATTGAGAAAGTAAACACTTTATATATAATGAGTCATGTCCTAAGGTGCTGGTGGAGGGAATAGATATTATTCATATTAAATTTGTATGAAAGAAGTCAGTGTATCACTCCTTACAAATATCTAAATTTTTTTAAAAATTTAATTTGAGTATAGGAAAGTCATGTCAAGAAATAACATTTGTGCTGACACAGGAGTAGCCAGAAAAAGAATAGAAATTTTATCACATACAGCAGGAAAAGAAAACAGCAAAACATCAATTTTGATTCAACACTAAACTTTCTTCTACAGTTCAATTGTGTCACTGGACTAAGATTTCATCTAAAGATGTAGGAGTGTAGGACATATTAGGTGTTCTATAGGGCCAGAGTTACTAAAATAACAATTATATACATTTCTATTTTCATTAATGTTTCACCTGAATGTTTCCACTTGTCATCAACAAATTAAGTTTCCAACCAAAACATTTTAATGGGGAAAAAAAAAAAAAAAGAAGAGGAGATTCTATGGAAGGAAGTCAATCTCTCCATGGAAAAGTGTTCCATCAGCTGGTATTATATTGTAAAATAATTTTGAGTAAATTTTTGGAAGAACCATTTTTATTTTTCTTGACTTGTAGACATTAAGTAATGGATAGAAGTGAGTAGAAAATGATAACCACCCTATTGCCACTTTAAACCAACCTTTACATTTTATAGCAGGGGTGAAATTAAGTTGCACAGAATTATTTAAAATCTCTATAACAAGGGTATTATTGTCTATTGAGCTCTAAAGGGTTGTAGAGTAATTTCTCTGCCATATGTTTCAGCTTTGGAACATTCTTGCTTTCATTCTCACTTGTACTTGGCTTGCATTACGTTGAACCTTTTTTGGGAAGTCAGTGTATCTATCTTCCATTGCGTTATCAGAATGCCAACAATTGAAGTAAATTAATTTTCAGGTAATGTTGCCTTCAAATAAAACTATGAAAAAAAAAATAAAAGGACTGCAGCTTCTAGAATTAACTGTGTGTAGGCTTTAGGTACCCATATTCAAAATCCAGACATTTTCTTACAGTGTGGCTACAGTTTGAGGAGGCAAACTTTGGTCTGAAAATTCCTCAGCTACCTGTATGCACATGGACATCTATGCCCAAACACCCTGGAGCTTCACTTATGCTGGGGCTCCAGTGTTGAGTTAAGTTTTCACCTGTACCAGGCATGGACACACATGGGAAAATAAGCTCCTATTCACAGCACCAACTGCTGTGAAACAGCACTCAAAATCCAGTGGTTAGAAAACAAACAATCCTCCACAAAACCAGTGTCTGATTGTTCTGTGAGGAACAGAACAGACAATGAATTTCTGTCTTGTCATTAGATTTTCAGGGCCAAGTTGCTCAAGGTCCTTCCCCCTTGCTCCGAGGTCCTAGATAAGCTCTTGCATCCCTGGGTTCTCTAGTGCCAAGTAAGGGATGAGCTCAGCCCTCGAGGGAAGTTAACAGATGCTCTCAGTTCTCTGCTTAACTTCCTGCTTTAAATATGCTGGCAGGAATTAATTTCTTTAAAATCTTCACCTCTGTCAGGTTTGGTTAAAAGGTGTTAGCATGTAATTTGTTGGAAAACACACATACATTTATATGCATGTGCACAGAAAGGGGCCATGGTTTCCACTGTGAGTCAGTTTGCAGATATATATTACATAACTAATATGCTTATTTTCTATTATAACTTCTATGGAAGTTCTTTTTATGTAAAATAACAGGCAATTTGGTACTGTAATGCCTCAAATTTCTCATACTTCTTTGATCATATCTCCACTTTCATTTTTACTGTTTATATTTTTACACTGCTGCAAAGCCAGTAACCTTGTCAGCTCCAGTTAAATGCAGCTTCTTGCTAAACTGTTTTCAGTGGAGACCAGCATCTTTAAATGTTTGAGAAAAAGGGCAGAGAAATATTGTGAAAAAAATAGTATGATGTTTATTGACAGATGTTTATTAAAATGTATTTGTCATCTTCTCAAACAACAATCATAAATACAATTTGTAATCTCCAGTGGTTTCAGCCAGCAGAATAGTTTCTCCTTTTTCTTTCTTCCAAATGTCATAGTACGATTAATTCAGTATTGAGGTTTTGTATCCCTGTGGGATGTGATAAGATAATGGTAGTACAGACAGACCTAGTTAGACATAATCAGTTTGCAGACTGTTTTCATAAATATTAACAAGAATCCCCTCCAGACTACCAAAGCAGTGGCTTGTCATTTGCACTGCCTGCCAGTGAAAGTTTTGGTTGCTTAGGCACAAGCAGGCACAAATTAATCAGGTTTGACTGAGCTACATCCTAGCTGAATCCTTATCTTCTGCAACATTGATTTCAAAGCCTACAGTGGTTATTTCATATATCTTATCATTATTCAAGGCCCTTTGGGGGAGTACCCTAATTTCGTAAACATATTATGCTTTTTTGGAAGGAAAAGTGAAACATGTACTGCGGGGGGAACCTTTGTAATTTGTTTTGCTTACTGATATGCTGAGCTACTAGGACATCATAAAAAAAAAAATCCCAATGTGCACAATTATTTCCTGGCAAGAAACTGATATTTTTATTCAAATAGATAGCCAAGATCTAGATCTGATCCTCAGAAACTGCAGGCCACTTTTCCCAATTTTATTATTATATTATGTAGAGATCTGGGCTGACTCTCACCCTCTACCCAAATTACGTGCATGATACTCAGGGTAAAGGGAAGAGCTGATGTTGGAAAGTTACTGTTTTCATTAAAGAAGGACAGGAAGTTCTTTGAGCATAATGAAACATGATGGTGCATGGGTTTATGAGTCAGGACTGATTGATTAGAAGTTTGAGAAAGCAGCAGCTCTAATTCGAGTGTCTCTACAGCTCCTGTTTATTAAACCTTCTCTAGTGTAGAAACGCCAGTAACAACCGGCAGGGTTACACTGAAGGATTTCCTTCACTTTAGGCATCTGTAAGATGTTCTTTAGCTCCCCAAATTCCCTGTCAGGAACCTTGGGAAGTTTGTTATTTTTTTTTTTAAATACATCCACCCTGTGTAAGATTTGATTGAAAGAAGCAATTTGACTGAAATAGGCTTACTGATTGAAAAGGTGGGGAAAGGGATGTCTCTGACAGAGGCAGACAACATAATAACATAAGCTCTGTTCCCAGAGAAGGAAAAGTCTAATAAAGAAATCCTGTTCCTTCCCAAACCAAAGAGACAACTGTTATTTTTTCTATTGAGGTCAGAAACCACAAGCCTGGGATGAGCTGGGAGATAAGCACAGTTTGCAAGAGGGAAGGACCCAAGCACAAGATATCACCCCTTGACCAGGAGAATATTTTCAAAACTGAAGGAGAAGAAAGATGCAGGGAACCAGGGACAAGAAAATCACTCAAAAAGTCTGAGATTAGGGGAGACAGCAGGTAGGAATTTGGGTAGGCTGAAGTCAGATATTCAAATGATGATGTGCTGTGGACTGGAAAAAAATGCTATCTCTGAGAGAGCAGAATAAACTGAAGATCACAGCAACATTTGGAAGTAATTGTATTGAATTTATATGGGGCAGAATTCTTGTTATAGCACAAGGTTTGTGACAAAGAAGTAGAAAATAGCAACAGGGCTAGATGGATTAGGATGGGACATTGCTGAAACACTGCAGTTAGGGAATGTTTCAAACTGAAGATTATTTTTTTCTTGTGGGGCTAGGGAACCTGTTGCATGAATTTTTTTAATGCTAAAGGGAAAGGGTGATGGTTTTCCTGCCATGTCCTCTCTATATTACCTTGTAATCGCTTTCTGTTTCATTTCTTATTTATAGATTTTTACTTCTTGCCTTTTTAAATCTATTCCACTGTTCTGTTTCTCTTGATTTCACTTGTTTTTCAATGTTGACTGCAGCCTGTTTGCCAGCCTCCGAGTTCATTTCATGCAAAAACAATCTGAAATGTCACTGAAAAATGAAAAAAAAAGAGGCAAAATTGTTGTTTGAGATTATCTTTACTTTTCAGATGCATTTTTCCTTGCATTGTGATTATCACTTCATTGACTACCATTTCCTGCCTTGCCTGCATTGCCTGAGGTGAATTTGATCATTGCTGTTCATGTGATTAATATTTTGAATAAATGAGACAAGCCAAGTATTTTGACCGGGTTTCAAAAATACTGTTACTGTGTGGTTCAGAAGTACCACATTGATGGCCTTGATGGTCAGGCATCTCTTTACACACAGGCCAGTAGAAGTAAAATCTTCCCAAAGTGTTACTGCTCATTTAAATATTAACAGTCAAAGGCCCTACAACAGGATTACAAGGAAAAACAAAAGCAGAAGAAGAAAAAAACAAAAACCAAAGCAAACAAACAAACAAAAAAAACCAAACAAAAAACCACCAGAAAATGAAACAAAAAAAAAAAAAAAAGAAAAAAAAGCCAAACCTAACATCAAACCAAAAGTCCTTTCTCCCAAATTCCTTAGTAGCCTCTATCCCATATTCCTTAATAAATCCTTACCATTGTTATTTTACCTTCTCTACGGAGCATGCTGAAAATGGGTTCTGCTTTTAAAAAGAAGATTATGACAGGTGTCTTGGTCTAGGTTTGAACTTGTAACTCTCCCTTTCTTTGTTGACTGATCACTTGAATAAGTAATCTGGATGTTCTTACAGCACTCTCCTGGGTGGCTGGTGTTTGCATTGTTCATTGAACCTAAATAGCAAACACCCACCAGAACCTCAAACAAAAGTCAGGTTACAGATTGTTGTACTAACACAAACTCCTCCTGCTAAAGGGAGGATTTACTTGAGAGAAGACAGCAACCTTTAAAAGGACTGATGGCTGGCACTAGGACAGGGACAAAGCAATTCAAAGTGCTGTGCAGTCACAGCTCAGAAACTGCAGAAGAGCCTGGGAAAGAACTTTGGTGGTTTTGTAGCCTGTTCCTTGGATAGAGGAAAAAGACACTGCCCATTATTGTGAGTTTACAATCTGTTATTCTGAACAGAGGCTGGTTGGTTGGTTGGCTGAAGAATTTTGAGTTTTAAGACACCCAGCAAATGCACAGTCATAATTCATTTTCCACACTCCCTTGAGAAATCACCTATCCCAGCTCTGCAGACAAAATAGTAAGATGGCATCTTACTTTTAGAAAAGACCCTTCTTAAATAAAAAGAGGAAGTATTAAAAATGCAATGGAAATTAAGGCACAGGGCTTAAAATATTAATTGCAGAATAATTTCCTCTTGCTTTATTTTCATAGATCAGACTCTGTTCCTGAGGAAACAGGAGAAGAAAGGCAGCAGGTAGCCAGAAGCAGAGAGTCAATGCTCTCACTTGTCACTGTCAGTGCCTGCTGTGTAGGGAAAATACCAGTCTGCCAAGAGCCAGCAAAAGCCTCAAGGGGGCAAAGTATTCCTCATGGCTGTGAAACTTTGGAAGCAAACAAAAATATGAAAGGGCAAAAGCCCTTCATTTTCCTTGTGCACTCAGACAGACTTTTCTCAGATGTCTTTGAATCTTTTTTTGTTTCAAAATAATTTTCAGTGCAGGTTGTAAAATACTGCTGCGAACTCCAGGGGATGCAGAATATACCTGGGTTTTGCTTGGAATTTGCAAATGAGGGGTAATTAACATAGCTGAAGTGCTCCAATTAATGAACTTAAAAATTTTGGAGTTTGTGTTGTGTTCAAGGAAGACCTAATATCAGTGCCTAAAACACTAGAAGCGTGTTAAATCTTTTCCAGTATCCTCAGTGTGACAGTAATCCACATTCCAACATGCACTGCTGTAAGGAACCCCCCAGCAGGCACATACTGCACAACCCTTCCTTCGCATCAGTCTCTTCCTGCTCTTCTGTCATTGGAAACGTGATCAGACCAGTAAAGAATTTTATGTCATTTTCAGTGCTTTCCAATTTTGTACCTGCCGTAGGCCAAAAGATAAGGCTTTCCAGAACATAAAAATCCAGACAAGGTCTTTTGATCTAAGGGTTCTCCCACTACCAAGGACAGAGTCTATGTCTAACCTACCAGGCACAACCTGATCACACAGGATTGTCTCCCCTCTTTTCATTCACACCAAGTTTTTTTAAGAGAAGGTGAAAGTATATGGAGACAAACATCAGCATCTCTTACTACATATTAAGGACATAGGGGATGGTTGTATTTTGGTCTAATGTTAAGTACAAAGCTGATTGTATGGAGGGAAGCCTTCAGAAAAAAAAAGTATGAGAAGGAACATGATATGTACCACAGAAAAAACTCTGGCAGACTCTGAACTTTCACCAAGAGCTTTCACTAGGACTTTTTTCCATGATAGTACAAATCAATATAACTGCACTATACTCACAATTTACCCCAGCATGGGAATAAAATCTATGCTTCATTTCTGAAAACAAATGAGAAAGCAGTGGGCAGAAAATCTCTCTGAAGCACTGATGTTTAATTAAGTTGAGGCACCCTGATTTTATTTGGCTGTACTGAGATTTGAGTAATTTCCTCATTTTTCCAACACTGTGGCCCATACCTATCAGTTCTCATAAACACTTTCCTCTTAATTTCAATATATGCTTTTACTATTCTAGTCTCATAGATAGTTTCCTTCGAAGAGTGGCTCACTTCTCTCTTCTTAAGCAAGAAAGCACTGCAACTTTCTAGCATTTTCAGGGAAAGGTAGTTCCATCATTTTGTCATTATTCTTCTCAAACAACTACCATTTAGATCTCATCCCCTTGAAAATTTTGTAAAATGGATGTGGCATGCCTCCAAGACACATTCCTTTGAACTCATTTTTTTTACCATATATTTCATTCTTACCTTCACTATCTACCAGGGATTTCATTCAGCTCCTATGATAGACCAGGAAGACCTAATTCTATCTTCAGTGAATGTCTGGAACTCTAAGTAGCTGCCCTCAGCACCACAGTAGCAGACTGGGAAGCTCCCTAGGCACAAATTTGACTCAACACTCCAAGTCCTGCAAAGTTTCAGTTTAATACATGATTTGATAAGACACAAGAAATTACTGGAATCATGAGGAAAGAGGGAAAAGTCATGTGAGACTATGAAGAGGAATCTAAATGAGCTTTATGTCTCATGTCTGAGAGTGGAATGCTTGTTACAGTCTTTATTTTTGATATCCAGCATGCTCTGCAAAGAATGATAACAGCCAACACTTATATTACAAAAAAAAAAGTAAAAACCAAAAAAACCCCACCAAAACCTGGCTTGAGTTTGAAAGAACATTTTCACTATGAAAATATCTTCTTGGTTTTCTGTACGAAAAGCTTGTTTCAATAAGAATTTCCCACACAGCTCTAACAGCAGGCAATAAAGCTGAGTGTATTGAACTAGAACAATGGAAATGTTTTTACGATGCATGTTATCTAAGAATGAAGGAAAAGTACTGGAGTGCACTTGCAGACTGACAATGACAACAGAACTAATAATGTCACTGAGAAATGTTTAGATTGGTTGGAGCTGGTTAACACAGCCAGACAGGACAGTGCAAAAAGCCAAAACATGTGCCAGAGCAGAGACAGATACAAAAGGTTCAAGGCCAGTCTTTGTTTTCAGGACAAGGACACAACTTCTAACCTCCTTTTTTTTTTCTTAAGTCTATTTCTTCCATGTATACTCAAAGTTCTTGAAGTGACAGCTGCTTATCAGATGTAACAAGTTCCTTCACTAAAGGTCTTATCCTGGCAGGAATTTTAAGCAGTGATTTTCCTTGAAGTTAAGACTACATGATTTATCTTTTTTTCACATAACTCAGAGAAAACCCACCATTTTGTCACACTTCAAACAGCTAGAACAATCTTCAAATTCCTAAATAGGTTTGTGAGAGACTGCCAGCATAAATTTAAAGATATACTGACTAGAAAGTGTGAAGTATATACCACATGTAGCCCACACTTCCTCTTAGGAATGGTTATGTGCCAATTACCTAAATTATTTCATATCCATGTCATATTTCAAGTGTAATCAAGGAAAAATTATGTTTTATTAAAAAGTGAAAAGAATAATAGTTATTTGTTCTGAAGCAATATGAAGGGTAGATGAATATGGAGTTAGGTTGTAATTCCAAGCAATAAATTATAACATTCAGAATAAAAATGAATTCATTATAGAGTGAGTGTTTGAGGAATTTCTGAGTAGGATTTTTTTGAGGAATTTTTTTGAGTTGGAAAAGGTAATTGATGCTTTTTGCATCTGATTTTCTATGATATTTAGCCATCAAAATAGTTAAGTAATTTTCAAACTTGGCATTTAAATCACCCAATTGCTTTTAGTACATTTCCAGTCCAGCTACTCAGTCAAAAAGATAATAAAAAAATAAACACTGGAAATGTTTCACATTTCTCCTCTTCTACAGTTATTAGTGTAGAAAATAAGACCAATATTCTATAAATAAAACAGCACATCTGATATAATATTTGCCTTCTTTAAAAATGTTGATGTGTCACTGTTAACACTGTCAGTAACTTAGTTATTTCTTGAGATTGACATCTGATTTTGATTGCACATGAAAAGATGGGGAAATAAATCAGAGCTGTTAACAATTCTGTTTTGAAGGAAAGGAGTGTTCTGTGCTGGAAGGGGACCGATTGGTACTTATTAAGATCAATAGCTATCACAAGAAATGTTTATCATGAAATTATTTTCTCTCTCAATGAAAATCAAACTTTCATTCATTTTGTACTACCACATAAAAATCCAAGTATATTTTTAGACTGGAAAGACAAGAAAAAGCAATTTTGCAATATTTTTAACTATCTCTAGGTACAAGCAGCTCATAACAATTTTAATAAATAAATTATAATGGCTTCAAAACTCAAATGCCCTTTTTCTTATGACATTTGTGGATTGTCATGTTGACCACGTCTCTGACGTTCATCCAGTGAAAATCTTTAAATATTGTGGCTATAATCCAAGTAACAGGAGAATCTGCAAAAAACATTTGGTTTAAGATTTCGAAACCATAGAATGTCTCAAAGAAAGTACCACATTACAGTATTACCAGAAAGCAAATGTATTGTTGAAAATACTTCCACAAAAATTTCATTTGTGATTGTGAAAAGACAGAGACTGAAAAAATAACCTTAAAACCCTTGTTTTTAAACTCTGAACACTTCTGAAAGGTTTTCATGAGATCCAATGCCCTTTGGTCCTTGCTTCTGCAGTAGCAGTAGCTCACTGGTTCTCTCCCTGTGGTGTGAAAGTTGAGCTTAAGGAACAGGACTTGAAGAGTAAGAAAGCTTGATTTATCTTTATATTCTGACTTTGCCCTTTTAGAGGCATTTCCAACAATTCAGCTTTCATAACACTGCAGAACACTTGACAGCAATTATTGTATGCTTTTTAGAAAATATTTGTAGTATTCCTGAAAATTGAAAACACTTTCTCTGACATACCACCATTATTTAATTGATTTTGCTTTGCAGCTGTAGGATGAGCTAGTTCAACTTCTCTTTTCTATAAGCAACTTTCAGGCTGCTTTTTCCAAGCCAAATGCAATGACTTTTTTTTTCCCATCAAATTTAACCTTGATTTCCCCATTTCCCTATTTAAATATTTCCATCAGAGCAGCACATATTTGTTAGCTTATATAACTTGACCACTTGTTTGCAAATCAGTTCAATCCGCTGCTTGAGGTTCACTGTGAGAAATGTTTGTGCTTTTACAAGTAACTGTCTCTCAAAAGTTCAGTCCTTACTATTATTTACAATCACAGTGGATGCCTTATGTTCACTCTGGGTTTTATTTCCAGTGACGTCAGCAATATCACATCTCATAAACTCGTTTGTGATTTTCCAGGACCTGCACCTGCTTCAGTATTGCTTTTTGCACTTGATTGATTGCCTTGGTAGGTCTCTTTGGAAGCATGCATGTTGTTTTGTTGTCATTTTCCTGGCCTGTTTAAAAACTCAAAGCTGCTGACATATTTCTCCAGACTTTCTGTCTTAAAAAAGAAAAATATTACTTTGTTTTCTGAGGTCAGTATTCGGTTTCCTTCCTTAACCTTTTTGCTGAGTGGGAAATACACTTTAGTCTCCTGCTTTTCTCATTCTTTTATTGCAGTACAGTATGCACCAAAGCATGTGCTAATAGAACTGATTCTCTCATTCTAATGCTGAAATTATTTGCCTTAAGTATGACTTTCATTTTTTTGTGGTTTTCTTTTGTGTGCTTTGGTTTGTTTGGTTCTTTATGGGGTTTTTGTTTGGGGTTTTTCTGGGTTTTTTTTTGGTTTTTTTGGTTTTTTTTTTTTGTGTTTGTTTAGTTGTTTTGTTTTGTTATGGGTTTTTTGTTTGTTTTTGGTTGGTTGGTTGGTTTTTTTTTAACTATGCAGCTTGGTCATTGCAGTTGGGAAGTACAATATATGGCATTCTGAAATGTCATTCCTGCTTCTGCCTGCTGTCTGCGTGTGACCTCCCCAGATCCTTTTGCACTCCCAGCCTCCTCCTGGTGGTGTGGGGTGAGGAGCAGAAAAGGCTTTGACTCTGCCCAGCAGTAACTAAAACATCCCTGAGTTCTCAGCACTCTTTCCACCACAAATCCAAAACACAGCCCCATACCAGCTACTTTGAAGAATATGAACTCTATCCCAGCCAAAACCAGCACAATGGGTAACAGTAAATTGCTCTAAACTAGTAGAGAAGGATGGGATAAGAACTATTGATATCTGCATTAAAATGACCCAGACAGAAAACATCCTGCCTAGAAATGAACAATTATCTACTGAGTTCTATTTCTGTGAGTAGTGTTATGATTTTTGCAGATTTTTATTGATTTTATTCAGATTAGATTCAACTCATAAGTTCAATTTTCATGCCTTGCCTCTTTTGGACATGAAAAAATACCTATGTTTATTCCCTGAAGTTAAAGTTTCACGTAGTAATTCATAATGAATGCTATCAAATAACTATGGTGAATTGTAAGGTTGTAACTAGTTGGGGAAAGTTTTATAAGATATTATGGCATGATGAAAATATAAAATGATCTAGTAAGGAATCAGTTTTCTTTTTTTTTTATTATTCATTATTACATTATTTTTTTTAAGCATGTTTTCAAGTCAGGCCTAACATTAGGTGTTTGGTGCTGCAATTATGATTGTATTACTACTAGGCTAAAAAAAAAAAAAATGGACAAAGTTCTCTCCTAACAGGGTAAAATACTTTAGGATTACCTGTTCACATGTGAGAAGTTTTTTTGGGGTAGGTTCAGATATTGCAGGTTTTAGGTATGTGTAGGTGTCCGAGTTTTGGCCCAGGATAGGGTTAATTTTTTACAGCTGGGAGGGGGGCACGGCTAAGGCCCAGATGTTATTTGGTACCCCCTCATGTCATTGCCAGGGATGGCGTAAGGGGCTGTGCTTCTGAGGAGAATTTTCCTTCTGGTTGGGAGAAAATGTGGTGGAGTTGGTGTTTGTCGTGGGCTTTCTGTGTAAATAATTTCTTTGTCTTATACCTCTTGCTATTAAAATTGTTGCTGCTACTGATTGTTTTCTTATCTCATTGCTGTTTCCAGTAAGTTTTTCTTATCTCAACCCATGGTTTTTCTCTTTTGTGCCTCCAGTTCTCAACTCCATCCTGCCAGGGAAGAAAGGGGAGGGTGAAGGTGGATGGAGCGAGAGGCAGGCTGATTTGGAGTCTTGGTGGGAGAACTGTGTTAGAGGCTACCATTCCTAAATCACAACAGTAGATAAAGAGAAAAATCAAATTTATAATTCTTAACCCTTGTTTCATGTGGATCATATAAGTGTGGTCCTTTGAAGTGGTTATAAGCTTATTAAGAAGCATTTTCATTTGTAGGAACTATCTTTGAAATCCTGTCCTAACTTTTAAATTCTGAATAATTTTAATTTACTCTAATAACGGTTTCAATTTCACTTAAGGGCCCTCAAAAAGAATTGAATGTGATCAGCCATTGTGTTTAACTGTATCAAATAAAAATTATGTTAGTAACTGAATACTGCAAAAAATTATGAAAATATTTTGGATGGTTAACACTTATAAATTACTGATAATTTACACAATGGTTCCTCTATCTGACTGCTTAATTGGTTTTGTGAGATGTATTTTGCCTTACAAATGGAAGTGTGTGACTCAGAAATTATAGATATTCTTACATATAAACTTTTCTTCTTATTGAGAGCAACAAAGGATGAGTCTCCAAACAGAAATAATCTTACAATATATCATATAGTGAGGCATCCCACGGCAGCTTTTAAATTACTCTCTTTCAGGTGGCTCATTGAGTGAATGAATATCAACTGAGTGGAAGCAGCAGCCCCTGGGTCAAACATTTATAATGAGACTTTGAATTACACTCAACATGAAATACACAATGGGGAGCCTCTCATGAGCTAGTTTTTCTTAGTCATATATTTTTACACGCAAGAAAACAGTCATTTTCTTTCCTTAACTTAAAAGGAAAGTTCAGCCATCTTTTTTCCTCGATTACATTGAAAAATGGAATAACATTTCTGAAAGAATTATAGAGGTAGTTTACATATATGTACAAAGTAGCTTAAATAACTTGAAAGTGGTTTCATGGTGAAATTTACTTACCTCAAAGTACCATTTAATCACAGGTTGTAACTTCCATAAATTATTTCAAATGCACACAGCTCAGGATTGTTTATACTCTGCTTACAAATATTTTCTACATTATGACATTATTTGACTTGTCCACTTTATATATATATATACACATATACATATATAAAATCTTTACGTATCCTTATCCTTTGTGTAACAAAATTAAGAGACCCTATAAATCAAATAAAAATGATAAATACATTCTAAATCTAGTTCAGTAGTCTTTCCTGTTTTCTGGATTTCTTCTATTTCATGATGATTCTTCAGTGCTCTATAAAAGTTAATAGACTAGCAAATAGGCTGTGCCATCTGTTTCAGTTGAGACGAGTTCATTAGTCTCTACCTGAAAATTTGAGTGTAGTTCTTAAACAGCTTACTATTTTCTGTGAAAAATCAGGCTCATCTCTGTTAAAACTGTTTTCAGTTTTGAACCAGTCTAACCAGTATTTCACCTTCTTGTAGAAAGATTAATATCAAAATTGTCATGATGCTGAAAATAATCAAGGACATAATGAAGCAGGAAGAGCACCTGCACTAAACCAAACTCACTGAGTTGAAGGTGTATTTCAAACAAGCTTTGAACACTCATCTAGTGAGATGAACTCCTCAGACTTTTTCTTGAAAGTAAATCTCCAGGGTAAAAAATGCTGCTCTACAGATACAGCTTTTTTCCTTACAATTTGGAAAAAGTCAGCCATAACCAGAAAGGACACACTACTATGAGTTTTAATTAGGCGGTGACTTTCAGAGAAGAGAGGTATTTTTTTGTGAAGTAGATTAATTACTTGGAGGCACAAGAGACAAGCTTCAAAAATTTCTCAAGAGCTTCCTCTTAAAAATCATTGTCCATTCATTAAAGGGAGATTCTGAATGTTTTTTTAAGTCAACTCAGTTAGCTTCAAAAAGAATATCACAAATAATTATTTTATTTTCTTAAGAAAGAAATTATGCTTTTGAACTAGTAGCTCTTGTGAATAATAGGTTAATACATTATTGGTCATTTTTTGCACATCTAATGAGGACAATTCTCTCCCTCTCTCTCTCTCTGGTGAAGAAATTTTAGCATATAAATATTTTTTAATAATTTTTCTTCTGCAGTGCTGGCATGCCTTACTCTGTTATAGTAAGAATAAAGATTATCCCTCCCAGACTCAAGTCTCACATGTTAGTATTGCAGTAAAGTGTTGGTGCTACAGGTGCTGTAGGCTTTTGATTTAATCATGTGTGAGGGATGTAATGACAGCTGCCCTATTTGCTTTAAACATTAGAATAAGAGTTTTTATTTACAGTAGCAGATGGTGAACTTCACTCCTTATGTCTCTGTAAATTTTATAAACTGTTAGAACTGGTCAAACATCTTCAACTGAAATATAGCTCACTAAAACTTGGGGTTTGTCCAACATGAATTATTTGATTTTGATGGAATCTTCTTTTGGAAAATTAAAAAGAAGTTACAGTACTTCAGGTCAACATCACATTTACCTCTAGTCACACTCAAACTCTCTATTTCTATGAAGCTATATCATAAAGCTCTTATTTGTCTTCCCCACAGCTCTATGGTCTGCTAATCAGCTCTCATTCCCTATGATTCTCCTCAGACCTGAGTTAATGGCATGGTCTCCCAGCCACAGCCATTCTCTTGTGCTCCAGCCTCTCTGCCATCAAAGGCATGAGTGTACTTTTTCCAAAGGATGCTGGTGCAAAGATGCCTCAGTTGGATGTAGAGGAGGTGGCACCCAGTGAAATGACAGGCAGAGGTGTCAGTTGAGTCCTGAGAGCACTTTAATCACTCAGTGGGGAATAACCCGACCAAACACTGCACCATACCAGCACTTACACTGGGGCTTATTCAAAATGTTCAGTAGATTTTCACTGCATGATGTGGATATATTCTGGGAATCAAAGCCTGGATAATAAGGACTAAATGGTAAGAGCTTTTAGGTTTTGTTTTTTTTTTTTCAATCTATGCCTTGTTAATGGAAAATCACTATTTAAAAAACACAAGTTAAACTTCGAATTGATTTGACATAAGCTAATACAAGAAGTGAACATAGTTTGTTTTACTTGAGATAAACTTTGTTATTTCCTTTCCATAGTTTAAAGAAACTGCCCTAAGTTATTTCGCATGTTCTCTTAATTTTTTGTCTCTTATAGTGTACTTACTTTAGGAAACTAGATTTTCTTCATTATTTTTGAATGTTTAATATTAAGGCGGACAGCTTAAAGACTTTCAGTGAGCATGGAAATCAAAGCACAACACCTAATCATATCTCTGAATGACCACACCATCTTTTACTGTAGAAGAAGAAAATGTCACCTCTCATAGCTGTTCTGTCTTCATATCAAAGAGACAGTAGTGAGAGATAGTAAGGGAATTCTGAACAAAATGGAGATATTTCAAAACATAACCTTCTTCTATGTCAGTGTGCTCTGATTTTCAGTGGTAATAAGGTTGGTATGCAACATACTGTGAGCAACATCAAGATTTTTTTCCCTGTTAAACTGGGACAAGATTGCCTATGGGGCCAGAAAAGAGAATGGCAAAGAAAAAGTAATACAAATCCTTTGCCTTCACATGCACCCACCTTATTAACTTATTTTAGGGCCTTGCTTTTATTTTCTACGTTAAACATCACATTGGAGCCTTAAACAGGTTTCTTACTCAGCTTTCTGTATGGGCAAAGAGCTCTTCAAGGTCCAGGATAATGCCTTCAATCTGCGGAATGAAGAGCTAGGCTCCTGGGGGAATATCATTATCGCTGGGTCAGAGCTCTTGGGGATGTGAGACTTGACAGGAAGTTCCTTTGAGGTTTGAATCTAAGTCAAAACACCCCCAACTATAAAAATGCCTAGAATGCTTTAAAATGAACTTTAGTCGGCTGAACTCAGACTGTATTTAAAAGTCCCGATTTAGGATTTGAGCTAAAATGACAAATCTAAAGGAAAGGTTGGCATGAGGAGGCAGTAGAGCAAGGTTATGAACATGGTAGCAAATAAAGTATTTCAAACAGATTTGTGAAGAAGGAGCATTGACATGAGTATGGCCTTTTTTGATATTAGACAAACATATTTAGATTAGGCTTATTTCTTTTGTGTTTTGCCTTTTGGAACTCTGGTACCAGCTAAGGACCATCAGGATGGGTTGTGAATTAAGCATAAGCTCAGAAGACCCAGTCAACATTTTAGAAAATGGCTTTGAACAAACCCTCTTCCCACTGGGCTTGAATATTGTTTCTTATCAAGAAAACAAAATTTAAAAACAAATACCACTTCATCATCACTTAGTTATCAGCTTTGCCATGTTTTATAAAATAATACCTGGTTTTCAAGAAGTGGGTCATCTGCAATTCTTCTGGAACTCACAAAAAATCCCTTGCCATTGCTGTATTTTTAGCAAAGAATAATGAATAACTGATAGGATGAAATATAGTGCTACATAATTGGCAAATGGAGAACATTTTGCAGAAATCACTCAAACTATTTTGAATTTCATTCTAGTCATGGTTTATTTAACACTAGCAGAGTGCTGGAAGAGTTTCACAAAAGATTGATGACCCTCTAGAGCAATTCCTAAGCGTAATATTATGTCTTAAAGAATTATGTCACTTTCTTTAAGGGTGCTGAGAAAGATATTACTATGCATCAATAAAAATTCAAGTTTTACCAACCATCTGTATTGCATATATCAAGTAGAGGGTAAGGGTTTCCCCAGAAAACAATTATGGAATGGAATGAGATGGCCCAAAAGGCATTTACTGTACTAAAGCATGTCGGTAAATGCATTATGCTGAAGCTACAATGAAATTCAGAATAAATTTTAAGGACAACATTTTCAAGGACTTGTGCCCAGGGCCCTGTATACATGGAAAATGGTGTTTCTTATCCTTTGAGTTGGAAAGTGTCTACAATGAAGAGGTGCACCTGCTCAGTTTGAAGTGTAGTTTACACACAACTTTAAAGCCGGTTGGAAACATTTTTCAGCCTAGTTTGGCCATTTTATTTCAAATGAACTCAAACTGATTAGAAATCTTTCAGATGAACTGAAGCAAAATACCTTGAAAAGAATAAATGTGTGTGCGTGTCCCTATATTATGCATGAATAGGAAATCATCAAAAGTAAATGAAGGGGAAAGCTTTATTAAAATGTTTTTTTTTTAAATTTAATGTAGAAAGACTGCAGTCAAACTATCTCAATATGGTCAATTTAATATTTACCACCTTACTAAGAATCAAGGCCACTGTAAAACCACTTTACATATTTTGAGAGTGTTCAAGGAGGTTAGACATTGTAAACACTTCAAAACTGATCAAATGTATGCTATCTTCACTTTCCTGCACTGAAGATGCCAGTACATCCATGTGCAAGTTAAATCATGTCTAAAATATGCAACATAGATAGCTGATAATGTACATATCCATTATTATTATTATTCTGTAAAGAGAAGTTCTGCTAGTCAGTTCCTGAACTAAGGTGCAATGGAGTGCACTACAGTTGTTCACAGAGAACTGGAGTTAGATCTCTATTTTTTGTTTAGAAAATACACAAATTGTTGATTCATAAATAAAATACAATAATCTTGAAAGTTTGTCAAATTTGAACACACTTCAGAAATATTTATTTTGACACTAAATAAAAACCATTTAAAGTAATGATTTAGAACAGAAATTATTTCTGAATATAGAAAATACAGTGAAGAAGCGTCAGGGTCCCTCCGCCTGCCATGTAGCCCTGGGAGAGGGGCCCTAGGAGGGAGGCACGGGGTTTCCCTGCCCCGGGTCAGCCTCGTTCCCCATTGGTTGTTTTGTGTTCCCCTGCGCAGGCAAGGACCCTCGGGTCCCGTGATTGCCTCAGTTCCTCGGCAGATCCCGGCCATGCGGCTGGAGAAATAAACATCTCTGAAACATCTATCAAGAATTGGTCCGTATATATTTCTTTTCCACGGGCCTCGTTGTCTGATACACGTGTTGCAGTATCCGCACTGTAACAAAGAAGGAATGGCATGGGATTGTTGTCTAAATTCTGGTGTAGTTTATATTTGGAAATGTACATTTGGAATAGAATTTATTTAGTAAAATTCAATGAGTAAGGGGTTAGTTAGACTGTGCACTAAACAAAACTGCATATTTTGGAAGGAGAGGAACCTTTCCTTAAAGTACACATCACTTGGATTGGTCAAGAGAACTGGTATGACGTCTCTCAAGGGATTGCTAAAATACCACTAAATGAAAAACTGACAAAGTCTGTGAAAGATAATAACACATGTATTATGTTCTCAGACAGGTAGCCCTTGGGACCTGCCCCTCCTTGAGGAGCTGTGCTTCACCCAGGCAGGGCCATACCTGCGTGGAGGCAAGGTGTGCTCTCTGACCACCATACTCACACTGGGACCTGAACCAAGATCACCATATAATTTCATGGGCATTTTGGAGCTATTAATTTTCCATCACTAATGAGCTGAGATCAGCTCAGTTGGTTAGACCATGGTTCTAATAATGGTGCAAATAACACCAAGGTCTTGGGTTCAATCCCTATATGGGTCATGATACTTGTGGGTCCCTTCCATCTCAGAATATTCTGTGAATCTGTGAGATGCAACTGGAACAGATTATAAGTGGCAATGGCGTCTCTTTTATCAATTACCCTAAATATGTAATTCTCTTTTGCTTTTTGTGTAATGGTGTTTGTCAAGCTGCGAAGGCTGTACCTCACTCTTATCAAAAGTGCTGTGACGTATCAGTCTTTCTCACAGTTATCTACAAAAAAGCTTATCAATTTCATTTAATTTCCCAAAAACTCAGGGCCACTCGACCGTCTGTTGAAGCACTCAGTGATATTTAGCAACGTTTATTGAGGAAAGATTAAAATGCTGATCACTTGAGGAAGCCTGTTTTATAAATTCAGAGGGCAGCTGTTGCGAATAAAACTAATTTTCAAGTGTTGAGCTTTTTAAATGAAAATGGTCACCAAAAGCATGTCTTTCTCAAAGTGGTGCTTCATTGCTGATGTTAGTGACTCCACATTCTGTTGTTCAGTCTCAGCCTCAGCTCTGCTGTCAGATCTAGAATATTACCTGATTGTTCTAAAATCCACTTCTTGGTTTTCATTCTTCTTTGCATATGGGCTTGGCTTGTGGAAAAAGTTATAGATACATCTTTCAGGAATGTGTAGTTTTGGTAAGAGAGGAGTGATCTAAGTCCTCGATGGGATAGTTCCTTAACTAGATATAGGTATTCAGTGCATTAAAGTAGAGGCAGTTTGCAACCTTCCACAGTGATTGGAAACTGTTTTATTGTTAGTAAATGTCCTGTCTCAGAAACTACAATTGCTAAAAGTTTGAGAAGTCAATGCTGATATTTTCCAGTGTAATGATCCTATTCTTTACTGGAAAAGGACTTGGCCTTCATCATATTAGTAAGTGAAATATTAATAACTTATATTTAAAAGTCAAAATAAAAATATAATTCTCGAAACTATTATGATTTATGGTAAACCAAACAGATCCATTTTCAAAATAAGATTATCTTTTTATTTTGACATTTATTCCAAAATCTCATGTATTTTTACAAATCAGGAAACAGTATTTCTCATGTCATATTTTTATTATAAACTTGCTAGATCAGCCTGTCTAACCAAGGATCCGTATTATGTCTGCCATGAAAGGACCCTGTCATGGCCCTTCTTCAGGCAAAAAAAAATTGTTATCCCTGCACAAGAGATTCTGAGTCAGAAAACTTAGAAAATTCTTATATAAGAGGTGCAGTGTCTTGCAGGTATAGAGCTTAGTGCTCTGTGACTTAGTAGTCTAATTCTGTAGCCTAAAGCCCTCAGCTAGGTTAGCAAAAATCAATGATCCTTGCACTTTAGGCTGCCAGTGTGTTTTAGGTAGTTCTCAAAATAAAAGGTCCAGGAATGATGTGGTGATATAGACTGAGAGTTCTCTAGTGAATGTTGTAAAAGATAGATTAAAGCACTGCAATGTGCTGAGCTGTCTTTGCTTCAGCCTCTTTCACGCCTGACTTTGCAGTTACCCAGATTCAGCTGGAAGATGTTCTTTGTCTCCCTGGAACTCAGTCATTAAATAATAGCACTAAAAATCTTGTGAGTCAGAAGCCCCAGTTTTCAGTAGCTCTAACATTATTCCCAGACAACATGATACATACTCTCCATTATTCATTTAAAATCAGTCCAAATGTAGCTGTAATCTTAACCATGAAGGCCTCCCTCTGCTTTGACATTTTGAAAAGAAAAGATGAATATTGAAAACAGATCATAATATCAAAGTCTGTCTGTACAGCACATTTAGAAAAAATAACCATAAATTTATGCAGACATGGCAGTCTTCCTTGGAACTGTAACTGCAGTTAATACATTTCACCCAGGACACATTGCAACCCTCGAGCTAACAAACTGCAGTGTACTCAGAGTGGGGAGTGCCACAGTTTTTGTCCTACAAAATAACTGCAAGCAAGGACATAACAAAGAGGCTTGGTTTGGTTTACAGCCTGAAGGAGACGGTAGTTTTTCCTGAGGCAAACAGAAATTACAATGGCCCGGGTGAACCAGAGCAATTAATAATTATCCAGCCACCTAAGACAGCTTTGCACGGATGCAAAAAGATCCTTTCTCCTATTTCTGGTCTCAGCTTGAAGCTGCTGGCTGCACTAGGGACAATATCCAAAATCACAACTGGTCTAATATTTGGTCAAGCATTTGAGTAAATTTGGGAAGTACTTTTGACAGCCCTTTCTCCTAATATATTCAGTGGTTTGAACAAACCTTAAAAGAATAGGACTGAGTTTCTAGGCTAGTATGCAAGGTATGTTTTTGAGTTCCAGTTGCTCTGCTGTTTTCCTCAGCCCACACTAAATTTTCCTATGACAGACCCTAAAGATTAGGTAAATCACACACCTGTTGTGCGCTTGGTGGTGATCTTTTCTTTGGAAGGAAAGATGTAGATATTCCTGCTATCAGATGGAATTGATTCTGGGTTTTCATTTGCTGGATAAATGTCTAGCCACCAACTACTGACAAAGAGGAGAGAATACCAAGTACTGCCAAGATCGGTGCAAGGAATTTTGGTAGTTGTGGATCACTGGGAGAAGAACATCTGCTATATGCATCCTGCTGTATTTTGGCAACTACCTCCTCAGCATTATCACGCTCAGGAGTTTCACTGAAGGGGAACTGTTTCTCTCTAAAGCATGCATGTGTCCCAAGAGCCAGGAAGAAGCCGAGTAAAGGTTTTGAGGATCCAAATTTTGGATTAGAGATTGATGTTTTATAGAGACAATAGTGACTTAGAGAATTTGTGTCTGTTGAAGACACTGTTGAACTGAACTGGTGGTCAGCTGCTTAGTTCTGGACTTAATTCATGTTCCAACAGACAGGCTGAGGGGATTCTAACTTGTGAGTTGCAGACTTCATTGCCCCACAGTTGTACTTTGGAGGTTATTCCCTTGATGGGAGAAGTAGTAGAAAAAGTTACTTCAGCAATAGTACATAATGATAACCTATCAGCTGGGGTGATTAAGAAGCAGGTAGATATCTAATTGCCCAGAAACCCAGTCATGAATGGATTCAAACTGGAAGAGAGTAAGTTTAGATTAGATATTAGAAAAAAATTCTTTACCTTGAGGGTGGTGAGACACTGGAACATGTTGCCCAGGGAACTTGTGAATGATCCATCCCTGGGGCTCTAAGCAACCTAGTCTAGTGAAAGGTGTCTCTGCCCATGGCAGGGAGGTTGGAACTAGCTGATCTTCAAGGTCCCCTTCCAACCCAAACCCTTCTATGTTTCCATGAATTCTGCAACCTAGCTACAGTAGCATTGACTTTTTTTCCAAAGTATGTCTGGAGAGATAACCCAAAGTCCTCCCATCTCTTTGACAACACTCAATTAAAAGAAAAAGATTCTGATTTAAATAGTCACTGTTGAAGGATAAAGAAGGAATGCTAATGAGGTCATTAAAAAGTAACTGAATGCAAATCAGATTCATATAGAATCCTTAGTTTTTCAGTGGCATTAAAATGCACATATGCTAAGTGACATAGTAAGAACTCCAGAAGGGTTACCAAAAGGAATAGTACCAGAGTAGAATGGGTCTAAGAAGTAGCAAAACCTGTGGGAAAATATTTTAAAGTATAGGCCAAGTGATCAGCTCTGAGACCACAATGGATCACCTACCAGTCATGATGGACAGACTTGGAATGATTATGAACCTTGAATTCACACCTTGCATTCCTAATTTGTATCTCTAATTTACACAATTCCATTGTTAATGCATGAAGTTTTGAGCCACTGCAAAAATACAAATCCTTCACTGCCAGAGCAAGTGTTAGAATAAGACATATATAAGTAGAGGTTATTTTGTTTCAAAATCATGGTTAAAAACATCTTCAGTTTCTTTAGTCTCTTCCAAATTGTAGTGTAGCTTATAGAGGATAGATTTAACACCATCATGAAAACACTGCTACTATTTCTGAAGGAGATGGATTATCATTATAGGAGGAAGGAGCTTTCAGGATTTCTTTTTTGCTGTCATATATTATTTTTTTCACAAAGTATTAAAATCATATTAACTATGTTATTTAAAGTGTTACATTTTCAGGACAGAATTGTGGTCTGGGGTCTTTATAGTATTCTTTTCTTCCTACAAGTATGTGAGTCATTTATATACAGGGAGAGTATAATTAATGCCAGAGAATGCCCTAAAGAGAAGTCAGAACTTGCAATGCAAAATTAAGGCAAATTTTTTTGGGTAGGATATTACATCTGTGTTTATACACATGGACAGTAGAGAGGTGTGCTGCATCTCTACTCTGGCAATGAGCTCTAAGGAGATGGGAATATAGGATGTGCTCAGAATAGCCATTACTAATTTCTGACACTTACCGCCACGTGTTTCATAAGAGGTTCCCCTTCTCATGCCAAGGTCCTAGTCTGCTCACACAGGACTGTTTGGATCTTGGCATCTCAGTGACTGGATCTTGGCATCTCAGTTTGCACACCAAACAAATTCTGAGAAAAATAATTTCATTGTGTATGAACAATATTCTGAAATTTGGTTTTATTCTGACTGGGACACACACAGCCTCCATGTGTGCACCCATGCACAAATTTCTCCACAGAAAAAAAATCTAGCTTTCTTGCTACAGGGACAGCCTTGTAGTTGGCTGCCTCAGATTTAGACTGTCTCATAGCAAAGCAGACAATCAGAAAATCTTTTATTGGTTTCGTGCTCCTTTCTAGAGACATTTGTTCAAACCAAGCTTGTAACTGTGTGACAGTTATGAGTAATTCTGATGGAAAACTGCTTTACTGACAACACTTTCAATCTTGCCTTCCAAAAGTTCAGGTTTTTAGAGGTTGTTTTAAGTCTTGAGATCCTCCATCTTCAAATCAAATCCTGGCATATCACGATGTTTGACTTTTCAGGTAGGCACCCTCATCTACAGATTATTTTCTGCAATTGCCTCTTAACAATAAAATTAAAGGCTTATTATATGCTATACTCTTTGGTGATAAACCAAAGGATAACAGACTGGAAACAAATGGAAAATATCTTATGTTTAATCTTGAGTTGGATCCCATCGCTGAGCCGTTGACACATGATACAAGTCAGGGGTTGTATAGTGCAGCCGAAGGGTGGTTACTTGTGACGGATGCTTGAGAATGAACCAGCCGGACCAAAAGGACTGCCTGGGTGGGAAATTCCTGGGTTTATGTAGTCTAAGATACTGTCCTGCCCCTTACAGCTGAGGAGACTATGGCTCCTGGACTTTGTCTCTTTCTGGTCTAACCCCTTCCAGTGTAATTTTCTTTCTAGATTTGCCATGTGATGCACCTGCCTGACTGCTTCCTAGCCTATGTTAGGAAGAAACAGACTAAGACAGGAATTATACTACATGTGTTATTTCAAACAATTTAAGAAAACTCATTTTAACTGAAGTGAGTTAGCCATCAATCACAACAGCAGCTGTAAAAGATGTCAGGGAGCAGTGAGATCTAAAGGGGAAGGAGGGAGAGCCAGAAGGCAACATGCGTCCACAATCAAAGATGCAGCAGGATTGGGCAGTGTAGGTTCAGATTGAGCAGGGCAAGGTGGGGTTTGCATCTCCATCTTTTCCTGCACACAGGGCCACCTTGTCTAGAAAGCCTTTGGAGACAGTCATTAACAAATATTTTTGAGAGTGATTTCCCCAGTAGTTTGTTGTGTTCCTCCCAAAACATGAGAGATGGGCTTTGCGAATGTTTCTCATCTCCCATGTTTTGATTATTCAGACTTCTCTGTCCCTGGTGCAACTTTCCTCCAGGAGTATCACTAAACCCACAAAAGCATCATTTTTTATCAACATGATATAAAAACATATGTAGTGATGAATGGGCAGAATAAAACTGGCATTCTCTGCAGTATATTAATTTTGGCACATTTGTATTCTCTTTCCTGCCAGGTTGCATCTAAAATATGTGCTAGGTTTTTTTTATCTATGCCCTATTGGATTGCTCTTTTTTCTTTCTTTCTGTATTCCCACTTATTACAGTATTCTTTTATATAACATTTTTTTCTCTGTAAGAAACTATCCCTAGTCTTCCTCTTCAGCATCCCACCTCCCCCACATTTTAAGCCACACAGTCAGTTTCCTGCAGACAGTTGATACTTATGGCAAGCTACAGCAGGCTTGTTCTCAGTTTTTGCATTTGTGACAGAAATGTGACAGTCTCTGACAAACTTAATTGGCAAAGAATACCTGTAGACTCCTATAGCATTAGTAACACCTTGAAGCAGCATATTATATTGTTAAAGTATTTATTTCTGAGGTGGTTCAATAGCACAGTAGAGCACTTTTAGGAGGGCTTCCCTGATCTTCCAACTTTTTGAAGGTTGCCTGTGCTGCAAACTTGAGCATAGCTACAAAGTGAAAAAAGGTAAGGGAAGACTTTAGTACCCAGCATTACTGACTTTAAGCCCTGAGATTTACAATGTCCTGTTGGACGTTGTATTGCATTGCTTCTACCACTAGCCAGTCACTTGGGATTGCATGGGAAACCTCTTACGATATTTCTTTTGAGGGGGAAGAAAAAATCTTGCTATTTTGGAAAGCTGAATTTGGAGAATACTAACATAATGATATTTTAAGAGTTATTCAACAGGTTATGGATGTTAATATTTGTTTGACACAAAGATGTCTAAAATGCTGTGGTGGGTTGAGCATTGTCAAGCTCCCTTTAAATCAGAGAGGTCTTAGAAAATATTCATGTTATGTTGTGAAGCATGATGAAGAAACAAACCTTCATGCAAGACCCAGACTGATGGGGTGCATAATGCCGTGCCATACATGAGTATCGTTAGCTCAGGCCTGCCCCAGCAACGCAGGTGTGCAGCCCAGGGCTGATCCCAAGCCAAGAAACTCTTCTTCAGGAGGTGTAATTAGCAGCTTGCTAAGTGAAAGAGGTGTGGTCTTACTGCCTCTTGGTCTACAGCCAGTTCAGTAAATGTCACCCTCAGGAACTCTGCACCGTCTTCTATCCCAATACTGGTGCACCAGAGGGAGTTTTGAGGAGATATTGCATAGTCTAGGAATTGCAGCAAGGCCAGTACCTAACCCATGTGTTCTGAGTGCTGTCACTTATTCTGCCTCCAGTCTTCAGTTTGCAAAACACCAAATATGCCTAGTAAAAGGTTCAAAAAACAGTTTATGATGACTTTTGGGCTCTTCCTGTAGCAGTTATATCAAAGTTTCCTAAAATGATTAAAAAATTAAGATAGCCATTTCATCACTTTACTGCGTAAATTTTTAAAGCAAAAATGTTCACACTTCTGCTTCTAATTACTGATTTATTTGTAGTGAACACTTTCATAGCTTTTTGCCCTCCCATACTTTTAGTACTGTGGACAGTTTATTGGTAATGAAGATAGTTGGTTCACTATTCATTTTCTACAGCAGTTTCTGAGTAGAGTGTACTGACAGCTCAGTCTAAATGCAAGATGTTCCCAACAGGCTTTGAGTCTTCTCAGTATAGATTCTAACCCAGGAGCAATAACAACATTGCTCTCACAGTATAACTATTCCAAGGAGATCCAATATCTCTTTTCCTCTACAGCAGTTTTGAAATTGAAAGTTAATGCCTTCAAGAGAGATTTGAAGGAGTTCACTCCAAAGTCAACATTATATAATGGAAGCCTGCCAGCTTAAAATTAATGTGAGAAAACAGGTTACTCATGAACTACTATTATGGTATACTAAAGCTGGAGAGTTTATTTTTAGCCGTGCTTTAGTTAATATGTATTGCATCATCCATCAAAGCCTGTTAACTATATCCACTAATTTATGTTCTTATCCTCAATAGCACTCTTAATCAGAGTCAATCCATTTTCCATATTGGAAGAAGATAAGGCAGGCAATATAATAGCTTGAGATTTCAGTAACATTATTTGGCTGCATAAATACAAAGACAAGTCTTCCTTGTTTTTTTGGTTTGTTGTTGTCACTTTTAATACTGCCTAGATAACTAAAAAAGTCTTTTGAGCATTAATTTTATTCCAGAAGACACATATGCATATGTTTGCATAAAGTCATGTGATTTTTTATTACATCAGAAAAAAAAACCCAAAAGAGGAAATGTGAAATTTTAACAGTAACAGCTCCAAGCTTCTTAATTTTGGTAGGAGTAAAAAGTAAATACAAGACTTGGTTCTTTGTGTTGGAGGTGAAGACTGCCATAAATGAACAATGAGCAGGTGTTCTCTGACTGATGATGAAACCAAATAAGATGAGACCTAATGTTCACAAGAAGAGTTACTATGAAGGGGCCCTCTTTTAGTTAAGTCAGTCCTGTGATGTTAACAATCCAAGGCAGGGACACCTGTAGCTTTTCAGATTACACGGGGACTCCTGGCTTGGGCTTTGGCACCAAGTCTGGTGTATTCTATCTTCAGAGGGGTAATCAGGAGGTCTTTCAAGGCTGAAATACCTAGAAAATATCTACTTGTTGCTCAATTATTTATGCTGAACACAGCTACGGCTTTCACTCTAATCTCACTGAAGGCAGAATTCAGGTCCATGTGTGCCTAAGCAGATCACAGAGTTAGTTATTGCCTCTGGAAATAGAAATGTCAACACCCACTGAAAGAAGCTGAGAATTTCCTATGGATATTAATGAGGAGAACTTGAAAAACAAAGAAACAGCTATAGTCTCCCAATGTAAATATCTCATTGTATTGATGAGAAAAAAAAGGTCCCAGGTGATAGAAAGCCCTTTCTGGAGGTCACACTGCTGTTAGAACATTGCCTCTTTATTCATTTTGTGGTAGTCTCAAGGTTTGCTAAGAAAATATGCAGAAGTGCATACCGTTTATATGGCACTGTAGGAAAACTGAGTGAGAGCTCTCCAAGGAATAAGGATAGTTGCTCTTCCTTCTTGCTTTTGATTCTTCCTAGAGGGTTTTGAACTGACCAAGGGGTTCCGTAAATATTTTTACTAGGATAAATATACAGATTTAAGAACTTACCTGCATACAGAATCACTTGAGATAGAAACTGTAACTAAATTCGCTTTGCTGATCCTGGTCTTTAAAATGTGACCCATCCTTTCTGTGTTGTGCAACAGAAATTCCTTTCTGATGCTTTCCCAAGTTACTAATGGACTCCAGTTATTAACAATATGGTCTCTCTGCACTTCTCTGGAAATGCAAAGGTGCTGAAATGGCCAGCTGAGGTTGATTCTCATAGTATGAGGTAATACATGGTGTGCCTAAAAACAGTCATTTCACTGTTATGAAACCATATCTCAGAAGGAAAACCAGGGCATGAAGAGCTGTGGTTGGAGTGCAGTCAAGTACATCAGGGAGATGCTAAGACACAAGTTTTCTAAACAGAGCTACAGTTTCAACTCAGTTTATATTGCAGGAAGAAAAAAAAATGGAAAAAGAAAAAACAGAAGAAATTTTTAAAAAATAATGTGCTAACTAATGCATGGTTAGGCTATTCCTATCTCTCTGAAACACAAAAGTGGGACTGAAGGACTTCTGCATGGAAATCTCACACTGTTGTTTCTCTCGGAAACGATCCTTTGACCAAATTTCATCTCAGGGAATGTGTAGCATAAGATCCAGTCCTCTTTTTGATGATTAATCAAAATATGTCAATATGGTATGTATACAGTAAACACATTAAAAAGAACTGAAGCAGTGGAGAAATGAAACAGAAACATGGGTGACATCTGGCTGTCTCCTGCTTATCTGTCCACCTTGGGGTTTTTTATAGTTTTGGTACTTTAAAACTGTTTTGTAATGTCAAAGGATATGCAGGATGCAGCAGTGTTTAAAGAGTAACAGTAAACCTGTTTCATACCTATGTTAAAAAAAAAAAATCAAAGAAACTACTCATCTCCCTACATTCCATATGGATGTACAGTAAATAATTTTGGTATTTTCTTCATGGAACCAGCTTTTCACCTTGGTCAGTGTCACTGGCACCCATTTGTATGCTAATCAGATTCTTGAGGTGAAATTTCCTATTCCGGTCTCCTGAAATATATCATGTTAGCTACAGCTTTAGCTTTGCAGGACTTGTCCTTGCATAGAACCTGATTCTGCACACTTTTACTCACGTTTATCCATACCAAAGAACTGCGCCATTGTGACACTTATGAATAAAGTCAGAATTAGCACTTTCTTTTAAATCAAGGAGAGAAAAACTAGTGCTGGGACAAGACTGAACTTAAGTGAAATAGAATGTAGAAATATGTTAATATGCTACTGTTGTATCAAGAAGTACAAAAAAAAGTGTATGAATAGGTGTGGTTGGAGAAGTAGATAAATGGAAATTGGAAGAAGATATCAAGAGAGCACATACAAAAAAGGAAAAGAACAGATGCTGGAACAAAATATTTTTTAAATTTTACTATTTGACAAATAATAAGGAGCAGGTAATTTAGCTGTTTATATCTGCCTATCTGTTTAATAGGGCTGTGTGAATAATTAATTCTGTAGTTCAACGGCCTAAATCAGTCTAGATGAAAACGCTTTTAAAACATGTTGACTTGCTTTACACCACAGCAAGAAAAGTCATGGAGCTCAACATGGCAGAACTGTTCCTTCTTCAGAATGTAGAGTCAAATAAAATGATGGGACAAGTGAAAAAAACCCAAGAGATGTTTCCCTGCTATCTTAGTGCTGAACCATGAGAACATTCACTCAAGAAAACTAGAATCTGTTATTTTGTTCCCTCCCTTCCCTGGGGGGTACTCCCTGCCAAGAGAGAAGACAGTCATATGCTTTTTCCAAGCTAAATATCCTGGAATTGAGGCAGATACTGCCGGTGCAACTGTCCCATTAAGCAAGAAGTAGTTATGTATTTGTTACCAGAAGCACCTTGACACTGTGTCACTGCAAGTCAGGCTGTTCAGCAAAGGCAGCCAGGCAGGAAGCTTTTATCCACCTTTGGTGACTCTTCCAACCACAAAGCTCTTCAACCTCACTTCTTTACTGACAATGTTTTATGCTTTATGCAAAGTGGAGCAAAGATGTCCAAATGTTTTAAAGGATCCCAAATGCTCTACAGCATGAAGTTCAGGCACATGACTGGAAAATGAATGTTGAAATGCTGGGCATTCAGGATACAGAACTGGGCACACATTTTTCATCTCCTCAGGAAACTCTACACCTGAGTATCTATAAGCGCTTCCAACAGTGATATCTGCATTTGAGATCAGAGAATAGCCTCTTGTTTGAATTCAGTTTCTCCCCCAACTGGCCCTACAAAACAATATATTATGAAGATTTCAGGCCATTTGAAACAAAACTAAAATTCAGGAAATTTATTGTTTTGCAAGAAAAAGACTATCATACAGATTTGTTAGTTATCTTCATCTTTCATCATCAGAAACACATCATGAACTGATTTTGCAAAAGAAGAAATCTGATGGGTAGAGGAGCATTCCATTTGAGATCACTTCAAAACTCAACCTTCAGAATAGGTTGCTCTCATGGAAAGAAAGAAAAATTAGATTTTCTTATTATGTTGGCAGAGAAGAATCCGTCCTTACAAAACAGTGTTAGATGGATGCACCTTGCTGTTAAGGACAGGGAAATGCAGAGAAAAGAACAAGAATGTTAAAATGAAATGGATTTTCTGGAATAGTGTGTTTAGAATGAAGCATTTATTTATTAAGGATCACAATTCTTATTTAGTTTTTCTTTCAAGGTTTTTTCGCACATTTGTGGTGATGGAAACAATTTATAGATTTATTACATTTATAGGGCTAGCTTAATAGAGTTATTTACCATATGAAATAACAATATAAAAACAACTGTGGTAGTTTTCATCTGTTTAGTAATAAAGGGGACTGATTCAACTTTTTTTTTAAGCACTAATATTGGTTATTTTACATAGAAAGCTGAGTTTTGAGCTGTGAGGAACTGTTTCCCCAGGAGAAATGACTCTTCTGAGTGTGGATTTGCTCCATCCTGTTTCCACCATGTAAACAGACACTTGTCCATTCTCCTCAACAAGATACTGACCCAAAGGAGGAAGAGGTGAAGGAGCAGAGATTGTGAAGTTGCTGGTGTGCATCTCTGGGAAATCAATTATACCTTTGTTCACAGCTATGAGTACAAGCAAAAGCCAAGTTAAATTTCTATAAAAATTTTATTCTAGTTGTTCAAACTAGACAGATAAACTTTCTTACCTCTTAAATTACAACCTTTGGTAGCCTGTTAACCCACTGCTTTCGTGATGCCATGTTCCCCTTCCCACTCCTCCCCGCCCCAGCCTTGGCCCCCCCCTTGGGCTCTCCCTATTGCTTCCTGTACCCCAACCCCTGACAAAATCCCCCGGACCCAGACCACGTGGTCTCTCTGCCTCTGAGGGTCCCTGGCCCGAGATGTGATTAAAGTCATCTCTTACCCTCATGGGAGACCCTTCTTGCCTCCTCTGTCATCACTGGTTGTAGCTGACCAGAGCAAGGTCATGGGGCCGTCTGAAATGGACTGTGGGATGTGACCGGGTCGCAGTGCCCTGGGTAACCCCCGCTGAGCTCTCAGGACCCACAGCCTGCTAAGCAAAACCTAGCAGCTACAGCAATAATCCTATTTTTTCTCAAATTTAATTTGATCATGTAACGAAGCAAGTTCCTAGGAAGACTCTGGAGTTTGTTATATGAAGAACTTCCAAACTTACCCCTATTTAACTAGAAAAGGAGATTCCTGCCAGGCAACTCAGTGTTTTTCTTCACCTTGCCCCTTCTTATTGTATCAGAGGAGCAAAGAGCTTTGTCCAGGGACCCATCATAATTTAGCTAGAAGTTCTGGTGCACTTGATGTTCTGTAGATTTACAGCAAGGTAGATCTGATTCCACACAGTACTTAGTATCTTATCCTATGCTTTCTTTTGGCAGTGTTCTCACTTGCTTAATTCATTGGGTTTCTTTTTTTCAAATCAGGACCCTATTCAGTAAAAATTGGAGATACACATTTTTTGAATCTTTATGAAGGTGTTTCTACAGCAGCACCCCTAAACTACATTTACTCTGGCAAGTTTTACTATCAGCAGTGTCCTGTTGTAGATGCATTTTGTGACACTAGTACGGACCAGGTTTCTTGCTAATTTATTTTGCTTCTCCTATAGACTCATAGTGCACACAGAGGTCCAGCTGTTTCTACTCTCTACTACAGATGACCTACTACAGGTCCTTTAACAGGTTATTTTAAACCTGGCTCCAGTGTATCTGCAGAGTAGTGACTACAATACATGTATTGCTAAGGATTTAAACTTCAGAAAGAAAAATTAAGTCTGTCATGCAGATCATTGATCCTGAAGGCTATGGAAAGGGTGGACAGTTTCCTTGCCCTGAGCATTGTTAACACTTCCAACCTTAGGAATTTCAGTAAGTATGTGAGCAGTTTCTAACTTGTCGCTTAACTTGAAGTTTACCAGATAAGATAAGATATATAAGTTAAGATTGACAGTTAATTTTAGCACTTCTTGATGACTACTTCTACGATATTCCTTTCACTGATATGCCTCTTTATTTTAGTTTCTATTGGCTACATTCAATACAATATTGATTATTAGAAATTTCACACATTCTTTCCCAATACATACATAAATATGATAAATATACAGCTGACAACAGGCTATAAAGCAATACTAAAGTGATATATTGCTCCTGAGTCAAACCTAGGGACTCCTGTGAAACATACTGCAAAGGCTGAACCCTCTGATGGATAGTATCACTAAACCATTTGAACAGAAATCTGTGCCTTAAGGAAGACTGGAGGAATTGTAGAATCAGCATAAAAGTTCATTCTGTATACCTCTCACCTTGAAAACAAACTCTATTTTAGGCCAGTTTCACACACTGTAAAAGCTGGTTTGAAGGGGTGATACTCTTGGTCTCTGCCTCGTCACCTCCTCTCTCACTGCTGTCAGCTCAAGGCGTGCTGACACTGAAACCCAAAGGTGTGACTGTCACCTTGCAGCTGTACCCTGGGTAGCTGTCAGCTAGTTCAGACTGGTACCTGTGCAGCTGCTGGCAGTACACAGTTCAACATGGAGCATGAAAAACCTGCCAGTGAACACTGAGGAAGCATTTAAGGCAGGTATATATGGAAATGTTGAGATGCACTGAACTCCTCTGGCTGTAAGAAGCAAGCTTTGAACTGAAAACTGGATGTCTGGATTAGTCATGTGGGGACAACACTAGCACAGGATTGACTGTGCACTAATTACAGTGCTGCTCTGGAGAGTTTAGGATTTAGGTACAGTACAGTGCTAAGAATGCCATAGTATTCAGCTCAAAGGTGACCAGTGTCCAGCTGGTCAGGAGAATGAGAGAGGGAGAATCGGCCTGCAGGATGGCTATTTGCATTCAAAGAGGTTCTCTGAAAGATGACCTGGGGACATGTAAGCTCACTGCAGTCACACATCTCACTGCAGAGTGGACACTTATCTTACATATAAATACTGAGGATCTGACTTCTGACTTAGAAGAAACATACTCTTTTGGAGCTCCAAAAATCTGGTAACAGTGGGGGGAAAATCTATGTCAATTAGATACGCCAAGCAAGTGCAAGAAATGTGGTTATTGAAATAAACCCTCCAGATTTTAACAAGCCTGTATCAATGTGCTGGGTGGTATCTAGAGTTATTACTGAGCAGTTGTGTTGCTGCATCAGTCGGGGGCTGTGGCAAGGATTGCTGTCTTATTGTGGAAGAAGTTTGCTAAATAACCGAACCTCCGCTGCTGAAGAGAGTGCAAATTCAAGAAGTGTTTGAAAGAATTGTGATTTGGTTTGTGTTGGCATGACCTTCAGAGTGAAGCATGTACAACCCCTCTTTAACATAGATAGCAGTCACTGTTTCTTGTTGTGTTTGTTTTTCTTATTCTGGCTCCAGTGTATCTAAGTTTCAACCTGCAGGACAATGTTAAAGCTCACCTTAAAAAAGGAAAATCTGCCTGAAAATAGCAAGAACACAGAAACTAAAAAAAAATAAGTGTAATTCTGAGGCAGAAAAAATTGAAAAATTGAAAACAAAGAGAAAGAAAGAAAGAAAGAAAGAAACAAACAAACAAACAAACAAAGAAAGGAAGGAAGGAAGGAAGAAAGGAAGAAAGAGAAGGCAGAGGTCAAAGGCTAGAAATGTGGAATAGAGGGAAAGAAAAAGGGCACCTGGCATCTTTGGAGCCATGGGGCACCTCCTGGGATGCTTTTTTTGGCAACCAGACATGACACGAAAGCAGAAATAGACTCCACAGCCTTCAGGACCTCCTTCCCCTTCCCATTAGAGCTATGTACATAGAAGGATTGTAAATTGTATCAGTGGGTATGGCCTTGTTCCTCCTACAGCACAGAGGTTGCTTGTGGGAAAGAGGGAGAATTCAATAAGCAAGGTGACATAACAAGTTTATTTGTACAGAACTTATCTATTTTTTTATTCACATAAATGCATGCACACACTTGACCTCAATAAGATTGGAAAAGTAGCATTAATAATTTTGATAAAATAATTTCAAATACTTCTCTGGTTGCTAATGAGCTTGTGTTGTTCTAGTTATAAGTATCCATAAAAATGTGTGTAATGTTGTGTTAGGCAATAATTGAATATCTGTGAATTATTATTATTGTTTTCATTCTACTGCATTCTGCCTAGGTAGTACCTGCAATGTATTAATCTCTCCTCAGGCTACATACAAATGCAGGCATTTCCCACAACATGTGCTAATCAGTACAATCAAAATGTTCATGGCAAATATTGATCTGTGAACCTGATCTCCACTGAAAAAACAAAAAGTTTTGCTGCATGCGCGAGCATTGTGTGCAAACAACACTTTCCAGATGTTCTTCTTTGTTTGTTTTTGGAAAGTGAAGTTGATAAAAAAATGACTGTCAGATGCAGACCTGTGAGCAAATGGAATTAAACTGTCAGAAAAATCATCTTAATCTTATGCCCTCAAGTCAAATCTTCTGTTCAGCATGGCTTTAAAAACCTGCCTAACCCAGACTTTAAATCCTGCTGAAGTCAAGATTTTTTTATCTAAATAGTTAGGGGTGCTCCTGAACTGGTGCACAGATTGACAGCACTATACATGTCTTTTAATATATTTTTTTGTATATATATATTTATATATATTTGATATAGATATATTCAATAGATTTGCAAGCTCCTTTCCATTAATCTGGAACAATATACCAAAGTAAATTTGTGTGATACATAAATATAAAGCTTATCTCTGAAATAAAAAGATAAGCTTTCCCCCTTTTTTCAGTATGGATATTTGAGATTAACACATCCTTTACTTCAATTAAATGGTCCATAGTTCTGCTGTATCAATACTTAAATCTTTCCATTGTCAGATGAAATTGTGTGATACTAGTCAGTACTCCAGCCAATCAATGTCTACCTGTTAAGCACTAATGATACACAGCACAACTATTATATGTTTAGAAGTAACTGATCTAAATGAATCCCAAGTTCAGAGCTTGACCATTAGTATGAACTATGTTCTGTACTAAGAAAGAAATATTTTTTCAGACCTGTCTTGCAAAGCTCATCAGATATTTAAAATATCAAATAAGTTTTCTGGCTTTCACCATGCTAAGCATTTTATGCACTTTCATAGTAGATCAAAATGCATTAGTGCAATTATTATAGAGATTAAGACTAGAAACACTCTGAAATGTATGTTATGTTTCTTTAAAAGTAACCTTTCTCTCCTCATTAAAATGGTTATTGGTAAAACAATTTTTCTCCCTCTGGAACTTACAGAATAAAGCTAGTAAAAGAAACTAAGTACCATTCATTATTGCCAGCATCTGTAATTGTTTGTATTATACTTTATGGAAAAAATACATAAAATGCCACATTTGAACTCCAGACTATTAAAAGTGTCAGCTCTATTATATCATTTCTGAAGACCAATTTGCCTTTTTTTCAGGAGGTTGTAATGAGCCAAGTTCATTTTGCTTTCTACCATTTATCTTTTCAGCAGTAATGGAAAATTTCCCCCTCAGGCACAGCAAGCTATTCTTATCTTAGACAATTAGGCAGAAATGAAAGGGATCATAAAGGTGAGATTTCTTCGCAAACAATGTGATGTACTTCATACCACTGAACACTGAGGAATGTCTGAAAAACAAATTCAGGTGGTATATGAATGCAGTGTGGCTAATAGTCAACTCTGAATAATATTTCCACTTGTTAACACATAAGAAAGAGGGTAGGCAACCAGGGTCACTCAGAGATATACTTAGTCTCTAGTTCTGTTGTTGACAATATTTAATTTTTAACAGAGCTTGGAAAACTTACACTGACATTGAAAATAAACAGAAACAAGCCTGTGCAAAGTGACTAATTAATTACAAGATAAGAGGAAAAACACACGTTTGGACAGCTTCCTTCACCTGTAAGTCTTACTTGGGAGGTTTGCAGACATCAAGGTTTTAGAAAAATATTTGCACTGTGCCCAACAAGCAGTGAGGTGTAGTAGCTGTATGTAGATTCCTTTGATGGATGCTTTTGCTGCCTGCATGTCCCTGTGTTGGTGCTGGTGACTGAGGATGCCTCAAAACCCTTTCAGCTCTCCTTTCCAGAAGTATTCTTTTAGTGTGTTTGAACTTCAAACGAGTTCTACTTCTGTCATTTAATTGATTATTTAGGTTCAGTTATGGATTTTCAGTGCTGATGTTTTGGGGGCTGATCCTCTGTCCCATCCTCTAAAGGGTCACTAAGCTATTTTAAAGCTAGAGACCTTTTGTATGGCCAGTATTCTGTTCAGGATAAAATGTTTCTCCATAGCTTATTTTAATCTTTATGAAGTGACATGACCATGTGATGTTACCAGGTGGTACCAGTGTAGCTGGGTGTAGCTAATTCCCAATTAATTTAGGTGTATACACCTACTATAATTAGCCTACCTCCTCAAATGCAGAGAATGACAATAATGATATGAGTCCATGAGAAAGTTCATAGAGAACCACTGTGCAATAGCTGCTTAGTGTTGCCTGAGAACAGTGTTATTCCTCAGGAAGCATAAGAATTTGAAAGAAGGAGAAAACTCCTATTTCCTGTGTATACCACAGGATTAACTTGATATGTATATAATAAGAACTAATTTAAATTTCTTACCTTTTTTCCTTTCTTTTTGGACAGTAGCATTTTTAATTTAACTGTGACCTATAAATCCAACAAAGCTATTTCTTTCTCTGTAAGAGAGAATAGTTACTGCTGAAGTTTCTGCATTTCAGTGCAGAAAGTGGCAGGTAAAGCACTGCAAAATGTGCTGCTTAGCACAGTGTAACAGTACACCCATATTACAGTAATAGAGTAACACAATGCAGTAGTATTCTAGATACTACATATGCAAATAGTAGAGTGCATGATAGGTGTATAAAGGCATATTGACACTATTACACCAAGGAGAAGACTCAAATAAAGAGTAAAAAGTGGCAAAACTTCCATAGGAACTGAACTGTGCCCTAGTCCATTTTAGCATTGCAGGAAAATGCTGAATCTTCTCTCAGGATGGAAAATTATTGCCACTGTACTTAGAGCAAATAGCTGCAATTAAATTCATTACTGAGACAAAATTTCTTCTCCTTTTATAGAGAAAATTCTAATTTTGAAATGTTCTAGCTGAAATAATGGAATTAGAAAAAAAAATCATGCTGCTCAGTATTTACTAATACTCCTTACTGCCCTTCAGAATTTCTAGGGAAACTGCTTAGGAAAGCACTCTGTAACTTAGTTCCTTCACATCAAACTTAAATAGTTCAAATTGATATTTGATAATCCATCCCACATTCACCAAAAAAGAGCAGAAAGCGCCTATCTCAGCAGTGAACTTGAAGAACCTGAGAGGCAGCACTACCCTTTGTACTACCCAGCAAAGGGGTCAGGAAAGGTTACAGATAAGAGACCAGCTTTGGTGACAAGGTGATTTTTCAGCCATAGCAGCCACAGCCATGTGGCATTTTCTCCATACACATTCCACCCAGTTTTCCTTCTGGCTCCATGGTCTCCCCAGTCAATTTCAGTCTTACCAGTGAGAATGCACCAGGTCTCAGAGGTGATGGTGTGGGATGAGATTGTCTCAGAGGCTGTTCTAGACTGGGTCATGCAGCACAATCCATCTTACAGCACAGCTCATGTAGCAGCATGTAAATGCATTTATGCACCACTCTAGGCAACCTCCTGGACATCGTTTAGTAGCAGTTGCTAATTAGAAAATTACTGTTTGATGATGAACTCTGTTCCATGTATAGAGACATCATTTTTATTTCTGACAATTGCTGAACTGGGAGATGGTGTTAGTTTTACTCTAGACTCAATATTTTCTGAGTTATAAATTTTTTATATTGGTATATTTCTCACTTTTGTCAAGAGTACCAATTAAGAAATGGGAACTCATGACTCAGGTTTCTTGAAATAGAAATTCTTCCACTCTTAGATGAATCACAAGTCTACATGTACATTATTTGACATACCTAATTTACAGGATTATTGCTGTTGCCAGTCTGACATTTTACACTTCAAATAAATTCACCCATAGGCACAAAGTCACTTTATACAGATTTTCTTATTTAAACAAAATGTCACCATGAGAAAGAGACAAGCTTAGTAAAAAATACCACTCTCCTGTAACAAAAGGGTGCTGAATTTTGAAATATAAAGAGTAAGTTTTGACATGAATAATACTGACTGTCATCTGTAGGAGTAAGTATATTTAGGAAAACTTACAGAGGAACAAACTTGTATAGGATGAAATATGTCCTCAACTTTTTCTGCATGCATCTGACATCCCTAATATTGCAATGAATTAATTGTAAAAACTGAAGTGAGAAAAAAAATAAAGAAAACATGTAAGAAGGAACTTCTTAATTATGCTGAAGAGTATTGTTGTAATGATTGTGTTCCCCATTCCTTCTAAAATTAAAATAATAAGCATATAATAGGTTTCTACTAACATATCTGCAACAATTTTTATACCTCTATACACATGGCCCACAGCTGGTTGATCACAGGATTATGATGACACTTAGGAAGCAGAGGATAACAGGAAAGGTGTTGAAGTTTGCAGAGGAAGGAGGAAGAAACCTGACGTGATCTAGTGTCACTAATAAGCCTTCTCTGTGCGAGATGCAGATGATGAAAGTGATTCAATGGAGACACAGTTTTGGGACAAAAATAATGGGATTGGAATGAGAAGATTATATCTGGTTAGCACCTGCTTCAGGTCCACACTGCAATGGTCCAGAAGTTGTTCTCTGGACATGTGTGTCTGCTAATTATATGACAGGAAAATACAAGAATATGTTTAGAAAACATTCTGTGGGTTCTTGAAGAAGTCCTAACAAATGATCTTTGCATGTTCTCGGAAAACCTAAAGATCATCAGATATGCTGGCATCATGCTATATAATGATTTTGTGACAAAAAAAATTGTGAAGATAAACATTACCTGAGCTCATGTACAGAAATATTTCTTCCTATATAATTTCTTCAAGACTGCATCACAAAATATCCAGCAAGTAACCCTTCTAAAAATTTTCTTTTATTCCTGTAATTATTCATGGCCTATCAGAAGAAAGAAGGTGACTTACAAGACTTCTGTCATCATGAAAACCAATGTTATCCTATATCTCTCTCTAAAAATAACAAGCTATCATCAGGCAAGATAACGAAACTGATAAAATACCTTGGAAATAAAGTGAACCTTGCCTCATGATGTGATCTTTCCGATGTTCTTATTGAAGTTCTTGATCGATATCAATACTTTATGGCCAGACATCAATATGACTTTCAGAGACTTTGCATCACACAAGATTATCCTCTACATCAGTGAACAGTTTAAAATGTGTTAAGACTTGATCTTGTGTGTACTGTTCATATGGAAGATGTCTTCAGAGACACTCCAGGACACACTACACTCAGGGCATAGATGTTGAAAGTATAGGAAAGATATTCGTAATATACCAAGTTACTACTAGCAGCTGGTAGCAAGCTCTTTTTTTACTAATTAACTGTTGCACCTAAGAACTTTTAATCACCAGAAATTATAGCAATCCTCTAAGAGTTAGTGAAAGTACTTTGGAAAAAATCCCTACAACAGTGGAAAAGGACAAGGACATTTTCAAACAGAAAAAAACCAGGATCTTAGTCATACTGGTACCCAGGCTTCTAGTGTGTATGAAACGATTTGGGGCATTGCAGCACTCATTAGCTTGGAAATCTTTAGAGTTTTCCACTTCATTTGGCAAATATGAGAATTTCTGCTAAACCTAAGCAACATGTTCACATATCACAGAATCTCCAAATAGTACAGAGGCCGTTTCATTTTTTTTTTTTTTTTTAAAAAAGGATAAAGAAGGTTCTGTACGTGTGCAACACACACTGTACAGAATTATCTGAAATATTTATAGAGAATGAACACTGCATGTTCATGCAACTGCACTAGCAGCGTCATGTTGCTGTTCATGCAGCCAGCGTAGAGCTGTTCCTACAGAATGGCTCATCTGGAAGGAGTTTCCTTCTCGAGTTGATGCAACAGCTGTGGTAGCCAACAGAAATTGTTTTCTGCAAGCCCACAACCCTTAGCACTATCATAACAAAATTAACAGAAAAAAGTGCACAGAGATATACAGACAGTTAAAGCACTTGCCAACTGGGATGCAGAAGAAGAGGATGAGAAGCTGCAGGTGACAGAAATGTGCCATTGTAGAAGTAAACAGCTTAGCTGATGAATGTAGAGGTTGAATATCAATAGCCAAGAATGCACACACATAAATATGGGTCTGGAACATCTCAATGTCATAAAATTCATTTGTATGCGATAATTATTCCTTCAAAGTGCACTTCAGCTGAAGACCTTGTGGTATGCCTTAGAAGATTTAAGGTAAAATCCATATCAAGTGATGCATAAAACTGCACACAGAAAGAAAGTTTTGAGAGCAAACATTAAAAGTTTGTGGTGGTGATAAAGAGTTGTAGCAGTTATTGATTTTTTACATTGCTTTTCCAGTTAATGTGACAGTCATTTGAGTCAAGCCAGATGTAAACGAGATACTGCAGAGACTGTACAGAGTCCACTAAGAATAAAATTATATAAACTCTCAGCAACAAAGAAGCCCCAAGACTGATGTCCTTGCAACACTCTGAATCATTTAAATTAGCCCCACATCTCAAATCAATCAGGACACGAATGTCTATGACAACTTTTGTGCTTCTAACAGCAGTGTCACAGCTTTGACATATATTGACTTAAACATTGTTTCTGAACTAAAACAAACCTTTCCACAGCCAAATACAGATCAGAGCTACTCCAAAGTTATTCTTGGTTGTTCCAGAGGTCCAGTGTGCCCTAGTTGGTCTTAACCTTTAGAAAGCACATTAAAGGGAGAGTTTAGCAGAATCAGAAAGCTAACCTGTGATCCTGTGGATCTTTATTTGTTTCCTTTCAGGCAAAGCAGCGCCCACTATAGATTTTGTTTTCCTCTTTCTTTCCTTTGCAAATGTAGTGGTGAAATATCTCCTAAAGCATAATTTTCTTCATAGGGGCATAACTTCTTAAGGACAACTAACAATGCTATTATAATTAAAATGTAAGTAGCTAATTTGCCATATAGTTAAACTGAATTAGTTCCCTGTAAGTCAAACCAACAAATGGAATTATTAAATAGAAGTCAGTCTTCAATCAGCAGATGCAGGACTGCCGTGTAGGGTAAGTAGGACAATCCTTCCAGGGGCAGAAATTTTATGGACTGTGGAAGCCTTCTGATCTTTTCTGGCTGGTCAGCAACTTTCCATATGGTGTTGTCAGAGCCGGAAGAGCAACCACTCAAGTCAGAGGAGGGGGTCCCTTGTTTGGAATTAAAACGTCATACAGAGTGGTCAAGCAACGATCAGTAATTGCTACTCTGCTTTCTCTGTTGCTTTGTGCTGTTTGATTTTACATGTTTGAACTATTCAAATTGTAAATTCATTCATGGAAGAAACTATTCCTTAATAAAATGCAGTTTCACTAAAGGATCCACACTGAATCACTAGCAATATATTTCTTCAATGAATATTATTGTAGAGATACTGTGGCTCCAGAGAAATAGTCATGGGTACCTGTGGTGAGATATATCTGAACACTTCTTACTTATAATGTTATTGCCTCTTATTGGTAAGTCTGCTATTTAGCAAGTGTTTAAATAGCTCAAGATGACCTTACTGCTTTGACACTAAATCACAGGAAAGAGCTTCTAGTGTCAAAATAGTAATAAGAAATGCCAAGAAGTCTATGGATATGTCACTGTAAAATAAAGCCGTCAGCTCCTGTTAGAGAAACATCAGATTTACATTTACTTCAACAAGTAGTAAACAGACCTGACAAGTGAAATGTTTCTTATGTTTCATCCCTTGGAGGATTTAGAGGAAGACAAATGCTGCTGTTTCTGAGGGGTTCAAATGCAGGTCACGGTGCCACTAGGAGGGCAGGTCTGTTCAGAGGGAGGGAGCACACTGCCCTACTGTGCTTCCCACTCTGCGGCAGGTCTCTATGGCTCTGCTCAGAAAAGCTGATTCTGGTCCCCTTCCTCTCCCACAGACAGCCCTTGGGACAGGTGCCCCTCAAATGCCTGGTGAAACTGATGAGGGTGTCACAGCTGCAGGCAGCCGCCGTCACTTGCTAGCCAACACACAACATGCCTTTGCTTGCTTGAAGTTGCCATCAGAGCATCTTTGTGTTCTATAGGATAAATAGTTTGTGACTCCTTAGAGCCTGTTTTCCCACAGAGCTGCAAACAGAATTTTGTACATGACACAAATATAAAAATCTTCTGTGCTTGTGTGGGGTTTTTTGTTTGTTTCTAGATACACATTCCAGTAATGCCTTTTTGTATTAATTTTGTTTAATCAAAATCAGATTTCAAGAGGGTGTGAAATCCTTGGAAGAAAATAAATATTTAAATAAAATATACATGAAAAATGCAATAAATAAATGAAAGCTTAACCTTTAAAAGGTACCATTAGGTTGGTTGGACCTACTTAGTTCAACAGGATGGTTGACCTTTAAAGGCTATTCATAGCTTAGTTTGGTACTTTGGTCAGTGGAACAGGGACCTGCTAAACGGCACTGAGGATGAGGTCACAGTTTACAACTCATATCGTGATGATTTATTTTGAAATTCAGAGTAGTAATGGTCCCAGCTTTTTAAGATCTATTTTACCACTTGATAGCATGATTGTAATTATACTGACAAGTTACTCTTTACAAGATATCCTATTATTCTTAGTTTAACTTCACAACTGTAGATAAATCATCCTAAATGCACCTGGCTAAAAACATTTGGACCTCTCTTGAAGGCAATGGTCTAAACGTAACATTACCACTGATGTGTAAGCAGCACAGGGAGTGCTGCTGCCGAAGCAAGAAAGATCCCTACAATTGTTCAGTCTTCTAGGACTCTCCCTCCTCTTTGAAGTACTTCTGACTTTGGGACTGGCCCAGTTACTTTTGGTTTTTATTTCCCTCAGGCTGTATTAACCAATTTTTTGTGGTTTTTTTCTTCAATTTAAGACATGCTCTTTGATTGTAACTTCCATTTCTCTACGGTAAACCCAATATTTATAGTTGAAGATTATGAAGTACACAAGTCTAAATTTCATATAAACATGAACTACTCTTTCTGGTCAGACTTTATGCCCAGTAGTGGTAAAAGTAGCTCTGGAAATTTTTGACAGTCAAAGGATGTTTGTGTAGGCAGGATGGCATGAACTGAAGTTATGTTCTCTTGTCAAATACAAACCCCCTGAGTCAGGTAGCTTTGACACTATCAAGAATCTTAATATTGTATAGAATTGCGGTATTCATAATAGCATTCTTTATAAAGAAAATTACTGTATGTTCAGCTTTCTAGGTATTTGCTTTTCTTAGTGAATAACATTAAAGGAACAGAGGTATCACTTATTCTGAGCTTTCACTGCAAATACTCAGGAATACATATTTTATTTTTCCTTCTTTGTTTACAAAATGCCTGCAGAAATGTAATAAAATGTTCAGATTTGCATAAGTGTACAGAACTTTTTTCTCCTTGTAGTAATGAAGTTTTCAAGGAGTGTTTTAACTGTAGCTCATGCCATGCTCTATTTAGTGAATTTTGACTGGTGCATATGTACAGACAAATCCCTAGAAGCTCCTTTTGTGTTTCTTGAAAACACAACGCATGGAACTACAGAGATTTGTATTGTTCCGTCTAAAAATCAAACTTGAAAAATACTCACAGAAAGCAAACCAACTTTGCTGAAAAGTTTATTCAGAAACTAGTCCAATTTTCCCAGTAGAAATTTGGAAAAAGGAACAGCTCTGTGCCCTAGACTGCATGTTTCAAACAGGTAAACATTTAATATAGATACAGACCATGAAGCCATGTAAGAGACAAGAATATGGATGTGTAATTATATAGTTTGCTCATTGACATGGCTGTCTATATAAGACCTCCTTAAAACATCATGTAATACCAGGGGAAAACTTAGAGATATAAAATATACCTGTGACAAATGAACTAAGTTTAAATCTCGATTTCTGGTAAAAATTTCGATGACAAGAAGTCCAATCATAACATTATCACTGAAATTTATAAGCCCTCCACAAAAGCATGGGAAGAAAACAGGGTTTCTGCTACAGAAATAAGTGGCCATTCTAGTTTTCATTAATATCCTTTGGCTGTACTTGAGTATCTGAGACTGTTTTAGAAAACAATTAATAAACCTTTTCTTTTTAAGCTAGTAAACTCGATGCTGCCTCTGGTTTGTAGTTTTTCCAGTTGCAGTCAACCCTGAACATGTTGATTAGCAGTGATGTTTGCAGGTGTCCCTTGCAGGTTTATTTGTTTGTCTCAACATTCTGCTATTAAGTTGTTAAAAGAAAAAACACCTAAGTTTCAGATGCACAGAAAATGTGTCTTCTTTCTACACAGCTGCCTGTCACTGACATGGTCCTGGCACTGTGAACTCAAATTATTTCTGTTAACTTACCCAGGAGAGCTGATGAATTTGGACCTAACTCATGGGGCAGTTATGGTTTTTAAGAATAGGGCTTCAGCTCTTAGAGCAAGCCATGAAACAGCACCATAGGAACAGCTGAGGAGGGAGGACACGTCTGGGAATCCTGTGGTCCAGTCCTTGGTTAAAAGCAAGATCACCAAGAGCTGGTTGCTCAGAACTGTTTCTAGTCATGTTTTGAATATCTCCTAGGACAGATACTCCACAATGTCTCAGCACAACCTGTTTGATCACCCTTACAATAAAAGGTGTTTTGTTATCTTTAAACAGAATTTCCTGTATTTCAGTCCTTGCCCTTTGCCTCTTGTCCTGTCGCTGGACAGCACCCAGAACCACCTCTCTCCTTTTTCTTTACTCTCCCTTTCAGTTGTTTTTATGCATGGACAAGGTCCCTCTAAGCATTCTTATTTCTGTGCTGAACAGTACCAGCTCTCTGAGGCTCTCCTTGTATGAACGGTGCTTCACTCCTTTAATCGTCTTTGTGGCCCTCCACTGGACTCACTCCAGAAAGTTCATTTTCTTTTACAAAGCTCCACACACCAGGTGTGGCCTCACCAGTGTGGACAGAGGAGAGGTGTCAACACCTTCGACCTGCGGGCAGCTCTACTCCTAACACAGCCCAAGATGCACTTGGCCATCTTTACTGCCAAGGCACATTGCTGGTGAACTATTTGCTCACCAGGATAGCCAAGTCCTTCTCTGCCAGCATTCCTGCCCCCCATGAAGGCTGGTGCCTGCGATTTTTCCTCCCCTGCTGAGTTTCCTGAGGTTCCTCTCTGCCCGTTCCTCCAGCTTGTCAAGGTGCCTTTGGATGGCAGCACACCCAAGTAGTTTATCAGCCCCCACTCCTGTTTTGTACCATTAGCAAACCTGCTGGGGGAGCACTCTGTCCCAGAGTCCATGTCCTTTATGAAGATGCTAAACAGTATCAGCACCTGTACTGTCCCCTGGAGCCCAGCACTGGAGACTGGCCTCCAGCTGGAAGTCACTCTGCTGGTCACAAACCACTGGGCTGGCTCTTCAGTCAGTTTTCAATCCACATCACAGTCCACTTAACTATTTAGTACTTCATTTACCTTTCATTTAACTTCATCAGCTTTTCAATAAAGTTATGATGTGAGAAAGTGTCCAAAGTCTTCCTTTTTATTTCATTTTTAAGTGGTCTTGCCAAGAAGCCCCTTAGACATAACCATGAAGTTTCTAATCTCTTTTTCTTACTGAGTAATTTTTCAAAGAGAATAATTTTGAGTTTTCTGAATATCTTCCTTATTTTAAGGAAACATATGACATTTTAAAGTTTGACATTTAGAGAAATATGGTGTGCTTAGATCAGCATGCTCTTTAATTTCAACATTTCAGTTAGTTTGTCAGTTATAAGAATTTTGAATTATTGTTTAAAAAATTATTCTGGCAGGCCTAGGGTTTTGGGGTTTTTTTCAAATATTTTATTCATGAGAATTTTTAAGATTTTTGACTCTCTTGATTTGTACCCTATTTTTCTAAAAATCAAGAAAATTGCAGAGATGGGAAAAGAATGTGTTCAGCTCCCATAGCTGTCTACAACAGCCTTTCTCTTCCCAGAAACCCAGATATAATCTATCATGTGTATGATTACATAAAGGATTACCATTCTGCATTCATTCTTCTCATCTTCCTTGGAAGCTTTGCTGTGTACTCAGTTTATAAAATCCAATTAAAATGCCTTCAAAGTAGCAGTACTCATAATATTTGTAAGAGTAGTTCATTACTGAAAAATCATGTTACAATATTTCTAAGTTAGCTGTAAATTCTTATTACAGTTGAGGAATTTTAATAAAAAAGGATACAAGTCAGAAAGAAACCATTGAATTGTGTTGTTGATGAATATATTTGATGAAATCCTGAACCCACTGAAGTTTAAGAGACAAGTTCTCATTGACTTGAGCAGAGCCAGAATATTATCCAATACATCTGATACTGTCTTTCACATGCATTCTAAAGAGTCAATTATGTCCTTGCTTCATATTAGCATTTTGGTTGCGTCAGGAAGCCTCAGTGAAAACTGCATTCTGATAGGTATTCCTCTTTCATGTGTCTTATTAGTCTTACAGATGTCACTCCACAGGCTGCAGGAGGATCACAACTGCCTTGTAGAGTTATATATTAGGATAGAATCAGTGCCTTTCTTCTGTTTCGATTCTGAAATTCAGTTTAAGACTCAAGCTGTAAAGTAAACCCCTTTTTTAAAATTACATGCTGATTTTCTTCCTTTCAGGGCAGCTGCATCAGGTTCAAAAACTTCTTTCAAGAGATGTTCTAGCCTATTCTGAGGCTGCCAGTTTTCACACTGGATTTTGTTTCTGAATTGAGCACAGGTACACACACCCACCCATGCAGGTGAGAGATGTGCCAGCAAACAGAGGAAAGCAAATTTTTTTGCTTTAAAATTCTTACTAGCCATGAGCCCTTGATATTTTCAAATTTGAGGGTTTAATATAAACTGCAGTTTCTAAATAGCTTTAAAATGATTACTTTGAGCAGATTTCTACATAGAAACTCCTTTCTCTCTCTAAAGAACCTAAAAAAATCCCCACTCCAGGTGGCTTCTTTCAGTGCCTGAAGATGTAAGATAAAGGCATGCAAAACTGAAGAATGCTTTCTGCTTCTGTATATGAGGAGCACAGAGCTCCCAGGTGAGTGACTGAAGCCACAGCCCGTTCCCATGAGCAGTGCCACTGCAGCTGTTGGGGTGTGTGTCTATGAGCCTAGAACCAAATAACGTGCAATCAGATTTCTCCAAGTACTGTGAAATTCTTGATCTGGAGATATGCAATCTCATCCTAAAATCTAACCTTGCTTTTATTAGACAGTTACATTGCTATACGCAGCCAAAGAGAATTTGGCAATTTCACAGTGTAATAACAAAAAGAAGTCTCCCAAACCAGTATTGTGATTAACATCAGTTTTCTCAGCAAAATAGCTCCTTGTAAGCTTCTGAGTGAAACTCAGGTCTCAGAATACATGCCGAATCAGGTGTCCTGGACTTTCAGGTTCTTCATTTTGTTCACTGAATGGTCCCAATATAAAGAATACCAGCCTTTACTTGTTAGTCTTTAAATAAGGGCATGTCAACACCTCATATTTAAGCATGGTGAAATGGAAATTTTATATGGAATTGATATTCCTGAATAATCCTGTGCTCAGACATGCTTTTTTCACAAGAATGGACTTCATGTCTTCTCAGGCTTTCACTTTGTTCCTAACCAATGTGATTGCAAGATTTGTGATCATTGGCCTGGAGTCTGGATTATTAGTTTTCAAATGCTAGCTAACATCCGACTCCTTATAAAACCCTGTGTTAAACTTGAGCAGGTGAGAACATTAAATCATTGTTAACTTTCCCAAATCAAACCTAAGTGTGTACTATTCTATATGTAGGTAGTGATGCTCTCTCTTTGATTCAGCTCTGTGCTCTTTGCAGACTACTTCCAGCCAACTGCATCATGCATGTTGGAAAGATGATAAAGCAAAAGATGATCCAGCAACACAGAACACAACATTTCTATTCTGAATTCTACTTAGTCTTATCCACATTAAAGACTCTCATTAAGCAGAAAAAATATAGCTTCAGAGCACAGAAATTTCACTTGTAATACATGAAGTCAGTATTCATGTCTTTTGTGTCCAAATCACACAGCAGGCCTATCACACCTGTGTCATTAATCATAGAATCTCAGAGTGGTTTGGGTAGGAAGGGACCTTAAAGATCATCGAGTTCCAAGCCCCCAGCCATGGGCAGGAACAGCTACCACTAGATCAGAAGCCCCATCCAGACTGGCCTTGAATGCTTCCAGGGAGGGACACCCATGCATTATTTGGGCAACGTCTTCCAGTGCCTCACCACAGCCACAATAAGGAATTTCTTCCTAATATCTAACCTAAATCTCCTATTTCTCATTTTAAATCCACTTTCCCTCATGCTATCACCATTAACACCACGGGACAGACAGTCAGCATGCTATAAGATTTACCACTTGAGAGCTGGCTGTACCATGTTGGTCAGTGGGTGATGAGGAAGTGAAACGTAACACTTAGGTGATCTGACCAGGGTATCTCACTGGTGCACCTCCTGAATCAGTGAGAGACCATGCTACCTTATACGCATGGAAGAAAACCAGAAAAGTTAGCATATTATTCAAAACACTTCGAGGTTATGCAAATTTACTCTACAAGTTCATCTCTATGGATAGCTACTTCTTGAAGGGAGTTGCTTGACACAGTTTTTATCATCTTAGATTTCAAGTCAGTACATGTAGGTGTGCAGAAATAGAAGATGAGTACCCCAAGCACCAAAAATTCTTGCAACTTAGTACACCAACAGTACAAAGTTGCTAGAACAGCAGAGCCCTATTCATTAACCTTAGACTGCATATGTAGTCTGCTGAATGTTAAATCAACTGCAGGCAGTCTGAAAGTAAACTGTGGTGTTATTCTTTAGATTGCAGCTCACCTTGCTTGGCTTTGGTGTATAAAACAGAATAAACAGGATAGGACTTTAAATGCTTCTGAGTGCTTTAGACAGGTTTGATAGACTCTTATGGACCTTTACTCACTTTCCATCATGGGTGTTTGTCAAAATTGAAAGAAACTACTTAGACAGCCAAGTTTTTTCCATACATCTCTAAATTACTCACCATGCCAAAGGTTTTTATTAAATTAATTAAAATTGCATAAAGGTCAAGATTTGCTCTTGACAGCATTGATTTGTGAAGCAGTGAAAACTATGTCAAGTCTTTCACAGCTTGCTGTGAACCCACAGTTGTGATCCATACGAACTACAAAATGTCACAACAGTCACTTGAGGAAATCTGCAGAAAGATTTTACCCAACATGATCAGCATAAGTATGCTGTTGAGCTGGTATATAGTAAAATGTGTAACTACTTAGTAAAAATGAAGAGTTATAAACGGGACCAGAGTGAGATATAAATCATACGGCACATTATTTCATTAAATAGCAGAACCAAGAAGGTTATTCTTTTTTTAAGAGCAACCTTTTCTCATTTACAGAGATTTATATTTTAAATTCAGGAGCTTTTTGCATAACCAGGGACTGTTGTCTAGTAGGTATACCATGGGCTACATTTTAGAGATTTGATTAGTAGCTTTTGCTTACCCTCTCTTTTCCCATCTGCATCAATTTTCAGAAATAGTGTGTATTATTCATTATTTTTACCTTCTTTGGGAGAGGCCAAAAGGTTTCGGTAGGTTTGAAGGAAAGGAAAACTGCTTAAAAATTTGCCTCCAGCTGATTTGTCATGAATATATAACCTAGGGAGTAGCATTATAAAATTTGAACATATGTAATATGACATATCAATTCCAAGCATTAGAAATTATTACATTCTTATATATATTATATATACTTTAGAGGAAAGTAGTATGAAGACCATGATAATAGTTTCTTACCCAAAGGCATGGAGAATTTACTTCAGATTACGGACAGTTATACAAACTGGTTTATAAATGAAGTAATCAGCTAAATTGCATGGTTGCCTTTAAGCATACATGTAATTCTGTTGAATTGGAGGGTATATAAGAAATCTGTCAAGACGCAAGAATTATTGACTAGTCCAAAGAGAAGTAGGGAGAGTGGTGCTACAGCCTCTTTAGCAGTAGAGTACCTGTCCTATGAGGAATGGGTAAGAGAATTGGGATTGTTCAGCCTGGAGAAGAGAAAGCTTCGGAGAGACCTGATTGTGGTCTTCCCGTACCTAAAGAGGGCTACAAGAAAGATGAAGAGAGACTTTTTACATTGTGTGTAGTGATAGAACAAGGGGCAATGGCTTCAGAATGAAAGGGTAGGTTAAGTTTAGATATTAGGAAGAAATTCTTTACTGTGAGAGCGGTGGGACAGGTTGCCCAGAGAAATTGTGGATGCTCCATCCCTTGAAGTGTTTAAGGCCAGGCTGGATGCAGCTTTGAGCAATCTGGTCTGGTGGAAGGTATCCCTGCCCACAGCAGGGGACTTGGGACCAGATGATCTTTATGGTCCCTTCCATCCCAATATTCTATTATTTTATGATTTTATTATGTTCCTGTGGAAGTAGAGGCTGAATTCTAGTCTGTGCTACCAGTGAGGTATAGCTCAAAGGACTGAGCAGAAACTTGAGTGATAGTTTCTCTTCTGTGATTTCTGTTCTTCATGGTTTGCATGGAGTGACTTAATCAGCTCGGGCCCAGTAGATGACAGCAAATGGTGCTTCACTTCCATCTGATCACATGCTATATAATATACATAGAAAAGGCTGAAGCCTCAAACCATACTTACTGGTGTAAGCCTCATGGACCCCTCAGGGGGCCTATAAAGATGTGATGCCCTCAGCCACATTTCTGGAGTGTTTGAAGTGTTATCGTTTTATAGCTAGGGGACTTGGTATGTGAAAGTGCTCTGTAAGGTATTACTTATGGGCAGTCTTGTATGAACTAAATTTGCAATCTGTTCTTTTAAGCCATCAAATTCATTTTGATGCAGTTTAAAAATTATGTAGTATTTCAGTCATGAAGAATTTTATTTCAATAAAAGTAATAAGGGAGCTTCAAGGGTTGTGATCATTACTGGATAACCACATCCTTAGGGAATTAGAACCATTTAGATCCTGTTTCTGTACAATTAAAATATGACACCATGGGATTAAATGTTAGAACATACACCACAAGTAATTATTTCATGCCTTATTAGGTGCAAATAAATGTTAACAGGACAAGAAAGACAAGAGGCCAAATTAACTCTTGGGGCACATGGGACAACAAGGATCTGTTGAATTCTGGACACTTTCTGTGGCTAATATGGCATGACAGGATTCAGCCAAGTATGCTTTTATGGCTCTGGTATTTATGGTGCATACTGATTATGTTCTAGATGTATATTGCACCATAATTCAAGAAGATTCAGCTCACAGACCAAAGATTCATCTGATGCTGACATTATCCTGCTTGGCCTTGTTTTCACAGGAGTCAGCTGAGCAGCACAGTCAGGGCTAATGGTCCCTTTACTGTGGGTATGAGGCTCAGCATGAGAGACATCTCATGCACCTGTCTCTTAAAGGCCCAGTGGCAATGAGTTAAATCCACTATGATTAGCACTGCAGCATTTCATTTCAGTCACCTTACTTTCTAAGAGCAATCAGTCTTGCGACTCCTTCCAAGGAAAGCCAAGAACTAAAATTGCATCAAGTATTACTGAGTGTCAAACCACCTTATTACCAGGTAATAAAGGCTGAGGGGACACTCTGATCCTGCTGAGGCAGTTCAGCTCCAAAGTCTGGGCTGAGCTGGGGAGATACAATGAGCCATCAGCAGTCATAAACTTGCCCCTAAAATCTGTAGTTGCCTGAACCTCACATTGATGGCAGTGGCTGCAGAGCTGCACTCTTCTCCTCCTCTGCTTTAACCAATGCAAAGAATATCCCCATGTGGTAAGGGCAACAGGGATTATCCTTCTCTCCAGAAGGATTTAAACTCACAAAGGACCCTAAATGTTTCTTGGTTCATTCAGTGAATGAGTATATTCCAACACCTTTAGTTGACAGTTCAGTTTTACATAGAAATGAAGCATCATTTGCCATCATCTATGGGGCCTGAGCTATTAAGTTACTCCATACAAACCACAAAGAACAGAAATTGCAGAAGAGAAGCTATCACTCAAATTTCAACTTAACCCTTTGAGTTACACAGTCAAGGAAGCAGGTCAGGACTCATTTTCTGAATCGGCTGGTAAGAGGAAAGCACAGCTAAATGCACAGAGCTAAATCCTCTGCTCTCTAACCTGTACATGCTCAGACTGGGGAGGCCTAGTCCCTCCTGGCTTGTGCTGCCTCCTTGATCCAGCCATGAGCAAGAGCATGCCAGTGCCTGGGCTATTCCTGCTTGCTGGGGTTGACATCCCTCACACCATGTGTGAGAGGGTACAGGGAGTTTTCTTGTCACTAGAAATGAAGTCAGCTCTGGTTTGAAGTCCACTTGTAAAACAAGGAAGAAAAACAAAACTTTCAAGAGTGAAGTCTGGCTGATATAATTGAAATTATTTAAGTAGATGGAAAATAATGAACTTTGCTAGAACATTTGAGGACACCAACAGTAACTCAAAATGGTCTCCTTGAAGTAAAAAAGAAACACCAGGAGACCTTTTAAGACCCCAGTGTTCTTGCTTTCCTATTTCAGTGAAGATGTTATGAGAGCATAATGCAAATGGAGCCCCAGAAGAGCCCAGCCAGCAGCAAGCCTCCCTTCTCCTCCACCCACCCCCCACCTTCTGGCAGGCACATTGCCCCTCGGTGTTAGTTGCAGTGCACCAACTCCTGACAGCCTTTTAATAGGCAAGGCAGGAGGGAAGGAGGCATTTTGTTATAGGTCTTTACAAAGTACTAAAAGGCAAATTTAAAATGCTGATTACACTTGAGTAGTTCCACTCTACTTAAATATCGGCTCCAGGTTTTCTTCATTATCCTCTTACCAGTAATTAAGCTACCTAGAGACAATCAGCAAATAATAAAATTCTGTGGTGGAGGAAATTGGTTTAGACTACAAAGAACTGAATTAAATTATTGTACAAAATAGAGGTAAGCAACAGCATAAAAAAGATATTTAGCTATCTCTAGATAAATACATCCTGAGGGCCATAATATTTCCTCTACATGAAATATATAAACTGAGGATTTGGGGAAGTCCATACTCGTTTCTCCACAATGAAATTTATTAGGTAAATATGGCTTTTCATTCCCCTAATGTCTGATCCATGGACTGGTAATTTTCCTAGATTTTCAGTGGTTCAAATCCAAAGGCTAAAGGCAATGGTTGAATGAAATCTTCTGCCCCTGTCTTCCATCCCATTGACTGAAGAATACAAAGACATAAATGCATGGAATAAGCAGGCTTCTCCTACCCTGAGCTGTAAACAAAGTGCTGAAATCAGGTCATCCTAGAACTGAGGTCAAGGGTTTAGCTAGGCAGTGTCTTCACTCTCTATTTTCCACCTCCTGATCTCACTTTAGCTCATGCAGGCTTTTTTTTCATATTCTAGAGAAACTTTCCTGACCCTGAGCTCTAGTCAGAGCAGGGAAGGACATGTTAACAACTGAAGAACTGAAATTATTTCATTTCTGCTGATTTTATAGCAAACACTTAAAAAAAGGAGTAAGGTATGACAAATTGAGAGAACAAAAAGTAGAAGTGGGGGAGATATTTTACTTTGTGCAGCATCAGTAAATCCTAGTTAAATGATCTCAGTTAATTTGTCTGAACTAGATTAGAAGACAAGTGACACACAAGGGACATAAAACCTAGCACTTGACTGCTCCTTCTCATCCACCCTGCAAACTCTGATGTAAAATCTGTGGGGGTTAATTGATTCCTACAGATGCGAGAGAAAAGTCTGCCAACAGAAAGCAGGTAAATTTCCAGAGGTAAAAGCTTTACACAGTATAGAGCTACATTAAAGGAACAACAACTTATTCCCTTTTAAAATTTTATGGGTGACAAACCACAAAAGAAACTGAGTACCTTCAGGGTGTACTTTAAAGAAAATCATGCCCTGGACCTCAAATGCTGTCAGGTATTTTCATCAATTCCTCAATTATAGAAAGAGGCTCTGCACCACTGGTGTTTGTAAACATAATGGACACCTTGATATCACTGGAGAAAAAGACAGACTCTCTTTTTTGTGTGACTCCTGAGCATTTAATATGTTAATAAAATGGGGTTTCTTCACAGAACACAGCTCCCCCTCAAAAAAGCTGCATTTGTTCAATTTCACACTGCAGTGGGCAAATTGAAGACAGCTGGCTTTATTACTCATCTCCGATGTTTTGGTGTTGATGGATTAGTTGCTTTGTTTCAGGTATTAGTGGAAGGAGAAACAAATAATTCAAATTGCAAACAGTATAGTTAAGATTTTTTTATTGTGCCAGTACAATGTAACCTTAAATTTTGAGGACACAACTGAAGTGAGGGTTGGTGAAAACAAATATATCCATGACAGGGGATGAAGATCCACCTGAGCCTAGTAGCTCTTTGATCTGATATATTAGAGCTTTAAAATAGAAAAGAGTGAAGTAGGAAGTCAGGTCATTCCTTGTATTTATATCCCTGTTTATGTTCTCTGCTGTCCTGATGGCATTCCCATCAATCCAATTACACTGCAAAGTAAAGATATTTGGTGTATTTCTAAAATCCAAGGCTCCTGAAGTCATGTGATTATAACTCCCTCTTTGTAACTAGTAGCTAGTAAGTTTTCTGTCCTCAGAAGTACAGTGAAACTGTGGCTTCTAAAAGGTCAAAATCCAAAAGGCAAATGCAAAATCTGAAAATGTGTGTGGGTCTTTGAAATATATTTTTAGTCCTTCCTTATGACACTCACAGGGTCTGGCTCTATATTTTTAAGTATGCAGAGTAGGTAAGGCTGAATACTTAAGTTTCATTCACAGCCACAGGAAAAAGAAAATATGTCTATGACTGATATATATTCTCTTTGAAAAAGGTTTTTGTCCTACGAACACCAATGGACTTAATTGCAAACAAACTTTTCACAGGCTGTTTCTAGAATATAAACAGGTTCTTGCAAATTGTAGAAAAATTGACTTGAACACTACTTATCTCATTATCAGGACTTAAGAATAATGACAACCCATTTTAATGTATTCTGTTGGGCACTTTGCATAGTTTTCCTTACCTGCTTTATCAGAGCTATGTATGTATGAAAAAAAGATCTAGCTGAATTTGTTTGTGGTTTGGTTTGGTGGGGTTTTTTTTAATTAATAGCATTCTGAAAGAAATGGATTTTGGTGATTTAAAGATTTGGTTTTTTTAATAAGAGGAAACTAATGCATTTTTCAATACTTGGTAAAAAACACTCTGAGGTACATATCATGTATGATAAACATTTTGGAATGTAAAAAGTAACTTTTAATGGGGTGTGTATGAATTGCTAAATAAATTTTAGTAATGGTGTGGTTATTTTTCTCTACTATTGTAAGTGGAAATTTAGTAAAAATTTTAAATGCACTTTCAAAACTGATCTCTCATAAAACTGCTAGAAGGTTATAAGAAGACTCCTTATGGTTAGTTGTCAAATCCTTGTATTATACAAGTTGAAAGGCTGTTTCAAATAATGATGTAATAATAAATATTTTCTCTGAGAAAGCACAGTTAACAAATATGTTTTCAAGTAGAGGAGTTTAATTATCCCAAGAAATGAAGTGTACCATGAAAACTCACTACTTAGGAGCCATTCTCCAACTGACAATATAAACAAGACTTCTTTTCCTGGGAATGGAGGAAAGTAAAGCTTGAAATATATTATTTTTCTAAGCTTGGGGTAACCTTTTCTGGGATAAAATATTAATATTGCTTTGTCCAATTAATACATCATAAATTATAATTCTATCAAAGTCTATTAGGTGACTTACTGAAAGTCTGCTATTCATAGCATGCAAAGTCACTTTTTTTTCAGGAAGAATATAATTCCTCCACAAAAGGGTTTGTTTCTTTTTCTTCCAGTGCACTGTATTTGAAATTCTTTTATATCGATTTATTTTTTAAATTTTTAATGTAAACAGAATGTGGAAAGCACAATGATAATCAAGCTCTATTATAGCACTATATTTCGTTTAGAAATAATCAAAAAGATAAATAATGAATAGGCAGCAAAGTCTTATCTTCCTCCCCAGCCTGCTCCATGTGGTGCTTTGTTCCAAAGTTATTGGCCATTTCTATAGATTGTATTAGTCTATTTAGTCAATTAAAACTTTACTGTGATTCAACAGCAAGGTTTATCCTACTTGTGGAGCTCATGGGAACTTGAAAACTTCATTAATCTTACAAATTCGCGTTTCCTTACTAGGCTTCACATTCATAAATATAAAGCACAGGGCTGGGGCTACCGTGTCAGGCCTTTCACTGCTGCCAGGCTGTAGCTGTGGCTTGACAGCAATGTTAATGGATTGCCCATTGAGAAGAACAGAACACGTGTGGCAGCCTTACAACCTGCGGCTGTTCGGGGAGACTGCTGGGTGCTACTGAGGCATGGAAGTAATCACACCAGGGCTTGAGCCCTAGGCCTTGATTTTCAGCCACTTGCATCAGCTCAAATACACAGTAGCACCATAGAAATTATCGTGTTAGTGTTAGTCGGAAGAAGTAAATCTAGTCCAAGCTGCTGGATCTCACTTGGAGATCAGAAAACCTAACAGCAGTGTGGTAACAGTGACATGGTTGAAAATAATGAAACTCTGTGCCCTCCATCTTTTCTGCATGTTGACTTACACCCCCACTGCACAGGGACACTCCCTCATGGAGATCCAGGTAATGCTGGGGGGCCTAAGCTGGGGAAAGTATAAGGAACGCACACAGGTCCCCCATATGCTAAATGTGAAGTGGGATGCCTGTTTGTGAGGAGTCAGCTACTTGGCATTGCCTCTGCAGAAGAGCCTGGACACAGCTGTCACGGCAGGACATGTGCATTCACATCCTCACCTGTTTTGCCAGGGGGGTTTTTGTCCCTTACTTTCCCACTAGGCCCTGCAGAATAATGCAAATAACAGCCTGGTAGGGCTTGCGCTATGGCTAATTGCGCTCTGAAGACTCTTGGTCCCTTCTGTTGGCAACATTTTAAAGGAATTTCGAAAGGTCTCATTTTGGCAACTTCATCAAGTATATGCTGTATTAAAGGGAGCGGTTCCTCTGCTTGAACTATTTAGATGTATGTCTGCACAGTGGTTTGCTTGCCTAATTACTACTTAGGACATTGAAATTTGCTTTTAGGTGCATTTGACATCTTTAAAAATCTTGTTTATTTCCTACTTAAACTTGAAGATGCCCAATGGCTTTTTGAATCTGCATTTTTGCTCCAAGGTGCATGTGAAGCAGCAGAAGAATTGGCAACAATTTATACCTTGTATATACTTGTTAATTGGGACAGATACTCTTGGTAAGTCCCCCAAGGATTCATCCAGTAAGCATTCTCCAGACTCGTTTGTACCACGCATAAGGAAAGGTTACATTTGTGCCCATGATTTTTATCCTTCTCAGAGCATTCACCTGAATGTGTAATGCCCCAGTTTCAAATATCTTTCTAATTTCTCCCTTCACTGCTGGGATTACTAAGCACCAATATATTCCTTGACTGGAAATATCTCTCCAGGTCGTTCTTGCATAAAGAAATGCAGACTTTAGTCCGGGTGCCACAAGAATAGCAGGGGCTGGAGCGATTGCTGCAGGGCTGAGGCTCCTGCTCCTGAGCTCATCACATCTCCTGGGTCACACAGCTGGTGCTGAGCTCCTGCTGTCCCTGCAGAGAACAGCCTCACTGCAGTTGTTTTTGGCAGTTCTCTGACACAGATCTAATCAGAGGGGCTGAAGTGGAGTGATTTTACACCTGACCCTCACACCCCTGTGGGACACAGAAATGTTAATGCCACACAGCAAAACACCCTTTATGTATACCAAGGTTACTTACATCAGTGTTTGTAACAGCGCCTTCCCAAAAATGCCTTTGTGCTTGCTGCTGGCAAATGAAAATGTATCTGGAAAAGTCTTAGGAGCAAGACATCTCTACATTTATTTTTCAGGCAGATACTACAGGAAAGCATTTATCTATGGGTGAAAGATCTCCATTCTAACCAAAGTGGCCCACTTATAAACAACCTCTCTCTTCCAATAAAGTCTCTGGAATATATATAAGTAATTCTTTTCTGAAGTCTCATCTGGATCAGAAAAAAATGAATTTTTTCTCTGACTTAAAAGCAGAAATAATACTTCCAACTAGTAGGTCTTGCAATAACTCACACTTTTCATAAACTGTAGTTGTCTTACATTCAACAAGGCTCAGATAAAAACCAGTTGGGATAAGAAAAAGAGTGAAAAAACAGTATTTAGAAACCAAAAGTCACTGTTTTTTCCCCTGAAGAATCAAGATCCTCCTAGATATTGCCTATTTATTCCTTATTTTGATATTTTTATACATTTGTTGTTGTCAACAATCTGACTCATGACAGTGTGCAGGGGCTTTCTCCACTAAATCTTACTTCTCTCTTGGCCATATAAATGTTTTTCTGCCTACTGGCAGTTTTTGATATTGCTGGTAGAAGAAAGTCATTCAAGGTGGAGGAACTTCTTTGGCTGAGTTTTATGAGGGACTCCAGCAGAGAGGATAATTAAATAGGAGCCTCATTGAATTGCTTCTTTCTTGCCTCAAAGATCTCTTGCTTCAGTGCCCACTTCCTCAGGGATGTAATTGAATTATTATTTATGTACAATGTAGATGTATAATGTTATGTATAAACAACTATACTACATATTTCCATGTAAGGAATTAAAAGTTGAAGGAAAAAGAGGTTTTGCCTTCTGTTCTGAATATAGGAAGCCTCTGCACTTCAAAGTTGCTCTATCTCTTTGGTGATAATGTCACTCTTTATTTGTTTCCTTAAATTCAACTTCACCTTCATGAAAAAGAGATTGTTGCATTTCTTGCAGAGGTTCTGCAGTTGAAGAAGAAGGAATTGATTGTATTTTAAATCTTCCTATAGTGAGCATTAAAAAGCAAAGAAGATCTTGTAAAGTAGAGTGCATTGTATACTGGTTCTCTGCTTTGTAGCTTGAGAGTAGTTTCATTACGTATTATTGAAACTTGCTGGAAATCTTCATCTGCTTTGGAGTGTACCCTCAGTGCCTGAGATTTCATCTGAAATTGAAACACTGCCAATTTCAAACAAATATTGGAACCATATGTGCAATGGAGGACTTTTTAGCACAGGTCCATGTGTCACAAGGCACATCTATATGGAGCCCTTACTGCAGTTATTTCAGCAAACATAACTGAGGTCTCTAATCTGATGTCATCAGATTTGTCTTGCTGAGGAGGATTCTCCTCCTCTTTTTTAATTCATAATACTACAGAAGGTTGGTTGTTGCAAATTTAACTATTTGTAGGAGCAATGGAGACAAAAAAATACATGTACCTTCACACTACCCAGGTCTCCTTAAATCCTTGATTTCTTTTATTACTTTTTTTATTTTTTGAGAAGTTCTGGCAAAGCATTTATTCTGTTTGTTTCAATGGAACTAAAAAAAAAGAGATTTATTTTTTCTTCCCAAATATTCTTACTGATAATGAGCAGTTATAGGTATTGGGTGTCAGAGCAAGGGCACTGCTGTGATGAAGCTGGAGCCTGCAGGCAGGTGACAGGAAAAAGGGACTGAATGCAGTCAAGGATCCCCCAGGGCTGCTAGGATGCAACATGAGGGAAAGAGGATGGCAGAGGGCTGGTGTTGGCTTCCATGCAAACTACACTAGCACAGACCTGGCATTGTTAACTCTTCACTCAGCTCCATACCCTGATGTGCTTCAGGCTGTTTTCCTGTGCTGCAGCTTCTGTCTGTCAGTTAAAAAGCTTTTAGCAGCTTCTAAGTACAGAGAAACAGAATCAGATCTCTAATTAAAATGTCGTAATTTGGGTCTGTGCCAAATTGTACTCTGGTTCTGTATTTAACAAGGAAAAGTCCTTTGACTTTATACGCAACTACTCACAGACCCTTTTTATTCTTCTATGATCTGTGCCAGTCTGTGCCCTCACTGGCAGAGGAGCACCACAGTTAATAGGAGACTGGTGTATGCCTGTCTGCGGTCTGAACTCAATTTGCACATCCCTAATACTAAACTTATTCCCTTGGCGCTGCCTTTCTAAAACATCAATTGTTGCAGTGTGTGTGGCTGTAATCACAATGACCCTGTGTCCTGGTGGACACGCACCAAGGTATAGCACATTCCCAGGCTAGGGTGAGTTCCCACAGTCCCTTGTGTTCATAATCTACATTTTTCATACTGATTGGTTTGTGTATTCCCACCCAATTTTATGTATATACGTATACATATGTATTCCCCCTGTTTGACTATGCATTACTTCTAGAAAGTTCTTCCCAATTCGGTGCCCTATTGGTTTATTGTTATAAGTCCCTCCTCCAAGTTATCCCCATTGGATACTTCCCTGTTAGCCCATCCCATTTTGTGCTATCCGATTGGTTGTGTCTCTTCTCTCTACCCCTAGGCCATGGAGTTTAAGAACCCCGGGCCCTACCCTCAAACTGTTCTTTGTCGCTGGACCCTTCATCTACCTATGGAGCAAACCTCGCCTGTGGAACCTATACAAAGAACCTCTCCCTCTTCTTTGCCTCCCCTAACACTCCTGTCATCTTTACTTGGGGTTTGCTCCCAGAGCTGAGGAGCCAGCCTGCGAGAGCTGCAGCTGCCCACCCAGGGACGTCTGCAGGAAGGACTCTGTGCCCCTTCCCCAGGCCAGTGTCAACCAATCAGGCAGCAGACTTCATTTTGTATTTCTCATTATTCCTCTTGGGTCAAAAAGTAAAAAAAGTACACTTTGCCAAGACTGCTATCTAGGAAAAAACACATCATTCACACTTCTTTCCATTATCTTACGTGCTTCATTACTGAGAATGATATTCCATGGTCTCCATCTTGCTGATGACCATATTTCTATGGTGAAACAAATTTTACTGAGTAAATCAGACGATTTTTTCTTGGAAATGTCTGTTGGGGACAATATGGCAAAGGAAAGATCTTGCTGTGAAGGCACATTTTCACTGCGCTGAAGAGGAGCAATGAGCTGTCCCCAAAATTCTGCCACCTCATAGTAAGAAAAATCCACTGAAAATTTGCTTAGCTACAGTCACTGGTGGCCTACACCATAAAATATGTGGAATATGCTCCTTGGAATTTTTTTCCTGGGGACTACTGACAGCAACAGGAAAGGGCATTATATGCCACCCCAGTATTTTTTTCTCCTTCCCTATCCTGCTGCTGGATAGTCACTAGATAGGAAAAAAACCAAACCTGTTTCCATGGAGTCTTAGAAGAGGAATAGCATTGAAAGTGTAGCCATAAACCTTTTCTGTGTTCGAACACAGCAACTGCTGTAGGAATGGTTTTGATCAGGTCTGGAAAGAGGAAAGTGCTATCACTGTTTCTAGAGGATGGCATGACTTACCACAGTGAAACAAAAATAATTTTAAATAACTTTAAAAGGAACTTTTGGGGGAATTAAGAATATAAAATGCCTGAGCGTGGATTCCCTCAGTAGGCAAATTAAAAATGCTATTTTTTGTAAGTATGAAATCTTAAATCAGCTCAAACCACAACCAGAACTTAGGTACCAAGACTTAGTCTATCCCTCTCCTCTACTCATCACAAACCTTACAGTATTAGCATGTAACATCTTTGTGTTAAAAGTCTCTTAAAAATTTAAAATTATGAAAGAACAGAGGAGAGAGCAGAATTATTACAAATTTTCTCAAGAAATGAGACTATTCTCTTTTTCTATCATGGATACTCTAAAAATTTGCCATCACTAAGCATTGTCTCTAGGGTACGAAAATCTTCCTGGGTCCTTCTGGAGACCCATGGCTTGTTAGTCAGCTAGCAGTGATTTTGAAATGCATCTATGGAGCCTCCAGCCCTGTCTGAAGCCCCAGTAGACAATTCCTTTGACATTTTTTCTTGCCAGTTTCCATTTTTCTGTCTGTGTTTTTAAAGGAAGTTCTCAATTCTGGTATATTGCATTCTGAATAATACAGGATATGGGAGGCTGCTCCTTGATGCTCAGTTTGCCAGCTAATGAACTGAAAAAAGGTTGTATATGGATAAAAAATTGTTGCACAAAAAAGTCCTCTTGTTATGTTTCTTATGAAATTATATTTAGGAAACTCAGAAGATTAAGATTTCTTCTTCCATCAGAGTAGAAAAGCTTTTCATAATCAGAATTCCCTACTTCCAAGCAGGACAATATTAGTCTTTAAAAAACATTAGTTTAATTTTGTATTATATACTAGGTATGTTTCAGGCAAGTATCCACATCAGTCTGGAATGCCTGTCAACACTGAACATGTAATAGCTCTCTTAAGTATTCTTCTGCCATGTAAGAAAAGATTGCCTGTTTACAAGGGAGATTTCAGAATAGGAATACTGATTGATCTTGGGGAGACTTCCGCTGCTTCCCTGAAGGATCTTCTGCTCACCAAAGAAGCCAAAAAACAGGGAGATCCTCTGTGGCATAAAGATGCTGCATTATAAATAACTGGAAGGACTTTTAGGAAAACTCTGCAGTGCTGTTTGGTTTGGTGGATTTGAATGAGCCCTTTGTATGCTGACTTCACAGTCAAGTCCAAAGACCACAGCCAAAGCTTTGTAGTGTCCTGTAGATTCATCCTTAATTTTCTCAAGAAAGTAAAGGTGCATGCACAGATGGTCTCCTCCATTCTTGACCTCCATGAGCTGTTCCACCATAGTCCCCTCTCTGGCATTGTAACAGCTGCACTGGTTATATTAACAGGAGCTACTCATTGGTGCTGCACTGGCTTTTACAGAGGAAAAAGGTCTGGGACCCAATCAAAATCTTTTGAAGATCTTGAGAAGACCTTGGTTACCGAGCCACAGACTTTGGATCAGGCCCCACATTACAATGTGTGTCTCTAACAAATGAGCACCAGTTAATGCTGTTTTCAAGGGTGAGCTTGAAACAGATCATTAATGCAGTGACTGATGGAAGTGAATTGCTTTGAAAACAGAAGACTGAGATGATTATGGTGGGTCACAGAAAGATCAAGTAGCAAAGTTCTCAGCAACAATCTCCTTACTGGAAAGAGAAAAGAGACAGGAGAAAATAAGCATTGCCTGCTAATATTTAAGAGTTACTTATTTTGACAGAAAAGTGTGGCACATATCTGGAAGAATTTTAAAAATTGTATGATAAAATAGTAGAAAGGTATGGAAATTTCCATCAGTTACTTCTTTTTCTTCCATGTTATTTACTAAGATGCAGGAGTATCATGAAGAAATCCTGGCAGTCTGGGTGTATTGGGTAAGGTAATATTCATTATGCCATAATACTTATATGCAAATGTTCATGGAAAAATACATTTGAGTAATTTCCTCCAGAGGAAATTTTAATGATACAATATTTTGCTTTGTGCAAATTTCTTACCACAGGAGATAGGGTTCTTAAAACTGGTTTTGGTTTTTTTTTGCCTAGAACAGGTGAGTGAATGACAGATTTCATTTTTGGTTTAGTGATAGTCCTGAAGTGCTGTCATTTGCAGCACATGACATTTGCTGAAGAGAAAAAGCATATGATTCAAATATTCCTGATTGGGCTGAAGCTATTCTTTATATTATAATATTCCTGCAATCTGGAAGATGCACAAAGGCTTAGCTGATACTAGCAGTTGTTTCAAGTGAATCAAATTAGATATGCTTATTGCAGATCAAAGACACTGCTTAATAGCATCATGCTGTTATGGTTGAGAAAACAGAGAACTGTTTCAGAGAGCTCAAAGAATTTTGTTTTCAGCCCTCTGTATTTCAGTGACTTTCCCAGCCAGGATCCTTCATTTCCAAAGTCAAATCTGCAAGTAAAACTTGAATAAATTGAACTCCAAAGCCTTTTCAGTTAGCTGCCTACAATTCTCTTATGTAAAAACTAATGCATTTTAGACAGAACTCCTAGCCTGTACATGAAACCAAGACAGATTATCTAATTTTTAATGAATTCCTGAAATGGGCCAATCAAACTTAATATTGTTACAAAACTTATTGCCAGGAAGTTCAAAGTGTAAGTATGTTCTCTTATTTGTTTATAAAGGAGATAAAAAATACCCCAATCAGTTATAAGGCATTGCTAGAGAAAAGTAGAAGTCAGCAAAGCAGGATATGAAGGGCAAATAAATCTAGTGCTCTTTCCTGATGATGTATTTTGTGACATACATTAAAATGTAAACTTTTTCTTCTTTTTAAAGTAAATCTAATATGTAGTGATCATATTCAAGCAATAAATATCCTATTTGAAAAGACTTTGATAAAAATCATAATTAAACCATGAGCTAACTCAAAAATGAAATCTGTGGTTTACTCCCCATTTCATCTTGTAGGCACCCTTTTAGTTGCTGCTCACATTTTAATGATGAGGTACTACATATTACCTTTGAATCAGTGAGACTTGTTTTCAGCACTGCCATTGATTTCACATACTTCAAACCAAAATAATTATATATTGAAAAGTGTAGTTAAAATATTCTGAAGCATAGTTACATTTCTTACAAACAGTAATGCACAGTGGAGACATTAAAGAAATTTCATGGCTGTTAAACCTGACTAGGTTATTTTGGATGAAATTCATTTGACTAACATGTTTTTGCTAAGCCTGAAACTGGAAAGCTTCCAGTCAGCCAAACACTAAGAGAGAAAAGAATAAGCCTGGGACAGCATCCTGTGTATTAGCTCTGTTCTTGGACATAGATAAAAAAGGTTTAAGTCCTTCACCTGCATGACCCCCAGCGACATTCACAGTAGAAATTCTTCCAGTGAAACAAAAACCTCAGCATTTAAGGGCATACCTTGTTTTGAAGAAGAATTTTGCTTTGAAAACTTTCATCAGATCCTATGCTTTTTTGTTTTTAATCTAAACTTTTTCAAATGCCAGACGAAGCCTGCATGCATTCTTACTGGTATGTCCTTGGCCAGAGTGAATCCATAAAGGGTGTCTATGAACCCTAGGTTTTATTTTCAGGTATTTGTGATCAGTTAACTTGACCAAGAGCACTCCATATGGGGAATGAATTAGTTCTCCGTCACACGGCTCTGCACCTTGTACATTGGCACATACTGAAATGAGGAATCCTCACACCAGACATCTCAGCTCACTTCTGCTTTTGTGAAAACATTTTTAGAGCATTGCTCTTTGGTCCAACACAAAGCAAGAACCCAGACCTTAAATACCTGATGTTGCTGCCCAGATCTGTTATGCAATTTTTCATTGTGGATGTCATGACTCCTTGGACATGTTTGGGAAAATCACGAATGAACAGTGCAATTGGTTTATACATTCAGTTATCCAAAGTGCTGGTGGCAGAACTCTCCACAACCAGCCCTCTCATAAACCAGCTCTACTGGCATGAGCTGAATGTGGAATCACTTATGGGCAGAAATGTCCTTGCCTGACCTGGCATGCCAGAGTGCCACTTGGACCGCCACCAAGACTAACACTCCTGAGAAGACAGGCTCTCTTCCCTGCTATCCTCTGGGCATCATGGGTGGTGGCACAGTTAAACCATTCATCCAGGCAATACCTGGATAAAAAGTAATTTACTAATAGTGCATGTATTTGTAAAAGTGCTTTTGCATCCCTCTGTGTCTCTGCTTAAGGACCCTTGTGGTTCTTAAGTACAGAAAAGCCAGCAGTGTTCTTCTGAAAAAGACAATCCATTTGTTTTTGGAAAGATTTTCCCTTGCTCCAGTTGCTAAGCATTTCTAAAAATAGCCATTCTGATTTCGCTAAAACTACTCACTGAATTATGAATGTCTCGGTTCAACCAAATGTTTTACAAGTGCTTAAAGACCAGGAGGATCCTGAGATGATTAATGTTGTGAAGGGTTTTCTTCCTTTTTTCCTACTGGAGCTCTAACACAAAGTCTGGTACACAGAAAATTTGACTTGAGTTTTTATGGCAGTGAGTCAAATTCCAGTACTGTTTTTGAGCATCCTTCTGCTTAATTGATGAGCTTGATTTGTTCAGGACAGGATGGGAGCAGACAGAAGATTTAGTTGTGAAAGAGACAATATATGCTCAAAGTTTTTTCCTGTTTTACATTTCTCCTGTTTTGTTATGATATTGTTTGGTGTGATTTTGGGTTTTTTTTCATCATTCTCCAGAGACCAGCTGCAAAATAAAAAGGGCTGCAGCATGCCCAGCTACTGTGCAGCCAACAAAAGCTGCAAGAAGCTTAGCATCTTCCAAGATTTAGCCTTGCCAAGGACAAGAGAGCACTTTGCATGTGTGCAGCATTCTTACTTTACACTGAATAAACTGCAGGAGAAAAGTAATAAGTCTTTCCCCTTTCCAATCCTCTCTCTCCCTATCACCCATCCCATTCTGTCTTCCACAAGCAATTCTGAGGTCATCTGCAGGATGCTTTCCTTCTTCTATGGAATAGTTCCTCTTACTATTTCCCAGGCATTAATGTTTCCTGCTCAGACTAATTGCTTTTATTTTACTTCTCAAAGTAAAATAAACTCTTTTTCAAAGAGATGTATGTGGTTTGTACTTTTATTCTATTCTTAAGCTAGGAAACATAGTGAATAAGAAATTAATTCAAGCCTGGCATTCCTTCAGTTCTTTCACAGCTCTCAAACATACTGCTCACCTTCTGCTCACCATTTACTTTCTTCATATTTTACTGTTGTTTGCATAGCTTACTCCAAAAATATTTTAATGTAAATAAGCTGTGTGTCTTTACAGCTTTCTCTGGTACAGCTCAGAGCTGAACCCTCACATGCCTCTGTTGATACCTCTTTCCCTGACAGCATGCAAGTGGCAATCTTGCAACCAAATGCAAGACATTTGGCTCACTTTGCAAGTATGGAAGTTAATAAGTCTTGCTCATAATGAGATTGCAATCAAAGTTTGCAATTCCCTAGCTCAGCATTTCTGGGGCTTCACACTTTCAGAGGTGATTACATTTCCTACCAGTGAAGGACTTTCTGACACTATTTCTGCAGACCTTGATAGATCTAGCTTTTAAATAACGCATGGTACTGCTCTAATATTATGGGGTTTGGGTAGACTCTGTATGTGCTTTGCAGACAGCTCACTGCATCTTAAAAGCACTATTATTTCCTGCTACAGAAAGCATCTAAAACTATACCAAGCAAATCTCTTCTTTTAAAGTTTTCAAGTTTAGTATGGAGCTAAAATGCATGTTGGAACAGGACTGAGATGAGAAGATTTTAATTCTGTGAAATATTTCAGGAGGAATGTGTCAATGTCTGTGCTCCAGGCATCAACTTGTGTAATGAAAGTTAAACTTGTGGAGGTATTGATTATTACTTGCACATTTGCAGTGCACCAGTAGTGGAAATGACACACACACACACGCACACAAAAAACCCTACAAAAACTCAAAAACCAAACAAAATCTCAGGTTTTCTCACAGTCTATGAAGGGGAGCATCCCTGGAAAACTCTTTAAAGTGAGTGATATGTAACCCAGCTTGACTTCTGACACATATAGATTAATCTGTGAATTTCTTCTAAATTTTGGACTTTTATTTATCTAAGGCACATTTTATCAACAGACCTATTTTTGATTTTTACAGAAAAGAGAATTTTTCTCTTTTTGACCTATGCCTGATACTCTGAAAACAGATATTTTTATAGTAACTCTTATCATGATAACTCTTACTTTTCAAACAGATCGAGAGTTCATGGAAACCTCTGCGAAACAGTAAATATCAAGAGTCATTATGTTCCCTTTTCAAAAAGGCTCACATTACACCTAACAAAAGAGTGACTGATAAACACACACCCCTAAAGGCCATTACAGAAAATTTCTCAGCTGAGTAGAAAGTCTGTATACACGAACCTTTTCTGAAGCCATCAAGCCTTTCTTGTGAAAGGTCCATATCATCCATAGCCACATCATCTTTAAGAGGTAAGCTTTTCCTCACATTGTGGAATTACCATTTTAGTAGATTCCTGGGCTTGGGTCGTACATGCCAAGCCACGCACTTTAAATTCTTCTGTCAAATGCTGTGGTTCTCAGAATGCCAACATAGGTACTGCACTGTCTGTGAAAGAGGCAAAGCCCATAGCCACTTCTGCCTAACAGCTCACTGTTAATAAAGTACCTGTGAGGCTGCTCACAAGCAGCTTCATCTACCCATTCTGGGCATCTTGGCTCTCTCTAAAGCTCTTCAGGGGAAGCTGCTATCTCAGGGCTGTCCATGCAGGAGCACCCCAACCTCTGCTGCTGGCTGCCCCTCCATGACCCTGATGTCATGCAGGCAGACACAGACCTGGGTGTAATATTTTCCTCTGCTCCTGAGTGTGTCTCTTCAGGACATGACTCATTTCATGCCCAGACACCAGAAGAGGCATCCTAATATCTCAACTAGCTGCTGCTTGGGTGGAAAAGGAAAGAGAGGAACATAGCTCTAGACTCCTTTCACTGAAGTGTCTGTTTGACATTGAAATTCAGTGTTTAAATGAGAACTACATTTGGCCAGCAGCAGTAAGTTGGCCAGCAGTAAACGAGAACCATGTCCTAGTCCTTGTTCTGCTGGGTCTTTATCACAGTACATACATTCCTTACATAAAATCTGTAAATAGTCAGTGAGACAGAAGTCCACACTGGGATTCTTTTCTACCAAGGGCTTTGCCAAGAGTGGCTGAAGTGATTGTTTCAGGACAGGTTGTCCAATCAGATGGAGATGGCAAAGTGATTTGGGCGAAAACTCACAACAAGAGGGGCAAAGCATGCCAAAACCAAGGACTGAGGGGTAATGACGTGCTCTGGTGAACATGCTGTGGTTATTAAATATATAATATAGAACTGACATGCCTTTTTAGAGGGAACAGAGCAAAGAAAAAACCCATGGATTTTTCCCCAGGCAAAAGTTAAGAATTATTTTGTTATAATTTTTTTTTAAAGTAATCAAGATTCATATTCAAGTCTTTTCAACTGATCTGAGCACTGTCTCTTGACTGAAGTGATGATAAAATAGCTAAGGAAAAGTTTGCATTGACCTTACTGGAATACAATGACTCTCGTGTGAGCTGTCACATTTCATGACACAATAAACAAAATACGACCATGGCTGAATACAGAATTCATTAATCACAAAGGGATTAAATCTTTTTTGTTAAAAGACACATCTGCTGTATGTCAGGCAAACACCTGCTGCTGCCATGCTATTCAATTCTAATCTAAACCCAACATGACTTTGTCAGCCCTGTTTGGACTTGGAACCATGGTATCCATCAATAAGTGATGCTTGGCCAGGTTCCAGCATGAGCAGAGTTTACCTGTTCCCTCTCTTGGATGACATGGTCACAGGAAACACCAGCCCAAGATAAAGTCTCACATCAGTAAGTGGTCATTCATCATATGAATTTCTCTGAGCAATTTTCTTCTTGTGGCTATTTAGATTGTCCCATCTTTGACACATATTCCACATCATAGAGGGAGAGGAATGATAATTTCAGTGGTGCATGAGACATACAGATATGAGCAAAGTGGCCATCTAGTTCTGTACCTGAAAAAATGAAGCAATTAGTTGATAAAGGGTTCAGAAATCAACTGATGCTATCTAATAGTGCTGATGATGGAAGTAGTGTGGTCACTTTCTTTTACGAATGAAACTTGGTCATACTTTCGGCTTGTTAAATCAGAGTGTGGTTTCATGCTCTTTTGGCTGTAAGTTAATTGAATCTGACTTACAAGGAAGTTTGTTACAGCTTGTCTCCACAGAAATATAGCCAATCTTATTGTTTACCTAATTAAAACTCTAATTAATGTTAAATTCCCTCAAACTACTCAGAAAAGTGTTGTTATTCCAGAATTTATTGCCATCAAACAAATGAGATTTCAGCTTTTTATAATTTTAAGTAGTTTTCAAAGTTACATAATATATAAACAATAGGTAATGACTCTGAGAATAACTCTCATATTCTTATTGTAAATACTTGATTTATTCATATGTCTTGGGGTGACTTTATGATGTGTATCCCGTTGCCTGCAGAGAGCCAAGCTGAGCAGCCAGCTTCTACAAATCTGGTCACCTCCTACCCTAGTTCGAGTGCAGGATGGCTGAGGACTCATTTAGAGAGTCCTATTTATAAGAATAAATTCCATCCCTCGAGTGAGTACTACCTATTATCTGACACCACAAATTTTCCCATAGGAAATGCAGTAAATTTTAACTTTTATTTTTCATAGGCTTTATAAAACTTCTTAATGTATTCCCTTGACAAAACATTTTTCTCTTCAATATGTCCTAAAACTTGCATTGGTCTCTTAAAAAAACCCTCATCAGACACCAAAGGATGAACTTAAACCACACCAAAATGTGTTGGAGATTGTAGTTACTGTAACTTTGAAAATAAGGAACATGTATACTGGATGAAAACAAAACCAAGGGAAAGTGAGTTTCAATTTATAATAAATTCCACACAATATGTGTTAGATTATATTATTTGCTTTGTGAAACCAGGAAAAATATAAAAAAACCCTTTTTTACTTTATCTGAACCATTCCAATCCATTTTTGATGCAGTGCCCACTCTACACTTTTAGATATTTTTCACTTTATTCAGTGAATAATTCACCCTTCTCCAGTCAAGTAAACCTTAGACAAGTAAATGTGAAAGCAAGAAGAAGTTTCTAAGTAAATATCCTCTTTGGGAATAAAAGAAAAAGGGAAAGGAAAGGAGAGGAGAGGAGAGGAGAGGAGAGGAGAGGAGAGAGAGGAGAGGAGAGGAGAGGAGAGGAGAGGAGAGGAGAGGAGAGGAGAGGAGAGGAGGAGGAGAGGAGGAGAGGAGAGGAGAGGAAAGGAAAGGGGAAAGGGGAAAGGGGAAAGGGGGAAGGGGGAAGGGGGAAGGGGGAAGGGGAAAGGGGAAAGGAAAGGAGAAAGGGGAAAGGAAAGGAGAAAGGAAGAAAAGATCCACCCCCTGAAAATGTTGAAATGAAATATTTTAAAAGTTCTGTAATTTTTTCCCTGAATAATGTTAGTCTTTCCAAAATGCCAGCTTTTGGTAAATTGTCTCCTCATCAAAATACATTCAGTCAGCCTTGTTGTCAATAGAAAACACGGTAAAAATACACAAAATGTGCGAGCTTAGTAATGCGGGGCAAATCTGAACAAAACATCCTTTCAGTAACCAAGGAAGCTGAGGTGTTCTTTCCACTGGAGGTGATGGAGGAGGCAGGACAGGCGAAGAACATCTCCGGTGTTCCCTTTTCCCAGCCGCATCGGCCGGAGCCGGCGGCGCGCGGGTCCCGTCCCTGCGGGCTGTAGCGCCATCTAGCCCCGCGCCCGGGAACTGCACCGCGGCACCGCCGCCCGCCCGCGCCACGGCCTGGACCCAGAAACCCGGGCCCTGGCCCCGAGTTTACCCAAATACAGCCGGCAATGCTGCCAAATTACATGCTCCAGGATTTTATAATGCCAGGAGCTCTGGGGTAAACCAAGGTGGGATATCCTAAGCATGCTTGCACCACAGGGTGCCTGGCACTGCGCTGCTGACCTTCTGTAATGATCTGCAATACCAAGCCCCTTACTGGTGATCAAAGTGGTTTGGACCCTCCCAAAGACAAAACTCTTCAGTTGGTTATGAGGATTATTCTGAAAACAAAACAGCAACAAAAAAAGCTAACAATAAAAACAACAACAAAACCAAAAGCAAACAAACAAAAGCCAACCAACCAGCCAACCAAAAAAAAAAAACCCAAAATCCCCCCAAAACCCCAAAACCGAAAACCAAAAACTTAAGCAAACCCCCCCAAAAGTGACAAAAATGAAGCATTCTGCTAGAATCAGACCTGGTCTACTTAAATTTTCATTGGGAAAGGCTATTTTGGTTCCCAGGTGGATTTCCTTGAAAAAAGGAAAAAAAGATAGACCTTGATGAAGTCACATCCCTCAAGGCAAGAACTACTATGTCTAAATTACCTCTGAGAAGCAATAGTTCAAATTACACTAGACACCCTTCATTCCAATGCATCACTTTGACTGGGGTTTTTGTTTGTTTGTTTTTGTTGGTTTGGGTTTTTTCAGAAATCTTTTCTTTATTTCTGAACAGAACCTTGTTATATGTAATGTGATCCCATTATTTCTTGTCTATCGACCCTGGACACAGAGAGGTAGCTCTCTCCAGGGATGTCTTTATACCTAGAAAAGTTGCTACTGTGTCCTTTCTTCAATCTTCTTTTCTTTAGGCTACAAGTCCCAATTCCTTCAATCTTTGCTCATAGGTTTTCAGACCCCTGATCACTCCTGACGTGCTCTTGTCACCTGGGGCTTAGGGCAGTCATGGAGAGCATGAGCCTTTGTTTTGCCAAAATCAGGTAGAATGAAAGCAAAAGTTTTAAGTGACAGCATTGCAAAGCAGTACCTCTGACCCAGGTTTTATAGGTAGTCTCATTAGTGAATGACTTTGAAAGTACACGGTGATGTTGCCCTAGTTTAAGTTCAGCATAGATGTCCAAATGTTTTAAGAGTTTTATTTTACATCACTTTATGTTCTGATAGGAAGCCATGAAATATGCATAACATTTTGATGTCTCTAACTTGCCTCTTCTTTAGAAATGCTTGCAGGGTACCAAAAAAATTCTCAGTCTGGGTTTGTTTAAAAAATAAATACAATTAACTCAAGGTTTTTAATGCATCCTGTTTGTAAATAAAAGAAAAAAGAAATCCATTTCTTCTGAGAAGATCTATGGTCTCCATGTCACGTTAAATAATTAACAGTTCTTACCCTGCCAGCAATTATTGGGAGACATTTTCTGGAGATGGCCTCCTGCCCTCAACAAACACACTGACTAATTTTGACAAATGTCATTGGTCTCAGAAAAATGCTTATTCCTGGTAGCACATTTAATGATCTGCAGAGCATGTCCCTTTCTAATACCTAGCAGTTATAAAAAAATACCTCCTACACCCTGCAATTAAAACAGTCTGAAAAATAATTAGTCACAGGGAAAGAATGTCAGACAGGAATAAGGGTTCCTAAGATCACAGCCATTTCAGTAATAATTGTTGAACAAACTAGAGAACTACTCAGAAAGCTGCTGAAAGACATAATTTCAATGCTAAGATTATTTTTAGGGAGAGTTTATGAGAAATATTCAAAATCAGTGGATTTCATAAAAATAAAATATGCTGTTTGGATATTTATCACAATTAAAAAAAAAAAGCAAACAAATATTGCTAAATTAGGGTCCCAGCCCTTTTCCAAAGTATCTCAGAATACTGTGAGAATCAGTTAGCTAATATGAATCTCTTTATTATCATTCAATTTCACAGGCTATTTCAGCAACAACATTCCTGCATTCCTCCTAGGAGAAGATAGAAAGGAAGTATTTAGGAGAAAATAATCATCCATGGAACAACAATGTATTTCATTAGGAACAGAAATGATGTTGTGATCAGATCCTGTGACAGATTCTGGACACAAATTCAAGCCCTGAACCAAGCTCATGCCAGAGGCAGTGTCTATTCTTTGCCTCTGTAAAGGGGAGCAGCTCATCAGAGCTGCCCAGAGTGGTGGTCTCATCCCTTCTTTGCACATCCCTGGCCACAGGCACTACCCAAACCGTGTTAACCCGTGGATCTGCTGGGCAGGGGCAGCTGTTTGGCTGCACTTCCATTCAGCAGTCAAGTTTTCTTTTTCCTGAGTCTCCCGTAGGTCATGTCTCACACTGACACTATAGTCCAGAGTTAGTTTCAGTGAGCTTTAGGGAAATTCTGCATGAAAGTGCAGCAAAGTTATCTCCAATAAGAATATATAACATATTCTCTTTACAATGGGAATCAACCTTCTAGCAAGTCCATCTTTTATTACAAACAGCTTCCTTTAACATTGGAGTCTTTGTTTGATGTAACGGGTTTTTCTGCCCGTCTTTTCAGTGTCTGATGTTTAAAATGGCATTCAACTTGTCTACCACACTAGCTTTTGGCTTAGAGTTCACAGATGATCATTGTTATTATAATCCTATTTTACTTTGACTAAGAGGGATTTCCCCATTTTCAGAAGTGTTTCATCTAATGGAAGGCAAGCAGCAGATGTTTCATACACATCCTCATTAGTCTCTCTGAAAGATTACTCTGTGGGTAGAAACATCCTCTGTTTTCAAAGTAATTGTAATATAGCAACTGTAATCTGGTGCACACATTATTCCAGGTTTTATATAATTGCCTTAGATAAGACTCAAGAAGAGAAACAGTGAGGTCTACAGGAATATTTTTGACATTAGGTATGTCACTTTTACTTCCTTTTTCCTTGCTGTTTCCATCTTACTTTATGGCACAAGTTCTTTGACACAGAGATTATCTTTCACATATGGTCGTACAACAAGGTACAGGTGCCTTTGTGCAGTCAGGGCTTCTGTGCTCAGTGTAATAAAAATAAACAACAGTAACAAGAAATTAAGTACTGTAGGCCTTTATTCTGCTGTGGTAATAATGTGAACAAAAAGGAGTATACGGGTGTCATCCAGGAGTACCTGAGCATCAAGCTGTGATTCATGAGCGGAGAGATTAAATTCAAGGCGTGAAGTCAGAGAAATTCCCACTATAGTCACCACATACAGATAAGCAGTCTTTGACTTTATCCACTTCTGTTTGTCATAGAAAATTGAAGCAGGAGAGGACTGGGGAAACAATATCTAATGGCAGTAGTAGCATGAAACAAATTAACTATTCACAATTAGGAAATTTTCTGGCTTGTCTGAGCAGTTCATGCCAGTCTGAGATCCAGACTCCGAGTCCCTTTTGAATAACTCTCAGTCTGAAGACCATGGAAAGACAGAACAGTGAAGATTTGTGCTGTGGAATATATTGTTACACTGCATCACTTACAGCAAGTACAGCCTTTCTCTTCTGTTTCCTTAATGGGCAACCTGTGTAAAAAAAATTAAATTAGAACCATAAATTAGAAATGGAGCTTTCAAATTAACTATTCAAAAATTTTCTACATATTGGGCTGTAAAATTTTCCTGTTCTGGGTATTGATACTAGGTCAAACACTTCAGTATTCATGAAAAGAGGACTTGAGAGGATCACAACCAACCAAATAAAATACATTTTCTCCCACTACTACTTCAGTTCCAATTATGAACTTGCCTGTATAATCACAGCCATACTGAGATGGTGGCTGTAAAGGCTGGCCTGGTGCAACCATACCTGTACAATCACACTTAGTGCAGCAACACTCTGCATTTCCCATGTTTAGGCACTGCTTTTTTTGCCATTGTTACTGACAGATAGTACAAAAGCTGTCTGTTTCTTTGTGCAAAAAAATCTTCTCTTTCCAGGAGAACTGTTTTCTGTGACTCCTGAGGTTAGTTTAGAGTAGTTCTAATAAAGATCAAATTGATTCTGAGTTGTAATACATGTATAGTGTGGTTTTCCAGTAATATTTTCAGTATGTCAGGAAACCAGAATGTTCTTTCTGATTCATTCTAATTTGCTTTCTTCTAGAAAGAAAGCTGAATACATTTAGGCTGCAGTCAAAACCTATAAAAAATATAATCATTTGCAGAAATTATCTCTGTAAACCTTCATGTAAACAAGAACCAAATGCCCTTATCTTTGGTAGATGAAGGGAGATAAGTAGCTGCCATCAGCCTGGTGTGCAGGCTGCTTAAATGGGTAGAACACGTTCACAAGAGGGACTGGGCAGGCACACAATATATTACTGGCTGTGCAGGCTGTTAGTGCCTCTATATTTATCATTTACTAAATAAACTTGCATGGAAAGGGAAAAGGATGGAAAAATATTAATATGTCCACATTTAATTGCATATTATTTCTAAACAGCACTTGATGACCTGTCAATGTTATTTCTAATAGGTAGTTTTATGACCTATTATGAGTATGAGGACATTCCTTCTGCACATTTTTTTACTAACACTGCTTAATGGCCAGCCAAATATATTTTCTAGTGAGTTGTATGGATGGGAGTGAAAAATGTATATTAAAACAGTCCAAAATTTTATAATGAAAACAAAAAAAAATTTTACTGTGTAGTAGTATGAAAAAGTTAAAATTTGTCAAGAGATAATGTTAATTTCAGTGTAAATTTTAATGAAAAATCTTCCAGTCAAATTACTATCTGGATCTAGGACTCAGGATTTTTATTCTGCCCACTACACATTTAGAAATATCAGATCTCTGATGTCTGACACCCTGAGATGGGATTCCATTTAGCCATTTTCTGCCCTTCTCCACCAGAGAGCCACACCATTACCTGTCTCATTCTGGGCCAGACACAACCAGCTGGCCATATCTTGGTGGCAGAGTTTTCTTCCCTTGGGAAGATTTTCACATCCCAGAAGAGAACTGATCACCATTATGCCAGGGGTTTTTATCCTGTAACAGGGAAACTTCAAGCAACTTGAGTGGAAAGGTTAGTGCTAGAGCATTGTGTTAAATCCAAGAAATTTTATTTTTGGTCAAAATATCTAAAGATAACATTGTTTCTCATCTGACCTCCGTGTTCATCTTAGCCTGTGAGTCTTCAGCACAGAAATCTGGGATGAATTATCCTCTTGTGCCTGTATATATTCTTTTTTTTTTTTGTTAACAGCTGAAGTTTACTAAAAGGCTTTGACTTAAGGAGCAAAAGAGCATAATGTTAAGTCTACATACTAGAAATTTAATTTTGATGCTACTCAATACTTTGGAACAGTCTGTTACTCCTTTCTCAGCCAGGCAAAATCTATTTACTTGTGCATTTTCAGCAGTAACGTGTTTTGAAGGAAAGCTGCTATTGTTTGGTGCCTTATATCCTAACAAACCTTAACTCTTATATATGTTCCACACTGGACACTTACAGGTATTAGTTTCATTGCTAGTTCACCTAAAGTTTTTCAGCAACGTCTACAAATTATATAAAAAACTCCTATATGAATAAAGCTCAAAAGTTCAAAGCAATCAAGGCTGATGAAAAATATTTATTAGAGAACAATATTAAAGTAAAATAAATTTAAAAAAACCCTTCCACTAAACCAAACCAAAACAAAAAGCCCCCACCATTCATCCATTTTAGTTTTCAACAGAAGAAATAACTGTGAGGAAAAGAACAGTCTAGGTATTAACATGCAGGTAAGATATGGAGCTTTCTGCATTGTCTGATTGTATCCACAGTCATTACAATGAGAAGTAACACTCTAAATTAAAATAGTCTAGGCCAGTGTGGACAGCCTCATATTTGCTGTACTCAGATAACAATTTATAATAAAATAACTGGTATAAGGATGAATTCTGAGTGTGTTAAAGCTTCCTGATTGACAAGACAGATAGCCAAAAATGTCTAATAACAGGAGATATTCAGGCTTATCTTTGGACTTTGCAAAGTATAAAACGCAGATAACAGTTACAGACAGAAACCCTTTATCCCCCACCAAATAATTGTTGTTTGCCTTCTCACAATATTATCCAGGACTTGGACTGATGTCATGATGATTTTTTGCCTTTTCTTTTATACCCCTTTTTTACCTTTTTACAACTTCTGTATTCTCAGTGCTTTTTGCCTACATTCTTGTCTTGTTTGTCAAGCTAGGAGTCTAAACATTTTAGAAGCTTCGTAGTTAGGGATCAGTGTGCCCCAGACCCCAAGGTCCTCTCCAGAACACATTTTGTAAACTAAGATAGAACCATCCAGGGGAAGGTTCCTTGGGGAGAGGGGCTCATTCGAGCCTCTCATTGGGGAATTTGTGATAGATATGCTAATTAGTAAGACCTATAATGAAATACCAGATCTTTTGGGGGTGTGCATTGCAGTGTGTATTTCAGTGCATTCGACCTGGACGTGTGCACCTAAGGATCCTTAAAATAAATACCAAGCTAAAATCCCTTTTCCCCTTCTAACCATGTTTGACTCTTGATTTGAAGACCAGGAAAAGGCATCATGACCACAAGCACTTAAATTTTTTAGGAAATTGAACCCTGGCTTCCTAAAAAATTTGAAGTGGAGAATTTTAAACTAGTACTTCAAAATTTTCATGATTTCACATTTCAGAGTAGGATTAAAGGTGACAAAATTCATGTAGAATTTAAGAAAAATTTGGAAATTAATTGTAATCCAAATGAGAAAGTTGGTGTCTTCCACTGCTGCATCTCAAAGCAGCTCATCAGCTCCAAGGCACTATAACGTATTGACTGACAAACTGAAGTTCTTCAGCTTGCTCATTCCCTAGGAAAAGAAAGGAGCTTGTTTTTTCTCCTAGCACATCAAATATTTAATCAGCCGCTGCAACACGAGGCACTGTGGATTATATTGTCCCTCACAGTCTGCTGTTCTGCAGAAGGGCCATGGCTCTGGGTCACAGCAGGGGCTTACAGCAAGCCTCTGCCTCCCTTCCCATCCACTCACCTCCCTTTTCTTCCTTTCAACTGAAATCACAGACCCATTTTAGGTAACACCAAAGCTTGTGATGAATGCAGATGAGCCAATATCTTATTCTTTGTTTTAATGCTCTTAAAAAAAAAAAAATCAAATGAACCTTTTGATTTTTCTGGGGGAGAATACATCATTAATATCGTGGTGTAAAGTACACAATAAGCATATTTAGAGGTTCTCCACTCATAGTAGCATTTCAGATGTCCAATATTTCATCTCCTTTGGATAAACAAACATGTGGTAAAATAGAATACTTATATAATGAAATGTCATTTTTCATTCAGTATTACAGATGATAGAGAAAATGCCAAGTACAGAAATCTGTGTACTGAAAGCAACATTCATCTTCAAAAAATCAATGTGCTAAGTAATAATAGCTAACCTGAAAGAAAATGTATTTGCAGAAGCTCAGCTATGCATGAAGAAAATGGATGTGACTAAAGAACAAATGCTCAGCAAGAAATAATAGAGCAATTTTTTATCTGCTTAAGATTTATCTACAGAAAATTTTAGCACTTTTTTCCCCAAATCATGTAAGTTATGCAAAATTCACACAAGATGTGTTTTACATCCCAGAGGATCTTCATTTTAGAAGCTCAAAAGTTCACTTTTCTGTTAAAAGAAGACTATAAGGATCCCATGAGGATATAAACAAAGAGAATCCCTCAAATTAGGTAGTACACCAAAATAAAAGAAAGAATGGTTAAAGCAGTCACATAGTCCATCTGCTGGAGTAGGCTAAGTTAAATAAGACCTCGTCCAGCAGTATATTATTCAGTATTCAGATTTTAACAGACAATAAAAAGAGGAGGCAAAGCCTTCACACTTTCAACTGTTAAAAACCCTTCATTCATATTTGCATCTAAAGTGAAACAGAATATGGTAGAATATTTTAAATAACATGAGTTAGGGTATTTACTCCAACAACCTTAGAAGAACTTCATTGCTCAAGGCAGTGCTCTGAACTAATGCTTGTGTGCAAGGGGAGACTGAATGCCTTGTAGTATTCACACAGTTATCAAAATCCCAGCAAACTGAAAAGAAAAACAACTCTTCACTCATGAAAAAGTCCAGAAGTAGATAACCCACTACTGTGGGTGAAGTTGGGTTCAAGGAAACTCCCATAATTAATTACAATACCAAAGCACTGAGCCAGAAGAATTATCCAAGACCTCCCGATATTGTTTTGCAGAATATATAAATTAATTCCTATTATAAGGACCTGACACTTAGCTGTGTTTTGTCCATGGGGAAGACTGCATCATACAGCAGAGATGTCATACATGGAGAGACCTCAACTTACTGCTCCTATAATGAACTTGAATTCATGCAGATCTATATGTACCAGACTTAAACAATATGCTTAATTTGGCCATCCCAGTGGGTAAGTAAAATACAAAGCAGAGTGTGTATTTTATCTGTATGCTTAATTCCTAGCCTGACTTCACAGTTTGACTGTTAAAATGCTGGGGAAACATAGCTGTTACCAAAACATGGACCAGTGCAAAGTCCTCAACACAATGAACATAATGGTTTTGTCATTATCTCAGACATTCATAGTGATGAAGATACAACCAAAAAACCAAAATCGTGTTTGAGCCAAAACCAGTTTGAGGCATTATACCACAGTGGTATTTTGCAGTATCTGGCATCTGTTTAGAGCTCAGGGCAGCATGTATAAGTGTCTGGTGGAGTATTGAGACACTTTGTTGCAAAACATCTCACCTCAAAAAACACACAGCAGCCTCATTATAGAGGAGCTTTGAGATGAGTTATAGCTGAATCTAGTAAGAGATATAAACCATTATTATAATGTCTTTCCAATTTATTTACCGAATAACTGAATATCTTCACTTCTGGAGTAGGAGCCATGAACTATGGATCTCAAGGGCTGTTGCTATTACTTAAATGGTTTATAAAACGGGATACTTTTTTTGCCATCTTAAATTATTTACAGCTAACAAGCTCAGGAAGAAGTCCTTTCCCACATAGAACATAACTTCCCTGAAATGAGTAGACAATGCTTTTCTGATGAAAAGTTTGCATCCCACTATATGAATAACAACTCCGCTCCTAAATTGTTTTAATTACAAATCCATTCAAGAATGCCTCTCATTCTCTTCTAATGTCGTTCAGATTACAGAAAGTTAGAACATAAAAAAATATTTTCCTTCGCCCCCAAGACATTTTCAAAAGCAAGTTGTTCTTTTTTACTTCATTCCAATCATTGTGTTGTTCCTTCCATACAACAATGCATAACTCCCTTAAATAAAGGGGTTTTCTCTGTTGATATCCAAGATGAAAGCTGCTTTCTAGTTTCATTTTATGACAAATTATCCTTTCATCCCCAGCATGGGTTTCAGTGTCTATCCACATATGTGACCATGACTTCTCTATGCAAAGTCAGAAACCAATTTGGACACACAGTGCTGATATCTAAATGAGGTCCACGGAGAATTACCACATCTTAAGAGAAATCAACAATCAACATGCTTCAGAAATGCAGCCTAAGCACCATGTCGATGATGATTCTCTCTATGAAAATAACACTATTTGTAACCCTTGATGTAAGCAAGCTTGAAATTGGAGGCAGTCTTGAAAGAATAAATCCACAGTGCTGTAAATAGAAGTACTTCATTCTAGGAAATGGACTTTAATTAGAACATCACTGGTGTCAAATTTCTAATAAAATGTTTAAAGACAAATGGAGATAGCAGAACCTTGGGAGCTCTGCTAATGTAGAAACAGCTGTTAATTGCTGGGGATTTACATTTTTACATTAGCACAAAGTCTGAGGCACAGAACTGATAAAGAGACACAAAGGCTTTGTATTCATCTAAGCTCTTTTCAGATTGCCAATAAAAGGCGTGTTCAGCTGGTGTGCAGCACCCACAAGCTCACAGAGCCCTCAGCAGAACCTCCTTTGCTGATGCAGCCTGTGGGAATTAACTCCCACCTATGCTCCCAGTCACGTTCTACTAGTACCTGCACAGATTACCATGGACTGGCTGCATTTAGAATAAACCCAGTTTTATTCAGTCTTTCCTAAGGAGGCTGAAAGACAGAGAATGATTGCCATTTTGATAGCTTCATTGCCTGCTTTCTTACATCTCTCCCACCATCACTGGAGCACAACATAACTATCCTCGGAAGCATAATATTCTGCTGAGCCCCACATGCATTTTCAATACGAAATTTGACAACAGATATCTTCAGTGAATGACCCAAATTTCGAAGGACCAGACCATTAAAAAAAAGGTGGTAAATTTAAAGCTACAGACATTAAGGCATGGAAAAACTTGGGGAAAATTAATCAAAGTTACTTTTGTCTCTCCTGAAGCTGTCAGGTGCAGTTGGCCAATGAAAGCAATATGGAAAACTCATCTAATAATCTGGACAAAAATGCAACAATCAAACCCCCAAAGAATTCCCCCATCAAAAAACCCAAAAAAAACCAACAAAAAAAACCCCAAAAAACAAACAAACAAAAAAAAAAGCAAGCCAAAAACTCCTCAGAAATACCAAACATGTTGTTTCTGACTACTCAAAATCAAAAAGTGATATTAAGAAGGATTAATTTTCATAAATTGCATAGTTTAAAGCTTGTATAATTTAAAACATCTCTACATATTTTCAAAGTTATTAAACAAAATCACAGACTTAGAAATAGTCATTTGGGAGCTGTGGAGTGGAAAGAATCCGATGAGAGAAAGAGGCAGACATAACACACACAAATTAAATCTATTCTTGCACCTCAATACAGCGAATGGCAGTGAAAAAACCCAGAGGGAAGCAGTGATATATATGTGGATATGTATTTGTGCAAATATATTTCAGCAGATAATCATAAAATCATAGAATATCCTGAGTTGGAAGGAACTAACAAGAATTATCAAAGTCTCACTCCAGGCCCTGCACAGGACCATCCCCAAGAGTCACACCATGTGCCTGAGAGCATTGTCCAAATGCTTCTTGAACTCTCTCAGGCTTGGTGCTTTGACCAGTTTCCTAGGGATACTGTTCCAGTGCCCAGCCACACTCTGGGTGAAGAACCTTTTTGTAATATCCAACCTAAACCTCCCCTGAAAAGCTTTAATGCCATTCCTTTGAGTCCTGTCAGTGGTCACAAGAGACAACAGATTGGCATCAGCTTCTCCACTTCACCTCATAAGGAAGCTGCAGATTGTGATGAGGTCTTCCCTCAATCTTGTCTTCAGGCTGAACAAGCTTCTTTTATGGCTTCACCATTTTTGTGGTCCTTCCTCCTATGGTCTCTAAGAGCTTTATGTTCTTACTTTGTGGCACCCAAGACTGCACTCAGTAGGTGCATAGGTGCATAAATGTCTCTAATTTCTGGGCAGGATACCAGGGCATTGGGGCAACGGTGTCAAGGGAAATGAGCTAATTGAAAAACTGACACAGCTCAGAGACATAAGGGGGTGAGCTCAGAGAGGAGGATGTGGAGGCTATTCCTGAGCATCTCTGTCCTGTCATCACTCTCTGCAGACACACATTCACACCAGAGGCAGGTTCTCTTCACAAGCGTTTATACACCTCTCTTGGCCATTTCACCCTGCTCCAGCAATCCTCAGGCTCCAGCTGTCACTTTTGCAGGGGAAATGCAGTGAATGACTGTGAGAAATAGAAATACAGTCTAAGAAGCAGACTAGTAGTGGTGTAATTGGCCTTAGGCTGGCTCTGTTTAGGAGGAGATCCTTAGAGATACTGAGGACTCGAATATACAAAGTTCTGAGCAACTGAATTCTGTCTGCCCCTGTTTGGGGTTGGGTTGAAACAGGTCATTGAAGTCTTGGACTATGTCTCAGTGGTACCACAGGGAGGTTCATCCTGCATATCACCCACCACCCTACACCTCCTTACTCATTAAGGACAGTAATAACACCAGGGGTCTAAGCACTGGATTTGTACCTGCTGAAAAAAACAACCAACACAACAAACAAAACCCCAAACAATTCCTGGTTTTCATACAGTCATTGATAGTAATTGTTTTACAAAACATTCAGGATGTTTACATTTACAGAGAGGAAAACTGAAGTGCTGCTAGAGGAGGAGTGACTGTGTAAGCCACATTTTTCTTTTGCCAGAACTGCATGAGGAGAACATTTTTATATGAGGAAGATACAGTGGGGCTGGAGGTTTTCTTATCAGATGAGGTGATTTTTCACTTTTGTTGGCTAGGGAAAATCTGCTGTTCTAAATAGCAAAGCATTCACTACTGTGTTAAAACATCTGTAAGGGACTAATAGTTGCAAAGCATCTTCAGTTAATCCAGGAAAGGACTATATATAATATATAATCATATAGCAAAAGGCTGTAGTACCAAGCTCAATGTGCTTGAGAGTGTCCAGACACTCCACTCTGTTCTAAATAACAATCAAACATTTTTAACAAGTTCCACTAATTCAGAATTAAATAATTAAAATTTACACATTAAAGTGCAAGAAACACTTTTGAGATGAAGTTCATTTTATTAAGCTATTTTAAATACTAAAGTTTATTACAACATAGAATTTGTGCTCCTTTTGTTGAATTTCTGGCACTAAATGCTTGGTAATTTGAGTATCTAAATGATCTGGAAGGGGATAAGTGGAGTTATATATATTTTTAAGCAATCAGTTATGTCACACATCTATGGGATGGATTTGGCATTATCTCAGGCCTAACATAAAGAGACTCATTTAGGGATTCTGTCCCAGAAGAAGCCAGGACTAAACTGGGGTTCATTGAGTTGTACTTCCGTCTCTGGCAGTGCTTGTTGCAGGGGCACAGGGAATGGGGGCAGCTTTAGCCCTGATGCACAGTTCCTGAGTTATTCCTGCCTGACATCTGCGCCCACAGGAATCCTTTCCCACCATCTGTTCCATGTAAGGGTTGGCCGCTATTGCCCCAGGAACATAACCCTTGATGTGGATGGCCTAGCCAGGGAAGCAAAATCTTTGCAGTTAGTCACATGATTCAGCAAGGGCAGAGGAGTTGTTTTAATCCTTAAAATCATTAAAAATAAATTGGAATCACTTTCAAATCATATATAAATACAGACCATGTTCTTGTTATCATACATTATCTGCAAAGTCAATACTTGAGCAAAACTGTAAGGACATATTTTCATGCAACCTTTTATTAAGTAAATGAGAAAGAGCTTTCTTGTTCTGAGTATTCTTCGCTGAATGTATTATTAGGTATTACATAAATACTGAGATTAACCCCTCTGTTCTTTGTTTATACAGTATTAAAACCTACTGCATTGACAGATACGGTGATCGTGCTGTAATGGACTGGAAAGATAAAAGCCAATTCAACTATGTTTGCTATGCAAGAGCAGTCAACAGTCAAGTTAATAACTTTTTTTACAATAAACCTTTTTAGGTGTGAACTAAATGTAGGGAGAGCAGGATGGTTCTTCTTTTCTATGCAGGTTACTGTTTGATAAGAAAACATTTACAGATTTAATGGTTACTGAGAAAGAAGTAACCTAAATACCAAAATCTGGAGTTCTAAAAGAGCTCAATCACATAAGAGAGATTTTCTGCATTAAGGACTGCAGGATTTGGTTCTGTGCTTTTAAATGAACACACTAATAAATAGTTTTGAAGACGCAAAGCCAAGAAAATAGTAAATAAAGGTCTTTGAAGGATTGATTAACTGTAGAAAAATTCAGCTAATCACTGCTTATGGAAGGGTGACCTTCAACATAAATAGAGCTATTTTGTCAAACCAAAGTTGATTTGATGGAAACAGAACTAACAGGGAATAAAATCACAAATTGTCTGCAGTCAAAATGCTTTGTGCAAGGTTATAAAAACATTCAGTACATCTATCAGTGGTAGGGCACTCACATATTTTAGGTCTATGATTGTGAAGAGTGTGATATAATAGACTCATAAAGGCTGAGGCCAAAAGGACCCTTAGATCATTTATCTGACCAACATCATAAGACTTCAGATCTTCCCTATGCACTAGCACACTGAGGCCAACAGATCCTCTGGGCTAGACCATGGCTTTGATATAAACTCTAGCAAATGCATATTCTTGCATGTTCTGTGGAATGAGGTTATAGATGCAGAAAATGATCAAGCCACCTGCATTGCCATGTGGGTTGTGGGCCACTGCAAGGCAGTGGTTTGGCTCTTCCCTGTACTGAGGAGGCAGGATGTGAAGGCCATCTACCTTCCCCTCTACCCAAGAGCCCAGCTAACTTTACTGCTAAACAGGAGCTTGGGATACGTGGTGGTTAATCCTGAAGAGTGGAGAGAACCCCTTGCAGCCTCAGCTATGGACCTTATCCATGAGAAACAGAAATTCTTGGCCTAGCTTCATCACTTCTCTTCAGATTTTTCCTCAGTCTTTCTCCGTTCTGTAACAGGAATGAAACCTTCAGTCCCTGTCGTGGGGGAGAGGGATAAGTGAAATTCTGTTGACCTGTACTGAAGAGAAGCTTTGGGAGGGCTCCAGGGTCTGACTGGCCTGTGCATGGAGAACTGCCTGGTGCATTGAGAAAAGAAGGGATGGTGCAATCCAAATTCAAAGAGAAGTCCATGGGCAATCTAAAATTACTACAGGGCCTGGGGCAATTTGTAGAGGGATCAGGAGCACAAGTAGTGATTTCTTGATTATTTTGATAGCAAAAAATTATATTGAGAGGAATAGGCAGATCCATCAGGTCAATGCATGGCTCTGAAGTTGGTGCCAGCAGAAAAAAATGCTTTGTCAGACATGGGAGGATCTACTCAATACCTGGTCTACTGACACCTGACAGGATGCACTGACTCAGAGGGGCAAAAAGGTTCTAGTGGAGGAGATAGCAGGAGTTGTTTACAGAGCTTTAAACTGGCTTGGAAGCGGGGAAGGCCAAACCCAGGCTCACCAGTGATGAGGGATGGGATGGTGTGACAAAACTGGAGGAAATGAACCTTAACTGGATCCCTCAGTCAGCTTCAGAGGTGTTGACTACAATGTACCACTCCTGAAATATTTCTACATTAATGCACTCAGCATGAGGAACAAATGCAGCAAGCTCAAAGCTTTGTCCTAGTCCCAGAGATGTGACATCATTGGCATAAGTGAAACCTGGTGGGATGAGCCCTGTGACTGGAGTGCCCTGTTGGATGGTTACAGGCTCTTCAGGAGGGACAAGCAGGGCAGAAGAGGCAGAAGGGTGGCACTGTGTGTAATAGAAGGGTTAGAACATACAGAGGCCACAATTGGCAATGGCACAGTTGAGAGTCTTTGGGTAAGGATCAAGGGGCAAACAAATAATGCAAATTTCGTCATGGGAGTCTACTACAGACCTCCCAGCCAGGACGATGATGCCAATGAATTATTCTTTGAGGAACTAAGGGATGCTTCCAAGCCAACTGCCCTTGTCCTTCTGGGCAAATTCAACTTCACAGAAATAACTGGAAACATCACAGAGGTGTTGCAATCCAGGACAGAAGATTACTAAAACACCTGGATGACAACTTTATGGACCAGGTTGTAAGGGACACAACTCAGAAAGATGCCCTCCTTGATCTACTGCTTATCAACAGAGAGGACCTTGTGAGTGGAGACTGGTGGCCGTCTTGGCCACAAATGACCACAAAGTGATCAAGTTTAAAATCTGTTGACAGAAGGAAAAGTGCCAGCAAAACCTCAGCTCTGGACATGAGGAGAGCTGATTTCAGGCTGCTCAGGGACTTAGTAAAGAAGGACGATTGGGAAAAGTGTTTTTGCAGGTGCTGGGATGCTTCAACCATATCAAGTTCAACAGGGAAAAGTGCCGGATTCTGCACCTGGGATGGGGCAGCCCTGGATATAGGGACAGACTGGGGAATGAGATGCTGGAAAGCAGTGCCACGGTAAGGGACTTGGGGGTCCTGGTCAGCAGAAAGTTGAATATGAGTCAGCAGTGCCGTGGCAGCCCAGGAGTTGGACTTGATGATCCTTGTGGGTCCCTTCCAACTCAGCATACTCTGTGATTCTGCAAATACTAGAGCCTCTTCTGAACAGGGATCAGTACCTTACAGCTAATCACTTGGCACTACAGCTGCCTTTCCTTATAAAGACTGTTGGAGATGCTTGAAGTCTGCAGTCTTCAATTCAGCCATCAGACAACCTGCTTGCACAGTGGTTTTATTCTAGCTGCCTTTTTTTCCCAGGGTGATTCCTTTTGATTGATTGTTTGGTTTTTTTTATTGGCAAATGCCTGAATGGTCTCGTACACTACTTAAAGGGAAGGTGCTTGTTGTTAGCAATTTAACTGTAAAGCTGATGAAGCATAAAGAACACAAAGCCAGTTGAGAAAAAAAGGAGACAGCTGAAAAGGAAACACAGTATATAGGCCACAACCCCTGTATGTTTTGAGTTGCAAATGAATTAATCTATCAGTAGTTAAGACCAATTTTCTTCCTTTCCCTACTTCAAAAGGAAGAAGAATGAGAGATGTTTATATCACTTAGACTTTACTGAGGTTTGGATCAAACTTTAGTGAGCTAGGAACGTGAAAGTGATGAGTAGGAGGAACCTGATTGCAATAGCCAGACTAGAGAATACAGTTCCCTATGGTGAGGAAAACAGCAGAGAAAAAAAAATGTTTCTTAGTTGTGACTTGAGTAAAGACCACCTCAAATGATAATATACCAAGGCTTCCACATGCATTATCACAAAAAGGAGGAAAACATTAGGAAATCCTGTTTGGAATGGGTAATAAATGTCTTACTGGATACCAGAGCATGAGCATACCAAAGCATGTTTATCCAAGTGTTCAAGAAATCTGATGATAAAGTGGATTATTAAACATTAAGACTCAAAATAGAAATGAGACACTGTTAGATCCGCTGGAAAGTAAAGAGGAACTACTCATGCCCAACTGGGAGGGTGGAATTTCTATAATTTTTGTATCTTTGAATGTAGTGAGAGGCATTATCCTGTAGTGGGAAGAAGAAAACTAACACAGTGACAACCCAAAACCTACAACCTGTTGACTCATTATTGCAAAGTACCAGTTATTTTTGCCCCACAAATTAAAGTATTAGAGGTGACAGGATATGGGAAAAGACAAAGAAAGTTTAATAGTTTTGACTGGAGAAAAGAAAGAAATGGAGCAAGTAGTTATGGAAATAACAGTTCTTTTGGATAAATAAAGACCTTTTAAGTCAAAATCTGAAATATGGTCTTTCTATACAGAGTTTTTACCAACTCATAATCAAATCTGTCAGTATGGTGAGTATTGCTGAAATAATTTCTACCTTTAAATGAGTACTCTACCAAATTTCTATATTCATTCAGAAGTTCTTTTTTTGACATATTCTCCCATTTATCACTGTTACATGTTGTTCCCTATGAAGCACCCAGAGATACAAATTTCCTTAATGCTTTTTTTCTTTCCTGGCAACTCCATGGTTGTAACACAGAATTGGCTTATTCAACCCAAATATTACCTATTGATCTGAAACAGATAAAAATGCAATTCATTCAGCTGCTTGTGCTCCCTGAGAGACTTACTTTACATATCAAGCAAGTGCATGTCATAGCCAAATTGTGGAGTAAGTGGACATCTTGTAAATGGGAGCTTGTAAGGCTTTTCATTTAATTTTCCTTTGACATTTCAAAGGAAATGGGGCAGATCTCCTCAAATTAATGGAAGGGCAGAGAAACCTTTACAAAGAATATTGTTAGCCCTGTGAACGATAAGTGTTACTTTTCATACCCAGTGAGCAGGAAATTTTTATGTCTCAAAATGGGAGAAAAAAAAAAAGCAGTAATTAGACTCTTTAATGGTGAAATACAGGTATATGAATAGTTTGAGAGAATTGTATGTCCACAAGGTCAGTTCAACATTCCTACCAATTTAGACCTGAGATTGTTTCCATTATGCACATCTAATACTGCCTTTCCAGACTCTCCTGAGTTGTAAATAAAGTGACAGACTTTTATGTCAGTAATTGGGTGGTATTGAGTTATTGAGAAGTGGGCTCAAGGGGCATGATAATGTTAATGAAAGCTCTTGCACAATACATGTACTTGAAAGGAGTACAGAGGTATAACTTGTCTAGGATGGCCTATTTTGGTAGTCGGTAGGAAGATTAATATGATGGTGTCAAACAGAGATAATTGATACCAATTTTATGTATTTAAGTTTCTATCAAGGAAGTGCACTGAAATCCATCATTCCATTTACAGTGACAAGTTGGTGTAATAGCAGCAGAATTTTTAGGTTTAATTCTTTCATAACTTGTGATAAGTTGTTATTCTGAATTACCAAGATTATGAACTGGCAGATTTAAAGATCACACATGGGGCCCAGTAATGCATTCCATATGAAAAAAGTATTAAAAGAGATGGGAAAATATTTCCTAAGAACTGAGATGCCAGGAGGCACTGAAACTATATAAAATCTTTTCAGGTGTAAGGCCACCACATAACTCTCTTCTTTCTGATAGGTTTCACTGTTCAGGTAGTCATCCAGCACCACTTTGTATTTTTTTTTTGCACCTTCTGCAGCAGTATCAAAGCTTTCATCAGTACCCCCCATATACCCAGTAAATCCTCACTGTCCCCAGTGTGTCACCAAGAACTTGCGGCATTTGGCCAAACAAGCGCTGTGTGCTGAATTGCTGTGTACACAATCAGCATAACAGCTTGAAGTTATCAGTTGGATGAGTAGCACATTCTTCATGTGCACAGATAATCCATCTCTTCCAAGGAACATCATCTTCTTGGGAAAGCTGGAGGTCCATTGAAGGACTCTAAAAAGGCTTGTGCACAGACAACAATCATGGAAAGGGAAAACCTAGTGAAAAGGGCACTACCTTGATCACAGGCAGAAGCAGCTGGGATCACCAATGCTTCCTTATAGTCCGTCATGGTGCCACAACCCTATAACCTCTTGTCCTGAGGGTTACTGATGTAGAACTGTTACTGTGTGCTAAGGACTGTCCTGAGCCTGTCTCACCAATATAAAGGTATTACATTCTTCAGTAGCTGATTTGTTAGATGTGCAATAAAGTTCCAACAACATTTCTTCTTCATTCAGATGTGTGTCAGTAGAACATTTAATTTCCATTCAGATTGAGAGAAAGCACTGCATTATCATTTTAGTTACAGCTTTCTTACAGTTCGTTTAGCCACAACCAGCTTTGTACATACATGAAAATTTAAAAAATAAGCAAACATTTAATATAAACACAAAATACCCTGCCTTCCTGCAGATGGATGTTTAAATAAATACTTTGGCAGTTGTTTAGTTTTTCAGCATTTTTATTTTCTTTTCCATACTGCTGCACAAAAAAAGGTATATAAATAAATCACCAATCTCCATATGGTTTCAATATTTAATTGACTGGAAATTTATTAAAAGATTTTACAAAAACATTTTCTAAATTAAAGCATATATATGTCACTGTTGCAAATTTAATGTTTTGTTTGCTTATAAATGAAACTGAGTATGCTACATGGCAATTTCAACTTTGCAATGATTTGCGTCTGTTTTGTCTTAATTTTTCAAAGTTGACAATGCATTTACAGGGTCTATGTGATAGCAGTGAATTTTTATTTACTCTGTGATGTTCTGACATACAAAGGCACGTGGTTTTTTATCCAAGCAGATGAGTAATAACCCCTTATGTTTCCATATTCTTGGAAACTTACACCTGTGTTTGGTTGAGATAGAGGACTCTTATTTTCTTGTTGTTGATGATGTTTCCTCACTGGTAGTTTAAAGAAGAGATATTTAACACTCATTATCTTTCTCACATACTTAGGGTGGACATGGGGCTTTTGACAACAGTTACTCATCCAAAAGACCCACATGGAGAAACACTTCAAGTAAGAGCCTTTTCATAACACAACTGATATTCCTCAAGATGCTTTACAGATACCCAGTTGAACATGGAAAGTTCTCCTCCTTCTTCTGTTCTCTGTGTGTTCCACAACTAATTACAGACTGGAAGACCAAAAACACAGAGTCGTTCCCTTCCAGCAAGCCTGCACCACCCCATATGCTCCGATCCTTTAAGAACACTATGCAATTTGTCATTTGAACTGATTTGCAGAGGGAAGTCTGAAATGCTGTTAAGCTTCATCCAACAGTATCCTATTTATCACAGAAAAGAGTGTGTGTTGGAAACGACCTGGAAAAAAAAATCTCCAGATAAAATGTTTGCTTAGAAAATGAAAATTTTTCAATTCCGATCAGCTGCTGCTGTTTATCACTGGAGTCGTATTCTGACTGTGTTTCATCTCTGTTCCCTGAGGGCCTCTCTCCTTGTCTGAATTTTTCTTAACTCAAAAATATTTTTATGAAGAAAAAGTCTGATTTTCTAATCAGTAAATAGATTTATATTTGCCTGCTTTGCACAGAGAATATATGCATATTGTTTATTTCCTAGTAATACTATAGATTAATATTAATAATATAATTAATGTTCAAATTTAGATGATGGATTTCATAATATAACAGATAAAACACGTATGTTTATTTTTATATTTTTTACATATTACAACTGTAATGTGTAACGTGCAATAGTGCATTATTTTTATATTACTGCAATTAATATGCATATTATGAATTTATGCAGCTGAACCTGCAATTTGGCCTTCTTCTGAGAGAACTGGAGACCATTAGTCTTTTATAAACTGGGATATAATTTTCAGAAAATTAATGGAAGCAAAGAGAGGTTTCTTTTTACTATCTTTCTTCTGTAGATGTCTATTAGCTATCTAAAAAAGCAAACGTGCAAAAAAATTTCATCAACCAATTTAAATATTTGATATTATAAGTCATAAAAATTACATCCATTTAAAAAACACTTATTTGTTAAAAATCCCCAAAGACAAATAAACTGCTTGTTGATGTTTGCATAGTTCCAGAGTTATTTACAATGCATGAACACAGTTCTCTTGTATAAAAAACAGACCATAACCAGACTGGCACAGTCCTCCAAGGATGACAGCTTTTGTTGGACTGATTTTGTATGAAAGCTCACAAGACCTTCACAGAGGAGCAGGTTATTGTTGACTACATTTTCCAGTGCTCCTTTCCTCTTTCCCCTGAAGCAGACCTGGAGGAAGGGACTGGTGCTTCAGGCTCCAGTGCCATTCTCACCAGAAGCCACTCTGGAAAACTCCCCCAAAACCCATGCTCTAGCTTGCAGCTGTGGTGACTGGGCGTTGTGAGGTAAGAGTACATTAAGCTCACCTGGTGGTCAAGGTCCCTGGGCTCCTTTTGAGCACATGTTTAAAAGATGCTTTTGGTGAACCTGCAGAAAACCTACACATAAACTTCCTTTGAGGCTTCCTTCCATGACTAAGAAGGTATGTTTCTCCCTGTGCAATTCAGAGGTTCTGTCAGAAGTTTTCTTGGGCCATTCTTTGAACTTTTCAGAGGATATTCTTTTGAAGATGCATTTGACATGGCAATCTCACAGGTGCTAAAACAGTGCTGCTGCAGCAGGGCTGTGTTTAGCCAAATCTCCTGCCTCAGCTGCCTGAATGGGTGCCTGCAGGAGCAGTGCTGCCAGAACCAGATCACCATGAATGAGGCTGGGCTATGGCAGTCCTCGTTTAGATCAGAATATGCTGATCTGTTAATTATCAACCATATTGACCAAGGTTTTAATTTTTATTATGCCAGATGTCATTTCTATGAGAATTACCTCAGTTACAATGAAGTGCAAGCAGCTCTACGTGGGTTTTTTTTCTGGTTATACTTATGCTAAGGCTGAAAATCAAAACTAGGGAATCTTAGAATATGTTAGCATATTCATTATCACTCTAAAACTAGTTAAAAATAAGCCCCAACTGGATAACTATATTTCTAGTCACAGGTTCTCATGAAATAAATATAAAAATGGCCAAAAGCCAGTGCTTGAAATAACATGGAATTAATTTGTCACTCTGTAAAACAAACCAAGGCATGATTAGATATAATTAGGTAAAGAACAAGACTGAAAGAACTTTCATTTTGTTTCTTTTATGACTATGTGTTTCCCTTTCCTGCCCAGATACAGGCTGTATTTGTACTTCAGGCTGTTTGTTTCACATTTTTTATTAGCAAGCCTGCTTAGCTACACTCTCAGTTCTTTGCCACCATACATCTGGGCTTTTTCTCCCTACTTTTATCTACTACAAAAATACAATTGGGTGGAATATTTACATTTAAATATTCACCTACACTGGGTGGAATGTTTACATTTACTGAGAAAAGAATGTACAGTAAAGATATGAAGCTGAAAAGCTGAAGCAGGTTTAAATCTTAAACATCTGACCTATAAATTTCAACCAAATGGACAATGGGGAATCAGTGTTGACTAGGTTCCTACAGGACCCAGTACAAGTGCTTGCTTTGGTGAATTGTAAAGCAAAACAGAACAACCCACATCATGCTAACTGGAATATATATCAATTAGATGACATTAATATGAGACATAGAATCCCTGGGTATCTTCACTACACCTGATCCTTTCTTCTTCTGCCACTAAATTCCAAAAAAAGTACATTTCAAGTCTTTCACACACATTGAATATTCAAGTTCCCAAATTTGTACAAGAAAAGAAGTTGCTGATTAATAGGAACATTTTTTCCTACTCATCCAAAAAAGCTGAGGCTAAAATCCTGCATGTCAAAGACTATGGAGGTTCTATGCTTCAGACTAGGGAAGAGCCCTACCTAATGCATCCTTGCTCCTATCAGCCTTTCATTCCAGACCTCTTTGTTAGAAGACAAACCTGTCTGCTTTTGGACTACTGAGATTTAGATCCAAACTTGTAATACTGTTTAGAATTGGCGAAGTGTCAACAATTTCTGAAAAGTTATTCTTAGAATGTAACCATAAATATAAATATAAATTAGAGGTTGACAGTTGTCCATCCTGGACATTAGCAAGGGTTGAAAGTACAGTCATTTACTCTAAAATGAAATAAAATAGAACTAAGCTAAGACCCAAAACCTTACTTTTTTGCGGTGTGATCTGATTCACTGTCAGTGTTATCCTTCTGCCAGATGATCCTGCTTGCCCTGTACCTTGAAAACATGTGTGTGTGTTTAAATTATTAAAATCTTTGATAAAATAGTTAGGGAATGAAATACCACTGATATCAGCTGCCCTAATTAATGCAAAAGCCAGATACTACCCTCAGAGGGGTGGTCTTCTTTGCATTGCAATTACGTTTGTATTAGAGACAGAACTAGACCAGAAATCTTAGTGCAATCAGGCTTAAAGAGATGGCATTTAGAACAGGGAGGCAAAAAGATATGTGCTCCGACATTACCTATGGAATATAAATGAGAGCACTTAAAGACAGAAATGGATCAATTCTGATCCAATTCCTTGCAAGTAAAACGCCACATCAGCATAGCCCATTGGCTTTAGTGAGACTCTGTGAAGGTGTATGTATCAGTCTATGTATCTTGGATTTTAAAATAAAAGAAGGAAATGGCTAAAGGTGAATCCTGTCTGGCTATGAAATACCATTTGAATTTGAAAAGAAGGAAAACATTTAAGTTCTCCATGGGGGTGAGCATCAGCAAAGCTTTCAGACTCTTGACAGCTACAGGGATCTTCAAATGTTTAAGTTGAAAGTACTTACAGAAATCCTGAATAATCAGGAAAGCAATTTTAATGAGGCTAACCTCAGGGAGCACAAGGAGTTTTTTCCTCCCTAACTGGTTGGGCATTCTCCTTTAGGAGGACAATTGTAACTGTTAGGGTAATTCATTGAGATGATGTTTTGCCACCTTTTCTTTCTTCAGTTATATCCAGAGGTGAGTTAATATGGAAAATAATCATAAATTGCCACCAAATTTTGCTCCTGTTTTTGTTATTCAAAGAAAGTCAGGAACCTGGCTGCACCAATTAAAAAGATTTGTTTAAAAAAATGAACTACACTATGATACAAAAGCTAGATTTGTAATGATTAAGCTATTTATTTTTTTTTCCCCTGGAGGTAAGCATGTTTAAAGAAAAACTAAAAAAGAGAGAATATTTTTGGAAAGGAAGAAGATCATTGTGCTCATGTTTTAATCAGAATAGAAGCAATGTGTGAAATGTTGATAAACTGTCAAAAGTATTTGTAAAGCTACCACAGTGTTTGACAATGCAAGAAAAACAAGCAAAACTGGTTAGATAATGTAAGTTTCTTACATTATAAAGTAAGGTGAAGAGAATGAACTCTTTTCACAGAATCACAGAATCATTTAGATCGGAAAAGACCTTCAAGATCATCGAGTCCAGCCTTAGACCAAGCAATACCCTGCTGAGAGATCTGAGGACTGTGGAACACAGTTCCTCTATGGAATATGTGGCAATTAACTGAACAGGTGATTTAGGACAGTGGGCAACAGTGCCTCCTTCATTTGGCATTACAAAGTAGCAACTCCAAAGGGTAATTTGAACCCTATGTAGGATGAACTACTTTCCTCTGTCTTTACTGAAGTTTGAGAAAGGGTGTAAACCATTGCAAGTTGGATCTTGTGAGCCTAGCAGTACATGAGTTGCAGAGAGCTGTGTACATTAGTCAGAAGCAGCCACAAAAACACTTGGAATAGTCCAGCCAAACAGCTGGTGCAGCAAGATGCTGGGAAAGTATGATGACTATCATTGAAGAAAAAACTCCTGCCCTGACTGGTTATTTTGCTCTTGCAAATCTACCATTGCCATATTTCGAGATACAACACACTGTGATAAGGTAATAAACCAAACTACAATTCCCCTCTCTAAAAAACCAGAGCTGAAAGAAGACCTGATCCAAAGCCAACCAATGTTTTTCTACTGATTTCAGTGGACTTTAGATTATACCCATAAAATCAATTCTCAATTCTCATCTAACGAGCAATGCGGCACAGCAAAGACATGACTGATTTTATTGCACTCATAAATGTGAGCAGGAACTCTTCTCCCCCAGAATTCAACTTGTTTACCTGATCAGTGTTAAATACCAGGCCTTGCTCATGTGCTGTTTAATGTTACCCAGCTATAAAATCATGACTGACATTTTTCTGCAAGAAAAGTGTTAGGTCTGGTATCTCAGCTGGCTCCAAATTTGGGTAATTACCTTCTGCCCCTGCAGTTTAAACAAGATACACCATTTGTCTTCATTACCTGCCCTAAAATTGCTGTTCCAATTTGCTGTGCTTTACTGCAATAGCTGCTGCATTTCACTGCAGAATTGGCTGCTTTAAGTGGTAGGTAAGCTGATTTCAGAAAGATAGATAGTTTGTATAAAATATTTTGTGATCCTTTGAAGTGAGCAGTGCTCAGAATTATTTTTGATTTTTACAGACCTTATGAGTATGCCAGGATAGTCGCATTAAATATGCTGCTTGGCAGGTTTTATTTTTAAAGACTACCATATGGTATATGTTCATCTCCCAAGCTATTTCATAGAACAATTCCATATGAGTGTTTGATGTTAATTTTATTTGGGACTGTACTGAGATCATCATGCCAGGTTAATGAAAACATGGCAAAGAATTCTCACAATGAACTGATGCTAAAACAGAAGGAAGTGTCAGTTTTCAGTGAATAAAATAGCAATGCTAGAAGGTAATTGTTTCCTGTTGTTAGCAGAAAGAAAATAAGAACATTGCAGAGCTCTAGTTAAAAAAACCAAAGAAAAAGAAAAACCCACCAACAAAAAGTTGTCCAAAACTTATAGTAAAGATTAACGACTTGAGTGAATTTATTCCTTACTTGGCAGCACTGAATGTAATATTCAGAACATTGTCATATAACATGTCATAAGGAACAGAGTACGTGAGTCAATAGGGATGGAAGTATATTTCAGTCTGGGTCTTTAATTTATGAGTGTTGCCATTGATAACTTGAAAGGTAAAGTGCTTTATCCTCTGTGGGTGTGACACCCTCAATTCAAATAAGGCACTTATTTGATGAAGCCTATCTTTCCTTTGAATGTGTTTCTGCCAGCATTCCTGAACAAAAGTCCTTTCCAGAGTCCTAGATTTGGCTTTCATTGTAATTCAGTGGGTTTAATTAACCACTAGCGTGATTCAGTTTTATACCTGTGCAATTCCATAAATTTGAATTCAGGCACTTCCATGCTAGCTGTAGTTATGCAGTAGTGAATAAAATGTCATGCCAGAAGAGCATCAAAGCTGCAGGACTACAGGAAACATTTTTTTGTTGCCTCATATTTTCCTTAAAGTGAAATAGACTTTGTTGTGAATCAAAAATAAACATAATATCTTAACATGTTAAGACCAAAAGAATATTCTAACAAGGCAAAATCTTTTAAAATCAGAAGCACACAAAATCAGAGCAAGCAACTATGAATCAGTATACTGGCATTTTTCATTTAGTAAAAGACTAATCTTCTACAGGTGCTGACATCTGTGTCATGCTTCCACCCTGAGTATTGTGCTGCTGCTCTGTTGCATTTGTTACAATTGAAAAGCACAAAATTCTAGAAAACTGAAACCCCCATCTCTTAGGAGAACAGGGCTAACAGCAAAGGCAGTGTAATTAACCTGCAGTGTGACGTTTCATGTTGCTTGTGGAAGAGCCAACCTTCCCTGCAGGAGAAGGTGGAACTCACCAAATACTGTCTACTGCTATAGCATCCCCTGTCCTGGAGAGGCCAGTTTCTAACCTTGAGAGTACCACTAGAAGAGGAAATTTGGGGAGCAATTGGCTCTTTTCCTCTCATTCTTCAATTAGCAATTTTGATGATTTGGACCACAGAGTTCACATCACACACTGATCTACACTATAAAGCAATATCACCCCTATGCAATACTTCATAGTCTGGGCAGTCCTCTGTCTTCCATAGCATGTCAAAAGTTTCCAGGCACAGGCAGAAGCAGTGCTATCACATGTGGAGACGCCACACAGCAAGCCAAGCCTGCCAAGAGGCCTGATCCTGCCTTAAATCCTTGGTGGCATCCAGGGCATCAGGATAGGGCTGCAGACATCAGGGAAGAATGAAATGAGTCGTTCTCTGTGGCACCTTGAAGCCCCGTGACCTAGAATATTCCCAAACAGACATTATCCATAGGGAAAATATCTTCATCCTCAAGTTTCCAAACAACAGAGTACACTGCTGTGTACTTTTACACCTTGATTTTCAGGCAGCTCAGGAGATCCAGCTAAAAAGTGGCCAGTCTGACATGGCCATGTGAAGGCACACATTCAGCAAAAGGAAAATACTTTCTTTTTCTCTAAGCACTAGTTCCTTTATGATGTGGGATAGATTGAAAAAAGTATGTTACAGCAAGACAGTGATATTTTGTAGTATTGCTTTCCAAAACCCATTTCTTTTCAGGTGGCTGGAAAGTGTTTCTCTTGCTTTCCTTATCAATTCAGTATGTTCTTGCTAACAGTATGTATGGGGCACAAGCACTCTTATCAAACCCAGATGAGGTTTGTGATTCTGAGAATTTGATCTTAAATTTTTAATGTTAATAAAGATATTTTATATTAATGAAAGAGACAGGCAGCTGATGCTTTTTGAAGCTAAGCCTGACCTTTTCTGTAATGCAAAACAATCACCTTTAGTGTGTACAATGTTCATTCTTGGCCTTAAAAGATTAGTATAATTGTATTTAACTTTGTTCTCTCAAGAGCATTTTCAATTTAATGTAACTTTGTCTTTACTGTTAAATAAAGGTTTAAATGTGCTACAAACAACAGAGAAAACTGTGAATGATATTTCCTGGGAAGTTTTCTAATCTCACACTATGGTCTGTTCATACAAATGCTTACAGAAATTAATGTCAAGTCATCAGATTCTTTCGACTTTTTAATTTGTCATTTTAGATCCTTTCAAAATTACATCTAGATATTCACTCTGTAAGAGCACTCCCATGAAAAATTCGCCAACCAAAGAGAAAGAACTGCCTCTGTCATAACACAGTCACAACCCTCAGCTGAACAGTGTCATTCATAGTCTGGATGGAGGTCTGCTTAATAGTTTCTGCAGTGATTTAGACCTGTGTGTGCTGCAAGCCTGGGGCTCAGTGTGGAACTATACATTCAGTGTCAGATGGCATGTTTATTTTGTGCCCATATTGGGCCACATCCTTATGTGCTTACTTAGCACCAGACTTGGCAGGCATTGTCTGCAGAGGTCTAACACTGTTCCCACTGGCTTCTCTAGGCATGTTATGTGCTACTGGTCAAGGCTGCTGGTTTGAACATACAATGCAGAGTATGTAATGCAGCCAGCCACACAAATATTCCACCTAAACTTCTGCCTTTACATTACTGGGATGCCTCACATCAAATCAAAACAATGCATCAATGCATCATTGCATCAAAATAAATTAATGCACCAACCAATCACACCAATGGCATGAAATTTAGCCAGATCAAATGCCAAATTCTGTATCTGGAATGGACAGAAGAACACCAAGCACAAGAATAAATGGGGAGAGGAGCAGCTGGAGAGCAGCCCTGCAGGAAGGGTCTGGGGGTGCTGGCCAACAGCATCTCAGTGTGAACCAGCAGTGGCCATGGCAGCACCGAGGACAAACCCTGTCCTGGGGTGGACCAAACACAGCACAAGCAGCTGGTCAAAACAGACGACTGTCCTGCTGTGCTCAGTGCTGGGGTGGCCTCACCTGGAGTGCTGCGTGCTGTGCTGGGCACCACTGCTCAAGAGGGGTGTTCGGGTCTCTGAATGCATCCAGAGGAGGGTAACAAAGCTGGTGAAAGGGCTGGAAGGAATGTCCTGGGAGGAGTGGCTGAGGACTCTGAGCTTGTCTAGTTTGGAGAAAAGGAGGCTGAGGGGTGACCTCGTTGCTCTCTGCTGCTTTCTGAGGAGGAGAGGTGGAAAGGGAGACGCTGACCTCTTCTCCCTGGGATCCAGTGATTCCCATATGAGAGTGGTTCAAAGCTGTGCCAGAGGATGTTTAGGCTGGACATCAGGAAGCATTTCTTTACCAAAAGGGTGGTCAAACACTGGGACAGGCCTCCTCTAGAGGTAGTCAATGCCTGAAGTCTGTCTGTGTTTGAGAGGCATTTGGACAAAGTCCTTGATTACAGGCTTTAACTTTTGCTCAGCCTTGAAGGGGTCAAGCAGTTGGACTAGAAGATCTTCGTAGGCCCTTCCATCTGAAATATTCTATCCTAGTTTAGTCTAGTCTATGCAAAAGGGATAAAGAGATGAAGTGAAGCGTCATGTTACTATGATGACTCCACTGCCAAAAGCCAAACGACTTACTCAGCTACCTCTTGCATGCCACTAGTATATTTTGAAAGCACAGTATGTTATTTCACTCAAGGATACTTCTAATAATTAGCAAATGTGTACTCTTGTGTTTAGCATGGAGTACTTCATGTGCCCTATTGTAAATTCTTCTTGCCTTTGAATAGCCACCTACACACATACCTGAGCTTCTGGAATGTCTGAAAAATGACAGAACATAATTTAATACAAATATTTAAATACATACATTATTCTTCATACTCTTACTTGCTTTCTTTTGAGTGGCGGGTATCCACTCACTGTTTTGCTTATAGCTTCTCTGACTCTGAAGGAGAACAAGGAGAACAGTATGAATTGTACTTTTTTTCTATCATCTTCCAAAGAGTCATGAACTATTAAAAAACAGCTATTATATATTTTCATGATTGTCTGTTCAATCACAAAGCTTATTACAGCAAACTATGTATAATAATTGAAGGCTGTATAAGTAGTATCAGCTTGCTTGGTCAGAGAAAGGCATGAGTGAACACAGTGACAGAACTGGCTGAATATATCTCTGTGTCTTGGGAATTGGCTGTCATTCATGTCTACTAATTAACTAGGACAAAGAATTTTAATTAATACTCTGACTACAATCTTGCTCAATAAAAATCTTATCCTTGAAAAAATTAGTGTCAAATGTCGTTGCTCTTCACTGATATATCCTCATCACTACAACTTCAGTCTAGCAGACTTCTCTGATCTCAGCAACCAGTTTTTCTCCAACCCCTCACTTCTTAAATGCATTTTGTTGTGGCTGTGTATATGACACATTAATTGACATGAAAATATTGATAGATAGTTTTACACATTGAGGGCTGAAGACTATAGATTTTTATAGCACCTGTACATAAAACCACCAGAAGTTAACATTTACTTATTTGATAACTCTTTATTTTAGGATGAAGTTAAAAAATATAAGAAAAAATTCCAACTGTAAGTCAATGGCAGAAAATCACCCACAGTGTTGACAAAATGGAAAACGAGGTCTATTTTCTTAAAGAAGGCTTTCATTCAAGCTCAGCTGGTGGGTACTGAAGCAGGAAAATCCCATTTTACAAACCAGAAATTGTTTTGATGGTAAGATTTTGTAATTTCCCTACCTTTTTATAGCATCTTTTATACACACATCAGCAGAAGTTCTGTTTTCTCTTAGCATCAGCAAGTTTGCCAAAAGTCTTTGTTAGACTGCAACTAGGTTTTGTTTCTTTTGAAAATCCTAGTTCCAATAAGCTAATTTGGATAACATTCATCAGACAGCTTCAGGCACAAACCACTCCTGACACATTTCATTTTGAAGCATTGATACCTTTTACCTCAAAGCAGTTCAAGTTTTCAGAGACTTTAACTAATTTTATCTTGAAGGAGTAAAACCAGCCCAAAAATAATATATTAAATAAAATGTATTCAATCAGAAAATGAAACAAATAATTTGAACTCCAAATTAATGATTTTTCTTCTACTTTGATCTGTTGTTGAAAATGCTTCAGCTACACGTATACTTGTGTTTGTGTGAATCATCAAATTTTCCACATATTCATGTATACATTTACTGATGAGTAGCTGTGTTGCTGCCAAGACTGTCTAAGTGCATAAATGAAGCTATATTTGTAGGGAACTGCAATAATCTTTATTAGACCAACTGATACAGCTGCTAGGAAACAAACAAGCTTTCAGGCTTACAAGGCCTACTCCAGATCTGGAACAGATGCAACCACCTCGGGCTAAATACTCACGCAGACAACTGCTCCAAGTTTCTCTTGATTATGTTAAATTTGAGGCAATATGAGACAATTTCAGAAAAAAAAATGTGATGGGCACGAGAAGAGAAGAAAGGCAGGTTAGCAAAAGGGGAGATGATAGGGTTGCTTACCCCCACAGGACAAACAGAAATTGAGAGAGGGAATAATTATCAGCTTGAACTGCGAGATACAAGTGCCACTTTTTGCTTCAATTGAATAATGAGGGAATTAAATATCTTTTAGTTTTGTGATAGATAAAACAATGGAATGCACTGCTAAAGGCAGTAATCAGCATGGAAAAACCTAGTGTGGATCTGAGGAATAAGTTGATACATATTCTTTGGGGAAAATTTTCTCATAATCAGTTTCTGATTTCCTTTGTCTTGAGACCCAAATCCCAGTGCCTCACTTGTGCCAACTACTATCTGCAGGGATTTCATGGAAGCACTAGAATATATTAGGCTTGTTCATCAGGCTGGTTTGCTTTTGTCCTGGTCCAATTTATTGATCTCTTTCATGGTATTTTCCCCTGCCTCCACAGTTTTACTGCACCACTGCAGGTACAGCATGTATGGTGACATATATAACAATGATAACTTTAATGAAGAAATATTTAATTTCAAGTTTTTTAGCACTTGAAGAGATTTAACTTGTAATATAGCTAGATTATGTAAAAAGAATGGCCTTTTTTTTCCACTGGAAGCACTCTGAGAGATTTCAGCATTAGAATCTAGAGATGATTTCATCCTCTGAAGGACAAGGTGCGAACATGTTCAATAACTTAATTATTGACTGCTGCATCAGGCAGCAGATCTATTTGCTTCAGAAAATGTAGTCACCAGTAATTCACTCACTCTTGGCTGTGTAAAAAATACTAGGTAGAGAATGAAATGAGAATAGTGCTTCTCGCATAATACAGAAACAGTTTAGACATAATTTTGAAACACTATCCCAAGGAAACATTTCTTTCTTCCAACCTACTTAAGTTAAAATATTTAATACTAAACTACCATGAAGTTAAAATTGGATAAGGAAACATGTTGTGTTCCAGAAAGTGCCTTCTTTCAAGTCTGTGCACAGAAATGGTAGTGGTCCCTTAATGGAGTGTGTGCTGCAATGGAGAGGGCAGTGCCTGTGTACTGTCAAGCAGCCCGCAGGAGGTTATAAGGAAATGTCTGTGGAAATGGAGATGAGGAAGAGACACAGGATGAAAAGAGTTCAGTTCCCTCCCTTCCTTCATGTGTGAGCTCACTTAGGACTCATTCATAAACATCACAGTAACACTCACATTTTAGATACGATTCTGCTCATTTCAGGAGTAATTCTAGTTCAAGCCTCCCTGTACCATGGCAAGCAAGAATTATTCACCTAAATCAACAAGATTCAATGATGCCAGAATGCTAGGCAAAGAGCTTAAAAATATGCAGTCATACCCTGTACCCCTGAGGTTGATATAGCAAAGTATGGTCAATGACGCTATGAAGTCTAAAGGAATAGGAACAGGTAAGATAAATCATCATCAAACTCAGTATTAATTATTCTTGTTCCTCTCACTTCTGCTGAGTAGAAGGTGTAAGGGTGTCAGAGCATAAGGAGAACACGGCATCAGTCAGGTGACTGACATTCATCTACTTCCTTGTGAAATAGATATTAGACAATACACATATATATACACTGATACATATATGTGTGTATATATATATATATGTAGAGAAGACTTTGCCATGGAATTCAGTTGTGGGGTGAATGTGATCTCCAAAACACAACTTGATCCAAAGATGGTTCCTCCACTCAGTCATCACACCAATACAAGTTCAATAAAAATTAAATGCTTGATTCAGAAAGAGCTTTTGACTGTAAACATAAGCCCCTTCCCTGTTCCAGTGCTATTCTTATTTTTAAACCCAGAGAAAGGGCTACTTTTATTGTGGATATGCCAGCCAAAAATCAGGATTTAAAAAAGCAAAACAAAAAAACCTTACATTTTCTTCATCTTTTCACAGTTTTCTTTAACATAAATGTTTCCTATCCATGACTTTTTCCATTGAAAAGATGATTTTTGCCCAGTAGTCCCATATACATTTTAAAACATAATAGGATAACAAAAAAAATGCATTTTTCCTGAAGACTTCTGCTTATTCTATATAGTTGTTTTTATTTTCCTTAACTTGTTTTTCTTATTCATCCCTTAACTCCATATACTCATCTGTACTGTTCTGCCTCTTTTATGCTTATTTTCATGGCTTAGATTTTCATCAGCAAACCTGAAAAGATTTGTTTTGTGTCTTGATTTAACTTACCATTTCAGTAAATTTTTTCTGACAATGTTCATACTGTAGTTAGTGTGTGTACAGATTATAGGAGTTGCATTGATTACTTTACTGACAATAATAAAAGGAAGGAAACTAACTGCAATGGCTTCTCAAGGAATGAGAATTTTTTTTCTGTATTATAAAGGGAAAGGCAAAATGATATAAGCTGTACCAATAAAGATGAAAATTAATTCCAAGCTTTTACAGATGGCTGCAGCTGTATTGCTTAGTATGCATGTCAGCTGGAGGAGAATGTTTAAGAAAGGAGATTCAGCTCTACAGTAACAAACCACAAAGCTTCTTAAATGGGCCAAATTCAGCAGTAGAGTAAAACACTGAAGTCAGATGAATTACAAAGCAGGTAAATTTAGCACCCGATGTTCTGCATCTTTTAATACTTAAAACAAAATTAGAAGGGAAATACTTGGTCTCTACTAAGTTGCTGTTACGGACAGGTTATCAGTACCATATTAAAGAGAATTGTAAAGCAAGATAAAGTGATTTCCTTTCATTTTTTATGTATTTCTCTAGATAAAAGAGTATTGTATGACCTTTCACACTAGAATTAATAGACTTTGATAGTGATATTTATTGCCATACTTCTTTATTTCCACCTATAGGGAATGCAGATTATGGTATTAGATTGAGGAGAAGTTTAAAAATAGAAGCACAATCTTTATTAAAACAGAAGTCACCATTACAGTCTTCACCTCACCAAAAAGCCCACTGAAAAGCCACAGTGTGCTCCGATGGGTAAAGACAGAACTAAATGAGAGTTAAGTGCATTACCCTGCTATGAGTACAGGTAGCATAAAAAAGCATCTGTGAGCTGCAGTAACAATTAATCTCCAGTTTTATAATAGTTACAGTATTTCTCAAAATATATTCTTTCATACCTGATACAGCATATTTCTGATTTTCTTTGCCAACAAGTAAGTTTAAACACTTTAAAGGCATAATAAATGAATACATTTTTCTTATAAAATTGATTGCTATTACATTTCACATTGATTGTTTTTTACTTGTTTAAATTCTAAATGCAAAAGAGCATTCAAAACCTTACCGACAAAATCACGATGGAGTTTTACTTTGAATCTTTTACTTTACAAGAAAAGCAGAAAGAGAGAAGAGTGGTTTACTAGCATGTTCCTAAATCTATGATGACATTTTTTGAAAATTCTAGGTGGTTTGGGCTTTAAAGTCCTCTTTTCTAAGAAGACTTGCAATTCCAGACAGGCACTTTACAGAGTGTATGTTTCAAGAGTTGCATCTGTACTGCAAGATAACTGTTCTCTGTGGAACTGAGAATCTCAGCAATGAGATTCTTTGATCACCAAGCCCAGGGTGCTGCTGGATGATCTGTGTGGACTCCTGCTGGGTTTCCATCAAAGAAAAACAGCCTGCAGGAAGGTTAGTGACAAAGCAGGTTTCATCCTCAAATTACTGTCATGAGGAAGGCATATTGTAACAGAATAAGGGGTGAATGGAGATGGCATTTCATTTGCCAGAAATTTTATTTTAGTTTGAATTTTCATCAACCTCACTGGGACTATTAATATATTGAAGTTAAGCCTGTCACTCAGTTTTTGAGGATTGGAACCTAAAGTGAGCAGAAGTGGGAATACCTGTAGTGCAGAACTGAAGTTAGGGTGGTCTCCTCCCCAAATCCACTTGCTCTGGAGGGTGCCTCCTGATTTAGGGGACGCTGACCAAGCTGGTCTCCTCTCTTGTTAAAAAGTATCAGGCAAGAGCAGAGGAGTTTCTCCATTACTAATACCCAAGTGCAACTGCTTGGGTGCTTCCTGGATAGACTCTGGCCTTGGCAACTGCGTGCAGCTCTATCTCTCACATGTGATCCAGCATTCATCTCAGTAAATTCTGGAATGTTGCCACCTTACTACAGAATCACAGAATCAATTAGGTTGGAAAAGACCTCTGAGATCATTGAGTCCAACCCATGACCAAACACCACTCTGTCAACTAGGCCATGGCACTGAGTACCATGTCCAGGCTTTCCTTTAAACCTCCAGGGGTGGTGACTCCACCACCTCCCTGGGCAGCTCATTTTAATGTCTAATCACCGTTTCTGTGAAGAAATTCTTCCAAATATCCAACATAACCTCCCCTGGATTATGATGTCTTATCCCAGCTCTAGCTAGCTGGAAGAACAGACCTACTGCCACCTGGCTGCAACCTCCTTTCCTTTCATGTAGTTGTAGAGAGTGATAGGATCTCTTCCCAGCCTCCTTTCCTCCAGGCTAAACACTCCCAGTTTTTTCAGGCACTCCACATCAAACTTGTGTTCCAGACCCTTCACCGGCTTCATTGCCCTTCTCTGGATGCGCTCCAGCACCACAATGTCTTTCTTGCAGTGAGGGGCCAAAAACTGGACACAGTAGTCAAGGTGTGGCCTCACCTGTGCTGAGAGAAGGGGACAGGGGACATTCACTGCTCTGGTCCTGCTGGCCACATTATTGCTGATACAGGCCAGGTGCCATTGGCCTTCTTGGCCACCTGGGCACACACTGGCTTATATTTAGCTTCTATCGACCAGCTTCTATCGACCAGCACCCCCAAGTCCTTTTCCACCAGGCAGCTTTCCAGCCACTCTGCCCCTGTAGTGCTGCCTGGGGTTGTTGTGTCCCAAGCGCAGGACCCAGGACTTGGCCTTGTTGAACCTCAAACAGTTCCACAGACCTGGCCCCAGTACTGAGCCCTGGGGACACCACTGGTGAGACTGGCTGCCAGCTGGATGTAGTACCACTCACCACTCTCTGGACCTGGTCATCAGCCACTTTGTGACCCAGAGATGAGCATGCCCACCTAAGCCATGAGCAGCCAGTTGCGGTTTACAGCCTAGCAAACTCCTGGAAAACATAGCCATGCTGACCTTTCTAACTGCTGCGGAAGGGAATCAGCAGAAAGGGAGCACACAAATGTATAAAAAAGGGAATTGTGCCACTAGTATTTATTATTTCCACCTCTTCAGCAGAACTTCACAGTTCAAAACACTGGGCTGTCAGTGCAGGATATGTGTTGATTTTAATAATTAAGCACTGCTGGGCTGCTGACACTATTAGTCAGGGGTCAGTAGACATTTTCATTACAGTTGCCATTTTCCAAGTCTTCATAAATGTCATTTTGATTCACGCTGGGTTGAGACTTAGAGTGTAGGTTATCAACTTCCTGGCACTTTTGCCTCACCATAATAATCTACGTTTAAAGTTTTTGAACCACAGCAATTAAGATTTTTTTTTCCAATCTGCTTCCATTAGTACTCTGTAAGCAGTGGGAACTGAAAAAGCAGGGATTTTGAAACCTCATTTCTTCTCACTCTGTAACAAACACTGAAGCCTTGGGTCTGGAGATGGAGTAGCAGAGAACAGTATAAATCAGTGGAGGACTGTGGGAGCTGTGGAGACAGGGTTTTTAAGGTCTTGTGAGTGAAGTCTGAGATATGGGTAACTTTTCTTTGAAGGTAGTACCACTCTCTGAGACACAGGTGTTGGAAAAGGAAACGTCCTCCAGAGCTCATAAAGTAGATGGAGAACATCTACTTTATAGCTGAGCCAATACATGGCATGAGGAAGTTGGAAAACCTTCACTTCTGCCCTGCTATTCCCTCTCCTCCTCTCCTGCCACACAGCAAAATATGCTATTTACTGAGCTCTGTTTCACTGTCAGCTAATGGGTGTTCTATGTGCATCTATGCTATAAGAAAGTACACATAAACAGTTTGTCAACTAGACCTCCCTTCACACTAATCTCAAATTTAACACAGTTTTCCCTCAGGAAGAATGGTAAGTGTATTTGTTGTGACAGAAAAAGGATGCAGTCCTTGCCACTATATATAGATGTCCTTGCAACACATAATAGTTCTGTTTTAACTATCCAGATGAGTTTGTCTGTTTGGACTTCAGATGCTTGTTTTGTTTTGTGATATTTAGGAAACCTGCAGCAATTTGCTTTTTATAGTGACTTTTTTTCTTTTTTTTTTCCTTTCTTTTCCAGCTTTGCATTGGGTGGACATGAAATCTCAGGGACAGTAGAAAGCCCTTCCATATAGGCTCAAGTCCTGAAGCTAATAAATACATTTGCCTGTTAGGAATAGGTAACACAGGCTGTAACACAGTGCTCAGGTCATGGACAGACCTTCTCTGCTTGAACCCAGGAGAGATGACACTCAAAGGGGAGGGCCAGTACAGTGAAACAAACTCTTATGATTCTGTAGTCTGTATTCTTGCTTATCCAGTCCTTAACAATCAGAAATGCCAAACAAAACTTCAGCAGAGCAAGCTTTAAAGAAACCTGCTGTTGTGTCTTAGATAAATTATATGACACATTAGATAAAAACAGAATAAAGAATACACAATTCTCTTGCTATTCTCTCTATCAAATTCCAATGAACAGTATTTGAAATGGATCCCACTATCCCATAATTCTCCTATTTATTAGTAATTTCTACGATATGATTAAAATGATAGTATTCTACAGGCTAACATGGGGAATTTTGATTCAGTGACCATTGGGGATCTGTTGATGTTCTTGAATAGTATTAGGCTGAAGCACATAATTCCCAAAGAAAAATGTATGCTTGTGCTCACCTGAAGAATTCCAATTATTTGGAAAATCATTTTCACCCATTCCAAAACGAAGCTTCAGTGTTGACTATAGCCTAAATTCTGAGACAAGCTGGTAAAATATTTTTCATGTCTGTTAACTGCTTAAAAAACACTACCTTGAGCAAAGAGTCGATAGACACCAGAAGATTAAATAATTATTTCAAATGTATGGCCTGAAAGCATAAATATTGGAGAAATTCTATTGTTTGTTGAATTTTGATTAGTTTTAAAATGTAATGAATTTGCATGACACAAAAGAGATTTTTTATGTAGTCATTTACCTTAGTTACTACTCTTCAAGTTTAGTCCTATACAGCTATTATCAAGAAAGGGAACATCAAAATCAGGGGAATTTAAATTGCAACAGAAATATTTCTTTATGGTATGTGAACCAGTAAATAACCTACCAATTTCACTCTCTGAGTTTCAGGTTTAAACAAAATGTCATCAAAGCAGTAAAGACATATGTATTCATGTATACATGAAAAGAAAGACAAAGTCAGTAGATTCAAACCCACAAAACTAAATTTTTATGTCTTAAATATGCAGTAAACCAAGTCATCAGAATTCAATTTTGCTCATATTTCTTAGTATTCTCTTTGTAGTATTGAAAAAAAAAGCAAAATACAGAAAAATTTTCAGTTTTCATTTGATGAAATTGTTTTGATTCACCTTGAAAAAGATCAGAAGTAAATATATATATATATACACACACACACATATATATATATATATAAAAGTAGAAACTACAGCTTCCAAATACCTATTTACCTTTGGTTGTGTTACTGTATTGCAGATTTGTCTATAGGGGCTTTGAAACTGCACTGAAAAATCATGTTTAAAGAGAAAAAACATCCCTCTACAGTTATTACAACCACAAAGGAGTCGTAGGTGAGAAGCAGTTCATAACTATATTACCCACTCTATAATTATAAGTGTGGCAATTAACTGAAAGCCAGAGTCAGCATTCCAGTTCATGACTCACAGCAAAGCTACCTGCAAAGTTTTATAGAAATTCACTCATTGAAAAAGCTCATATCAACTGTTATAAAAAAAAATAATTCTATCAAAAAATATTTAGATCCAGAATTTTCTGTGTAATTACCCTGAGATAAAAATACACATGGGTTTATCAGGAGTTTGGTAGAGAGCAAACAAAAAACAGCCAAACACAAAACCCCACACCAAAAGAATACCCATCTTGACTATGAAAGAAAATTCAATATCTTGAAAAAGTTAATTAAAAATTCAAAACATAAAATTCAGCTAAGTATATCAAACAAATGGTCTTCTTTAATTTTTCATGTCTAAACATGGTTTTACATTTTTTAGCTGCATGTTCAATTATATTTCAAAAGAATAGTCATTTCAGTCAAAGATGGAAGCATTTTTTTATCTCTGAGCTGTCTTGAGAACACCAACAAGCTCCAATTGCCCTGATCAGCTGTAACCATCATTATCTGCAATGAGCTTCTTCAACAGTGTCCTCACCAAGGGCTTTATTTGCTGGTGCTGGAGGTCAGCTCTGACCTGTGTGTGACCTTGGATCAGGCTGCTGTGAAGGGACTGTGAGAGGGCTCCTCCTGGTCTCCACCCACCCTTGGGGCTGAGCACAAGCTCAGGACCTGCACCTTGCTGTAGAGAAGGGTTGTAGGGACTTTTCTTGGACCAGTCTCACACTGACCTTGACCTTGTTTTTACATCCATTCTTGTCCTTGGTCCTGAACTGACATGGAATCATAGAATGGTTTGGGTTGTAAAGGACATTAAAGATCATCTCATTCCAACCCTCTGACATGGGCCGGGGCACCTTCCACTAGACCAGCTTGTCCAGGGCTCCGTCCATCCTGGCCTTGAACACTTCCAGGGATGGGGCTTATCTGGGCAGCCTGTCCCAGTACCTCACCACCCTCACAGTAAATTTCTTTCTAATAGCAAACCTAAACTCTTTTAGTCATCACCTGTATTGCTCGTGCCTGGTTACCCTTGTCCTGCTGGATGACCCTAGTTTCCATCACTGGATCTTCTCTGCATCCATGCCAATGAGGACCCTGCCTGGCCCCTCAGCTGTGACCCACAGCTCCTGGCTCCCATGGGCCTCAGGATCACCTTATGTTTGCAATGTCCTGGCAATAAGGAGCCAAAGTGGATCATGCCAGCAATTTCGAAATGTGTAGGTATGAAAAAATGAAATAGGAACTTGTCATGATGAACACTTTTGAATCCTAGCAGTTAACATTTTCTCATTAAAAAAAGACACTGGAGGAGAAAGAAAAATCCTAAATCCCAAACTGTTCTTGTGTTGCTTTGCATTTGCCCTACTTGACTGTTTACATCGGGTACCTGGGAGGAACTGTGAGATGAACTTGAATGATGTTTCTAAAAAACAAAGTTGTGAAACCTGTGATGAAGACCTTCCCATAGAGAAGTGCAAGTAATTTAGCCATCATGAATGTTAAACATTCTCCTAAAAGACCACGAATTTAGCAAATTCTCTTTAACTGCTTTCTGTCTCATGTTTTAATTGTTCTAAATCAAGTATGAATATCTGGACAACTGAATAATTTCTTTCCTTAAGCAATATTTTGATGAACTGCAGATTTTAGAGTGCGACATTTGGTTGAATTAAATGTAAACTTTATGAAGTAACTTCTTGTGAGGAATTGCATTAAATCCATGTTACAGTTTGAGCATGGAGGTATCATCTATTTCATCTTGCTCCATTCAATAAACTTTTTTCAGATACTGGCACTGATTAACTATATGTAATTAGAAACGAAAATGGGACTATAGAGATAGGTAAACAGTAACAGATTTGGTTAGTGATCGGTGCTTTCTTCCTCTTTAATTTCAAGGCAGTAAACAATGGAAGCAGCAGGTTCATTAAGGGAATTAGTACTTTTATGGACAGTTAAATACTAATTGTAAAGGTTGCTGCATTCAAGTGAATTGTATCTTCTTTTTTTTTTCTTTTTTTAATTAGAAGAAAAGCTAAGGATGTCAAGAGGAACCACATCCTTCAGATAGGAACATCAATTTTAGAGGAACTACCAAGTTTTATATAATCAGATATTTAAGACCCAGAACCCTTGCCATACTAACATTGCTTACATGTAAAAAAAAACATAAGTAAAACCTCATTTTCTTTTATAGTGTTGCTTTATTTGTTGTTTGCAGTTTCTAGCTATGTTTCTTCCTCTGTATTGTTTGAATGTAAAGCTTCATTTTAATTATGTGTCTGTAAGACAAAGAAAGAAACGAGGCTCCTAATTTTTCATGGCAAAGCTGTATATTCATAAAGAAAAAAAAAGTGTCTGTTGTGGGCAAACTGATGCTTATTGCTCTCCTCACCCATGTTCTAAATCTCAACATTAAGAAAATGACCCATTTATCACTTTGGTTTTTGAGATTTTTCCTCATTATTTCTAACTTTCTCTCCGTACAAATAAGCTTAAGGCAAAGGACTTGAGAAATATTAGTGCTGAAAAGAGCAAGTGAATTATATAACCAATATTTTTTGGTTACTAAAGATGAATGAAAATTACAATTTCAACCCCATCACACATTCTAGTATTTCTTCATTTTTTTCCAGACAGGAATAAATGGCAAATACGTTCAGATTTTCACAGAATGGAAATTTTTTAAATATGTGCTTTTACTTGTTAAAATTCCTCTGATTAGGGAAAAAAGTGTCAAAAGTTCCCACAGGAGCTAAAGTCCATCAAAAGTTTGATCCTTTTTTCCAAAAACCAAAATATTTTTTCTTCAGTGTGCTTACTCCAATACAAACATAGTGTAGTACAGTCAATAAAATAAAATAAATTAACTAACTAAAAACAAAGTCAAAACAAAGCACTGCATGTACAGTTCTTTCCTTGAGGAAAAAATTACAGAGAGAATGGATAAGACATGACTGAAATTACTTAGAGTGTTCAATGCATTTCTGAAATCTGCTCTCACATGGTAACAGTGGGGGCACTGCAAGAACCTATAAAGCGAAGAAGTTGTTGCTTTGTATTCTTGCACCAAATTGAAACATCGTGTTTGGTTTTCATTTGTTATTGAGATTTCCCTATGGCTATGTCTGTATAAGCAAGTATCTTGATGCAGAAAGAAGAGATCAATAGATCAAAGCAGTTGGTACTCAGGGCCTCACACCCACACTGCATATGGCTGGAGAGTTTTACTGAATTTCACCAGGCCCCCCACATCCCAAATCTCTCCACTGCACATTTTGTTATGCTGTCTAAAGAAGAGAAGGGTGGCAGTGCACATCTCTGCATACCTGGAACAGAGCTCTGACCTCTGGAAGGAGTCTTCCTTCTGTGCACTGAAACCTTTTCCTGACCCAAACCAATGTGCAGTAAGTGGATACAACAGGGAGATTAACTTCAAAACTTCACTTCTGTTCTCCACCAAAACACCAGTTCAAACACAGCAAGTGTCAGATGAAGCTGCCTTCAGGTTGTTAGGTGGAGTACATGTCCTCATGATCTCACTTTTAGCAATGCACCACAAGCCTAAGAGTTATGCACGACAGCATTTTGAGCAGGGGAGGCCCACAGTGAATCATGGGGGATACATCCTAATCTGGAGAGCACTGCTAGGTAACACAGGAGCTGTTTGATCACATGGAAACCACTAAGCTTCAGCAAATTGTAATGTTTCAGATGGCATCTATCATGAAATAATTTTGTTTGATTTCTTTATGGGAAATTAAGGACCTCAAAAATTAACACTTTCAGAAGTTTTAGGAGAACTAGTAGGCATAAGTTCTAAAATGATTTCCTTTAAATTAGCTATTAATATTTTTGAAAAAGATGTTGGCTCTCAGTAACACTAAGGAGGATGGTAGAGGAACAACAGATGTTTATCTTAGGTCAGATACTAACATTTTAGTTGCCAAAGTGTGCTATGATTAAAGCTATTTGTGATAAAATGCACAAAACTGAAATCCAGAAGTTTGCCCAGCTATTAAATAGACCTGCATTACTTAAACAGGTGTTGGTTTTAACCAGAAAATTTGCCAGGCTTGCATTTATTGTGCTAAGTTATGGTCATGAGCCATATAGAACTATTGGAAAGGAAATGAAGGTTACAAAGTGTAGCGGTGCAAGTGGCTGCAGCCACCTTGACCCCTGAAGATCCAACAGACACCAAGCTGTGGTGCTCAGGCACCAAAGCTTAATGCCTCACTCCTTGGTTAGGGTGAGAGCCCATAATCCCCCAGTTCCACAGTTTACATATTTTTATGTGATAGGTTCATGTTTTCCTCTCCCAGTTTTATGTATAACTTTGTTAATATTAATTTCCCCTAAGTTAATATGTATTAATTCTAGAAAGTTCTGTAGTACTCGACACCCCATTGGTTCCTTCCCTAAATCCCTCCTTGGTGTTATTTCCATTGGTTCCCTTGCCCTCAACCCTGCCTCCTGTCAAGTATTCCATTTGCTGTATCCCTTATCCCCGCCTTTCCCCACTATAAAATCCCTGGACCCCTGTCCAATCTTTAGCTCTCCCTCTCCTCCCCGTCATTGTTTCACCTCAATAAACCTTCTGTGTGGAGCTTATACGGAGAGTTCCCCCTCTCTCCCTTCTTTGCCTCTGCCTGTGTGCCTTCACATCAGGTCAGGGACAGCTCCCTTGGGTGAGGAGCACCCCCGTCTGCCTGTGCTTTTGTGTGTGTGTGTGCCCCCATAGTGCAGTCAGGTTGCAGCTTGACCTCCAGGCTCTCTTTGAACTAGCATGCAGAAACCTGACAACAAAGAGGGTCTAGAAGGGAAGCCATATGAGGAGTGGTTCAGGTCTCTTGGTCTGTTCCAACTGGAGGAGAAAGGACTGAGGGGAGATCTCATTGCAGTCTGCAGCTTCCTCGTGAGGTGAAGCAGAAGAGAAGACACTGATCCCTTCTCTATGTGACCAGTGACAGGACCTGAGAGAATGGCAGGAAACTGTGTCTGGGGAGGTTTAGGTTGAATATTAGGAACACTGGAACAGGCTCCCCAGGGAAGTGGTCACAGCACCAAGCCTGACAGAGTTCAAGAAGTGTTTGGACAACATTCTCAGGCACACGGTGTCATTCTTGGGGCTGTCCTGTGCAGGACCAGGAGCTGGACTTTGACGATCCTTGTGGGTCCTTTCCATCTCTGGATATTCTATGATTCTATGCTATGATTGTTTTTTAAAACATGAAGAAAGGATCATTATACTAACAGTACAACGTGTACAGCTGCCTAACAATTAGGGCAATCGCCTATGAAATGGGAGACCCAAAATATATGTCCAGCTAGCTCAGAAGGGTTTCCAGTGGCCATCTCTTCTCAGAAGGATAGATTAGCCTAGGAAAGAAGCATCCTACACCAAGTCTGTGAAAAGTCACAGCAAAGAATGCAGCAGAGAGAAGGAACAACACATCCAAAATACAAGGAAAAGGTAGTATTTTGCAGCTTAGTGCTATGAAGATACTTAGCTGGAAAAGTGGGATTCAGGATTCCTTGTGTTATATGAAACAAGTACTGCAGAAATTTGACAAGATATAAGGAAAAACTCAATTCTTCGAAAAAATAGTTGGAAAATGAAATTCCAGACCCAGATTCAGAGTGGACAGAGTTGCTGTTGCCATGAGTAACATGGCTCATCTGAGAGACACGGATTTAATTTGTATCCCTGTGTGTCCTGGTAACTAAGCAGCTCTCCCAGTGGAGAGAAAAGATTGCTGGACAGATATTCACTTGACCAAATATAGTCACCTATAATCTTCCCAAAAGAGATTAGATCAGTTGCATGCCACAACAATCTTGACTACAGATGGACACTAGATCAGATAAATGTATCTCAAATAAGATGAGAGAAGTTGCTTTGGTAACTAGCTGTCCTCAGGAAATTGCGATGGCAGTAGGGGCTTAAGTCTGGGACTTATAATTGTCATTTGGGTACTTAGATAAGATACTCTACTACATTAGGCACCTCAGACATTTATTAGATATTGGTCTTACTGATGACACAGGCAAGAGCTAAATCCAATTTCTCCTTATAATTTTCTTCCTTGGTTAGCAACAGCCCAGACTACCAGGGACACTTGTAGCACTTAGAAGCACAACAAAGGAAATAAAACATAGTTTAAGTGCAGAGATACTTTTAAATGTTAAGTGATACAATGCTGTGAGTTGTACAATTATTAGAACTTAGCCACTTAACAAGGCAGCAATTCTGATTACATGCATCAGCTACCTCTGAGTATTTCAAATCTGGAAATAGGTTAGAAATGACAATTTATTTTAAAGGTGTTTCTATTTAAGTTAACGGTAAGGAAAAATCTAAAATTTTTTTCCATCAAAAGAATCATAGTTTGATAGCTATGAGAAACTTTTATTACAATATAGTTTTAGATATATTTATGCTTATAGCAGCTGATTCATAGGTAGAAAACAGAATATTGTAAAGTTTTATTCATCTTACACTTTCAGATTTACTAAATAGAGATAAACAGAATGGGCATGCTAAGATTTTTTTTTCTGATTAATTTTATGGTAATTCGAAGTGTTTCAGTTTTAAATTAATTGTTTGAATACTAAATTATGCAGCTTTATGATCCAGGAGATAAGCAGAGCTCTAAAGATGCCTCTGAGACTTGAAAGAGACAGCATTAGAAGCTCATTATTGCCGGCACATTTAACATGGTTAAAGTAGGGGAAAATAGCCATTAAGTTAATGTAATAGTTAAACTGCATTAATTTGAAAAACTGCCCAGCAAACTGCTTACAGGGAGGATGCTGGGGTTTTGTTTGGCTTTTTGGTTGGTTTGTTGTTTTTATTTATTCTGTAGCATCTTCAAATATTAAAGAGTCAAAAGCATTTGAAACTAGTCCTTTTCAAGCAACTTAACATAATGTTTAGACTTCAAGAAACATTCAGTTTATCACTCAACTATGTGTCAGAGTATCAACATTTTCTAAAGAGAGAAGAGCAGATGTTAATATGCATAAAAGATGAATGAATTCAGGACTACTGGGTGATAACAAACAAACAAAATAAGCTTCAACTCAGAAGTCCCTTTGTCCTCTGGGTCCTTGCTTCCAAACTTTGAAAAGTGGTAGTACTTACTGAAAGTAACAGTACCTGCCTCCTAATTGCTTAAAAACACCAAAGTAAACATTACAAGCTATTGAAAAGGAGAGCAAAAAAGTCCTAGAAAAGTCCACATAGAAGAAACATGGCAATTGATATCATAGGATTAGAATTAATATACTTCATGTTTCCAAATATGAAGTAATCAACCCCACAGGGTTGATGCAGGGTAATCCCCAAGGCATATATATGGCTTACCACTTGCTTCAGAGTGGTTGCAGAGCGTAGTGCTATGTTTAATGTCCTCTTCAAAATTTTTTCATTGTACAATACATTCTATCAAACTTCAGATTTTTTTTTATTGTTGTTGCAATTTTACAACTTTTTTGTTATCTTGTCACATTTTCAGTCTCAATAATTTCCTCAGTAACAGTAACAGTAACACTGTTCAACCACTTTTGAAAAAAAATAAAGATGTTATTCCCTAGATATTCACTTCAAATTACTTCTTGTGCTTTCGATTTGAGACAATGATCTACTGAGGTTCTATACTCAAACTTCATAAGGATCAATATAGATCTCATAAACACCCAGTGGTTCTGGCTGCAGGTGGTGGCATTAGATAAAAGTGAGGCAATACCTTTCAGACCATCAGGCTGAGAAATGCAATGTGAAGTCCAACTGTCTCAAGAGACAACATACAGAAACAGTAGCATTCACAGAATTTCATTCTCAGGGTGTATCCTTAAATGGGAGCACTAACTGGGTAATACAAAGTTTGGAGCTACTTCCATCACACCTGACTTCACATCTGGTGAAACCTGGACAGTTGATGTCACTTTCTGGTTTTAGTGGCCAGGGTGTGTGGGGCAGATGGGCTGAGACTGAGCAAACAAGAACTGGAGGAAGAGACTTGGGCTTTTCAAGAAGCTCATCACTGATGCTTCCTCAAAATAGAACTTCCCAAATCTCTTACCAAAGCAAGGAGTAAGCTGCTCTGGGCCAGGTGAAAAAGAAAAAAAACAAAGTGGGGGGAAGTTTGGCACCTGCCTTGCCCCCCATTGTGTATGCTCCTTCTGCCTAATTGACTCTTAAGATGCTTTTGGTGGCAGAAGAGGACAAGAAAATACGAAGGACTGATCTCTGTTCTTAATCTCAGACATGGAATTAGCATGTAGCACAAAAGTGATGGGCCAAAATAGTGCTTGTGGGAACAAAAAGCTGATGCAAATCTAGAAGAGAGCAGCAGAGCCAGTACCACTCATTACATCACTGCTGAGCAGCTTTCTGGCAGCTCAAACGTACCTAATTTACTCATTGTAACCACAAAGAATGTGACTGTGATGAAGCTCCTTCTTTGTGGTTCCACACCATGGTGCCTGAGGAAGGAGGACTTCAGGGAAACTACTCTTCATTCTTCTTTAGTCGTTTTTCCTTCCCATTAGCCATGACTATGGCATTACAGAGCTCATTGTTCCTCCACCCTCTCCCTCGGCAGTGGTGGAAGGCTCAAGAGCTGCAAATATTACCTCTTTGCAAAAATAATTAGAAGTCTGGGCTGTGTACGGGGATCGAGTATCTACCTTAGGAAGAGGCTGCAGCTCTGTTCAGTCCGTATTATTAATCAGGCTTTGGTAGCACTGGAAATGGGTGCCAAAACCCAACTTAGACAAATTCAAATTTGACATGGAGATGTAGAAGCAAAAGATGAAGAAAGACAGCAGAAGTATTTTCCACCCTTACTTTTTAAAGTAAAAGAAGCCTTAGACTTCCTGAATCCCAGAGGAATTATGTTATGATTTAGCTCCAAACCCACACCTGGTAAAATAAACTCAATGGGAATTTTTTCTAAAGCCAGTGTAGTTACCTCAACTATAACTTGTGATCATAAGTGATTCGAAAATAAAGTGAAATTAAGAACTCAGTACCTTTAGATTCCATTTGAAGGATAACTTTTCTACTACTAAATCAGGTGAAAATCGATTGAGATAAGAGCATCCTATAATTTACTGTTCCAATATCTGCACTGTAAATTGTCTTTCTTCTTGTCTTGGCTACCTTAAACTCTACTGAATTTTCCTGACTTTAACTAAGACTTTCTTAAAAAAAAAGTTAAGGAAGAAACAAACAAAAAAGGTCTTAAATTATTCTGTGTGTATTTTCCACTGATACTCCAATCAGCTCAAATATTTGCTTAAACATTATTAACAAGTGTTGTGATATCTTATTTCCTTTAAAGAAATGTCCAGGCTACACCAAAAACACTTTTGGTGAATATATATCTTTGGAAGATACTTTTGAGACTGATATAACAATTTTCCAAAATGAAGAAACTGTTACCCACTATTCCATGTCAGTGAAGTGAATGTATGAACAAAGGAAAATATCCTCTTCCTTCCCGCTGTATTTCCTCCTCTCTTCTGAATTTGCTACACTGGTTATATGACTATATGACCTTCACTGACATGAAATTTGGTCAAATTTAAAAAGAGGGAGGAATTACATGAGAAAGACTAGCAAACAGCTTTTCATTTGTTGGCAAATTCACTTTGTTATCTCCAAAAGAAATTTTAACTAGAGGATTCTCTGACAGTCTTTCAATGAAATCTGATCAAAGTTTATGCCCTCCAAACAGCAGCAGAGCACTATTCCTATGTAAAATGTGTGCTCCAAAGGCATTATACTTAGACACAGCATAAAAGTTTCATGTTCACGTACACGTAATGAATGTGCGTGCCTTGAAGGAACTTGTTTTTCCAGTGTAGCCTTGAATATTTGGATGCAAAAAGGGCCCAAACGTTTCTTTTAGGTTTAATTCTCTTTAGACACAGATACATAAGAGATGTCTTTTGGTATTCTGTGTCACTATAATAGCACTGTGTATACCTACTGCAACTGCAAATTCTTCTAGTATATTCCAGTACTACTGATTTGTATTGGAATTAGTTCGCCTGTTTTTGCTCTGACATTTTTTATTCACCTTTCTTATTTTCTTTTCTGTCCATTGTCTTGAATATTGCTTGAAAAATGCCTACCATGCAACTTACCATAGAGCAAAATAGTTGTAAAACCAGGCATTATGATTATTATGATCACCAGGCCTGCCATGAGTTTATTCCATTAAATATAAGCAACCTTCCATTTAATACAAAAATAGAGCTTCAATTTCAGTTACAGCCTCAAGGGACCTTAGACTGGAATTTTGGGTTGTGAAATTCAGATTATTGGTTTCCATACTTCTTTGTTCCATACTTCCATACTACTTCCATACTAATTAATTCTCCACAAACTGTGCAGTAACCATGTAAACTAAAGAAAATGCTCTTTTGTAGTTTGCTCTGCAAGAATTTATTTTGTTAACTCCCTCTTTCCCCAAAGTGATGCCCTAACCATTCTCTTTATTAATGGCTAGCAACACTGAAATGATGTCATTATGTGAAAACATATTCCATATCTTCAAATCTCACAGCATGCATAGTTCAGCTTGCAAGGTGATGTTACACAGACCAGATGACATACTATCAAAGAAGATGGCAGACCTTTTGAAGCAGGCTCGTAAGTATAAATTGCAATTAAGGATGAGAATTAAAAATCCATTACATAATTTAAACACAGTGATGATTGCTTCTTACCTTACAAAAAGTTATATTCTCTCTCCAATTAATGCAATTTTTATTAGTGGAGAATATAAGGGTCCCAAAGAGTTGAGCAGAGCAAAACAAATGTGGATCTCTTTAAACTTAAGTACCTGCAAAATGCCATTAACTGATGTAAGTTTGATAGTCAATTAGCCTTTCTGACATTATAAGTGCTTTTAATATTTGGAAGGAAAATATCTCAGCCATTAATTTTGAATTGAAAATAGGCTTATGTTAGTTGATTCTAAACTTTTTTTGCCAGAGTAGAAAGCTTTTTATAATGAACAATAGGGATTCTGAGAACAGTTACCGTAAGTCAGACTGGGACTATGTCACATTTTCTTAAGTATGCTTAACACTTCCCAGTTACGCAAAACTTATTTTTCACTTTCATGTAATTTGGCCAAATTTCAACTATTTTTCATGAAAGATTTTACTCTAGGTGTATGTCTATGGCTCATCATTTCCTTATCCCCAAAAAAGTCAGTGAAGTAGTTCAATATATGGCTTTAAAGTGTTAAAAATGCAATTCAACTTAGAATTATAGAGCGTTTCATGTGTCCACAGAACAGCTTTCATTGACTTCACTTACAGCTGTGTGTACTCTGCACCTGTGCAAATCTGACTCCAGAGTGTGCCCAGAAAATTGAGGAAAACATGCAATTCAACCACCTGTGAAAAATTTAACATCTTGATCCCCAAATAAAAGTCAAAAATATGTAGCATTTTCTATGCCTTCTTGTTGAAGTGTGTCTTTTAATGTAAATTAGAAGTGAGAGATGGGCATGTGTACTCTCAATAATTTGAGTGTTATTCTGGGGGGACATATGGGGTCTGTGACTGGAACAAGGAATGAGTTAATTCTTCTACATTTACACTGACTTTGAAGGTGACTTATTTCCTCTGTGATATATCTCTATTTCCACCACAGCTATCTTGGAAGAACACCTCACTGGGATACAGCAGATATGTTTATACAATGCTACAAAACCTGAGTTACATGAAACTAGCAGCATTTTCAGATGAAGGCTTAATGCAGGGAAGACAAATCAGTCTGCCACCACAAACCTCACTGCTAAAGGAATTCTACTTGCCATGACTGCCTCTTTCTGAGACTTTACAGGCATTGCTGCATTGGGATATCTGACTCATTATGAACAAAGTTGTGCCAATAGAACTTTGTAACAGAGACAAAGCCTTTGAAGAACTTGGTCTCACTCATGCAGTCATTTAAATGAGACTTGTTTTCTTCAAGGATGCAAGCTTTTCCTTTTGTGATATACAATTTCAAGGGATCAATGAAGTGCTGGCTTTATAAAGAGAGGCACCTCCTTTCTTTCTCATATTTCAGTTTAAACTATTTCATCCCTTGCTGTGAGTACTCCTTATAAGGCAACAGAACAAAACAGATTTTTGCATGTCTTGTAAACAACTTTCAGTTTGCATCACTATTTTGTCACAAGAATACATTAATTTGATGCACTTTTCCACTTTTCTTGAATTTATTATTTTGACCCAGATAGTAACAAGAGCACATGATTACCTATTGAAATTGCAAGACATTGATGATGATAACGCACATCATTTGCAGAGAACTCCCAATAATGTATTTGCAAAATAGTAACCCTCAACTTCTTTTTCTAGCATTTTTTTTTCTTTTTCTCCAAGACACCCAGTGCTACAAGGTTTCACCACTGTACCATAGGGGCCTGTACTATGTACAGGCAAAACACTGTATAGTCTTGCAGAAAGATATTTTTCTGTTTCTTGATAGAGCAGGCTTTGTTCCTTGGTGGGAAATGCATTGCTAATGTGCCAATTTAACAGGATAATTCATATATTCTATCTCAGTGGGACAGTATAATACACTCTTTTATTTTGATATTGTTTTTCTTTTTTTCCAGAACTATCTTAATTAGACTTGGCTAATACCCACACAGAGTAATCTGTGATGATCCCAGAGACAATGAAGCTTTTAACAGTAAAGCTCTTTTTTAGTTGCTTGTCAAATTAAAACATTCAAACTTGTGAAATCCAGTAACCCTACAGTAACAGAGCTGCTGTACCCGTGTCCCCATGTGCAGCCACAGTGAGGCTGAGCACGTACATATACACATGTGGGCACACTTGCATGGAATACGTGTGCATGTGCACACAACCAGCCACACAGGACAACAGAGAAAGATCTGCGCTCATGCGAATGCCAACAGCACCAGAATATAGAGTCCCTCATCCAGTAAAATAGTTAGAAATGGAGTTTGATGAGAACACAGGACAGACTGCAGTGATCAGGCATAGGGCATGATCAGACAAGGGCATGGTCAGTAGACAGCTAATATGCCACTAGCCCCTTTTATCCCTATCCCTCTGTTTCCATGCTTGTTCCTCTGCAAAGCATGATGATTTCTCCATTTCTGTGCCTTTGGTTCCTTCCCTAAACACCTCATAATGAGGTCTCGTATAATCTCAAGATGCTCTTCCACAGCATCCCACAATGACACCCAAACCTGGTAGGCATTAACCTCCTCACCTCACCTCCTCACTACAACCTGTGAAGTGATCATCCCCAGAGCACTGATGGCTGTCCTCTGACAGCCCTGGGAGGAGCCAGGGCAGGGGCTCATTTCTCTAGTGAGTTTTTTGGGATTCCCTCACTTGCCAGTGTGACTCTGCATCTTAGTGGAGATGAGGCTTTAATAATATAAGCTAACACACACTGGTACTTTCTTCAGAAAAAGTGGATGACTTCTGGGCAATGATCTGTTTGGAAGTTCAAAGTGGCTTAAATGCAATTTTGACAATAATGACATGTTATAATGCATTTGTGTTCAGCCACCTCTTTGATGACTGGAAGTATTATATTCCTAACACTGAATTGGAATTTATCCTATTCAGACAAGATATATAGCAATATCTGAACAGTCTCAGTTTACATTGTACCATATTAAAATACATTTTTTTTGCCTGATATAGCAGTGTCTAAGCTCAATATAAGAGAACGTATTTATGTCCCATTTCCTTGCCCATGCCAAAAGGGCACAAAGCCTTGGAAGGGAAAAGACCAGACATTTGAAAGTATTAAACATTTTACCCCTCCCAGTCTGATTTGCTATGAAATAGGATTCAATGTACTTAAATCTGCAACAGATTCCTCTGCACGTGTGTGTGTGTGTGTGTGTGTGTGTGTATAATAGTATTTCTCATAATTCCATTGTCTTCACTTACTTGAACGTAACCAAACAGCATTGCTGTGTCATTGGAGGAAGAATCTGTGGCAAGTGGGAAGAGCTTTCAGCCTGGCATTAGGACTTCAGAGGACCACCAGCAGAAGGTGCTGGTGATGCTTGTCCCAGTAGCTGCATGTCCCAGCTACTGGACCATCAAGACTGGTGTCCCTTTTCTCAGTGTTCTTGATAATGTGTCAGGTTCAGCTTCTTTCCTCACTGTGCTGCCATGCTTGACATCTGTCAGAAAGATGTATTCCTGAGGCTGACCCCTTTGATTGATAAGCATGGGATCGATCATAAGAGGCAAATGTCAAATCTTCAGGGTCAGTCCTCATCACCATGCACAGAGGGGGAATGCAGCCTCTCTGAAATAATTCAACAACACGTAAAAAATAAGATGAAAAAACAAAACCAGAATTCTTTAATGGGTTCCTGACTATATTTGGAAACAGGTACAGATAAACCAACTAAAATGTGTCATGATTTTATATCATCATCCTGGGATCTTCTGGTTAGTGACAGTCATGTTAAATTATCTTCTGTCATGCTTTCTCTAAGTGCACCCCGGTCATTGACATATCCTGTCCTTGGCTTCCCCTCTCTGAAGTAAATACAGACTGAAATGACTGTATTGATTTTACATTTTCTTTCTTAGTTAGAATTAATCTGGTAAGTGCATGCTCTCCCCCAAAGTTTTCTACAATCTTCAGTCCTGATGACTGATTTAATTAAGCCAACTGCTCGTTTCTTACCTACAGAAATATAGTTTTGTTTCACAGAAATTGCCTTTTCTCATTCCATTTAAAGATGTCTTTGAAATTTTCCATTCTACCAGTAAACTTCGTGAGTCTGAATGTGTTTTTGATTGTAAATCTGCCTAGTTACAGATGCAGTGCAGCATATCCTGGCAGATAAATGGGTCTTTCCAGATTGCATCTTCTCATCACAGATTTAAGCACCTAAGTTTTTCAGAAAGCTGCATGTTTATCATGCAAATCCACAAATGAGGACAAAGAATATGTCTCTTTACCAGGCCTTGCCAGAAAGTAGATGTGATATTATAGAAAAAAATCATTTGGGGTGTTTGATTTAGCTGACCCTTCGAGACAGCCTACTGAGATTTGGAGAAATATTGGCAACAGTCTGAGTTATCCTGTAATGTGAAAACTAGTTCTGCTACTCGAACCTGTCTGTACAACTGTTGGGCTGTTCATTGCTGGATCCTTGCTGACTTTAGAAATGTAATGCAGAAACTTGCAGAAGAAATCAGGCACACGGATGAAGCCTGGTTAGATATCTTACATCTTTTAATCCTTAATAAGATTAGAATGCATTACAATTTTAGAATACTGTGCATTCCTTTAAAAAGCAGGTTTGTATGTCAGGGCCAAAGTAATTTAAAAAAGGAATTAAATTAGAAGTGTTTATGCTGGGTCATGTATTTCAGTTATGGAGAAGGATGTCCCGGAGGGAATATAGTATTGTCTACCAGCAAAAGGATTTCACTATTTTATTCCAGAACTGGTTTTGCAGAGGATCCCTATTGCACTGGTCAGTACCAGAGTCAGTGTGGGTCAGTAATGATCCCCTAAAGCAACATTTTTGATGTTCCAACATGGGTGAGAATGATGCAAATTTGCTCCCTGCAGCTGAAACAAGGAAGAAGTGTGGAAGAAGAAATGTTTCTGTGCTGCTTCTGCCAGGTGACTTCTGCCCTGTTTTGTTGGCAAGGCCAGCAGTTTGCTTGTGCGATGGTTTCTGTTTGGTGTGCAGTGGAGGTCCCTGTCTAATCAGGACCGAAATGAAAACATCAGTTCCTTCCATGCAGAATGCTGCATTACCTTCAGGGATAGCCTGGGAGGGCCAAGGATGCACTTTGTAATCCTTTGCCTCTAGTCTAGCATTAGGTATTATTATAGTAATCTTTCAACTGCCTTGACAAAGGAAGAAGGTGCGTTCCACACAAATCTTACAACCTTTTCTGTGCAGAGAAAGTCTCCTTTTCTACTAATATCAGAAAATATGATCCATCCATCAAATTTTCAAACACTACCTACATGGCAGATTAACAGATTTTGTTCAAATGAATTTTAGGGAAGCTGGATAAATCCCTTTAAAAAAAGATAGTGACACCTGCCCACAGTACCATTTGGTCCAGTTCCAAATCTGATACAGCTATTTGAAGTTCTTCCTAAGTTGTCTGGAGCAATATGGAGAGTTGAATTTGGCCCTATCTATAGAAAATCACTTGCTACTTTACTATGACAATTTGGGGATAGTGCATATTGATCCTCCTACTGCAAGTGATACGGGCTCCATTTTAACTAGATGACTCTGGTAGTAATTATTGCATTATTGCCTTAATAAATGCTGAAGGTACAATAAAACTGTGATTAAAGGTGCATTATGGAAAGAAAATTATAGCATCTTTTAAGTTCTGTTGTTTACTTCTAGGCAATAATATTACTGTGCTGTGACACACTTACAGCATTTTCAACCCTCAGCATTAAGTTACCACTTAGCCACTTACCAGTCTGTTTTGAGATAGTTCTCTGTTGTTAAGCAGAAAACAGAATCAATGTGCAGAATGTAATGCTTTGTAGGTGGGAAAGCTTTGGGCTTGAGCTTCTCAAATATCATAACATAATTTGAGCTTCTCAAATATCATAACCAATATCAAATATCAGGAATGTTTCTTGGAGCTGATATAATAGTCAAAAAAATGAACAAGAGGAATGATTCTTCCACAGGTGAAGACAGAGATCTGATGTCAGAGGATTCTGCCCCAAGATGAAGAGTGCCAAGGTGATGTACAGCATTGGATGAAGTATTCCTACTTTAACGGTAGCAGTATTAAAGGAAATACACAAGCTTTTAGTACACTACTTAACTAGAGTTCCCCACTATAAGAAGAGTCTACAAGACATTTTTTTGAGGGTCGTTGCCTAATATGTTTTCATCACATATATTCCTGGTTAAATTAAAGTGAAGAGAGAAGTTCTATTGCAACACAATGGTGAGTCCAATTGCCAGTGTAACTGAGCTAGTATAACTCTGGTAATTAGATTTGCAGCATCTTCTAAATTTTTTTGCAAATTTTGTTTTGTTTGTGAAAGAAATAAAAGACCTTCCATGTCCACACAAAAGCCAATAAAGCTTGCAATTTAGTCTTCACTTCATTAACCTTCAATCTTAATATATCAGCTCTGATGCTTATCCGATTCCTGACAATTCTGTTAATCAGTGATAAAAGAGATTTAAACATCATGTTTGCTGTTTGTTGAAAGTTCATAATTTTGAGAAAAAAATTATTACAGTTCCACTAGTGTTTTTTATGAACAGGATATTCACATTTGACCTGACAGTGCAGAACACAGTGTACTGCATGGAGGCTTCTGTCAGCTCTCAGCAAGATAAAACAACCCTGTGAAGTGAGCAGTCCAACTCTGTTACCTTAGAGCTCTAAACAGCAATTAACCCTGGGGTTTAGCTCATATTTCTTCCTTTTATGTCGTAGTTTATATTGCAGTTACAAACTTAATTAGATAATCTATCTGGATGTTTCATGTTTCTATTTAAAATGAGAGCTTCTCTTAGATAAGGTGATAAAAAAGTCATATATGTGGGAACTGTAATGACAATGATGTGGAATTTCTTTTAGCTTTGAGTGATGGTGAGAATTTATAATTTAAGAGACAGATATAGTTTTCTAGCCACAGTTTGTTTTCTATGTTGCACATCAACATTTGCAGCTGTCCTGCATTTGTCTTCACCATATGCCAAGTATAAGGTCCTTTTGCATCAACATGTCACACTTTTTCAGTATATTTAAAATCGGTTGAGAATTAATGAGCTTGATGTATGTTGCCACATTTTGTCTTTTCTATTTCTAACATTTCTTGAATGCATAAAGTAGACAGGTTTGATGGGAGTTAGGAAGTTACTCTAGGTTAGGGTGGAAACAATGCTTCCCAACCAAGATAAGAAAAAGAACAAATGTAGAGGAATTGCAGTCGTGTCTTACATGCACAGAAAGTACAAGGGAGGTCAGGTAGTTGATTTACATAGCTGACATTACACTGCAGAACTTTTTCTTACTTTCCCCAAATGTATCCTCTCCACCAAGGAAGCACCCACTGTTACCTTATGGTCTGGAGAATGCTCTGGTCACCTGAAGATCTTCACTGAAATTGCTCAAAATGTTTGATTTATCCTCCCAGTGGACTCAATACCGATCCAGAAAGAAACACGTCCTCTAACACAGACAAGGAGAGATAGTGTCACAAGAATAATAAATCATACAGATAAACTGACATAACTTGAATCTAGACTCAGTTCTCATTTGCAATAAAACCTGGAAACGAGCTAATGCTTTCATCCATATGTCCTGAGTTAGAATCATAGAATATCCTGGGCTGGAAGGGACCCACAAGGATCATCGAATCCAACTCCTGGTGCTGCACAGGGCAGCCCCAAGAATAACACCATGTTCCTGGAAGCAGTGTCCAAAGGCTTCTTGAACTATGAGTTAACTGTCAAATGTTTCACACACACCTCACTTACATGCTGTTCACAAGAAGAAAAGTACACAGTAAGCCAGTAACAATACCATATATTTTCATTTCTTGACACCTAGTCTACAAATATGTATTTAGTCAGATTCCTTTTAGACAGAGCTGTCCTTGAACACAAGCATTTAGGAAATGATGAAATTTTAATTATTAAAATCCCAAATACACCAATTATCTGTAAGATATGAAATTTCATACTGATACCAAATTACCAAAGCAGTGCTGAAAAACCCTTCCCCTTCCCCTTCCCCTCCCCTCCTAAACTAGGTTTCTTTTCATAGCCCAGACCCTCTGCTGGGGGTGAGGATAATAAAAGGTCAATTGCTGCATGGAGTGCAAATTTTTTGCTTGTTGCACATAACTTGCAGGTGCACAGAAATATATAGAAGGAGAAATCAGCCAAATATATTTTTATTATGCTGAATTTAGCCAAATTTGTCTGAGTGCAAGCCTGTTACTGGGTTGCTCAGATGCTTCCAGCTTCAGAAGGATCAAAAATCACCAGGATTTCTCTTTTGTTACATGCCACCATAGCTCAGACTTAGCTGAACCATCAGGACCTTTCTAACAAAATGAAAATATACCAACATATTCATTAGAGCCAAAATAATAACCTATAACCACAGTTAGGACAATAGTCAGAGCAAGGCAACAAAAGCAAAGGCTTATTCTGCCTTCTCCAGAGAAATGCTGGATCAAAATTTAAAGAATTAAACACAACAGATGGCTTCTATGACTAAGGCCAGCTCTCTAAGCAACATGGGTTATAAATACACTTATTAAACAGAATTACTTGCATTTTGGAGCCAAAGCCAGATACTTTGATATATTTCCCTTCCTATGTAAGTGTCTGAAAGGTTTTATTTTTGTTCCAGAACAGAACAAAAATACAATTCTAAAGTTCTTTTGATACAAAATTTTCATCCTCCACAGTCTAGTGCCAGATACTTCCTGAGAATATGTGCTTTTAAGCTCTCTACATCAGTTGCATTAACTTTGACACATAACAATCTGTGGCTTTCAGAAATAACACCTAAAGAATAAATCTTTTACACTGGTCCAAATGTTTAGGAGTTTAGAAGGAAGTAATTGCCTAGGCAATTTCACTAAGCAACCAAAGAGACTGAAGTGCAGAAATTTCCTCTGCACATCCTCAGAGCACAGTCAAGGTATACAGAATGTGAAGAAACACCTCTCCTGTTCTTACTGCTGCATAAAATGAAGATGCAGTTGAAAGGAGTAATTTTAGTAAATCCTGGAAGATTAAATGAAGGCAATCATAGAACGAGTAGTGCTCCTTTGTATATAAAACACTAACAACAATCTGCTATCAGAGATGTAAAGTTTTCTTATGAACATACTTCTTTGTCTCTAAGAGCTGAATAGTTTATTATAAGCCTGCAGATCAGCATCTCTGTAGTCCAGCAACAGCTGTATCATTGAAATATGTCTGTAAAAGGGATCAGATGTAAATAATGGAACAGGACTTACCCATGACCTTCCACAGCTATTGAAAAGTGTAAGGAAATATTACTTTAAGCCATAAATGTACAGTAGAGATAATGCCAAGAGAATTAAACAACCATCTGGTGTAATTATTCATGTTCTCTAAAAATAGTTTGCATGTGAATGTGGCACCATATTTTCCTATATAATTTAGAGGTTTGAATCTAAAGGAAAATTACAGAAAATCACAGGAAATAAAGACTACTCTTTTTTTCTTTTCTTTTCTTTTTTTTTTTTTTTAAATGCAGATTAACACATTCTCTTCTAAATAAGAAGGCACAGGGAAAAATTCAGGGAGTGGGGGTGAATGGAAAGAGAGGAGTGTAGTATTGGTACTTCTAAAGCAGATACACATGTGACAACCCATCTGAATTCATAATAATCTTACCTTCATGTGCTGGTGTTTTCATGATACTTTGTCATACAGATATTTTCAGATTGTACAGTTATCAGGTGAGGAATTGCATGAAGACTTTGGTTGTTGTTATTCTAAATATATGGTGTAAAAATGGGTTTGAAGTAAATACAAGTATTAATAAAAGAGCTTTTCATCATAGAAATAAATTACTCATCTCTGGGGAGGGGTAATTTGTGCATAAAAGACCATTTCCTGTCCCTGCTTCAAGAACCTACCAATGTTTCTAGGAGCATCAGGTAGTTATAGAGAGCTTCAGCAGCCTCCAAACACTGCCCAAAATTCTTTAGCAAGCCACAGACTGAGCTGCAGCTGAGTACTGTATTCCAAAAACTCAAAACCAAATTAAATTAGTAGAACCTGTCCAAGGACAAACTGCAGAAATTGTTCTCCCCACTCTTAATTGCTGTTGCATTCTGTTATAACAGGAAATAAAATATCCATTTATAACACAGACACTGCTATGAAATTGTAAATTCTGCTGGGCAACTTGAGAAAAATTCAGCAGAAATAGTTTTCCAGTGATGATATGTGACTAATGCACATCACTAATGAATTTACAAAGAACATGAAATTATTCCTCTTCACTCAGGTAAGATGACCAGAATTACCACAAACAAGGATACAAAAATGTGTGGCAAAAACTAATGGATGCTGACTGCAAAATAAATACCTGCAGTAGGTGTTTGATGCGTCATTTCCCAAGACTGCATATGTGGAGGAGATCATACATACCATTGTGTAGTTTGGGGCCAAGTTTCCTATACAAATATGGGCAACAGAGATGTGAGCTTAGCTATACCTCCCCCATATCAGGTGGAGGTACCACCTCTGTGTGTAAAAAACCCAGTAAAATATTATTTCAGGTGAAAATTTTTGTAATGAAAACTGCCACAGGAGCCAAGAGTGGATAGGAAAACCACAAGCAGACATTCATTCGCTGCATTTTAGTGTATGAAAGCACCGTTTGCTTCAGCTAGGCTTCAGCAGACACAAGTGCACTTGATGTCAATTCTCAATTCCATCTTCTAACTTTAAGTGATCATCTAAAGTTTAGCAGTTTGGTCTCAATACTCTCGGAATCCTATTTAACAGAGAAACAGTGTATTCCTTCTCAAATCAACTAAGTAGAAATTAAGAGCAGGTAGGCAGCAGGATAGCAGAGTTAGAAGAAGAGCTTAGCTTGTCTAAGTTATGCTCCTAGGAATTTGTTTAGCTGTCAGCACAGATTTTACACAGTTCTAGAAAGAGGAGGAGAATAAAGATTGACACAAAAATGGATAGTAACAGTATTTATATGATTTATTCTCAGAAAGCCAAGTTGCTATAAATGCATCTCCACACCTACTTATTTCAAAATAATATTTCTGTATCTCTTGGTTTTCTCTGGTTTTTTGGTTTTTTTTACAGAGGAATGAATTCAAACTAATTGAAAAAATTTCATCAGGCTTTTGTTTTCTGTCAGGTGCTTGGCTAAGACCAGTGCCCAGGAGATAGCCTTTCTGTGGGTTAATACAAAGGCTATACACACATGTAAAATGAGTAAAGGGAGTAATTTCTAGCTTGTCTTCACTTCTTACAGTGTTTTGTATTATGTTCTTTTAAATATATTCATTAGCTGCTAAGAGTCTTTTTAACATATGCAGTGTGTATGGTAGAAATCTCTAGATAAAAAGTAGAAGACTATACAAAAGGCTTGTATAGATTTCACCAACATTTAAAACAGCTTCTTTTGTCAACAGCATTCCTTCCTCTAGTACCAAACATTTGCTTTTGGGACATGATTGCTACCTCAGAAAAAAAAGGTTTGAAAGCAACGTTTGTCTTACAAGGATAGGGCACTGTATCAAAAGTAATGTGAGGGCATTATGTCTGAAAAGCAAAGAGAAATGCAGGGGTTTATTAACAGGACAGGAAAATAAAGCAGTAAATATCATCCTGCACACATCCTTTTTTTCAAGGCAAAATCTCCACACATTCTTAGGTTAATGCTATGAAAAAATAATTATATACTAAACATTTATATATACCAGTTCTCTAGAATTCTCTAGAGACTTGGAGGAAATCAGGAATGGTGGGAAAATATTTTACATACATAACCTGGTGCTTGCTTTCATCCAACTCCTGTTTCAATTCAACACATTAATCATGTGTTCCTCTTGAGATGCTTAAGATGACAAATCCCTTTTCAGAACTGTGTTTGCCAATATTCCTTATATTATTAATCTAGAAATAACAACCTCCAGATAACCATATTGAATGACTAGTAAAATGTTTCATGTATCCAAAAAATCAAACAACTTCAGTGGTTTCCATACTGGGAACAAAAGCCATTTGAACATATGCTATTTATGTTAATTGGGGAAGTTGTTATCTGACAATACTTATACCATGTCTGTGCCAAATTCAGAAAGACAAAAGTTGTCTCTCCAAGAGCTATTAATACGTTGCTGTGCCTTTTGGGATGGCTGTTTAAATTTAAAGACTCTTTTAAAAATAAGTTATGTTTAGAGAGGCTATTTTGAAAACAGAGAAGCTTCATAATAAGTAAGATTTAAAACAGAACAGAAATTCTTGTTGTTTTCTGAAACCAAAGAAATGTGCCTTAAGGTAGGTCAAGCAGAGGACAGTTTAAAACTTGTATGTCGAGAACTTTTTACCACAAAGGCAGTATAATCACCAAGTTGACAAAAATTACAACACTGAATGTGTAATACCAGGCTCTTTTCATGATGCAAAACTGCTAACAAGAGAAAGATGAACTCATGAAGGAATAACAGCAGCTAATTTTGAGTCCAGCCAAGCCTGAAGGAAGCATATTTTCCTCTTTCCATGAAACTCTTGAAATGGTGGGGTGCTGTAAAACCTCTCTGTAGTGAACAGGCAATAACAGATGCCACTTCCTTCCTGGACTCTACGGAGCTCATCAGAGCTTCTCACTCCAGAAAAGCCACCTACAAACACAACATGCAGAAGTACAAAATTCAGCTTGGAAGAAACTGCCCATGTCACTGAGTATCTGCACTATGGTGACTTCATGGGGATTATTTTATTATTGATGAGATAATTCAAAATTATTAATTATTACAAAAGTGTACATTTTACTTTCTGTTGAAATAATTTAAACAGATATTAAAATAACACCAAAATTCAAAATTATGATAAGTTCTCCTGTAAAAAATTTGAAACTTAATACTAAAAATCTAGAATAAATATTGGAAGTAACAATTGTAAACAAAAGGGATATAAGTGAAATAGAAGAATTCTCTATATGCATAGATTTTTCCATTGCTAAGATATTACCCATGAACTACTTTCCTGAAAGGTCATATCAAGGTCATATCAAGAACTTAGGAAACCATTCTTCTCAATATCTGGCACATAAACTGGAAAGCACCCTCTCACTGGTATGTAGGCTCACTGTACTCTATGCCTGATCTGTTAGGAGTGCAATAAACTCAAAATGGTATCTAAAAGATACAATATGCTAATAAATGCTTCATTCTGTCCAGATAGTAAGGACACAGAGGTCTTCATTCCCCATCTTAATTGCCCCAATGTTGCTTCCCATAGTCATTTCTTTGAGTATTTTTTTTGGTGGTCACATCATTATGGGTCTTTGAAACAATTATTGGGGGAGCAGGAGGTTTGAAATGTTTAGGAGTCAAAATTCGAACCTAGCCCTGCCATTGACTAATGAAACTAATAATTCAGTTAATTATTACTTACTTGTAGCATGGGCCACAGTTTCATGATTTGGATAGATTTTTAATGAACTTTACCTCCTTATTTTTTGGAGTTGATTAAAATTACAACTCATTTCAGAGCTCAGGGGTGTTTAGCTGTACTTCACCACAGAAATGCACCTCTGAAGTCAAGAATGAAGTTCTCATTCTTCTTGAACAGACACCTTCTTCTGTGGTCGCATAAACCATTTTGAAGGCTGCTTTTTTTCTGAAAAAAGGGACATACCATACCAGGAGAACCCCAAGCTCCCTGCCTCATGGATAACATTGTGTCAGCCCAGAAGGTGCCCTCAGAGAATTTGCTGAGGCTGTGATGAGCTGCATTCTCGATGACAGCAATCCAGTAGCATGCTTTATTATACATAAGCCACCAAAATAATGTCAATTATTGAAGACTAACACGTCAGACATGCTTTAATTATAATTTTGTATAGAAAGCTCATTTTCTTTAGTTTGCCATGGGCATGTCTCCTCAAATACAAAAAATACAAGAGCTATAGTACTAATGGTTTTTTCTATGAGATCATAGTAAATCACAATTTTGCTGCATTGAAAGAATCTTATGTTAAATTATACCTTATCCCTTAATTTCAAAAGCTCATTGAGTGTTTACTTGCATAACGTTGTCTGTGCAAGATTACAGATGCAATCTTTCAAACCAACAATACTGTCAATTATGTTACCTAAACAGCTGAAAATATATTATGGAGGAAATCCACAGACATCCATAAAAGCCCAAAAGAGAACCACCATCATATTTTAAATATTGTAACCTTTGTGGGCAGATGAATTAGATAACTCAACTACATGTCACCAGGCTAGTAACTGAGACATTGTTAACAACTACTTGGTGGATAGCAGGAGTGATTAACTGCTCATCTAATTAATTGAAAATTCACTTGGACCTAGATTCATCCATTGTAACTTCAGTCACTTAAATGAGACATTCAAGTTAGGAAATTAGATGCAAGAAGTAATCTCAACAGTTCATGGAAAGACCTCAGCCTTCTGACCTTTATGTGTTTTTTTAACCATTAAGAGGTGTCAATCTTCTTCCATCACCTCTTAAGGAGAAGAAACTCACTCAGGTGACTAAGATGCAGATGTGGGGACTATGTGGAATCGAAACACCTCTGTCACAGTGAGTGATAACTAAAAACCCTATTAAATCTGCTGGGCACCTAATTAAACAATGCTGAGATGATCACATAGAGAGACATCACTGTGTCAACTGAAATGAAATCATTTTACACTTAAAACAATTTGGGTGGGAAACTCTGAGAGTTCAAGCATTTAATATGTTTGATACCCACATCAAACATTTGCTGCAACTACACTAACCTCAGCAATGACATAGTTGAAGAGAAAGCATCTGAGGTGGTTTGTGCAGTGAGTGTAGTGTCCTTGTTATTAACTGCAATGGTTATTCTGATCTCACTTTGCAGAGTAAGCAGTGATGTGATGACCAATAGTGCAATCTGTAGACAGATTTTAGGGCTAGTTAGCCAGAGAAGACTGCTGTTCCTCGGGTGTCCTTGTTACTAATTTGTTATTGTGAGGTATGGACGACCTGTTTCTGATTTATCGGATTGGCACTTTTGTCACTGCCCCAGTGGTCTCTGCGGTGAATACGTAACATTGGAAAGCAAGATATTGCCCTCTGGTGTTGCAAATTGCTGGCCCAGAAGACATAATGGTCACATAGTTCATATACACTATAAGGAAGTTCTCAAGGATTATGCCAATCTCTGAATAGAAACTTATCCAAGAAGCGTTTGGATTATAAAGACAATTTTATGCTACTTCTAATTCTTTACAGCTTTGACTTAACACTAGAAGCATATTGCTCAACAGGATTTTGATATGACAGGTGGTCCTTGGGCTCTGAAAACTTTGGAGAAACAAGTAATGCTTAAGTCAAGCAGAAGCCAGAGTATATCTTAGTATGTACTGATGGCAAGAAGTAAATTAGCCCATGAGCACACTGCATCTTTTGTTTGGCTCATGCTGTATTCAGGCCATTATTGGTTTCAGCACACAGAGTACCACGTAGATGTAAGAGCTGTAGAAAAGCACAAGGCTCAGAAGCACAGAAAGAGTAAGAAAAGGGAACACAAAGAGGTTCTTCAGTGATCTGATGTGGTCCCTCCCCCAGGCTCTGCTGCCAGCCCCAAGGATTATTTAGGCATTTTGGCATTGAAAAATCCACAAATAAAATACAGAAGCGGTATCTGAGCTGGCCTCTTCCTGGGCCAGGCTGCGTGTTATGGGGCTGTGAGTTACACTCCCAGTTGTTTACTCTCTTCTCCTTTCTGGCCCTCTCAGTCTTGTTTTTCTTGCTGCACAGTGGTACAACTTCAACAGAAAAGCAGTGAATAAACTTCTGTAATTCTTGTCTTAAACCACACAGCTTCATTCAATATATGCAAGATATTTTGAGCTTCCTCTGAAAGTCCTCTCTTAAAGAAAAGGTGGACAGAAACTGACACCGTCCTTTTCAGCTGAATTTTCAAAGAGAACAAGAAGACAGCATCCAAACACAGAGTGGCAGCTAAGGCACTGAAGCGCTTTAGGCTGTAAATGCCAGTCTTTCACAAACACGAGCTTTAGAAGTTTTCTGAACTGCTGAAAGCTGGAACAGAAGTACGAATTTCTCTCTGCCTCCAGCCTTTCCTCCTAGCTCTCTGGCTGGCTAAGGCATCCTCAGTTCAGATGAAATTTCACAAGGCCAGCTCATAGTTGTAAATCCCAGCCAGCAGTCTAACTCTTTCCACTTGTGATGCCCAGAACAGGCAGTTTCTGGAATATGTCAAACCTAGTCATAGCTGATTAAAACCTCGGTGTGAGTTGTCTGCTCTCCCTTTTCTCTATAATTCTGTTATTCCTGCATCAGCATGACAGAATCACAGCTCTAGTCCACTGTGTTAGTGTAGTTTTTTGGGGGATTCTGTAGCTGCTCATCAGTGGCTTAATCTAACACAATGAGATATGACCTGGAGCAGTGAGGTGCAAATCTAAGCTCTGTCCTACTGCCTCTACTCTTGAGGGCAGTAACTATAACAGAGAGGAAGGACAGCCAGTTGCAGAAAGAATTATTTTAATTTACTACAGCTATACTTACCTTTACTCTTGATGACTACATACCCTGGCTTGTGCACAGTCTCTGCTGCCATCACAATCAAAAATTCAGCTTGCTACAGTGAATCTATGGCTTAGAGGACTTTCCTTTAGCTGATTTTAAGTAAAAGAAACAGGTATCATCCACTAGCAAAATGTTCAGGAGTTTGCCAAATGTCAGATGTTAGATGGCAAAATTTGTTATCGTAAAGAAGTATTTTGTTTCTCTGATGGTGTAGTTAGCACATTCAGAGAGTGTCACCAGAAGTGACCATTCTCTGCCATTTTCACAGCTTTTTTCCTGAGCTGCTGCTGCCAGTCAGGGAAGGAAAATTCCACAACATGATATAAAGCAGAGCTCTCTTACAGAATAAGAAAATAACAGCTTTGAATGCTTTTATTGAGGATAAATTGTAGAGCTGGAATACCCTGCTGCTTTCCACAGAATAAGATTAAAAGAAAGATCATCTGGCAAAAAAGTACTAGACTGGCAACTCTTGAGGAGATGGTGTTGATTTAATGCTGTTAAAGTCAGTCAAGAGAATAGAAACTTCAGGTAAGACCAAAGAGAGACAAGTGCTTGTAATGAATTGCTACTTCATTTCTGAGTGGTTTGGAGCTTAGAAGTCACAAAATAGTAAACTTCCAGGTGCTTCAAAGACAACTTCTTTCCCCAAAATTTAGCATAAATTGAGGAAGAAAAGGAGTTCTCAGTGATATGTATGTGAAGACAATAAATGGATTATGCTGAACTTATATACATAAGGACTATTAAAAATATAACAGACTGCTCTTAAAAGGAAAAGCATATCCTTCTTATTTACAACATATAACCTCTCCACTGGCTTTGTATCTTATTCTTCCCAATGTAACTTTGCTTTAGAAGAGTTATTCAGGAAATAACGGCACTGAAAAAAGAAAGTGATGTATGGGTCTGTGAGTCACATAAAATGTAATTTTGGCTTCAACATCTGAAGCTTTTAGAGACTTTAAAAACCTCTGAAGCTTTATGGTGGCATTAGACCTAGCATAGAAACATGAACAGGGACTTTCTGTGACACTATTTCTCTAAACATGCTAAAGATTTTGTGATTAAGGAAATATTAATAATGGCTCAAATCTTCAGCGGTATTTAAGTGTCAAATCCCCACTAAATAAGACTTGAGTAAAAGACCTAAGTACCTTTAAAGATCTGAGATCATATTTTTATACAGTGAACCCCAACTCACGCTATCTGCTTCTACTGAAATTTTGAACCGTAGTTCAATGTTCTTCTCTGCATGAGAATGCATTTCACAATCACTTTGGTCCCCTTAGCATGACACCACCTTTGCCATTTATTTACATGTGTGCTTGCAGGGCTTTTTTAATCCATGCCAAATACCAGAGCTGTTACAGATGTGTTGGTCTGAAAGAGAAAACCATAAAGCCTTGGTCCATGTTTCCCAGTTCAGCAGTTTGGCATGTCCCATAGCCAGGGATGGAGTTCCTTTTGCATTTTCTCGGTCCTGGGCTGGGCTGGTCCTGCAGTGCCTCTCTGTGTGTCTGTGGCACCCAGGGCAGTGCAGGGCAACTGCTCCCTCAGCTCCACTGCCACTGGGCAAACGCTGGAGTGCATTGTATTTTTGAGTGCATTGCACCATTGAACCAAACATTAAACTACTAGTTTTAATTCAGTAATCTACTGCTTCTGTCACTAACAGGGGTAATTTTAATTAATTGTAATATTTTAATCCTGTGATATTAACTCAGACGTAAGAAACCATGTGGGAACAGAGCAGACAGAATACAGAAAAAGGAAGAAAGGAAAACCCCAGTGTTGCATAAAACTTACAGGAGAAGTAGAATAATGCTCTGAAGCTGATTCAGCAGGTATTTTGACTTCAGAACAAGTTTTGGCAGGCAGATTGGGCATCTAATAACCCTAAAACAATATGTCCTGCTCCATTAAGGAGGGCTTCATGCCATCAGAGGCAAGGAAGTTAAAAAACTGAGCGCTGAAGGAACTGAATTTTCTCTGGAGAAACTGAACTGCACATGGCCTGAAAAGTAGAAATTTTACTTCTAAGTTATACAAAGCCACAGAACCAGTTCCTGCAGATCTGGGCTACAAATTATTGCTTACTCAGGAAACATCTCATCCTGCTTGGTATATTCACCCAGAAACTCATGAAATATTATTTCCTTTTCTAAGTTTTGGAACAGCCAACAAACATAATCACCAGCTCTTTTCACCCTTATCTCAGAACATGAACAATAGCTTTTCAACAATAAAATGTTAGCGGAAGTGGGAACTGAAAATAATACTCAAAACCATGTTCAGTTAAATTTTAACTTTAAACCACATGACATTTTTCTTTCCGATTTAGTCACAGATGTGAATACCTCTGCTAGTAAAAGAAAAGTTTTGTTTCCCTGTGATTCAATACAAAATGTCAGTTGCCATTTTTTGGCGATATTATATCTGCTCCCTTTACCATTTTTCTTTGAATTCTCAGGTACTTAATTATATATATTTTTGTAAAAGCCAGTAGGAAAGTATGCACTCTTGTCAATAAGAATTGTTTATAAAAAATGTCAGTAAAAAATTCTGAGAAGGCAGAAAATACCAGGGCAAAAATTTCCACTGTAAGTTTACGAAAATTGAAAGTGTTGGCAATTTTGAAGTGTTTTGGGATCTTGTAAAGGCTTGCTTTTTAATGGATAACAATCGAGTGCACAATGTCTGACCATCTTCACAGTGTTTCTAATGATACAGCTATATGTTGATCTGACATTCTCAAAGAAGTATTTTGTGTGCCACAAAGCATTTGCAGGCAATTTATCCCCAAATGAAACAAAACACCTGTTGGCACAGCAACAGTGAGATGGGATGAGTTCAGTAACTCTGCAAGTTTCTTAATGAACACGAAAATAGCATTATGTCTGTATAGAACATCTTTAAATTAAAAGTTTTTTAGGGATGTATAATATCATTTATTCAACTAATTGAGAAAAAAATGGCAATGGCTCATGTGCCCTTCATCAAGTCTGCCTAAGAACTCAGAAAATCCTTAGTTAAGTACAGTCCTGAAGAATGATTGTCTTTTTTCTCTGAAAGTATATCTATTTGCCAAACCTCAGTCAAAGCTTCTTAAACTCATGCAGCATCACACTTGTATAAAAAGAAAAGCATTACTGCTGAAAATCCTGTACTATAATAACACAAAAAACCCAAGAGAATACATACTATTTTGACATAAATGAAAATAGAGTGGTGCTAGTTATAAGCAAAAATTGCACCAGATGACCTCTGTTCCCAGCTCACTTCCACTGTTACCTAACTTGAGTCAGTCAAAAGTAGCTTGATGGTTGCTCTACTCTAGCAGCTCAACAGCACAGGCAGAAAGAGGGCTCACAGTGCAGGTGTGAATCTCCAGGCAGAAGAATGAGGAGAACACCTTAGTGTAGGAACCAGGAGGGAGACATGCATAATTCACTGGCCAGAAGAAACACCAAGATCATGAAATGCAAAAAATAGGTATGTGTATTTTGCTGCAGTAACTGTATAACAACCAAATTAGTAACTGAAAATGTTTTTATAGACATAGGGATGGTGAGGGAGGGAAAGAAGGGAAGATCTAGGAGACACTGGGCAGTGGAGGATGCTGTAAGACTCTGTGTGTACACTTGTGTAACTGTTTTACCCAGGTGATGTTTTAAAAGCATTGGTTTAGTCATAGCCCCCCACTGCCTCTGTGATGCCCTGCCTCAATACCATGCTGCTTTCTGGACATGCAATGTACCCATTGGCTTCTGGTCCTCTGGTATTTGGTGGATTTATTTGATTTATTTGATGTTTATTTTATTTATTTGATATTCTGTGGTATTATTTAGTTTTCCTTTTCTTCTCCTGGCTTCATATTTGGAAAAAAAAACCAAGCTCCTTTTCACCAAATTCTCTAATTATTTATGGAATGAACATACCAGGACATTTCTTTTCCAGTGTTACAAGGAGAACAAATAACATGAAAAGAAGAATCTAAACTCTCTGTTTTTCAAGGGATACAAAAGCAATGAGAACAGGACCTAAGTCACACTATCATCTGGAGGAGAATAATAAATATATTCATAAAGTCTCCACACTAAGTGACTGAACACATAGCTCAATCTTAACAACAGAATTACAAAACACAATGAAAGTAAAACCTATCCTCATAATACACCAAAGGAGAAGACCAAAGAGACAGAACAAGCAGATGCATCTTTGTTACTAGATGTTGAGGACCTTGAGTATGATGTTCAGAGAAACATATTTGGAGAAAGAGATTTGACTAGGGAAACATTTCTTACACAATGAAAACATTACAATTTGAATTCAGTAACAGCAAACAGAACAACCAGACAGTCTGGGCAGGATTTGAAATGTGAACTATGTTAATGTTAGAAACATATTATTTCTTTGATGTTTTATTCCTGAATATTTTGGAAACCAAGAAACTAATCATGACTATTTTTCAGGCCAAGGAGACCACTTTTACTCATAATATTCTCTTTACCTGAACAAATAGAAGTGTTTTCATTTGTCTGTCCATGTTTTCAGCAGTGCTTATTTTATACAAAGAAACAAAAATACTAAGTTACTGTCTTCTGGACTACCTTTGACCTGCCACATAGAGGCTCAGTAGTTCAGAGGAGAATTTTTCAAAGAACAGTAACATTTGAAAGCAGATAGTTCATATAATTTCTAATCAAAAATAGATTATATCATCAGAAGCATTAAAGCATATTACTGAATAATGAAACTTAAAAAAACCCAACAACCCAAACCAAACCAAACCAAACTAAATCACACCACTTTATTAATTTTCCATTTATTCATGTAATAATTGCAGCTATCACTGCTGAGTAGATTGTTGTTGTCTATTTTTTACTTGGGGAATTCAGTTAGCTGTTCAAATAAGCCAGCACCACATTTCACAGCCCTATATTCTCTTCCTCTCCAGTCTACTACTTAATTTTTCTTACAATTCTCTATCTTTGTTGCACATATTTGTCTTTGTAGTTCCAATGATGGAAATTCTTACTGATTCTTCAAATGCTTAAATAAAAACAAAACTCTTCACTAGACAAATACAACAATATTTTCATTCTGTAGAAACATCCTCTATGATCACAAGAAATCATATGATATGGGTATGATAAACAAGGTCTGGTTAAAGTATTATAAATTTCCTTGTGTAAATTCTGTACAGAGGTCATTGGTACAAAATGTTGTTGTTCTGTCATATAACACTGCCTAGGATTTCTTCACTCATCAAATAGATACTGTTACATTATGCTTTCACTAAATTCTTACATTATAAATAATGTGAATGACATTGAGGCTGATTTAGCTATTAATTCCCTGAACAAATCTGCCCCCATTTCTTTCCATCAAGGCTTTGTAGCATACTGCAGTGGCATCCATAATTTTTTATGTTTTCAGTTTCTTAAAAATGGAACCAATATTTTGTAAAGCATTTATTGATCTTTACAGGGGCTTACTGACCTTCAGAGGATCTTGGTGACTTAGGAGGGAAAATGACATTGAAAGAAAACAAAGATAAAAACAGGTGACCCCAAATGAAACAGAGTAAAGAGAAAGAGAAATGCATAACCTCAGTGATTACAGATGTCGGCAATAAGACTCTCCATTCCTTTGCACTTGGGATTGGCTCCTCCTTCTCACTGAGTAAAGAGGCAGAAGATCTTTGATTTAAGATAAATCAGTTTTATCATCCACCTAAAAACAAGAAACAGAAAAAAATAGCAGAAAAATGAAAACCAAAATAACAAAAATAAAACTAGTGCTAGTGGTTCTAACACTGCAGCATGACTTTTGTTTCCAGACAAAAAAAGGAAAGTGTTTATGTAAACCTTCCTCTTATCTTTGCCTTTGCACATGGAGATCCTCTGGGGCAAGTGGGCACAAAGAGCCAGGGAAAGCAGCACGGAGTCATATACAGGAGCCTGCTTATGTCAGCACAGATCACCCCATCATCAATTCATCCTCCTCATCCTGAGACATGAGAAAAGGTGCTGCACTTGCCTTCCAGCATCTCTTTGGAGAGATGATCAAAACAGAAATGGACAGAGATATATCTGAGAGAGAAAAATAAATACACTTCTTCCTCTTGTAAGGAAAAAAAAAATCTAAAGTACAAGCTAGATAAAATCAGCTATTAACACAGAAAGTCAAATCTACATAACCTTGTAAACAAGAAATCCAAAACCTGAAAATTAAAACCAATGGTAGCAATGCACTGAGTGAATGCTGGATTTCTCTGTTGATAAAATGCTTACACATTTTTCTTTTCCTTGTCATTATAGAACACTGGATGAAACCACTAGGGAAGAGCTCCAGTACGATGAAAAATGGCATAGAAAACAAAGGATAAAACAAAAATGCAGGTTATGGGGTTAATACCCTACTGATCATCTACAAAATTCAATGGATTAGAGAGGTGGGCAATCACCAAGCCTACGAAGTTTAATAAGGGCAAGTGCCAGATTCTGAACCTGGGATGGGGCAACCCTGGTTGTGTGTAAAGACTGGGGAATGAGAGGATGGAGAGCAGCACTGAGGAAAGGGATGTGGGGGTCCTGGTTGATGGCAAGTTGAACATGAGCCAGCAGTGCCCTGGCAGCCAGCAGGGCCAGCTGTCTTGGGGGGCATCAGGCCCAGCATGGCCAGCCAGGCAAGGGATAGGATTGTCCCACTCTGCTCTACACTGGGGCGGCCTCACAAGTGGTGGGGGCAGTTCTGTGCACTACAATATAAAAAAGACCTTATACTATTAAAGAGCACCCAAATGTGGGCCACGAGGATGGTGAAGGGTCTGGAGGGGAAGGTGTATGAGGAGTTGCTGAGAGCACTTGGTCTGTTCAGCCTGGAGGAGACTGAGGGGAGACCTCATCACAATCTGCAACTTCCTCGTGAGGGGAAGAGGAGGGGCAGACATTGATCTCTTCTCCCTAGTGACGAGTGACAGGACAAAAGGGAATGGCCTGAAGTTCTGGCAGGAGAGGTTTAGGTTGGATATTAGCATAAGGTTCTACAGTCAGAGGATGGGTGGGCACTGGAACAGGCTCTCCAGGGCAGTGGTCACAGCACCAAGCTGGCAGAGTTTAGGAAGTGCCTGGACAACTCTCTCAGGCACATGGTGGGACTCCTGGGGATGGTGCTGTGCAGGGCCAGGTGCTGAACTTGATGTTCTTTGTGGATCCTCCAGCTCAGGATATTCTGTGATTTTATGATTCTGTGATTACAGTTGCTAGCAATTGTTCTCAGTCTGTTACCCTGAATAATTGTTTTTATGCAAGAGTATTTATTTCCATAACATTACATCATGTTGCAAACACCACGCTTCCCATACAACAAACTGTAAAAGATGAGAACTGAGTCACAAGCCTTTTCTCCAGAGGGCAAAACTTGCATTACCAATGTGGAGATCATATTTTCACATTGCTGACCTATGAGCAAATTAAATTTTAAAAGCTTCAACACTCGGATTTTAAGTGACCATTAGGGCTAAGACAGTCTTATATCAGAAAAAAGTGTTCCTCCTGAATTTGGTCTCTACATCACACAATCCTCAGTTGCTTGATCATTTTATCCTGTGGAAGAAATATTTCTAATCCTGTGGAACTGGGGAAAATTTGACGTATAATTACCAAATAATCATGAAAACCAAAAGCAAATGAAATATTGCCTTCTTAAATAAGAAGTACTCAAATATGACTTGTACATCATCTCAAGACACTGTTTACTGTCAGGAGAGATAATCAGATTCTTTAACCTTTAATGCTGAGATATATACCCTCTTTTGATTAAGATTTGAATAAAGACATGAGAATATAAAACAGGATTTAGGAGGACACTAGGAATTCTAAATCCAAAATGATGACCTAAAAAGGTTTGATGACACGCATGGTGACAGGCTATCCTCAGGGCAGGGACAGGTGACTGAGGGACAGAAATGCAGTGCAAACTGAGAGCAGAGAGACCTGAGAAACCTGCTTTCTGGGTGTCCAAAGTCTTACAGAAACCAAAAAGGGAAATTTGAGCTCACCAGCTACAGAACTCCTGGCCTTCGCTCCCTCTGTCTCTGGTGTGGATGAAAGCTTACTACACACCCAGATGACAGAATTGCAGCCAAGAAAATTCCTTGCCTAAAGAGCTGCTTAGCCTGATTCTTCCTGCCCTGTCCTTGGAGAGAGTATCAGAGAAGCCTGGAGAGGTGCCAGTGCTCAATGGATTCTTCCTGAGGAATCATCTGCAGGCTCAGAGGCCTCAGAAACAGTTATTTTTTGGCACAAAACCTATAAAATGGGTGTTGTTGCTGAATCTATCTCTGACTTAATGTCAAGTTAGAGAAGAGTAAACAAGAATCAGGGCTGCCTGGAGCCCAGAGGAGCTGTTCAAACCCACAGTTCTCATCTCTGAATAGCAGCAAAATACTTCTCTTCAAAAACATTTCTCCGTATACATAAAGAAAGATCCAGGAGGTGAAGAAGCAGGAGCAGAGTGGTTAAAGTATCCTTGTACATGCAGAATCCTGAGATTCCTGCCTTCAGCACTAAAGCAGCTCTGCCACAGAAATATCTTTCAAATTTATGGGAAAGGTGCTTTGGAAATCATGTAACATCAATCAATACCATCTCCATTTTCACTTCTTCATTTTTTGAAATTCTACAAGATCACACTGAAAGAAGTTACAAATGTGGGAGTGTGTCTCTGCATCAGGATCTTACTTCAAGTACCTCCAGGTATGACTAACCCCAGGAAAATGCACAGTTTTAATGAAGTCAGGATCATGTTGCAGCTCTTTTTAATTAGAGACTTCATTTCTGGTACATTTACCAGGTATGGCCAGATCATCTAAAAGCCTGTATTAAACATAACACCACAGTACTTACTAGCACTATCTACAGTAATTTTTTTTTGTTTCACTGATTTCTCATCAAATGTGTTGTTCACAGTAGTTCCTGATATTTTCTGACACTTGTCATATGTGGTACACTGACACAGGTCAACAGATTTTCTTGTAATCCAGATGAAGCTTCAGCCAAAGCCCGGGGTTTCTGGTGCACTCTGGGCACACAAACAGCTTCAGAACTGGAGGACTTCAGAAACTACACAGCACAAAGCTCGATTTCGATCAGCAATAATAGTATATTTTCACTTATTTCACTCTTTGATATACAAAGGCAGGTCCTCCAGCTCATCAAATGCTGGCAAAGCTAATTTATAACACACACAGCAAAAGTGTCATAACTTAGTGGTGAAATGAGACCAGTTCCACAAATTCCATGTTGGGAAGATGTAACAGTGAAGTTTAAGCTGCAGAAACAATATACCAGGAGATAATATAGTGATAAGAAAGCAATATCCTGGGATCTTGAGTGCTGGCTAAGCATATTAAAAGAATTTTTTAAAAAGCCACAAAAACCCCAAAAATTTTTAACCTGCATCACTGCCATCAGATTAATTTGTAATTTGGCTTTCTGGGTATAAGTTTGAACTATGTTTTTTGATGAGTCTACATCTATTCTAATAGAAAAGATTAGTTTTTTGGTTTTTTAATGCTGGCTTCTTTTGATGACTAAAGGCTTTATTTCTTTCCTGAAATCAAGCTTTTCTTCACTATCCTGTTGGAAAAAGAGCTGAAACCAGCCACAAGGGACCAGCAGAGATCAGTCAGTCCCCTGCTCTAAGAACTGTTGGTCCGGGCTTGGAGCTTACTCCTTTTAAATTCCTTTAGAGAACCAGCTGGAAATTTATAAGAGCCAAGAATATTAAGGACATCACTCTGAGACAAAATTTAGGATGACCAAAGCACAAAGTGCCTTCCCTATCTTTGCTGAGGATCAGAGCTAGCATGCAAAGAGGTCAGTACTCAGATTCTACCTGGATCAATAAGCAACAATAAACTCAATGGCACCATGTGTTCCCAGTAGCAGCCAAGCTTGCTAAGATCACTGCAAAGGACAGGAAAGGTTTGGGGCCTTTTACAAATGTTCAGCTTTATGTTCACATCCTCTAAATCACTCAGAATTCTGAAGGACTTTCCATGTAGAAACTCAGTTAAAGTTTCAAATATTCTGGTTTCATTCTCATAAGTACCAATATCATCTGGACTGTAAGCTGTAAGACCTCAAGCTTTTCTGTATCTAGGGTGAAATGAAGACTTTTGCTGGTGCTTCAGAGTGACTTGTTATCCCATGCTTGCTATATGAATGCCTGAATTTTCAGATTCTTAGAAAAAATTACAACTAAAACTCCATAAGCTGTCTTAAAAAAAAAAATCTGGTTGTTCCACCCTAACTGAAGCATTTTAGCTTCAGTAACTTATAAAGAAAAAATCTATAAACATTTGAGATAGACACACATACATATATACCTATATATATAGTTTTAGAATGTTGATTCAAAACAAAAAATCAAAATACCTAGTTTATAAACTGTCAAAATTGAACTATTTCCTATTAGAAAATGGTATTTATGGTGGGGTGCAGCTATTTGCCAGATTTGGCATAACATCACCAATAGATGCAGTCAATCAAAAAATGTGGTTTTGGATAAATGAGGTATTTGTGTTTTTATAAAAATTACCCACTGATGTTCTCTACTGATTGCTTAAACCTAAGGTTTATATATTTATTTCATTTGGTTTTTTGTGATATTGTTCCAGTGCTCTTGGAATTGCTTTGAAATCTGATGATCTCTATTGTGGGCAAGTTTGGCTTGAGCTTTGTACCCTATTTGTACTTCAGAAAGCAACAATAAAGGCAAGTCTAAATGAAGGATTATTATTTTCCAAATATTTTTTTTTAAGTTTAAACACAAAGATTAATAGCTTTAGATATGATTTTATACACTATATTTATTCTCAGAGAGCACATTTCCCATCTTATATGAATTACGGATACCTGTTTCTCATTCAAACCGGCTTTTGCTCCCCTCAGGGTTCAAGACCCTGTATCCTGTGTGGCTGCTGCCCACAAACTCACATGTATTATAATTACTGTAGATGGGATGAACCCAAATAACCCCCCTTTAAGCAGATCAACTATTAATGACTTCCTGGAGATTCCAAACTCACTCCCATTAAATATTAATTGTAAAACAACCTATCACCCTACTGAGAGCAAGAATAATACCTCCTTAGTGACCTCATGCATTCCGACGATAGCTAATTCAAGACTGATGGAAAACAGTGGAGCTCAAAGGAACAAAGGTGCACAGTGAGACTTTATGATGCCAGTGGCACCACAAAGAAACCTGTATGGCTGCAGTTTACTTTGCTGTTATCAGCTGAAATCGCTTTTCACCTCTATATGCAAAGTCACCTGTATGCAAAGTCAGGTCTATATGTAAAGTTAAGGACCCAAACATCTCCAAAGAGCTGAACACAGAACTCCTGGACACTCAGTTAGTTATTAAGTGTTAAACTGTCTCCTCTTTCTCTGTTCCACAACTTCTACCAAGACTGGGTCCTTTATTTTTCATATAAAGGAGACAAATGCAACCTCATGCATCTCATGAGGTACAGTTGGATTTTGCTGTGAAATTCACTTCTTTATGGAGAGGTAGAAAAGGAATCAACTGCCCACAAAATGGCAGTCTAAAATTTTGGCCTGCTCCCTGTCCTGGTGGCCGAAGGCACAGCCTCACACATCAGCTCATCATCCCCAGGTGGGGATGTAGCCCTGAGCCCATGTGCAGGGCCAGTCAGCCCTTCATCCTATCACATCAGCTCATCATCCCCAGGTGGGGATGTAGCCCTGAGCCCATGTGCAGGGCCAGTCAGCCCTTCATCCTATCACATCTGCTTCTCTTCCTCCTGGGGCTCCAGTCAAGCCTACCACAGCATCAGTGAGTTTGATATTGCAAGAATCTCAGACTGTGATTGACATCTAGATGCCCCATTGCTTTTGTTTAATGCACTGTTGATGCCTCTGGTATGTGTCTCCTAGAGAGAGCACAGGGTTCTGTAAGGTTATGTTTGCCATGCTGAGGAAAAGCTTCCATCCGGGTGGGAGACCATGGTGCTGTGATCTCTGCTTGGCAAAAAAAACAGACGAAGAGAAAACAAAAAATAGAGGATAGGTGATAAGTAAGCTCTAAGCCTGAAGCCATTGTAATTGAAAGAAAATAACAAAGCACAGCATCACCTACACATAGAGATAGTCCTGAAATTTCTTCATGCCTTCAGTGAATATATGAAGAGTGAAGGTAAGGGTTTGAGGAAGGCAAAAGCCGGCCAGCAACAGAAAAGTGATCTGCTGTGACAAAAACACCTCTTCTCTAAACTAGCAAAATTAACCTCATAATAAATCCACTGTGATGAGCTCAAGGGATGCAGCGCTACAGCTGAGAAACGGTGCACTTGGATATTTTAAGTTAATAAACTGTTGAGGCACCTGGAGGTTGACTCCTAAGAGTGATGCCAAATGCAGCAGCACTTAACAGTGGGTGCTTCCGACCCACTGGCACCAAGAGTTTATGGTTAAAAATTTTATTGTGTGTTTTCCAAGCCTGCTATTTGATTAATGCACTGGCCTTGCAGTATTGAATGAAACTTTAAGTGAATTTAAGATACACTATCTCAAAGGACAATGGAGTCAAGCTATTTCAAAGCTATTTCATATAAATAAATAAATAGAACCAAACACGTCTTCATGTTTGAAAATCTCAAGACCAAGTTTTCCTTATAGATTCTGAACAAAAGTAGTTCCTTTTTTTTAATCTGTCACTCAAATTAGACCCAAAATTAGCAATTTCCCAAATATTAGCTGTAAGGTTTACGTAGGTTTGAGGAATGAAGGATTGAGATTGCCTTTAAAAAAGGCAGTCTCAAAGCACTGCCAATTTAATTGACTAGTAAACTAAGTAGGACGTGTTAAACAAGAAATTTATAGTGATTTGGTTGCATAATCAACAGAAACTAGTAAAAAGTTGTACTGACAAAAAGGCATTCCAACTATGTCTGGATAGGAGGATCAGGTTTGTCACAGATTCCCTGAGATGCAGCATTTCCTCTTCTGGTGTAACATATTTCCCAGGCATATCAACCTGCAATGGTTTTTCAGGTAACTATGTTCAAATAAAGAAAAATAATCTAGTGCTAATATTTTAAAAAAAACATATAGAAGCAGTAATATAATATCATCTAAGTTTAAAGTCCACGTAAGGAGCAAACTAGATAACGAGGATTAAAGTAACAAATTAAGAAACCTCAGTTAGGAAATGGAGAATATGGCAGAGGGCTTCGGTGGATCGATGCCGCGTTTGTCCCTGCTGGGTCCCTCGTGGCCCTCTTAGGCGGTGCTCTGCCAGCACCTACACGTGCACACAGTCTCACCTTGGCAGTGGTTGTGAACAGCCGCTCACACACACAGGCTGTGCACAGACCGGAGACAGAGAGGCGAGAGGAGTTCTCTGCATGCAGTTCCGAGGTGTTTAATGGCAACACACCCGGAGAGAGGCAAGAAAGAACAACCACCAAAAGCCCACGCCCATTTTATCCCAAGAGCTCCCAAAGGCGGGCAGAGCATCCAAAACCAATAGTCTGAGGGCTAGGGGGCAGAGGCAAGGTTGAATGACATAACAGGGGCCAATGGGAAAAGGGATGGGAGGGGGGAGAGGGCCAGTGACCAGCAGGATCTAGACAAAGGGAGAACTTTCTAGCATGGTGTTGTAAGGAGAGACCACTTTTAAGGCAACTTGGGGAGTGTACTGTGGACTTAGCCACCACAGCAGGAGAGGAATAGCGATGGTTGGTAAATTTTCTTAATAATAAGAAAGGAAAATCTATCCCTTACTCAGCTGTGAAGGGCACAAAGCATTCAACTCCATTTACAATGAAAAAAATGGAAGACGTCTGCAGAAAAATGAAAGATTTGCCAATCTAACAGCAGGAGAGAATAAACAAAATGCAATTGTTTTAGAGAAAGCTGCTGAAATACTTTCTCTCTGAGCATATCTATTACTTTTCATAATTAACAGACACTTGAAACTTATAGAAATTTAAAAGGAATGGAGGAGTGCCACAATTAAAAAACTGAATAAAAGCAGACGCTGTGGGAATTTGAGAGCACTTAGATAGCAATTCCTGGGAAAAAAAATTGAACCAATTTGAGACTGCCAATTAAATTTAGAGACTATGGAACTGTTTGCCATCAGTCATCATGAATATGTGGAAAGCAGGTTTTTTCAAATCAACTATTCCTTTCTTATGTCAGGATTTCAGGTCTAAGGGATATAATCAAGCTATGTTTTTATATATTTGGGATTGTCTTAGAATTATGACAATTCTGTTTCTGATTTTGATCTCAAGATCTTGGAACAAAAAGACAGGAAAATTAATCAAAACTTGGTCCCCTGATGGATCTCAAAATGCAAATCACACTGAGAAAGTAGTCAGGAATGGAGCTTTAACCGTAAGGCCAAAGGGAATTTATTCTTGTTCCCTATTTTTATCAGACCTAAAGCTACAAAAATTTTACTAGCATAGTAAGTGATAAGATCAAAGAGTACACTTAATAGTCCTGTTATTGTTACAGGGAGACCTGAATCACTTGGTAGATGATGGCAAAGTAATAGAAGTACATTTTGTATGGTCAAATATAACACAAGATAGCTAGGAACCTAGAGTACAGGTTGTACAAATTTCTGTCTTGGAAATGAGTAATTCAGAAAGGGACACAGAGGTCATCATGGGTAATTGTCTCAACATGAATTCACAGCACAAAACTGAGGCAAGAAGTTCTTGTACACTTAAAAAAACTAACTTCAAGGGGATGACAAAACATGGGGTTTTTTTATCTTTCTGCACAGCACAGGTCATGAATTTCCTGCTGTGATCATGTGGGCACATCTCTCCTAATCAATTCCCTGCCATTGCAGAGGCCTCAAGCTCACATCTTGGTCTCTCCTGTCTCTTTGCCAGTGGCACACAACACCTGACTCTCCTGGTGACTGAACTTCCCATTATTTAGGCCAACCATCCAGCAGCTTTGGAGTCAGTATTGAAGTTCCTAGATGAAAATGTAAAGAAATAGTGGTATGGTGTGGCGGTGCAGGTGGCTCCAGCCACTCTGTCTCCTGAGAAGGACTCAGCCAGCCAGCTGTGGAGGTCAGCAACCCAAGTTTAGTACATAACTTTGCAGTCACAGTGAAAATCTGTAATTCCTTTGTTCTGCCGTTTGCATGTTTTTCCCTGATTGGTTAAGGGTTTCCCCGCCCTGTTTTATGTATGAAGTTATGTATATTCAGTTCCCTTGTTTAATATGTATCAGTTCTAGAAAGTTCTTTGTTCCTCGACGCCCCATTGGATCCTTCCCTGAGTCCCTCCTATGTGTTGTTCCCATTGGTCCCCTTGCTGTCAACCCCGCCTACTTGTCCCTATCCTGTTGGCTGAGATCCCTTTCCCCACCTATTCTGTACCCAGTACAAGATCCCTGGACCCTCGCCCCAGTTGGGCTCTTTGTCCCTGTCTTTTCATGGGAATAAACCTGTGTGGAGCACATATGGAGAGACCCCTCTCTTTCATCTTCACCTTTGCCTGTGTGCCTGCTTAACAGCGACAGGAAGATACAGCCCCTTTTGGGTGAGGAGCCCTACCCTGTTTTCATTGTGTGTTGGGTACTGAGTGCCGCCTTCCAGAGGGATTTCAGCGTTGATCTCCGGGCTTCTTTGCGTCGGCATGCGAGGGGTAAACCCCTTCTGCCAGCTCACTGCTGCTGCAAAACCCCTCAGTATAGGTAAGGGGATCAAGCTTCATCGGCAGAAGCCAACCCTTCCACTTTCCCAAGCTGAGTGATAAGACTTCACGAGGCCAACTGTGCAAATACACACAGAATTTCTCTTACCAAGGGCAGAAAGGGCTCCTGGATAAACTTTTCCCTATGATGTGGGACAGCCTACATGGAGCTTCAGAATGTTTGTACCTCAGAGTCTTGCTGCGGGATGTTCTCCTCCCAGGGAAGCCAAATCCAAACTGCATAAGGGTTGGATGCAGTAAAACGGCTACAGATTGGCACTCCTTCAGTCAGATGAATCTTGTCAGCTTTAAACTCTAGAATTTAGTGATACATATTGTGCCAGTATTTATTTTATAAAATTATCTTGCCAGAGACAGAAAACATCAGGCTGGCAGCTCTACACTCAGCTTTACAAAATGGGTGCATGGATTTTTATACTTGACTATAAATGGAAATATGTGGGCAAACTCTTCAGACCATGTTCCTTCTTTGTGGTACCCTAGTTTTTAGTCACATTAACAATTAACAGATTACTGTTCACGTCCCTAGGAGCTTTCATTCAGAAGCTGGTGTTTCACATATTTGAAAGGCATAGAAACACCTTTTTCAGAACAGTACTTTATTTAGTTATCTCTTCTCTCAGGTATTTGAAAAGGTGTGTTAATAGAACAAAAGACACAGACTCACAGTTTTGTGACCAAATATGAATTAAGTTAATGCCTACTACTCTTTCTGGGAGAGGATGTCACCTGTCTTGCTCAGGGCATATCACTACTGCTCTGCATTTCTGATGACTAAGAACCCATTCCACCCCTTCCTGGAGACTCATCCTAAAACTTGGGAAGAGTAAACTTCCAGCCTGATGGAGATAGAGACTACTTCCCCACAGGGATACTTCCTGTCTTTCTAGACTTGTGTCTATTCCCTACCTGTTTGGTTTATCCTTTAGCAGATTATTTTATACAACTCCTAAAGGTCAGATAGTATAACAAAGAGAATTTAAAAGCATGTAATTTAAGAAAATAATTCCTGCAGTTCTTTTATTCTTTCACTTTCCTTTAAAGGATTGCATAAAGTGTTTAATACTTGACATTTGTAGAAAGATCACAAGGTCACTTTTTTTCTTTTAATAAATCAGAAATTGAGAGAACACAGGGAGATAAGAGAGATAACCTGGTTAAATCATTAGCACAGTCCTCTAAAAATGTGGTTCAATACATAATCAATCATTTTTGTCTGATCTTTATTACTCTCGTAGGGCCTGAGTAAAGCAGAGATGATAAAACACCTGGAGTATTATTAGGAGGAATTAATTGATCTTCATGAAGGTCTTATGCACTACAGAGACGAGGGTCTCAAAAGTCATGACAGATGGACATTGCTTGAGCTGGTGTAAAAGAATCACCGTCATGATTCTTCCCTATTTCACAGAAAAGGAGACCACTTGCTTCTTGCAGATTACATAGACTAATTTTGTTGGAGGACAGAACCATTCAGGAAATCTGAACTATTCAAGAATTTAGTTCTAGTGCCTGGACATGGGGCTGTGAAGAGAAGAATCTGGCTTCACTTAACCACAGGAAATATCTCCAAGATGATATTCTTCAGGTTGTTTTGAAAACAAAAAGAACACTTGTTCTTTCAAAAATTTCTCTTCTGGGATGTTAGCTCTTGACTAGTTGAGTTTCAAGGCATAAATATTTATGTTTATTGAATGTGAAATGCTCAGTTCAGTTTCTTAGAAGCAAGATCAATGCCTCTATTGTAGACTGTGAAGCAGGAATCACAATGGATTTAGGGGGATGTTGCCTACTTAGGAAAAATACATTGGGAGCAATAACTCAGTATTTGATAAAGAAAGTCTCCTGCTGATCCCTCTTCACTGTGCGAAGCCCTTGCTTCTGTCCATGGGTATTTTGGTAAAGGTCCATAGACTTTGCCTGAACAGACTTCACCATATCTAGAGTCACAGATAAACATCAACAAGAATTGATGTTTATTTAATATTCCATAGATAAAACTGCCATCCACTTCCAACGGGCCAGTCCAGAAACTAAGTGTGGTGGTTTGACCTGGGCTGGAGGCCAAGTGCCTACCAAAGCCACTCTATCGTTCCCTTTCTCAGCTGCACAGGGCAGAGAAAATGCAACAAAAGATTCTTGAGATAAGGGCAGGGAGAGGTTACTCACTGGTTACTGTCATGGACAAACTGACTCCACTTGAGGAAATTAGTTAAATCTGCTACCTATCAAAATCAGAGTAGGATAATTAGAAACAAGACCACCTTCCGCTAACCCCTCCCTCCTTCATGGGCTTAGCTTTATTCCCAATTGACAACCTCCTCCCCTCAGTGGCACAGGGAGATGAGGAATAGGGGTTGCAGTCAGTTCATCACACATTTCTGTCACTGCTTCCTCTTAAGGAGAGAACTCCTCACACCCTTCACCCGCTCCACTGTGTGGTACCTCCCATGGGAGACAGTCCTCCAGAAGCTTATCCAGTGTGATATCCCACAGTTCCCTGCAGTTCTTCACGGCCTGCTCCAGCATGGGTCCCTCTCATGGAAAGCAGTCCTTCAGGAACAGGCTGCTCTAGTATGGGCTCTCCATGAAGTCACAAGTCCTGCCAGCAAACATGCTCCAGCATGGGCTCCTCTCTCCAAGGGTTCACGTTCCTGTCAGGAGGCTGCTCCAGCGTGCGCTTCCCACAGGCCACAGCCTCCTTCAGGCCCCAGCATGATCTGGTGGGGGTCTTCCCTGGGCTGCCGGTGGTACTCTGCTCCTCCACAGACCTCCATGGACTGCAGCGGGACAGCCTTCAGCATGGGCTGCAGGGGTATTTCTGATCCAATGCCTGGAGCACCTCCTCCCCCCACTCCTCACCGATTTTGGGGCCTGCAGGGCTGTTCCTCTCATATATTCTCACTCCTCTCTTCTCTGGCCACAATTACTTCTGCACAATATTTTTTTCCACCTTCTTAACTGTCTTATCCCTGAAGTGCTACCACTGTTGCTGATGGGCTCAGCCTTGGCCAGTGGTGGGTTCATCTTGGAGTTGGCTGGCACTGGGTTGGTTGGACACAGGGAAACTTCTCACAGATGCCAGTCCTGTATTTCTCCCACTACCAAAACCTTGCCACCCAAGCCCAATACACTAAGCAATCTATTTCTCATCCACAGAGTATTTTGAGCCAGGAAATGCTAGACTGTTCTTCCCATTTCTTCTATGTTCTTTGTTTTTGGTGCAGCTCTGCGCTGTCTTTTGGGAAATACTGTTAGTCACAACCATGAAAGCATCTCTGTTTAGACTGTGAAGACTTAGGAAACTGACAATATTAAGCAATATTAAGGTCCACAGGACTTCAAGCAGGGCTACTTCAGAAACTATGACAAATTTGAAGACTACAGCCTATTGATAAATTAGCAAAATGACTCAGAATGAGCAATAAAAATAGATATTAATTCAAATCATGATGACCGTAAGTTTGAAGACAGAATAATGCATGGAAGTTTAGAAAATTATAATATTCTATAACATATACAAGCTGAAAGAAGGCAATTATATTCCATGATTTTATTAAATTGCACAGCAATTTAAAAATACAATTACGTTTTAAATGAACAATTGAAAAGAATAATTATATTTCATTATGTCAGCTGGGTTGCTCAGATGAACACTGTGTACTCCTGGATAAACGCAGTGGCATAATGTGATCAGCTTAAGAAAATCATGATTATCAGCCCCATATTCTGGAAGATAATTTATTATTGCTGCTGGCAACTGACATATTTAAACCTCATTAGTTGCAAATGAGATACAAATTGGGGAGAAAAATAGATGAAAAGGTAACACTCATACTTCAAAACACCTTTTTTCAACTTCAATCCACCAAGAAATTGAACTTTTTTAGTATTTGATTATATAGCTGAAGGTAAGTAGAGCTCCTTTAGAGTACCACGTTTTGCCAAAGCACCCATTCTGCAGCCCTTTGATAATCTCCGTGGGCCTCCTTTGGATCCTCTTCCATCTCTCTGAGTCTTTCTCAAATTATGGGGACACGGTTAGAATCATAGAATCATAGAATATCCTGAGTTGGCAGGGACCCACAAGGATCATCAGGATCAACTCCTGGCCCTGCACAGCACCATCCCCAGGAGTCACACCAGTGCCTGAGAATATTGTCTGCAAGTTGCTTGGACTCTGTCAGGCTTGGAGCTGTGACTGCTGCCCTGGGGAGCCTGTTCCAGTGCCCAACCACCCTCTGGCTGAAGAACTTTTTTCTTATATCCAACCTAAACCTCCCCTGACACAGCTCCATACCATCCTTTTGGGTCCTGTCACTGGTCCCACAGGGAAGACATCAGTGCCTGTCCCTCCATTCCCCCTCTTGAGAAAGTTGTAGACAGTTATGAGGTCTCAGCCTGACAAGGGCTGAATAGAGTAGGATGATAATTTATCTAGGTCTGACAGTAATGTCCCTGTGGATAAAGCCCAGGATCTGATTTGCTTTTGTTGTCACGTAGGTGCACTTCTGACTCATGAAGCTTCTTGTCACCTGGACCCCCATGTTCCTTTCAGCCACACATCCTAATCTGTACTGTTCTCTTTGGTTATGCAGGAGCAGGACTTTGAATTTAGCCTTACTAAACTTTGTCTGTACCTTCCTCTCTGTACCTGAGAGTGTGAGCACACTCTTCCAGCCTGTCCAGGTCTCTGGACTCTCTGTAAGATGTCCCATCTGACATGTTCACCTCACCACTCTTTTTGACTCATCAGCAAACTTCACCAGGGTGATTCCAATACCATGATTTAGAGCTTTTATCACAGAATCACAGAGTATTCTGAATTGGAAGGATCATAGGATCATTGAGTGAATGCCCCATACGGGGATCTAACCCATGATCTTGGTGTTAATTAGCACCATGCTTTAACCACCTAAGCTAATCTCAAGGTTAATGAAGATGTCGAACACCATGTGTCCCAGTATTTGTCCCTGGGGTATCCTATTTGTGACTGGCTGCCAGCATGAGTAGAAACTTTTGATTACCACTCTCTGAATGCAGCATGTGAGCCAATTCCCTACCCACCTTGCAGACCACCTGCCCATTCTGTATCATACCAGTTTCTCCAGGAAAAGGTTGTGGGAAACCCTGTTGAATGCTTTGCTGAAATCCAGACACACAATATCTACTGATTTCCCTATGTCAACAAAAAATGTTACTTTGCTGTAGAAGGTGGTCAGATTGGTCTGGTGATTTCTTGATTTCAATTCTATTCAAAACCAAGAAAGGCTTCACAGAGTACCAATACACTGGAAATCAGAGTTCCAAATAATATTTAATACTTTGAAAGTTTTAAAGATTATAAGTCAGCACTAGCCTGAAGATGGAAACTCAGACTTAGACAAGCAAGCCAGAACAATGTGGGAAATCAGGTCCCCTGAACCTCTTTTTCAGGATATTTTCTAACCTCTCATGGTGAGGTCTCTCAATCTGACTTTATCAAGAGGCAGCTACTATTCTTCTGTTTGTTAAAGGTTTTGTATGAAATCAGAACTGTCTGCTTAATAAAGGACACCAAGACTTTTGGTTTACATGTGATCTATTTAGTCAGTGGTTTATGACACTTCATTATCATGTTCCATCCCATTTTCCAGGCTAAGAAGCTATACTACAGTTTATAATTTTTCTGTCAGTGCAGACTTCACCGTATTACTTCTCCTGCCACTCCTTAGCACCAGAATAGCACAGGATGCATGGTTGGAAGGAAGCAGGAAAGGTTATGACATTTCTCCATCCTGTACAGGATTTCTAGCCTGCTGTTTCAATTCCATGATCTAAATAGCAGCCAGCAAAAAACAGGCATAGCTCATGCTGGTATGTAGAGAACAAGAAAAAAAGAAAAGGCACATAGCTTGCACAGTCTCCTAAGTCATGCCTCAGTCTTAGTTTGCATTTGGGAAACTGTTGGAATCCTGGGTTCAGAGAATTTCAGTCTTTCAGTGCTGACAGGTAATGATCCTCAAAAGTACACTGCAGTTGACCTGAGGCCTTGGGAAAGGCCTCCCTTTTTATGTGATAGCACTGAGATTGTTGCTGTATAAATAAAAAGAAATTTGTTATGTCACTGGGTGGAATATGTAGAGATGTAGAAAAATTAGGTTTAGGGGATATAGTAACAATATGGAGGATTTTTGGGTGTGGATTAGTTCTTCTTCTTTCCTCCTTTTTCTTCATAAATTGGGGTGTTCTGGTATTGGTTCAAAAAACCCGTAGTGCAGAAAATGAATGATTAGTTATTGGATTATAAGTAAAAATAAATTAGTTGGCATTCCATAATTGGGTAGATTGGGCTTTAAAAGACCTTGGAAGTTAGAACTTGGGGGCCATTTCCACCTTGTTAACTTAAGAGGCATATTCCGTACAGCTGTGCCATAGGTAAGAAATAATAAACATCAATTAGAAGAAGAACCCTGCGTCTCCTGCATTTTAATCCAAACCTCTGAATTCAAGAACTTGTGAGTCAGAGGCAAAATGAAAATAGAAAATAGAACAGGAAACATCTTCTCCAGTAAATTTAATAGTTATATGTAACAGCCGTGTGTGCTGGCTCAAAGAGAAGCCCGGAGGTCTAGCCACACAGCCTCTGATTTAGGGTGGCACACACAAAAGGATCAGAGGGGAGGTGCTCCTCACCCCAAGGAGCCGTCCCTTGAGCAGAGTGTGAGAGCACACAGGTGGAGGCAAAGAAGCAGAGAGAGAGGACCCTCCGTATGGGTTCCACACAGAACACTTATTCACATGAAGAGATGGAGATGAAGAACTGAGGATCTGAGGGTTTCCAGGGGTTTTAGACTGGGGAAAGGAAAGGCGGGGATAAGGGATAGAGCCAATGGGATTTGTGACAGGAGGCAGGGTTAAGGTCGAGGGAACCAATGGGAACAGTACTTAGGAGGGACTTAGGGAAGGAACCAATGGGGTGTCGAGTTTGACAGAAGCTTCTAGAACTTATACATATTAATTTAGGGGACATTAATATTAACATACATAAAATAGGGAGGGAAAAACATTAACCTATCGCATAAAAATATGTAAACTGCGGAACTGGGGTATTATGGGCTCTCATCCTAACTAGAGTGAGTCATTAAACTTCAGGGCCTGACCACCACAGCTTGGTTTTAGTTGTGTCCTTAGGGGCCAGGGTGGCTGCAGCCAGTTGCACCGCCACAGCTATAGTAATCATGTCTTAGTTATGCGAGGCAAAGCTATCTGCAACTTCACTAAGTTAGAAGGAAATTGCATGAAGTAAAAATTGTGAGTCTTTAAAAATGTTTGTAAATTCCTTAAGTGCTGCCAGGAACTGGATATATTTCTTCTTGGAATTATTCCTCCTTCAAAGTTATATTAATTTACATCCATTATGTATCATAGTGTTCTGGGATATTTTGTGTTTAAATGCCCATTGTTCTTAAAATTCAGTCTTAAATCTCTGTGATGTCTTGTTTAGGCAAGGATATTTTATTAATCAGAACACACACCATTGGTTAGAAAGTATGACCTATTAACCAGGCAATTGTGCCATCACATTTATGTCATACTCATTAATTTTAGGGTTCATGTTTTCTGTGGAACTTCCAGACACCATTTGATTTAACGAGTTAGACTTTCGGTCTGCCCAATCTTCAAGAATTGCAAGTAGCATTAAAAATTCAAGCTGCCTTCTGTCAAAAGAATAACTTTTTATAAAAATAATAAAACCTTATATTTGATGTAATACTCATGGAAAGACCTTCAAATGTGTTCTATAGAGGTGACCCAGTTGTTATAAGATGGTAGAAATTTTACATTACCGCTTTGCACACTTTAAAAAAAATCTCAAGAAAGAGGAATTGAGCAAACAGATTGGAAATTCATGTCGTAATATTTCAGATATGCTCCAATTTAGCCTCTAAATCACCACTTGTTGAATCCTTCACACTCCCATAAATATCCACTTTGTTGAAAACAGACTGTGCAATGAAAGAAGAAAATTTCACTCCCAAACATGCAATTAGAGCTAATGTCAACCTGCAGGTATTTGAATCTCATTAATGGACAAAAAAATATAGAAGTTATTTTTTAGCTTCTTCACTGCGTTAATAGAACTTAGAGAAAGATCTTTTGGTTGTGTAAATATCTGCATTTGCCACATGTGACAAAACATGGATGAGCCTAGCTGTACCTTACAAGTCTGAATAATACCTGTCTCTCTCCTTCTGACCCATCTCCTCATGGTCTCTTCTGCCTGATTGATTTGCTTTTCAGCCTGCCAGTGATTTTTCGTTCTGGGAAGAAATGGAGACAGTGGCGTTGCCCAGGACAAAGTTTTAAGGACAATGTTTCTGATAAGTAACACTCCCCTTTATGGAAATTCTGGTAGTCATTAAAAGTTTTGAATAACTTTTTAAGACTTCTGAGTGGCCTTTAGAGTAAATACTGTTTATTCACCATCCTAGAAGTTCTGAAACAGGAGGAAACTTTTCCTGGAGACATCTTTCAGACTTGAAGTGTTGGGCCCAGATCTGTTCTCAGTAATCCAAGGAAAAGTCCAAGGCTAGCAGACTTCAAGTTTGCCCCATTACAAAAACAGATTTGTTTTTTGTAAAGAAACCTGTCATCCATTGTTGGGGTCCCTCCCCTGCCATGTTGTCCTGGGAGAGGGGCCCTGAGGGCACAGCACGGGGCTTCCATGCCCCTGCTCAGCCTCGTTCCCATTGGTTGCAGAGGGGCGGCGCGCGGGCGGCGGCTGGCGGCGATGGCGGTGGAACGGAGCCACGCCCAGCCGAGACGCGCGCTGGAGCAGAGCGCGGGGGAGTCCATCGCTCGGGGCCCGGCCGAGACGTGGGTGCAGCGCCAGGCATCGGCAGCGAAGCTGCGACCAGAGGAGGCGATGCGCGGAGAACTGAGGGGCGCGGCCCGGCCCGGCCCGCGCAGCCCCGAACGCGACCCCGGGAAGAGCGCGCAGGCACCAGCAGCCCCGACAATTCCAACACGGGAGCGACCGAAGGAGAGAGCAAAGACGCAGCGAGACAGAAAACAGCAGCCACTCGGAAAAAGGAAAAGATCATAGTAACTAAGACCTTAGGGATAGTAAAATGGTATAATGTTAAGCAAAATTATGGTTTTATAACAAGGTGTGACAACCAGCAAGACATATTCGTGCATAGAACTGCTATTAAAAAGAATAACCCTGAAAAATGCATCCCAAGCTTGGGAGATGGAGAGGTGGTGCAATTCAAAATTATACAAGGTAGAAAAGGGTTACAAGCATCGCAGGTCACTGGGCCTGATGGTGTTCCTGTAAAAGGCAGTATATATGCAAAAAATCGTAGTCATGTTAGACAGTATCTCCATTGTAAGCCCCCCCCTACAGTCTCCCTTTCCTAATCCCACCTTTCCCTTTTACCCTATGTCCTATTACCCCCAGTGTATTCCCAATCCGTTTTTTCATCCATGGTTTCCCTCACAAAACCATGCTTTTGCCAATTGTTTCCCCAAAAATCCCTTTCCAATGCCGAGTGGGGGATGAAAAGGGGGAGGGAAGAAGTTAAACCCTCTCCTGCCTCAGTTTCCCCACAAAGCATGCTCAGAGAGTTCTGTCTCCCTTCTGTCAGCCCTAAGATGTTCCACAGAATCTGATTGGACATTTAAAGACTCAGGAGGGTGGCTTGTTTTGTTTTGAAACTGTTCTTGTTATGTTTATCCAGTTGTTTTCATTCTCCTTTTATTAAAATAAAACGGGTGAGGTGTTGGGGTCCCTCCCCTGCCGTGTAGCCCTGGAGAGGGGCCCTGAGGGCACAGACACGGGGTTTCCCTGCCCCTGCTCAGCCTCGTTCCCATTGGTTGGTTTGTGTTCCCTGCGCGGGCAGAAGGACCCTTGGTCCCCTGACTGGAACAGTTCCTCGGCAGAGCTCCGGCCATGCGGCTGGAGAAATAAACATCTCTGAAACATCTAGCAAGAATCTGTCTGTCCATATATATTTCCTTCCCACGGGACTCCTGGTGTGATATATGTGTGTTGCAGGATCCCCACTGCAACAATCCATTCTATAAAGTCACACTAGAGGCAATTCAGAGCACGCTTGATCCATAGAGCTACAGACCAATTGTGTGTGTCATGATAAAGCCAGCATCCACTGAAATAAACTCATTCTTTGTGGCATTTAATTTACGCCATCTGGATGTTGGTTCAAAATTCTCTCTCACAGTGAGTACATTTTCAAGTGGTTTTTGTTTCTAGGAGCTCCAGGAAGAGACTGTTCCCAATGTCAGTATAGGTTTTTGTTCAGAATTTCACTTAGGCTGAATTTTCATTCTAATGTATTGTTACTACTTACATGTCATTTTAACATTGTATATACTTCATAATCCTTGATTTTAATGCATTTGTAGTTGAATTCTCACTTCTTCTATGTTATTAAAATTCGTAGACATAAATTTGCAATCTTAAGCAAAAAAAAAAGGGCGAATTTCTTGTCGCAGATCAGATTTTTTCTTACAGTGGACAGTAGCTTGTAGAAGAATAAAGTACATATAGTTATGACTCTTTTCTTGACCGATGACAGTAATCAGTAGTTTAGGGACTCCTCAAGATGGAGGTTACCTCTGGGCCACTGTATTTCATACCATTCTTATTCATGAATTTGCCTAATACCTTTTTGAACTAATTTGTAATTTTGACCTCCTTGCAAATGGAGAGTCATCATTTAAATTACATATAGAGGGAAAAAAGTACTTCATGTTTTTTAAGTGCTGCGTTTATTATTTCACTAAGTCTCCTTTTTCCTGACTGTGGCACAGAAAAACCACTTCTTTACAGTATTAATGTGTTACTGACCTTTATCATGTACATTGACTTTTTTTCAAAATTAGAAAGTTCCCTACAACTGTAGGGAAGATTTTCATACTTTGATATTTTTCTTGTCTTTCTCTGAATATTTTTAACATGGAAGGACCAGGACACATATAGTCAGTAAATCAGTTCTGTTTTCCAAACTCTTTCCCAGTTCTAATGAGTTTGTTTTCTCAGAGTTTCAATTTTGACTGTAACAATGCATTATCTGTTACACATCCTGGAATTAAAATGCATCATGCAAGTGACAGACAAGGAAACTTCAAGCTGGAGAAAACACAGGAAAGTTGTCAAAACATTGAAAGCCTCTCAGTGCCAGGGACAGGAAAGTGACAACAGCATGAAAATTACAATTATTCAGGGCCAGAGATCCCCTCAGCAGCATTAAGGATGTGTTACAGCTGTGAAGAGATGTGGATATTGTTTCTCAAGAACAGAGGGACAGAGGAAAGAAATAAACAAAGAGTTTTCACTCTCAGCTGGAATAGAAGTGTTGCAAGTAAACATTGAAAACCACAGATCATGTGAGTTTGCAAAAATTACTAAGCTCCTAAGCCCACAAGACTAAGGAAACTCATTATTCTCAGTGCTATTAGAATGACATTCTACAATTCTATATTTTTTTTTAAATAATCTCATAATCTCAGCAAAATCTTAGAAATCCTAATTTGTGTTCCATAAGAAAGCAAATAAATTCCTTTTTTCTGATCTTTTCTGTCCCAAATACTTTTAAATCTGATCCTATATTTGCAAGGTGCAGCAGGGCCAGGCAGGGAGAGAAATAAAAGGAAACCAGCACCTATTTCTTTTAGTGATATTTTTAAGCTCCCTTCTTCCCAATTCTTTTTTCTCCATATTCCTTGCCTTGTGACATTTGGCAAGGCAAAGCCTGAAAACTCTATTATTAGTTAGTGAGAAAATGCAGCAAATGGCTTAGATGGCTTAGCTTCCACATTCCCCTTCTCTTACACACAGTGTTATCCTGCAGCTCCCCTCCCTTGAAAGGTGGAGGAAGAAATTCTGTGGTTTGAAACCCTGGTGAGATTGCAGTCAGTGAGGCAGGGAAGGAGTGCAAGTCCATGTGAGGAAGGACAGAAAAAAGTAGAGCAATATAAAGGGTGCTCTGGAAGAAGCCTAATGTACCTGCAATTGGTTGGACTGAGGGTTTGCAAGCATCACAAGGAGATTTCTGAGCAGTAGTATCTAATGTATGCTTGGGGACCTCCTACTAAAATTGCCTTTCTAATGCTACTTTTGTCTCTGATTTGCTTCTGAAAGGGCAGTTGTGTTTTTTTCTGACGTGCCACTACCAGTGAGCCCTTCAGGGCTCACAAACTGGCAGCTAGAGGAAAGATAAAAGCAGAAATACCTCTTTCTCAACAGTATTTCAATAATCCTTATTTGTCTATTTCTCATCAGACAATCTCTCTTTTTTTCTCTTTCATTCATATTTGCTGATGTAGGTTTTAGAGGTTAAAAATGAAACTGTGGCAGGGAATCCACCCTGTTAGAGAAAATGCAGTGTAACCTAAAGTACTATAAGAGAGAAGAGGAAAAGTGGCAGTTGTTTGAAGAAAATATTACTACATAGTAGAAAAACATTTCTATGAGTAGTACACAAAAAGAAAGAATATTTCTACAAGAGCAGCCAAGTAATAGGACATTTTCATTCAAAACCATTGTGGTTTATTGGAGAGACGCATAAGCGCCCCCAAAAAAACCCCAAAACAACCAACACCCAGAAAACAGATTCTTTTTAGCTGTTACACTAGAATGTATCAGAAAGTCCTGTGGCAAAGCTCTGTCTCCTCTGAAATAAATGAAGAAATTGCTGTTGTCCCAGTGGAATTTAATTTTTCATATTTATTACTTTCTGTGAATGCTGGGAAAACCTTGGTGTTATTGTTTTGCTCCATAGAATTGAGATGTATGAGAAGATCTTGCCCTCTGCCAGTTCCTCACTTTGTCCAGGTGAACACAACCTTTCCTACATCAGGTTGCCCAGAGTTGTGGCTGACACACCTTTGGAAGTGTTTAAGGCCAGGTTGGATAGGGGGTTGAGCAGCCTGTTCTAGTGGAAGGTGTCCCTGCCCATAGCAGGGGGTTGTAACTAGATGAGCATTAAGGTTCCTTTCCAAGCCAGACCATTCTAAGATTTTATGATTTGATATTATTCATATGAGTAATCACGTTGTATCAAACAGGGTACTTTCTTGTGTACCAGGTGGGCACTGATATCAGTGTTTGCTGGTTTAGAGGCCGTTTTCACAGCAGACTTGAATATGAAAAATTTAATATTAGATGAAAATTCTGTCCATTCAGGAACCATTTTCATCCTGCTTTTTAATGGGAAATTTCATTTCAGAATTATAAATTAGCCATCTCTTTATGCAAAGACTTTGGTTTTCATGATACAGAAACACAATGTCCAGTTACATATTTGACTTTAAAAATTTTCCTTTAAAAGAAGTCTCAAATATTGGACCTTCTCTCTGCGTTGAATTTCTACTGAATATCTACAAGTTTAGCCCCTTACTGATAATTCTCTTAAGGAATTTTCTGATTGTCATTATTCCACAAGAGGAAGACAGGTAATTGTAGGTGACATACCTGTCAAAGGAATTATATTTAAGCTACAGGGTTTTCTTCTACAGGAAATCATTGTTATGATTACTGCCACTTTCAGATTTAAATGAAAGAGTCACCCTTGACTTTCCTTTAGTTCATCAGAAACAAAGGCAAACAAATAAAAATCCCATAAACCTCTTTGCCTCAAATTAGGAAAGAAGAGTCCCATTATTTCTATTCTAATTAGTTAAAGTACATTAAGACCCTATTCACCTGAGACCTTTTTACTAAAACATATTTGTGGGAGGTGGAATAAAAGGATGTGTTTTACAGAAACATGAGTGAAAGTTTAATGGGTCTTTTTTGTCCTTTTTGAATCCAAGTATTGGTTTTAAAATCAAGCTCAAAACCATTATACCCTTCAATTTCCTCTCACCCCCCTCTCTAAACCATACCAACCTCACAACCAATCAAGAAAACAAACAAACAAACAAAAAAGCAAACAAAAAACAAAAAAAACCCTAACCAAAACAAAAACAACGACAAAAAAAAAAAAAGGCAAAAAAAAAACCCCCACAAAACCCAAAAACCCAGAAGAGGCAAATGCTTTTCTGTTTGCCTGGGCATAAGCTAACATGAGAATTTATGATTTTTCTGTTATTTTCAAGCGACTTCTTTTGTCATAGTTTCCTGTCCTTCCTGTTTTTCTTGGCAAAAGCTATTAACAGCTCATAACATTTCCAAAATACTCTGAAATATTGCTCAGGAATATTACTTTTTTCAGTTCCTTGTTCATTGCTAGTGATTATTTATCTCAAAGGAAAAATATTTTGAAAAATATTGTCCTTTGAAAACTTATTTGCCAGACAGAAGACTGTGTTGAACAACAAATTCCTTTCTCTGAATTTTGCAGATTTAGAACTGTTAATGTTCAGAAGGAGTATTGAATTAAATTATTATTACTCATCACTGCTTCATTAGTAGAATAAGGAATGATATGCACAACATTGCTGTTTTTTCAATCGCTGCTGTTTTAAATTTTGAATTCCAAAAGCAAAGCAAAGCAAATAAAATTTCAGTGCCAGTTTAAAGCTGAGTGTGTCAAAACTGCTCCTGTAGAACTAGTCAGACCAAATAGGTATTACTACAGATAAAAGAATCATCCTAAAGATGAGGTTGCAGAAGGCAATAAAATGGAAACAGGACATGATACTATCTTTGAATTAGCCGTGATTCACTAACGTTTTACATAGCGGATATCCTTACAAACTTAATTTTCCTTCATACTACTTCAACAGCAACTGCTGTGCATACACTGTTCATAAATCACAGGGAAAATGCATTGCAAGAGCAAGCAAGACTCTGCATTGTAAAGATAATTCTGCAATAGGAATCTCTGTTCAGACTTGTTCCTTTTATTTTCGTAAATACCACTGCATTTTCAAGTGGCTACTACAGAGCATGCATATGGAAGTAAGCTGAAAATAATGAAAAAGCATCAACATTGGGGTAAAAGCAAACAAAAGATAATGAAGTCAAGACATTGAATACATTTTAGCATTAACTTTATACAGAAGAAAGGAAGCCTTAACTGAATTCTCAGTAAAGAAAGTTAATTTCAATAGATTTTGGAGGAGTACTTTCATCTTGTAAATGTTAGTTTTCTCCAGTTCACTGATATATTGACATTTCAATGTTTTTGTTCTTCATTCAGAAGAAAAACACAGACAAATAATTTCTCCCAAAATGTAAATTTTAGATACCTCTTTTTGAAAATGTATGTATGCTAAATATGGTATGAGAACTTTCTTTGGAAACCTTTTTCTCCAAATGGGAAAAGACCCACATGGAAATGTCATGAACATCTTAGCCAAGCTCCAAAATATTTTTAATTTTGTCAAAACAGAATTTTCTGTACCAAATGGCACCTTCTGCACTTGTAGAGTTTTCATTTCTATTACAGCATGGCTTAGGACCTTCATTTACTCAAGGTCAATGCAGGACACACGCATGCAAGTGTCCTTCACTGAGAGTGTTTATAAACTGAAGAATGTTTTAGAGGAAATTGTCTCATCCCAGTTTTACTGTTAAAAACAAAGACTAAGTTTTCAAAGATAATACAGGAAATCTGAGGCAGGATCAGGACTGAAACACACATTTCCTAAGTGTCAATGCAGTTCTTCTTATCACAAGGATGAATTTCTGCCCCACAGACATACAGTCAGGGATTCTTATCTTGATGCACAAGCTTTGTTTATAAATTCAACCATTCTTTAATATGGAATTGGGTTTGCAATATAGAACTAACAATCGTTTACTGTTTAAAGTGTCACGTTAAAGAGAGCCTATCACAAGCCTGTATTTTATTTAATACAAATTTAGATTTTAGTTTCAACAAAAATAATTTCCCATAAGGATGACACTGTGTTTGTAGCTGAATGACCTTTCTCCAGGAATGTGAAGAAAGATTCGTACCACACTTCAGCACCTGCATGCTATTCCATCTTTAACTCTCCTTCATGCCCCACACAGAAAGTACAGAGTTTTGTCTTATCTGTGATATGCTGACATTTCCAACCCAATGAAACCGTAGGTGTTGTTTTCACACTGCGTTCTTCCAAACCTTCAAATTTCACTACAGGCAAACCTGTTTCAAGATGTTGCCTGCAGCACTATGTGAACTTGCTGTCAGATTGATTTATTTATGGATGATTGCTGAGTTTTATTCTCTTGAGGTCAATATTTGCTACATGTACATGTAGGGATAAAGAGCTGACATATTACCAACATTTCACACAACTTTTATACTTCTGACAATCATTTTCTTCAGAATTACAAAGCAAATCAGTTATTGACTTTTAAAAATATACACTTGAAAATGGGAAGGAATAGTAGCAATTAAATCATAGAATAATAGAATATCAGAGAATACCTGGAAGGTACTCACTAGGACCATTGAGTCCACCTCCTGCACAGAACAAATACAAAAATCACATCATGTCCCTTAGAGTATTGTACAAACACTTCTTGAACGCTGTCAGGATTGGTGCTGGGATCACTTGCATGGGGAACGTGTTCCAGTGCCCAACTACCTTCTGGGTGAAGAAACTTTTCCTAATATCCAACCTAAATCTCTCCTGACATAATTTTAGGCCATTCCCTTGGATCCTCTCATTGGTCACTAGATAGAAGAGATCAGTGTGTTGCTTCTCACAGGGAGTTGTAGATTGTGAGGAGGTCTCCTCTCAGTCTCCTCCAAGCTGAACAAGCCAAGTGACCTCAGACTCTCCTTATACAAATTCCTCTCCAGACCCTTCACCATCTTAGTAGCCCTCCTTTGGACACTCTCCAAAAGCTTTATATCCTTCTTGGCTTGTGGCACACAGGACTGGAGGTGAAGCAACTGGAGTGCAGAGTAGAGGGGGACAGTACCCTTCCTCAGATGGCTGGCTATGCTGCGCCTGATGCTCCCCAGGACACAGTGCCCCCTGATGCACCCCAGCCCTCCTGGCTGCCAGGGCACTGTTGACTCATATTCAACTTGCCAGTAACCAGCAACTTCCAGGTCACTTCTCTCCAGCCACTCATTCTCCAGACTGTCTGTACATCCAGGGTTGCCCCATCCCAGCTGCAGAATCCAGTCCCTGCTGCCCAGTCCTCTGATTTGTCGAGGTCTCTCTGTAGGGCCTTTCTGCCTTCAGGGGAGTCACCAGCTCCAATTTTGTATGATTGGCAAACATTCTTTGTATACATTCAATTCCTGTGTCCAAGTCATTTATGGAGCTGTTGAAGAGCACTGAGCCGAGGATGGAGCCCTGTGGAATCCCGCAAGTGACAGGTGTCCAGTCTGATGCCACCCTAGTCACTGTAACCCTTTGTGCCCAACCCATGAGTCAGCTGCTCACCCATCACATGAGTTCAACCAGCTGTGAGCTGGACATTTGGTCCAGAAGTATCCTGTGAGAGTCAGTATTGAAAAACTTGACTTAAAGGTTACATCAACTAGCTGCCCTTGAGCAAGTAGCTGGATAATGGTGTCATAAAAGGAGATTAAGTTTGTCATAAGCAGGACTTTCTCCTCATGAACTCATGCTGGCTGTGGCCAATGACAGAGACTGACAGGCCTGTAATTACCTACAGGTACAGAAGACCATCCTTCTATCCCTTATGGAAAACTGGGAAAACATTTGCCACCCTAAATGCTGACTCAGCACAAAAGCTGCGCAGCCCCCACAGGGACTTTACAAGAATATCCCAGTTCCACATAGCTGGGTAATAAGTGACCAGAGGGTCACATGATGGAGAACTAAATGACATCACTTTGCAGAATGCAGCATTCTGACCTCCAGTATGCGTCACAGCAATTTAGGCAGTTTGCTGTGCTAATGGAAGAAGCTATGAAAGCAATAATGGGTGCAGACGCAGCCACAGCCTAAGTGGCAGTGCCCTGCCATGCCTTTCTCTCTGGCCATGCTGGCACCTGTCAGCCTGTTTCAAGTGCTTGCATCTTCCTGTACCAGTCTGCAAGGTTTGAAGAAGCTGGTCATTTTGCTTTGCCATTGCTTTGCTATTCTTTGCTACGCTTATTTTTTTTCACCCTGGTTTTCAGTTGAGGTTTAGTCATAAACTGTGTTACCAGGAGGGTAGTCACAGTTGTATGAGTCACCACAGTTATTTTAGTGACAACTTCTTCCCTGCAAAACCTGAACTAGAGGCTGACCCCCTACCGTGGGAAATAATGTCAAATTCCAGAAGATCATGTTTGTTCACATTCGTTACATAAAACATTTCTAAGCCTCAACCATAGGACAATATTCCATGTACAGACCCTTATGCATGACCAGTGGGTGTTCTCACTTTGATTTTGTGGGATTAGCAGGTTTACAAGTATACATCACCTACTCAGAGGGATTACAATGCAATCACCATCTTTGGCAGAAGTCAAAAGATCCTGACAAACTAGCTAGGGTACTTAATACAAAATTATCAAGAAGATGCTGAGATTTTATAGTGTGTTGTATATTCTTTGTAGACATCAGAGCTAAAAAAATTTTTACATGTAACCACTACGTCAATTTGAAGCACTGGATTAATTAATCTACTGTATTCTTCACAGCAGTTTGCATGCCTTCAGACTTCTTTAATACCATGTGTAAGCCTGGAACAAAGCAACAGTCCTGTTGAATGCCATGGTGCTTTAAATTTTTCACTGCTTGGGCTTCAAAAATGAAGCATCTATGAAATAAATCCTGGTGGGATTAGTGGATGTAGGGCAATGTTCCCTATAAATTTGAAACCTATAACAAGCTTAAATTTTCAATACTTGCAGATAAATTAACAAAGTGCTATTCAAAGAAAACCTGTAACTTATTTGAACACTACAGTTGAGCACTAATGACAGAAAATACTGTATATGTGTCCCGGTTTGAGACACCCCGGGACAATATGTTATAGTAGTAGTCTTTTATTCTACAATTCTGCAATCTGATAAAGAAGTCATAAATTTTGCCAAATAGAAATATTAATCAATAAGGAAATGTGAAACTAAGCCTTTGTATAGTATCACATACACTTATGTAAGAGTCTGTTTCTATATTCTTCAATCATTAGGGCTAAACAGATGCCAGAAACTCAGTGTTCCACAGGGCTATAGACTAGTTACAATTACGTTTTCATTTTCCCATTTAGAGAAATGTTTCAATATTTCAAAAAAATATATAAATCTTTCTTTTTAAGGCTTTACGACAAATTGAAAGTCTTCAGACCTAGAAGAAAACTCCTGAAAAAAAAAAAAAACCAAAACAAAACCAAAAACCAAACAAACTAAAGAAATGAAAAAAAGAGATACATAATCCAAAATGATCTGGCACAGGGCCTTGAGAGACGCTCTCTCATAAAACTGACTGCACTAACACTACACTAACGTGGACCTTAGGAAAGATTATTTCCTGCTTTCCAGAGAAAGATGTTTCACCATAACCTCCTAGACAATTACAGTAAAATATTTAGACATTTCTCTGACACAAAACAAAAACACTTGGATTGCTGTGTTCTGTGTTTCACTTGGGTTTTGTTTTGCTTAAATGAGGCCCTTGCTGTGCCCTAAATTAGCTTCACAGAAACTTTTATACAGGACAAAGCTTTCTGCTGATCAGGACTCACAGTGACAGAACAAATAGCCGTGCAGGAAACCAACTGGGGGAAATCATCATTCTGAGGGATGTTTGTCTTGGTTTCTCTTTGTGTGTTCTGCCTTGGACTGCAGAACAGAGATCAGGGAAAAGTAGGTCAAGAGGTTTTTACACTGAAAGGTTTAAGAATTCCCAAATACAGAGGGAGGCAAGACAAAGGCACCTATTCTCAATTTATCTGCATTAAAATGTGTTCCTTACTTGAAAAATGAACTTGGTGGAGAGGCATAAACTTCCAAGCAGTTTGTGCAGAAATCATTCCAGTGAATAAACAGAGAAAGGTATCCATAGACTAAAATCCTGTTATTCTTGTTAGCATTAATTTCATTGAGCACAGGATCATGCAAAGGGATCTGAGGGTCCAGTGAACTCCACTCACAGTAAGGAAAGGGAATTTAGTGGTAATATTACATGTAACCCTAGCCTCTGCAGAGGTACATGAAGAACTGATTTATGCAATGGCAGCAGAGAGGGCACTGAGCAGGAGGATAGCTGACCCAAGAAAACAAGACATCAGCAAGCAACCTGGGCAGGGCTGTCAGAGACAAGTGAACTTTTGGGTGCAGAAGAGGAGAATGAGGCTTTAGTGGGGTAAAAGACATGATATTCCTGGAGAAATAGAAGTAAAGGAGCAGAATGAACAACACAGTCTGTACTATTAGGCCAAAAGTCCATCCAGTCCAGTGTTCTGCTTCCAAAATTGGCTAAAAGACATGTCTAGGATATTGCTCTGGAACAGAGACGGGAACGCAAAGTATTTCCTGAGATAGCTGCACAGACACCCTCGCTTTTGGCTGAGTGAGCTGAGGTACCTGTAGGTAAGACAGGTATCTTATTTGAACTGCTCTCTTTGGGCAAGGGTCCTCATTTTAGGTTCCAGAATTTTCCCATACCTCTGCTTACAGCCACCATCTCCCTGTCTCCCTTTTCTGTGTTTAAAGCTGTTCTTGTCCTGTATCAATTTGCTGAGGAACTGGATTCATGCATAAAACTTGCCAAAGACTCTGCCGAGAAAACCCAACTCAGACCTTTCTTTGCTAGTCATAAGAAAATATAATCTCTTGCTTTGTTTGACATGAACTGCTAAAGAAGCATAAACATAAAACGAATATCAAAAGATCAAGAATCTCGGGATGTTAGTGAGACCAATCGTGAGGGTGTCAGCCATGCAACCCCCAGTTCCCACGAGGCACTGACAGGTTATCAGGGCTGAGCTGAACAAGCTGGGCCTTCATTTCAGCCAGAAGTCAGACATTTCTGCCAAAACAAAGTTAGGTTTCAGAGATGCAATTTTCAACACCGGCAACCATCTTGTGAAGACCTCTACATAAACCTTGCAACACATTGCTATTGCAAACATCATCTGTTTTAGAAGGTTTCATATCTCTGTCTTTCCTTGGCATTCTAGACAGCTTCTGAAATATTATTTTTAAAAGGATTTTTTGTCAATACAACTGTTATAGCTTTCTTCCTAATAGATGAGAATAATGATTTTATGAAATGGCTCAGTAAGTAATATTATCTCAAGTTTTAAATGGTTTATTGATAAGTTACTTTCAATGGGAAAATTTTCTCCCTATTCATTATTCTTTGAAGTTCTTTAGTAGCAAAATAATATAATAGCAAAAAATTTCTTATGAAATGACAGCTTTACCCCTATTCTTAGTCTCTTTTTTTTTTTTCCATTACTTCTGTCTCTCGTCTCTCCTATGAAGGTATTTTCTCTTGTAGTCCAGTAACAATTTGGATTCTAAAAGGGTGTTTAGGAGCTTCAAAGACCTTGGGTTTGTTGTTCATCTAGAACCAGTAACTGCACTTCCACTTGTCCCTGATTTTCCATGGGAGGGTCAGATAAAAGAATGACTTAATAAATGCCCCTCTGAAAAAGAACATGTGTATAGTCCTAGAAAAAGAAGTCGTCACCTTTTTGGGATCTTTTGTCCTCTTGCTGCTTCTCTCCATGTCAGCATAACCCCACAGGATTTCACCTACTTTGTCCTTCCTCTCTTGACAAATGTGCAGTGACCAAGTACAGAGTGGCAAAAAAACCGTATTGTACTGGCAACAAAGTGAAAAGGTTATATCAAACAGGAATTGATAGCAGAACTTTGAGAAATGTCACCTGCAGAGACTGAGATTAATTTCTTGAACCCTAATCGCCTCTTCCCCAGTTATAAAATAAGCACATTATGAGCAAACTTCAAGTCTTGTCTTGCAGTTTGTACTTCACATTAAAAAAAAATGATATAATGATGATAAAGTTTCTGTCTTAAAATGACCTCCAAGTTATCAACCCCAAAGAACCTCCGTCTAATAATAGTGCCATTACAATTATCATTATATACATAATATGCAGAATCAATTTAATTATAGTAAAAGCCTTTGGAAACACTTTGACCACTGAAAGCTCTATACTACTGAATACATTTACAGCGAAGCAATTGGTTATATGACAAAAATATATAGTTTCATAAAAGACAACTGCTACATTACAGAGCAAATAAGTATTGCTCAAAATCTTTATAAAAGTCCTTGGGATACTCTTGATGTTGCTAGCTGTAAAATTCACTTTTTGTATGAGATAAGTTGGGTAAAAACAAAAAATTAAAGCAGTGCTTATGAAATTCCTAGAGGAATTTTGCAAAAAGAGACAAATTGGTACAATGTCTTCAAGAAAAATCAAGGATCTTTAGTGAGGTTTTTTTTAGTCAAGTTCTTATTGAAATTGTTAAATGAGGATGGTGGCAAATAACAGACATATTTTAGTCTTATTTCTAGCCTTTCTGTATAATTATGACCAGTAGAAAGCATTTTGTCTCATAACAATCTTTCAGTTCTCATTCATGAATAGAGCCATGCAATATAATGCCTTGCTTGAAGAACATAATGGAAATTATTTCAACCAAAAAATGATGATGTTATTAAATTCATCGTGTATACAGCCACAATGAAAATTAGGGGTTCAGGCCCCTCTTCCATTTGTGATCTACTTTGAGTCTTTGGAAAAAAAATACTTGAGGCTACATTCAATAAGGACTTGAAAGCACAGGATTTTGGCCACAAGACAGATCCCCAGCCCAGGTAAAGTCTTGAAACCACAGTAAGATATAGAGTCTTATAGTTGCAGGTTTGCACCCACGAGCCTCACATTCCTAATGTTGTATTGTATAGACTGCCTGTAGCAGTCAGTGGGAATTGCCAGGCATGGGACCAAAAATGCAAATGACTCTTACTATTTCCTAAATACCATGCACACTCTAGACTGATTTTGAAAATATGGCATGCTGGGAAAGTAGAACTAATAAATACTGAGAACAGAATACATAGCCTGAAATGCCATGTCTTTCCAGAGGATGACTGCTGGCATCCATCCAACCAAAAGGTCAGAATCTGCCTTTTAAGACAACAACAGCTATTTTTTTTAAAGAAATGAAGATAGCTTTCTTTTTTCCCACTTTTAAAGTATAGGTTGCACTTACAAATAAATGCACTTCTTTACCTCATACCTTGCTTTTATTTATTTTTTTTTTTGAATTGTCTAGTAGTTGGTATACTCATTCAGGAAGCACAAAAGCCCTAGCTCTAACCAATACCAGCCCAAGTTTGAAGAGTGGAACTATTCCTCTCTTGGTCCTGCAACAAGACCACTGTTAGGCACTCTACACTGAACCAAGAAGAAAGACCCAGGGAGAGCTCACAGCTCTGGTGCAGTATTTGCCCTCACCTAGGAGATGGGTCCTACGTTTCTCTCTCATCATGAGCTTTCTGTACAGGATGAATAAGCATATATGTATGTGAGAACAGAGTCCAAATTTCCTCCTCTGAAATTAATTTTCTAACTTCTGGTACACAAACAAACTTTTCCTTGTACTGTTTCCTCATAAACTCCCAAATCTGGTATTCCTTCCTGCAAATTCCATCAGAAAGACAAGGGAAGTTCCCACACTCTAGTACCAGCCTCAGAGGAAAACACTCTCTACAAAGATGGGTGTTCTGTCCTTGGGCAGAGCCAAGGCTGGGGAGGGACCTTTTCCTGGGTGAACCACCTGAGTGGCACCTCTGTGGTGACTAGAAACCATTAAAAAAACATAAAGCAGCCCAAAAAGTTCCATCATAGTGGTGGTTAGGGACCCACTGCTGGCACATATGAGGTATGTTCAGAGCACACTCCTCAGAGTTTCAGGAACACATTGATCTACAGTGAAACAAGTCAGGTAACTACTGGAGTTTCCCATCAAACAGGAGTCACAGCTAGGAAAGCTGCATGGCCACCAGAGTTTGCTTACTTAATCGCTGTAGGGTATGCCCAGCCACTGCCCTGGAGGGATGTCTCCTGAGATAAGGAGATTGCTCAACCTCCCAGCAGGACTCCTCCTGGGAAGGCAGCTACTCTTCAGTTACGGTGAGAAAAAGACAGACCCAGAATCCTCTGGGAGACCCTATGCAGATCCTTTGCAACCCATTGGCCTTTACCCTCTGACACCCACCCCCTGTATCCCTATAAAAGCTAGCCCTCTGCCCCTGCAAGGAGAGAGCTCTCGTCCCTAGCCTCCCCTTTGCCGGAATATGGGCCAACAATAAAGCTGCCTCGTGCGGAACCAGCCACACGAGCCTTTCGTCTCTCTCTGGTCTGGCCTGGAGGCTGCCCTGCAGAGCTGAGCTGGAATCACGAGCTGACAATCACTAAAGAGCTGACAGCTTCTGCACAGGCCCTCCTGGCCAGCAGCTGAGGGAAGACACCAAACCTCGGGGAGGTGATTCCTTTTGGGACCATCTCTCCGGACTGGTCACAGCTTCCTCGGTCAGAGCTATTGACCCCTCACCAGCTGTTACGAATCACCATGTTGGAATTTGACATTCAATTCCTGTTCTATATGCCTCAGGACATTTTGAATGGGGAGGTTTGTGGTATCTTCACATGACTGAAGATTTAGGCAATGTTTCCGAAGACTTTTTCAGTCACCTCACCTGTAAATGAAACTCCAGTATATGGGCTGAGGAATCAGTAGAAAACCAGATGCTTCAGCAGCAGCAAACCTTCTAAACTCAAATATAACTTATTTCTTATGAATGGGAGGGGCTTAGTCAGCAGCTTAGAGAAACATTAGTTACAGAGATTCAGGCTTTAATATGAGCAAAGGTGAGACAAAAGAAGACAATTTAATCAAGTTTAATCAAGAGGACTTAATAGGAAGGAAGATGGAAGCAGAGTACATGGCAAATGATTAACAAGAGGCAGATTGGGTGTTCATCATATGACCAGACACATCCTTGCAAGATGTGTGGCAAGAAAACTTCCAATGAAATGAAAAAAAACCTTTCCAAGGGCCTTTATATAATAAATACATATATCTAAAAAGAAAAAACCACAATCGTACTTTCCCAAGGGAAAAAAAATAGAAAGGAAATAACAAATACAGAAGACATTTGAATTGTTTCCTGATTTTTTTCCCTGATGCTTCCATCTACACTAGAAGAGGTGGCTTTGCAGGTATGAAATTCACTATTATTACATTCTTTCAGGGATTGCAGTAACTTTTTAGGAAATTAGAGGTCACATCTGGATTCACTTTAATTACAGAGATGGCCCATTAAAAAGTTAGTGTGTTGTCTGTTATTTCTCAGAATTGCCTAACACTGTTTTCAACAACAATATCTGCAAGTGGCCTATCAGTCTAAACATTTTTTTTCTTTTTTTTTACCTTTTTTTTTTAAATACGACCTAAGAGGTGAAGGACTTCAGTGCAAAGAACAGATTTTAAAATAGTGAATCTAAATATCCAGAAAAGACATATAGATACTTTGAAAAATTCTGATAAATATTAAAATGTTTTATTTCCTGCACCAATACTTTCAGGCATGTTACAGAAATATATGCATATCTTTAATATTAGTTTTAATTTCTAGCCATGGATGATGGATACCCACCTGTAAATGCAAATCCTGTTTTAGGATGACAAATTTGTACTGGGATCAAGAACATATATGTTTGATTACCTGGTCAATAAAGACGTTTAGGGATGCACTAGAAAAATAAGCCAGGCAGATAGATTGGAATGATTTTGGCTGCCCTAATACTTTCTGATTTAATATCTTCATATGAAAATCAACATTTTTACCTTCATCCACTTCAAGGTGGATAAACACCTGTTCAAAACTTCCTGTTCTCTGCAATCCTCCAAATGGTAAGGAAAAGCTGTGACGTTGCAATGGCTGTGATGCTGGCAGCACTTCTGGCTTTTCACATGATATTTAGTTCATCCAGAGTCAGCCTTCCTGTATGCAAGATGTTTCAAGCAGAACGAAACCTGAGTGCTTAGACATTCACTCAGACGTGCAAGGAGAACTTTCTTGTGCTGAATGTGCCATTCTGCTTTTGGGGAGGCCTTTTAGCCTTTGTAGCAGTAGAGTTTCACATATGATGTGCCTAAATAGGAGATGATGATTCACACAAAACCACCCCCTTAACTGCAAAACTTTTTAACTCAAATGGCAAGCCTTAAACTTGCACTGTAATGCTGTTTAAAGTGGAGACTCACAAAGCTTTGCTCTGCTGTACTGGAGTGAATATTAGTAGAAAACAGTAGTTGCCCAAGCTCTCTGGATACATCAGATAAAATCTCATGTTTTTCTTTTCGTTGCTGATGTCCCTGACAGTTTAGGTCATCAGAGAACATAACACTTGCCAGTGCAGTTGGATTGGATTCTACAACCCAAACTTGCTCCAGTCTTGCTCATCACAACCAATGTCACAGCACTTGAAACTGTTAAATATCTGTCCAAATCTCCCAGCACATCCAATCCTTCATCTGGACATTGCCAAGTCATTCAATATGCAGATGAGAGAAATTGTTTCACCGGTAGGTCAAATACTTCTTAAAAAAAACCTTTTAACAATGGTAAATCAACAAATTGGAATGGAATCTTAATAAAAATGAAGAAAATATACATATATGGTAATGAAAATCAAACCTGTTAGCATCCAGTCGCCAAAAATTCTGTTATGTGAACATAAGAAAAGAAATGTGCTCCAAAGAAAGAAAACAGAAAACATTTACTGTGACTCTGGGGAAGGAGATGCCCATACCACTCACAAGAAAACAACCTGACATTATTTCAGGTTGCAGTTGATCCAGCACAGGAAGTCAGCAAAGAATTCCAGCCTATTGCCTCACACTTTTTTAAGCTTACTTTGAGACAAAATAACGTGGTGTGGTTAGGAGATAAACTGCAAGTGGAAATTTGAGGGACTCATGCTCTAATTTTGGCATTATTTCTTCATCATTTCATTGGCTTCGGCTCAAATCTCTGTTCCTTCAGTAAAATATAGACATTGAGTACCTTTGAAATCTGCTGATTAAAAGGGTTTTTTTTTAAACAACAGAATTATTCTGCTAAGTTAAACCTTTGCCTTGCATGTATCTTACAGCTTCCTTTGACTGACAGCTTCTTTGCTCTCAGCTGCCAGGAAATTCTGACCCTTCTCATTGTAGCACACCCATTCTCTTGAGAACACACCATGTGCCTGCCAGCCCCGCTCCCTTGCATCTCGGCAGAGTGAAGATACTACTCAAATGTTCAATATTGCATGAAAACAAGTGCAGAAGTCATGATGCAGCCAATTCCACGTGGGGAAAAAAGGCACATTTTGGGAGGGACCCTTCCAGCAATAACATTCAGAGGTTGTTAGTAATATGCTTTGGGTTGAAAACACAAGATACCTTGAATTGTTAAAGAGATGAGATACTTATAAGCAGTAAGATGGGTGCAGAAAAGCAGTATGGACTTACAACTTACCTGTTTGGAAATAACATCTTTATTCAAAGTCTAGTTTTTTCTCATAATTATTTTCTTGATAATTATTTTAAATTATTTTCTTAATTATTTTGTTTTAATTTATCAGAAGCCTGGAAAATGACTATGGAAGTTTAGCATCTCACTTTCCATTTCAGAATAGATTTGTGCTGCAAAGGGGCACAGATTAGAAAAACCAAAGTAAGGAGCTCTTTGACTCCTCTCTCTTTCATTCAAAGGCAAGTGGCAATGCATCTAAAATAGGGCTGATATTGCAAATGTCACAGCCCTTACCACAAAGAGGACAAATGAATGGGAGCAGAAACCTAGGTTGACAGCTCCAGAAAAATATAAAAACCCACTCTTTTTTTCAAGTGCGACCATTCCAGAAAAGTCTTGCCACAAATCCCAGGCTCTATTAAGTTGTCTGGGCATCATGGCTATGACATTATCCCCATCCTTATTCCTAGAGCTCAAAAATAAAAGTAATTGGAAATAACCTGAAAATAAAAGTAATTGGAAATAACTTAAGACTGAAATCCTCCAGTCTATAGAAAATGCACAATGTTTTAATTAACACTTTTAAATTCTGATCACATTCCCTTTTCAAGGAAGATAAATCCCCATTTTATTAGTTTTGGTGACTTTCTTTCAAAATGAATAGTGAAATGCTGAGCCAGATACCCAGCTTTCACTGACTTTTACACACTATTTCAGTAGCCTTTCTGGATGTGATATGTGCACTTCTGAAATGTTTATTCATGAGAGTAACCCTTAACCATCACCCCCAAGGCATTAATTTAATGAAACTGAACATCTGACTAGGACAACAGCCTGGCCAACTATGCAGAATTAAGTCTAAGGAAAGTTTGTTACCCAGCTGATAAGGCCTGACTTCCTTTTGTATTAAGAAGCTGAATTGCGCTTAACTCAGAAACTGACTTAAATTTAGATAAAACATACTGGCAATCTATTGGCTGAATCAGATACTTCTCTGTTTCCTGTTTCAATCTCATATACATCTCTTCTTCTAAAACAGAACCCTGCCAAATCCCTTCAACCATATGTTCCTTGAGCATTTCTTTACTTTAGGAAGTAACAGATGCCTGCCCTGGGGGGAAAAATCAATTTATTTCTGTAACTTGTTTCCAGTAATGTAACAGAGTTATTTTGCTTTAAGGAAAGGGCAACCAACCCTGAAAGGATGCTTCTTTTACCTTTAAGAAATATTACATAAGTGCTTTGTACTGAATAATTTATGAGCTTATACAGAAGAGTTATTCAAAATAGCTCAAACTGTACATTCATCATAACCTTTTTCTTCAGCTTTCCCCTAATTAATGCGTCTGAAAATTCCTAATTTTAAGTTTCAGGAAACATGCATGTTTGGAAAAGTATCTCATTTTATGTTTGCAATGAAATATACATGAACCATTTATGAATTTTAATGAATTTTTATTAACTTTGGTCAGTTAATATTATTCATTAACAATTCATAAACACTTCAACCTACCCCTATTATGCAGCATTATGAACTCTTATGAGAGTGTTTGATACGAAACAGTCATGATAACAATTTTGAAATAGAGGGGAAAAAAATCAAAAAGCTTCTTCATATGCCAACAACGTACTTTTCTCAAATTAAACTTTCAACAGGTTCATAGATACTATTCAAGTGGGTCTGCACGCATTTGTTCCTGTCTGACTTCAGACCCCAGACAGTGCTATCTCAATCTGGAATATATCCCATCTAGAAGTTTTGACTTCACCTAGACTAGTCCCACTGTAAAATGCAATATGAGATTGTGGTTCAGTTATGTTCATTTGTTCATATTGCAAAAAGTAATTCTTCTGCGTATCACTTAATGGCACTGGATTTTTCTGGGTAAGAGTGTTAGGATTTGACTTTTAAAAGTATTTGTGAAAGAAGTAAGGGTTAAAAAAGAGGCAATTTATTCTTCTTTGCAGGCACAACCAATTCAGCCTTTGGAAGCTCTTTGTGTGGTTATCTGGAAAACTGGCTGTATACATGTCCCTTTTATGCTTTTGTTACAGTCACTTCCCCAATACTTGCAGAAGACAAACATGACTAGTTTTTCTCTAGAGAAGAGCAAAGCTCCTTAAGGTCACTTATAAAGCAGGTACACATGTTCTGCATATGAACCAAATTTTCCTACAGCTAAATGTTAAAGACCTGAGCTGCTAGACTGCCACTTCCCAGAGAGGAAAGGGCCAGCCTGACGCAGGCATGTATGCTGGGAAGTTACCCTGAGCAGCAACGAACACTGCTCTGTGGGTGGGAGCTGTGTCTCAGCCTCCAAGTGCTCTCATTATGCTCTAGCTAACTTTCCTCTCAGCACCTGGGATTTTCTGAACACCGTTACTAAGTGTTTAATTAACATGAGGTGTTTTAGGGATATGAATTTCACTGCTCCCCAATGTCAGGCATTTGAACACAAAACACTGGCCTTGCTTGGTTTCCACCTGTACGCTACTCACCCAATTAGATGGATGAATGTGTAGGAGATGGATTTGTAGCCAAATGCTCAGCTGCCCAAACTCTCTCTGTGATCCTTCTCTAGGCCAGAAAAGCATGTACCAAACAGGAGCAGCTGACCTATGCACTGCCTGTAAAATCTGTCACAGCAAGGAATTTCACCAAACCATTTTTATTGTCAGAGGCAAAAGAAATTGGGAGAAAGTGGCATTGTGCTGATAAGAGCCCATGAAGTATACAAGAAAATAAAATTTGTTGAGAATGAAGGTAGACGAAAAACATCCCCATTGACAGAATGAGTTCTGTGGGCGCTTTTTACTTTTTGTCAGGCCTCTCAATCTGATTGATCAATAATGTGCATGTTTTAAACTATTCCAATCCATTCTATACTCAACATTTTAAAATCAATTCTTGGGTATTTTCCTTAGACAACGTGCCACAATTCACTCTCCTGTGCCTAATCCATCTACAAAATGCGTTCTGTCAAACTATTCAGTTCTTTCCCTTGAATGAAGCACATTCCATCAAACCAAGCTGTCTGTTCTTACGACAGAAAGAATTCTGTCTAACGTAATAAGTAGTGTATGAAGAGAGGTATTTAATCTAACATATATGTTTAACAAAAGGAATCATTCCTTGTTTGGCAAGACATTTTAAATTCTGTATGAATTTTAAAATACTGCACCACTGTAAATTGGCAAATGAATCCTACACAGCTTTTGAACAGAGCAACTGTTGTATACAAAATCTTTCTAAAACCTTCTCTCTTTAGAAAATTCGGGAACAGGAATGGTGGATATTAACTAGCTTCACGCTTTGTAAACTTGAATGAAACTACTGAAAAATTGATCTGGTTTTTACTCCTAAAAGGTTTATAGTGATTAACTGTTACAGAGGGAACTGAGTAGAGGCAGCTACAGCACCTGTGATAGTATACTGAGAATTCCTTTAAATATGCTTATCACATTCACACTGGTTATTATTGGGTAATGAAAATCTCTTTATTCCCTCCTAAAATCCCAGAAACAAAACCCAATTCTTTTCAAAAGAATGAAAATGAAATACGACCTTAAAGACGCACATTAACATTCCTGACATCTGGTCCAGTTGTCTGATTTTGCTTTATGCCAGGGATGTTTCAGGGATGGCAATGAACACTGAAATTGCAACTGACATGTCATTTGTACTCTTCCTCCTTCTGCCATGTGAATAACTCTTACCAGAGCTTTTCTATGTGAAAAGCCTGGACAGGAAATATATGTACACATACTGCTTGGGTTAAAGGTTTTAGCAGTATAAGCTTCATCTGACTGCATTACTTCACCCGACCATCACAAGTTATTGTAAAAATGGATAGATAAAATGTTTATCCTAACACTCTCTATTACTTACTTCATGATATATGTCACATTTTACATTACCATAACTATTTCAAGTATGTAATTTGGGCTGAACTTCTATTTTTTTGTCATTTTGTTTTGCTAAAACATTATACTTGAGCTCTTATTTGGGCTGATGTTTGCCCAAAAATATAAAAGTAACCAGACTCCTTATAGGATGTAAGAGATTGAAGAATTATAACCTTTACCAGAATAGAAGTTCATATGTGGTCTTGGTGACTCACTAAAAGCACTGATTGGCGATAAAAACCTAACACCTCAGAAAGAAGACAAACAAGTGCAATGCTGAGAGGAAAGCAGCAGAAAATCAAGTCTGATCGAGCACTGGAAAATGACCTTGAGAAAAACTGTGGGGGAACTCGAGAGATGAGCAGTATCTGAAAAGGAGGTGGCAATTACAGAAAAATAAACTTTCCTGTGAGAAATCTCTATAGGAAAACAGATTTTCTACAGTCTTGATAAAAATGAATATTTGTCTTCTCCTCTTATTCAATTATATGGCCCTGAATTTTGGCTAAAGTCTTCAACATAAAAGTGTGATTGACTTTTATAATTCCGTTTTGCTTGAGAAGAAACCAAGAAATGTTCTCCTGCATACCACCTGCAAACCCAGCTGATTTAATTACTCTGTCTAATTACACATCTGGCAAAACCCAGCATGCTTTCCCCAGTCAAAGCCAAAAGATTTTCTTAAAATATGTTATTGAACACCTTTTCACAGCAAACAGCAAATCAGACTACATATTCATATTTATGTATATACATGTATGTATTTGCAGGGGAAAATACCTGGTATTATAACATTATTAATGTCTTAAACTTAATGGTACAGGGAGAAATCTTGGCTACATTTTAAGATGAGAGAAAAACAGTCAAAGAGCAGGTAAGGCACACGAAGTGTGTGAGGCACAGTGGGAGCCGCAGAGCATCCTTGTGAGCAGATGCAGGCACTGGGAGCCTGGTGCTGGCTTTTGGAAGTGCAGGAGATGATGTGCAAAGCTGTGATTGCAGTTACTGGCTTCAGAAGCCCCATTTGTCTGCAGGGCCCAGGGCTGGCCAAGCTCCATGCATCCCATGGAGCACTGTTCACGTCTCTGGAGGGTCAGCTCCCTTCTATGCATATGTTTCACACAGAAGTGCTGAAATAAAATGATCAGTTCACCAACCTGATACTTAACTAACTCAAAAGATGGTCAGAAAGCTTAATTAGGGAAATACTTTGAAAGCCCTGGATGAAAGATGTGCTCTCTGATGAGCATGGTGAACTACCTTTTCCTCTACCCTTTAACAGAAAGCTGTGTTGAAAAGCTCTTTGCTGTACAAATGAGTTTGAATTTCTGACAAATGCATGAAAATTAGTGCTTCATCATTTGTATTTGCCGTATTTTCAGCTTGCAGCATTTTGCATGCCAAAGTCCCATCAACAAAAACACAGAAAGGGCACAGAAGATCACAAAAAACTGTGAGTTCTCTGATTGTCCTCAATAGAATTTTACAAAGAAATACCTAAAAAAAAGTGAAAGGAATCTAAGGATATGGTCACTCTAGTCAAAAAGATTTTTCCTTCAAAAGGGTTTTATAAAAATCATAATTCCCAATTATCATATCTAAGTGTTATGATGAGAAATTGAAGGCTCATGATTTAGGCTGTATGTGCTCAGTAGAGTGGATTAGGACTATACAATATAACAAGGTTTCACAGAAATTTACAATACGGCCCTGGCTGGTAGGTTTCTATGAGTCATATCTTTTTTAATCTCAACTGCAGCACAACCTCCTCTCCAGTTCATAAATACATAATCATTCTTTACATATGTATTCATGTACTCAAAGGTACTGTAAAAATGTATTGCATCTATACTGTCATTACTGATTTGCAATGTAATTTTTGAAACAAATTTAGCTGGAAGCCAGGAAGTGAAGCCACATGCCTAACCAGTCTTCAGTGAGCAATTGTTTAAGACATTCTCGGTCAAAGATTTCTGATTTTGTTAAAGCAAAAGAAGATTTGTACTGCGAGATTCCCAAACAAGGACTGTGTCTCAGATCTGACAGTGTCTTACGGGAGGGAATGTAACCTGTGCTCTGATACGCGCTTGACTCTGGTCAAAGGCAGAACTCCCACAGGCTTCGGGCTGTAAAATCTTGCTCTTTGCTGTCAGCAATACAGCTTTCTAAAAGAGGCACCTCAACCATGCCAAAGCAAGATTTATCCATGTGTAAAAGCAGTCTGATGTTGTCCAAAGAAAACGCTGGTCTGCTAGTTTCTGGCCTTTTTATTTGTGAAACTCAGGGCAGACACTGACATTGTTACTGCTGTGAAAGAAAGCCAGGTATACACTTTCACTAAATTTAAGCAGTAAAGTTGTAAAATGAAGATGTCTTCAGCTGTGCAGAATATTCTAGCATGGAAGCCTTGAATGAAAATTTAACAACAGAGTATTTGAGTTATTAGGGGTACTTTCAATTGATTACTTTGGACTTCAGAAGTTGACTGAAGCAGGTATTGAGTGTCATGACTCCAAGGGGGATATTTTGAGTCTTTTAATCACATGCTTAGGATTCTTGTCCAATAAAACATTTCTTCTATTTCAGTCAAAATTTTAGTCAGTGATCTCAAAAGTTCCAACCAACACAAAATGTTTATGTGGCAATTTGCATAAAATGGAAGTTAGGATACCAGATCTGGAAGTGTATACTCAGTTTAATTGTTTCCTCTCTGCATTTGAATTTAGGAAATTTATGAGCTTGTTAGGTGGATGTCACTCACTGAATAACAAAAAGAATCCCTATTTCTTTCACTTCAAAAATGTTTTGTTTTGTAAAAAAAAAATAGTTCAGAAATACCAGAGATCACCTGTTTTACCTTGGAAGGACATGAAAGTGTCATTTTTGAGGACTGTTCTGCAGGAGTGTGGTAAGGCCTGTCTTTCATTTCTCCCTGCTTAGGGAGTCACAGGATAGTGGTCAAATAATTCTGCTAGATACAGTTTGAGGTAAGCACAGCAGCATCAAAAATACTTAAATATTATAATATGATTTGAAGCCAAATTTTCACACCCTTTCTCTTCATAGCCAGACTCTTGATCGGTCATATTTACACACTTACTTTATCTCAAGAAGCACTTCATTCAGTGAGAATTTACATCAGCTGAGGATCTCGAGGTGGTCAACTCACAAAGCTTTACAAAAACAACTGTCTGAGAAGTGAACTAAGATCTTATACCTGTACTAAATTAGAAAAAGAGTAGATTTTGACTTAGATCTATAGCTTCCTGTTGAATGTTCTAACCACTGGTCTATGAAAAATATATCACATTAAAACAAAAGTACAGGTGATAATTCAGCTCATATTTGTAAATACATCCAAATTGTCTATCACTGGGACATAAAACTGGCACATAAAACATTCAAAAAGATATTTTGAAGATATTTACATATGTTTGTGCTTAACAACACAATTCTCAAATAAAGGCTTTGGTGGGATTTTTTTGCAACTTCTGAGGGCTTGAGTATTTTTTCTGTTGTAATTTCTTTTCTCTTGAATTATATTTATAATTAGATCTGGGACAAAATGTAAGGGATGGATGCAAATTATTACAAATATTAGATAGTGGTCACTTTACTTTTTGAGACAATGTCTGTAAATACACACAAGACTGTATGAAATGTTTTCATAATATAACCATTGTTCAGTTTCTGTGTGGATGCAGTTAATAAACAAGTACAGAAGTCTTTTCTCCCACCAGGAACTCTGCTAGCCTTGATTTCCTAAATATTGTTTAACTGAAATTATTACTATTGCAGAGTACAGTAGACAGTCATAGACAATGTGTGGACACAAAGGAGGACATGACCCTTTTCCACAGGTAGCCTGAGGCATGATAAAGTGGTTGCTTTGAACAGAGAGAGCTTTGGGATCAGCAGTAGCAATGAGCTGGGTTCCCTACCAGCACATCAAGCACAGGAAGAGCCCCTGATCCACCCAAAATGGCCAATCTGGGCAGAGCTGCTTTAGTGACAGCTGATGACTAAGCAGATGAGCAGCCTTTCAGGCTGACTAATGTGTTGTCTAAACATATAGAAGGAAGAGGAAAATTGAGATGATCTTATAAAAGGGCTTAGTGTCAGAAAGTCTTATTTTTAACTAAAAAGAGTCACCTCTTCAGAACTTTACATTAAAATTCAGTAGTTTCATGTAGAGGTGGCCTTTAGCCTCTCATCATAAACATGAAGAACAACATAATTCAAAGTCATAAGTATTACTGAGTCAAGGTGAGCCCATATAAAGGTTTCATTTTCTTAAAAAGAAGAAAAAGAATATCAAATGTTAATAACACTTATGAACTAGTAGAAGAGATACAGAAAGTAAAAGTTAGCTGTAAAATTGCTACTTCAGGGCTGTAGCACTTATATTGTGCAAAATATAAAGGACAATTACCAAGCCTTCCTGGAAAAAAGTAGTGGGAATAACTCTTTAAGATTGAAGGGTAAGTATATAACAGGCAATTATGGGAAGATGATGAGGATGAAATAGTTTTGTGATACAAGATTCTGCTAGATTTTATTTCTGAATTTATCCACAGAAAATTGTGTGTCAGTAATTTTTCCCTTCTTTAGTATTTTTTTAATACCTTATATAAAAAGCAATTCTGAAAATCTCTCCTCCCAAATCAATCATTTTATAATGTGAAAATATAGAATTTAGTGCACAGTATCAAACCTATCAAATTCATTTCAGCTTATTTTCTAATAAAGTTGTGGATGATAACATTTACATAAAAAATTATGCTTTTAAATTTGTTCATCCACCTCATTTGTACATACAAAGAATTTTCCATATGTGAAGATTACTTCATTATATTTCACTAGGTATATTGCAAAAGTACTTACTAGACTTCCTGCTAAAGTCCAAAAAATTCATGTTCAGACATAAAAGACAAGGAATGATGCTCCCCTGCAGGAGTTTAGTCTACAGAAAGATGTTGGATGGAGGACATCTCTTACTCCTGTTTGAGAGAACATTAACACAGAAGAAAAATTACATTCATTATATATCAATTACTGCCTATTTTTGTAGATTATATGTATGTAAAAATGGTCCTTTAACACTAAAAAATACTGCAGCACTATTTTGTAAGGCATTCACTTTTCTTGTAAATTCCTCTGTGTGGATTCTTCAAGATGAATCTGGGTCAAATCACACCATAATTACTTTCACCTTTTCCCAGGCTAACAACAGAGTGAAACAAAAAAAAGCTAACACTATGTCACTCAAAACCACTCCAAAAAGTTACTGGGATAAAGTCAGCATTTCTGTAACCTGTTACACCCAGATTCAATTTAATCAGTTTTAAGTCCATTGGCTTGAAGTAGGATATTCCAGAACCAGGTTTGAACCTTCATTTCCTTCCATCTTGAATATTTGATTGTTGGTTTTGCCTTCACAAGTACAGTACTATCTAGTGAATCCTTTATGCTTGATACTGTAAAGATAATAACAATCACTACAAATAACAATCCCTCCCTTTTTTTCCAGCCTACAGGAGACACAGGTTGTTTACACTATATAGGTTTTTCCAGTTGTTTCCCTGTGTGTAGAAGAGAAAATTGTGTGTGAAAAGTGATTACTGAGGAAATTAACTGGAAGACATGCTACATAATTAGCTCTCAAATATTTAAGCCAGTAGTTAATAATTCACATTTTTTGGCTCAGAAAGGTCTGGTGACTAATGCTGATTCTGGTGAAACCATAAGCCTGAAGTTCCTCATAACAATCTTGCAGTAACCTTTCCTACAAACTTCATCAGAAAAACAAAAACAAACCTATGATGGAATTATTAATTTTTCTCAGTAACTGCTTATCTGTCAACATAAAGTATTTTCCAGAATACTCTGAAATATTGGGCAAAACTTTCTCCAGAAGTTGACGACCTTTAGAGGAATTGGTGAGAACTGTCTTCAGGCACTGGTGTCTAGCAAAGATCATATCTTAAATAAATCAAAGGTCAAGTTAGGAATTTCTATTATTGATCTTATGAAAATTGTTCCCTTATTTTTATCGCATATTTATAAAAACTGAATCTGTACATTTCTTATCTTAATATTACATCACCCAGCATGTTTAGGCAATGCAGGTACTATGATAACATCTTTACACAGTAGAAAGGGAGTGAATAATTGCAACCCATCAGACAGAATATAAGTGTTCAAGTATCAGCTGTCAGAAAGTGGGACTAAAATTTCATGTGATTAAGAGCAAATTAGATTAAACATGTTTTAAAAAGAGACACAAATTTTTTCCAACTGGAACTTTATAGTTTGTATATTAATACACATGCACCTACAAAGAAAAGAGAAGCTAAAATAACTCATAGAAGAAATAACTGTGGGAAGACATGGGAGAAGAGTCCAGACACAGATGGTTGTAGTCTGTATTTTTTCCTCAAGGAAATATCACAAGGCAGCCCATATGATGCTGAGGAAATAAATAGTGTATTTGGATGCTAGTGTATATTGTGTTTAAAAAGATCATCCATCCTGTCAGAAACAGAAATATTATACAGAGGAAATATGGAGGCTGCAATTTGTGTGCAACCTCTGCTCCCTCCCTTCCTTTTGCTGAAATTCCAGGCAAAGATAACACCAGCCACGTTGGCTGTGGATAGATAGATGCAACCAGGACTATAAATGCTAAAGAGGATAAAATTCCTCTTTGTGCAGTTCCAGCTACTTAATCTTCTTCCTAGGCCTTTCACTGGCATCTATTTGTTTTTGTACCGGGTTCAGTCACTCAGTCCCTGCTGTCAGACTGACTCCACCACCGCGGCCTGCGCATGCTGCTGCCTGAGAGGCTGTACCAAGGGCACCCGCTGCCGCCACACCCGGCAGGGAGGACAGATCCTGCCCTGCTTTATGACCTCCTTTTGTTTCCTCTCCTGCAAACAGTTCACCTCTGCGCCAAAGCTACGTGTCACCACTCAGTTTGTTTTGTTTCTTTGCTTTTTCTTTTTTTCCAAACTGAGGTTTCCTTCTCTGAATAATTCTTCTTACTATTATTGTAACTGACATGTTACAAAAATAACTACAAAAATCTTGAAAAATATTAGACCACTTTAATCTTTAAAAGTGTCTTTTTCTGTAGTAAAAAAATTATTAAATATTTTCTTGGGTTTTGTAACTAAATATTATCTTTCTTACTTTAATTTCTTTCTTTTTAAAAAACAGAAATAAGTCTTTTGAATTAAGATTAAGAAACTGTTTATATGCACAAATCCCCTGTTAACAGCTCTATAGTGCATGTGATTGGTATCATAATGGACTTACTCCATTATATTTATTTTGTACATTTTTGGGGATGAGAAGATTGATTTTTTGTTCCTGAAAAAAGTCCCCCTCGCCCCAGAAAAAACCCACCCACCAAAAAACTCCAAAACACAAAACCCCAAAACCAACCAAAAAAATCCCAACCACAAGAAATGAACAATGATATTTTAGTCATGATCAGTTATCTAAGGTACAGCAGACATAATATGAAAATGAAAGGTACAGTTAAAATTACTACTTTCTTTCTCTTCCTGTTTGTAAAACCAACTTTGAGGTGATTTTTTTCAAGTTTTTAGGGCATAAAATAGCTAAAGAATCTTATTACAGCTGCAAAGTACAAAATACTAGCAATGTTCCAAGAAAAATATAGGCTTTTTGAACACTTAACATATGATAATAAGGATATATTATGGAACATGCCGCTCTTATCTTGTGTATTTTAATAATGGCTTCCTCAGCTGTGTAGCTTGTTTAAACTCCTTAATACTCTATCATAAAAGTTACCAAAATGAAGCAGTCTATTTTTGCCACAAAAAAAAATTGAAAAAACCAGAAAATTTCTTGGGAAACTACACATAAAAAATCTTTAAGTGGTTTTGTGTTGAAGAAAACCCACACTTTGAGACACTAAACACACAGTCGAAGGTCATCTTGGAGTATTCGTCTAAGAAAGCTCTTTGGATCTGGTCCAAAACATTTTTGCAAGTGTCAGTGTACTTAGGAATTCAAGTTTTATGGATCTTAGAATGAAGAATAAGCTTGAACTATTAAGTATCATACACTACCCTTCCTAAATGATAGACAGATTGTATTTAGAGATTGATGTCTGTGTTAACAGCATGGCAATGAAAAGCATGCCTTTTAACTTAGGAGGAGAGGGCTTTGCATTAGCAACTATAAATCTTAAGTTCCATTTCAGAGCTGTCATAATAGCACTCAAATTTTATATATATGTATTTTTATATGCATCATCTACCTTCCTAAATGTGTAATGGATGGCTAGCTCATTATAAAAAGTATCTTCTACTGGTTGCATAATTTCAAAGGTCTACTATCATTATAGCTGGGGAAATAGTCAGTACCTGACCTCATAATGGCCATGTTGAAAAATTTCAACCCTCTTCAGACTTTTCACTCTGTTCACTGTTTGTACATTTAAGGACCAGTATATACTTAAGTTCTCAGTATCAGGAAGCAGCAAACACCATGCTGCACTATGAGATCACTTGCAGCAGACCCACTGCTCCTCCCTGACTGCAGAGTAAGTCCTTGCAACAGGTTGTTTTTGATGTTTACAGCCACAAGTCTCTCTCTGTTTTGTTTATTCTGTTAATCAAGTTTATTTGGCTTAGTAAGTTATAAAAGCTATTCTCAAATAACTGAAGCTTGTAGATATCTTTCCAGACATGAAACCCTAAATTTTTTGTTTTCTTCTTTTGATTGTGAGGATAAATTTAATATTTTGTATCAATACTTTAAGACTATCTGCAAACTAGATGCCTAATCCAAACTGTGCTTAATCTTTCTAAGTGTCTACCCTTTTTTTCAATAGGAACAAGCTCATTGTGTTCAAAGCTGTAATAATGAAAGGCATAATAGCTTGGTTTATTCAGCTTTATAATCTTCTAGGGCAGTGCTGACTGAAGGTTGAATAAATATTGTTTATGATATCAGTAAACTCTTAGGAGATAAAAAATTGGGGATAAAGTCTTCCCAAAATTAATAAGATATTAATATGCAATAAAATTAGGCAAATATTTTTTAATCCTTCAAAGTCAAATTAGATTGCTGACTTACAGCATTAACCTGTTAAATAGAGCAAAATACATAAATGTCCAAATGGGTACTTCTGTTTTCTAGAGAGCTGCTGATTACTCAGTTCAATTTAGTCTTGATAGTCCACTGTCTTAAAACAGGACTGTACTATGATGTTATGATGTAGCTCTGCAAGATGCCAACTTTTAGAGCACCTTGAAAATTGCTTATCCATAGGGATTATGCAGAGGATATTGCAATATAAATTACTGGGTTCAATCATCTAAACTAAAGTATAGCTTTAAGTAATTGTTTTATACATAGCTGTGTGACACCAGCTGAGCCTAACCGCCTTCAGTCACCGCTTTTAACATTAGCAGTTAAGCCATCTTAAAGAAGCTTAGACATTCAGAAAATAAACTCTATCTGAACCCTCTGTTGCTCCCAGGAAAATGCCATTTGAATTTTAACGCTCTCATTCACAGACTGTCTAGATCCACCCAGTTTTATTTCACAGTTCTGTGGTCTGTATCAGACCTTTCTAGCAACCACTATTTACTGCAAAAATAGAATTTCAAAGCAGAACACATGTATCTCAATTAAATTATTGATAAGTGAAAAGAAAGAATCAGTTTCCACAATCTCTAAAAACCTAGCAATTTCTGCCATGCCTTTTGCATTTCTGTTGTTATTGAGATACATATTGCTTTTGTTATTGAGAGGTGTGGTCAATACATTGGCACAGGGCAACTTTATCAAAGCAGCTTCAGCCTCCTTGCATTTCTCCATGCTTGAATACATCAAGCAATCCTGTGTTTATCCTTGCTTCTGAAAAAGACTGAATTGGAGCTCTGCTTAAAACCACTCTTGGCCCAGAATTTAGCATCTTGGATGTAAATATTGAAATTTTCCTTGCAGCTCTTTCAACACACAATCAACATGTAATCTTTCTTTTTTTGGACTTATTAAGTTATCTTGAACCTTGGAAAATAATTCCATTATCATTAGTACCATATCTGTGCACCAGCTTTGCCACCCAGAAGTACAAATCTGGCACATTTGTTTTATGTTATTCATAGATAATGAGTTTACATCAGCTTGATGCCTTTGTCATGTTTTTTATAGTTCAAGCTGCCATGACCAAAGTTAACTCCAAAACATTTTAAAAGTGTTTATGCATTGACACGTATCCTTGACATGTTGAATGTCAACAGATTTGATTTTATATTAAAATCTAGATATTTAAAAATTGTTGAACTATGGCAGAAATATGTTTACAGCTCAGGCTTACCTTATAATAAATGTGTCAAGCATCTGAAAGGTATAAAATTAAGAATCCTCCTGAGAATTTAACCCAAATATATTTGATTCTACAGTTTCCAATCAACACCAGTTCAGTATAGACAATGTTAAAGAAGAAAATAGACCCTGTAAGCAGCCATAGGATGGAGGAACTATGACTTCTCAGGGCCCCAGCTTGCAATACAGGGTTAGGACTATCTGGGAAAAAAGTCCTCTTCACATCTTCAAATGTGAAGCACTCGGAAAGTTTGAGACCTGGGTGCCTAATTTGTCTAGATCACCTTGAAAGATTCAGCCTTCATATTTAATGTCTTTCATTTCTTGCAACAAAATTCACCTTCAAAAGACTACAAAATCTCCTCAAGACCTACCATCGAGGCTTTAAACTCACTGTCCTCTTTCAAATCTGTCTGGAAGTTGTCGACAGTTTGTTTTGCAGCTGTAGGCTTTACAACGGATCATCTATAGATGGCCTTTCCCCCTCTGTGCTAGAAGAGGCATCATCTCTTCTCCCACAACCAATGCAAATGATATATTCTGTACTCTAGTGATTTTGAGAATACCAAAATACTGTGATGAAGCCTGAACCCTAATCTGCACTGCCAAATGTCACAGCACTTCACAGATCCAGGCATAACCAGAGACATTAAGATACATGTTATGACACAAATATGACCCAGCAATCCTTATTACACCATTTACTAATAAAGTGTAAAACTTCGCTTTTGTTTTTATACTGTTTTCATTTTGTGCACTTTATTTTTTTAATAGTAAATAATTGTCTTGGAGCACACTTGGTGTGCTTCTGCTCTTGTTTCTATTCTTTGACAGTAGTGGTGAGCCCAGACAGAGGTGAAAACTCTTTTGAGAAAGTAGAATTATTAAAATGCAGCATAAAATAATACTGTTTCCCCGTGCTTTCCCTTTTTGTTTGTTCAGGCATAAGTACTAGAAGATTTGACCTATAAGTTGCTGAAGTCAACACGCACCTTTCCATTAACTTTAGAAAGTTACAGATGAGGTTTAGAGGTCTGATCAGTTTTCTTTTAATCTGTATTAATTAGTGCCATAAAAAATGTCATAAATGTTACAGGAATAATCTGATACTTGCTTTGACTGTTATGGAAGGTCAAACACAGAGCAATAATTCTAGATTCTGAATATGAAATGTATGAATACTGACTGCCCATGAGAACATCTTTTTTTCTATCTCTGATGTGTTTCTTCCTACTGCTGGTGAATGCTATGGATCAAAAATCACACAAACTTTTAAGGCTTTGGTATATACAAAGGGGATTTTTGAAAAATATTCAATGTTAGTGATACTGAGCTTAGAGAGAATGAAATCCTTTTAGAAATTCATTTTGCATGAGTTTCTAGAAAAAGACGTGAAATCAATCCATGATTTGTTAAGCTGTTAGAGTCTTTTTGTTATTATTAAGAAAAAATGCTTTTTCACATGATATGTGATTAGAGTGGTATGCAATTAAAAGTATGATTTTCATCATTGGATCTCTCTGTTTAAAAAAAAGGGAACAGGTAAATAAGGACAGTATGCAAAATTGAAACCAAAGATTTTCAATTTTTTTTCTATTATATGTTTTACTCATCTATACTTAACCCTGTTTGGTCTCCCAATATGTTTTTAGAATGAAAATTGAGTGCCTAGGGATATAAATAGTGTCTTTTTCTCTGTGAGAAATAATCTGCAGATCCATTGCACCAGTGCTACTAAGATGCTATTTGATGTATCACTCAGCACAAACAGGTGATGTGGCACCTACCAGAAGAATAGAGGAGATACTTGTGAGAATGGATTATTTATCTGTGTCCATCCATACTGTAAGGAAACAGGATTTGATCTGATTTCATTTATTGTGAATCTTCTGTTGACATTAATGTGCTCTGGAAGAAGTGCATGATAACCACTACAGTACATTAACAGATCAGCTTTCAGTGCAAAGGATGCACGAGCATATTGCAAACTGTAAGTGTATGTACTCTTCAAACGTATTCTGACAGTGTATGATGCTTTACAGGAACTGTAGAAAAAACCTACTTGAAAATGTTGAGGGGAACAAGGTAGAGTGGGCTGTCTCAGCGGATTCTCAAAGTGGAGCTGTCCAGTGGAGTTAATGCAGTTTCAATCTTCTCTGTAAATGCCAAAACTTTAAAGAATTTTAGTGTTTAGTATTGAGCTCATTTATTGGGTCAGTCAGCAAAGCAGCAGCAGCAGCAGTGGGGGCAGCATTGGTGACTGAGGCAAGTCCAAGGGTGAGAGTTAGACCGAGCTGTACAGGGGCATTCCTGAGCTCAGGGACACATGAGCAGCAGCCCTGAGGCCCGTCTGGATCTGGAAGCCCTGTACAGCCAAGCAGGCATGAAGGGGGCATTGCCAGGAGCAGAATGGGAGATTTAAACAGATCTAGGGAGCGTGAATGATCCAGAGTGTCACAAGCAGGGGTGTGACATGGCAGTGAGGGTGTGGCGTGGTACTTTGCATGGCAGTTCAGGTAAGTGGGGTGAGCAGTAAGGGCTCCTCTACAACCTTCCGGGAGGAGCCAACAGGCAGATAAACAGACTCGGTATCTGGTGAAACAGAGCACAAAAAGATGCCTTCAGCCTTGTTAGTGTGCCTGTGAAAGCTTCTTCAGTTGTGGTGTTGACGTGCTGTAGAGCTCATTCCCCTGCAGCTGCTGGAGTCACATAACCAGCCGTGTCAGAGGCCTCCCGCCAGCCAGACATGCTGCTGGTAGATGGAGCTCTCCAGGCAGCAGGGTCCAGGAGTGACTGCTGCCTCTCCGTGAGGCTGGGGCTGACAGAGTTCTTTTGCAGAAGGTATGCTGTGGTTGAGGAGCTGTGTCACCAGGGAAGGGAGATAGAGGAAGTGAATAAGCTACACTGTATTTGAGTTAATGAGGAAGAGATTGGTTATATTCAGAGATGCAACAGTCTCCAGACACTCAGGAGTATCAAACCTTCCTTGTAGTGGAGAAGCAGGTGGACTCAGAATCCTGAAAGGTAATTAGTCAAGGGTCTGTTGAAGATGAAGGCTAGAAGCAGGTCACTTCATATACCAGGAAGAAGGCTCCTCCTCCTTCTGAAAATTTAACAGGACTGGCACCTTCTACAACATGTATGAGGCCCTGGAATTAGAAAGACAGACAACTGATGAGGTGGGCAAAGGTTCTCACTGGTGTGAGAACCTTTCTGCCTGTGCAGAAAAAACTGAGTTCAAACTACATTTAGTCTTACACATTTCTTGTTGGCTCAACTGCACATGGCCTGTTTTATTCCAAGCTGTGTGTGGGGAAATTTCACCTTGCAGTTTTCAAAAGACAGAAGACATGAACCTTCTGGTGAGTCCTACCGACAGAAATTAGGGGCTTGAAAGTAATGGGAAAGGATGTTAGAAACTAATGAATTCCCTCAGGCATTTCCCACTCTCCCTCTGAGGATGTCTGTACCTGGCACTGTTATCCACATACTGGCTCATAATCACTGTATTTCCATGGCTCCCATTGGTGTTGTCAATTAAATACTGATATAGCTAAGAAGACTACACCATATGGTGGCATTGCTGCGTTCGGTACAGTTAAATACAGAAGTGATGTGAGTTGCATGTATGAAGCTGTATTTTTAGTATTCAGAATGACAGCATAGGCCAGATTTTTCCGAAACTCTTACTCTCATCAGGGTTTCAAAACAGGCCAGATTTTCAAGTTTTCAACTTGCAGCTCCTTGTGCTGGGGCACTAATTGTTCGAATTTTCAGAAGAGTTTTTCAATCAAAGGTACTATGATCTTTTGATTATGTTAATCTGCTATGGCAATGAGTGCTGAGATGCTGTGGTTTACCTCTGGTCTGGAGATTTTTATTTCATGTAAATGTAAATCTAGCTATTCATGGAGTCAGCTGGGCTTGTTCTGCCTCTGCTCACTTACAGACATGTAAATCCATGGGCATAACTCCTGCATACACTGACCTAAGAGGACAATCAATTACATATGCAGAAAAACTTCTAGTGGGAGCAGAAAGACCGGTATGATCCTTCTGTGAATGTCATTACAAATTCCCGGCTACTAGCTCTGTTTGCTTCTCTGAGCTGAGTCGCAACTTTTTCAGTAAACATTGTTCAAAGTGGAATTCTTTTTTCTATACATGTGATAATAGGAGATGATGAAGAAGATGAGAAGAGGAGATTCAGGGGTGGTCTTATTGCTCTCTACAACTACCTGAAAGAAGGTTGTAGCCAGTGGGGAGTTGGCCTGTGCTCCCAGGCAAACAGCAGCAGGACAAGACGACATAGCATTAAGTTGTACCAGGGCAGGTTTAGGCTGGACATTTGGAAGAATGTCTTCACAGAAAGATATTGATGTTAGTGGTGACTAGACATTGGAATGGACTGCCCAGGGCAGTGGTGGAGTCACTGTCCCTGGAGGTGTTTAAGGAAGGACTGGATGTGGCACACAGTGCCAAGGTCTGGTTAACAAGGTGGTGTTCAGTCACAGGTTGGACTTGATGATCTCAGAGGTCTTTTCCAACCTAATTGGTTCTGTGATTACTACTTGTCATTCTATCTAAACAAGAGAAAAAAGATATACATGAAAGAAAATATTTGCCTAGTTGGTGCTTTAAAAATATGTGATTGTTCTTACAAATGTACATGTAAACTTTAGTCCTCACTGAATTATCAAAATAAGAATGTGACCAGTGCAGGTACTGTAATATTTAGGATAAACTTATGATCCTTAGTTAGACAGTTAATTTCAAAATCTATCACTATTTTTCAGATATATCTGATTTCTTTTCTCATAAGATCAATAACAGTTTATACTGCCCACAGTATTTGGTCATACTATGACCGATGCTCGTGTAACACAATGTTGCTGGCTTGTGATGAAAACTTTATAATAAACTGGGATATTTTCATATGTAATTCTCTGTGAGATTTTACACTATTTCTCCAGTCATCTTCTGTCATGCTGACTACTGTGACTGCTGTGACTTCTGCTTCTTTTGTGCTCTCATCATCTTTAAATGGATAGTCCTGGCATGTGGCTTGGAATATCATAGAGTAGTACAGAATGGTTTGGGTTGAAAGGGACCTATAAATACCTACAGTTCCAAACCCCCTGCCATGGGCAGGGACATCTTCCACTAGGATAGGCTGTTCAAAGCTCCATCCAACCTGACTTTGAACACTGTCCTCCTTCTTGACCCTGTCACTGGCACTTGTATGATTCCATAGTTCTTACCTTGACTGAGCTCCTCCCCTGTCAAACACTGGGGTGAGTTAATGATACCCATTTTGCACACACATGTCTTGGGTCTCCCTAAAGGCAAATATTATTTCTTTATAAATATACTTAGTTTTGCATTCACTTTTGAGGCATTTCAATTAGGAGATTTCCAGGAATGTAGCCCAGAGTGGAAGCCATCTTGTGTGATAGTAATTGAAAAATATAATGAATTATTTTTTATCTATAAATGTCTCTCATTGTAATTAAAAGTTACCTGAGTCATGCTTAAACATGCTTATATCCCTCCTTTTTTTTCTTAATTTATATACTTTCTCAAGACAGTACTTCTGACAAATGGAATTCGTTTTTAAAATGTGATTGAGGAAAAGTGTAACAGTGAGGTAATGATGTAAAAAGTAAAAGAGTTCATCAGCTACTTATAATAATCCACATTGAAAGAAAAGTGTAGCTATCCAAAGCATGAAGTTGAATTCTTGAGCATGTGTAAATATCACTGATTTCAACAGGACTTTTAAGACTCAGCATTTGTCAGTCCAGTCTGTAGACCATATCTATCAACTGGCAATATTTGCAATCAGTATTTAAAGGACGTTTATATGAAAAATCAAGTGTAACTCCCAAGTGTTCTCCCTTACAGGGTGTGAAGACAAAAACTGTAATTCTCCTCCCACTTTAGGTGTTTCACAGTGGTAAAAACCCTTTAATGTCCAAGCATCAGAAAACAAAGAAAAACACACCTTGGATATTTTTATTTTTATCATTTGAATGAAAACTTATGCAGATATTAAGCAGTTTAATTTCTCCCAATGATTCCTGAAAGCATTTTTCATAAACACTAGATATTGTTTTGTCTTCCTGAACCCACTGATAGGAGCCACTGATAGGATTGGCGTTAGTCTTTAATTTGTTCTGGGATCTTTAGGTTTCACAAAAATGGCACTTAGTCACCGTGGAATAACAAGGTACACTTCCGGACAACATTCTTCCCTTTAATCTGCAGATTGTGTGATTAAAGGCAAGAAAGGTAGTAAATAATTCTCTAGGGAGCTTTTATGCATGTATAAACATGTCTGGAGGAGGGGAATGGGGTTGCTTTAAGAAATAAGGCTTGCTTTGTTTAAATCCTATTCTGGGGTTTGGTGCAAGTAGAAGAATAAGTACAAGTCCTGATTGCTTTCTGTTAAGTCATTAATTACTTCATTGGCATCTCTGTGAAACCAGTGAAGTGAAAGGAAAATTGCAACATTTCATTTGCTAATATATTTGTGAAAGGTGGTAACTGTACCTGAGCTGCTGAAGGTCTTACCAGTCTGCCCTATTCCAAAACTTACTCCTGCTCTTTTTGCCTACAGATGATTCAAAATCACTAATAAGGTGTAAGAAAACTGTGCACAGAAGCAGTATAAAACATGGGAACTGGGCATATGTGTGCATATAAGAAAACAAAAAATACAGCTAAGAGCTTAAAAGTTTGCATATGCAATTCTGCACAGGCTGTGAGAAGTCTGTGCAGGTTTGCACTAAAGCCTGAAGTATTAGTATGTTATCCTCTGACAAAGGATAACTAGAATTTCAGGCTGTGCAGCCCCTGTTCCTTCTGCCGCCCTGCAGATCTATGGATAGGTTATTAACAGAGCTAATCATATTCAAAAACTCAAAGCTCCTCACTGGCTGGCTGGAAGCAGATCCTCCTGGGACACTTTTTACTCTTTTAAGATGGCATGTGGAAGATATCTTTGCTCCCATATCCTTGGGGTTTTGACATGTTTTGACATAGCCCCACTTCCTGGAGCAAAGAGAATCTTCATTTTCCTTAAAAATGAAGTGTTCAATGCTGAAAGGATTGTGGAAAAGTTTAAAGACCTAACTTGACTGGATTCAATACCCCCAATATCAAGACATAAGAACAATCATATTTGCTTCCACTGAAAATCTCACGACTTTTTAAACTGGCTCATTAGTTTTGAAGTAATTTTTAAACCTTTCTCAAAATATACTTGGACTTGCTAGTGGAGAGTTTACTTGCATCTTTTGATTTTTCTATTATTAATCTGGCAACTGAGTGAGGAAATGCTAAAACCTACCTACACTGGTCAGACACAAAGACACAAGCTCTTATAATGTGTGGAGGTTGGATGGAAACCTGTTGGCAGGAAGTGAGGACAGTTAATAAGTAGAGGTACTCTTGGTACCATTTTACTGAGCCTATTGTGTTAAATAGCACAATATTTACAGCATGATCAAATAACAGCAAAACTTGACTAATGCTCCCAAAAGAGGTAGGAAGATTTTCCTTCCTTCCGAATTCCTTCCTTCCTTCCTTCCTTCCTTCCTTCCTTCCTTCCTTCCTTCCTTCCTTCCTTCCTTCCTTCCTTCCTTCCGAATTCCTTCCTTCCTTCCTTCCGAATTCCTTCCTTCCTTCCTTCCGAATTCCTTCCTTCCTTCCGAATTCCTTCCTTCCTTCCTTCCTTCCTTCCTTCCTTCCTTCCTTCCTTCCTTCCTTCCAAATTCCTTCCGAATTCCTTCCTTCCTTCCTTCCGAATTCCTTCCTTCCGAATTCCTTCCTTCCTTCCTTCCTTTCTTCCTTCCTTCCGAATTCCTTCCTTCCTTCCTTCCTTCCGAATTCCTTCCGAATTCCTTCCAAATTCCTTCCTTCCTTCCTTCCGAATTCCTTCCTTCCTTCCTTCCTTCCGAATTCCTTCCTTCCTTCCTTCCTTCCTTCCTTCCTTCCTTCCTTCCGAATTCCTTCCGAATTCCTTCCTTCCTTCCTCCTTCCTTCCTTCCGAATTCCTTCCAAATTCCTTCCTTCCTTCCTTCCTTCCTTCCTTCCTTCCTTCCTTCCTTCCTTCCTTCCGAATTCCTTCCTTCCGAATTCCTTCCTTCCGAATTCCTTCCTTCCGAATTCCTTCCTTTCTTCCTTCCTTCCTTCCAAATTCCTTCCTTCCTTCCTTCCTTCCTTCCTTCCTTCCTTCCTTCCTTCCTTCCTTCCTTCCTTCCTTCCCTCCCTCCCTCCCTCCTTCCTTCCTTCCGAATTTCCTTCCTTCCTACAATTTATTTCTTAAGGATACTCTTCAAATTCTCTTATTCCTCTTAATTTTTTTAATGTGTCATGTATTATGGGCTTTCCTTTCTTCTCTTTTGTGCAGGCCTCCCATTTTTTAACTGCCATTTTTTTCCAGAAGATAGTAACTTTTTCCATTTCCCATCATTTGCTATGATAGTTTTTCCCCTGAGCCTTGAAGAGATTTCATTTGATGACTTCATTTTCTCCTGGAACTGCAGTAGACAGTTTAACTGGACTTGCAATATATACTCCAGGCTCTTGCTTGTAGAACTATCCCTTACAGGACATTTTTGTTGGCTGGCTGAATTTTTCATTTTGCTTTATTTTTTAATGTCTCTTTTTTCATTTAGTGCTCTTTCTTGAAACTGAGTGTCTATCTGCCGGATTTGTCTTTTTCTCTCATGATACAAAATTAACTTCAACGATATTGTGATCACAGTTACAGAGTGGCTCATCCACTGGTAACTCTTGAGTGAGATCCTGTGCCCCCACTAGACCAAGTTCAGGGTAATGTCTGGGTTTCTTTTTTTCCTCTGGATCTGAAACAGGCTAACGTAGGATGGAGCTTTTTATTGCACTGAAAAAAATTTCTTCGTCTCATCCTTATGAGGCACTGAACTATACCTAGATAGTTAAAATATACTATTATTTTACCTATCTTAACTGCAATTTCTTCAGTTTTGCTGAAGAAAATGCTATATTTTTACTATCAAAGTGCTGGATTTCACCAACAGATTCCTCAGTGCTCTTCTTTTCCCACAATATTATACCTGAACTTCACACAATATTATATTTGAACTTAGCATTATACTTCCTGTATTGTGCCTCTCCTATACCCTCTTATCCCCTCTTTACTTTTTTATAAAATTGATGTCCTAGCACCATAATAAGCTTGTTTACCTCCCTTCAACAATCTCTGTAACGTGTTTTCTGTCAGCTTTGCTGCTGGCACCAATCATTCCAATTTTCTCTCATTTTTACCATTGCTGTAGAAGCATCTATAATTTTTGGTCTTGCTCAGTGTTGTAAATGCTACTGAACTGGCACTCTAAGCAGACTGATTACCATTCTCTTTCATCACAGTTCTCTATTTACATCCCTCCTGACCTTTCTGGAGGTGCACTGGACATTAGCCACACCGTCTTTGAGGATCGCATCGGACTGAACCGAGTGCTCCTCAGTGCCTGTCAGCTTTCTCTTGCTTCTAGTGTAGACAATCCTCTATGATCATTTTAACTCCCTGTGCCACTACCTTTGGTTAAAGTAAAGCTTGTTTCTAGGATACAACATTCCCCAAATATTTATCAGTTCTTAATACAAGCAAACCCCTCTGTTCTATACCTTTGAGTCAACCCTGCCCTGAGGCTCTAGACCTCTTCCCACCCCATGGGCCTTACACTGGAATTGGCTTACCTTACACTGGTATTTCAGAGCAAAGAGGTCACAGAGGCCAGTGTCCCACCCAGGTGCTTGCATTTGCCATAAAGGCTGTTGCTCCTGTACTTCCACAGGTTGCTGGTAGCAACACGGTCCAAGATCAGCAGCTCTTTCTCTGCTCCTCAAACCAAACTAATCAAAGTAAACTAAGACCTTCTGAGGTCTGCTGCTATTGTACCCCACTGCAAAATTCTGTGTGATCCTCTCCAGTGCCACAAACTGGGCTATCCACCTGCCTATGAAGCAAGAATACCACTCCCACCACCTGCTTCTCCCAGCCCTGAAGACCCCTCAGCACAAGAAGACACCATGGCACCAGCTGGGTGCTGGATCTTGTTCAAGAGCCCTGTTACCCTGAGACTTGCATACTCAGCAACACAAGGCTATGGGGGAAGCAGGGAAGTGTCCCTGGACCTCACTTGTGAACCTCTCTGACTCTCCTAACTGCTCCCATCTTTCTTCTCTCAACTAGGGAGAGCAACCCTGTCCTCCAGGGTTAGGGCTGTGCCTCCTATCCCCTTGTAAACCTTGCTCCTTGGCAAGACACTCCTTCCTTCCTGCTGTACCCTGAGCAATGGATAAGGGACTTTACAGCCCATTGCTGGATTTCCACTTGCACCTTGAGCTTGAAACATGGTTTTGAAAGTATACAGTAATTTATCTTCCCTTCAGTAGATAATGAAGATTATATTATCCTCTTAATCTATTTTACCCTTATTCAGCTAGTTAGCAACAAAGTCAAATCTGGCCTGAGACCTACCGTGCTTACTTGCCTTCCAGGAGCCATCCTGACAAGCTGTCAGAATTCCTGAAGGCACTGCCATTGTTCTCTTCATTTCACTGTCATTTATGGAGGCAAAATTGATGTAAAATGCTTCCTCATCTTGATGTGAAAAGATTTTATTTCCATATACACATATGGGTGTCTACAATTGCTCAACATGTAAAGAATTACTGAATTAGGCCTCGGGTGTTCACATCCTTTTCCTACTTTTGCTCTAATCTTATTTCCTGCAAGAATTTATTTTCAAAGAAGAAAGAATCTGATTTGGTTTTAATAAATGTTAAGGGCATGGATCAGAAGAATATTATTTGTTTTCATTCAATTTAATTAATCAAACATTTCTTATTACATTATTTCTATGAATTTGCACTGATCTACCTCAACTGTAACAGATTATTTTTAAAACTCTATGAATGTTTTATACATTTCATTTAAGGCTGTATACTCAACTGCAACAAACTGATATCTTGTCTTTACATGATTTCTGCTAACTGAAGATTTGGCTCTGTAATTTCAGATGAAAGGTCTCTTCACCAATGACATCAAGCCACTTTGAGACATATATACAAACCAGCTGCTGGCGAAGTATTTTACTAGCCAAGAGAACACACCTCAAGGTCTTCAGTTTCAGTTATACATGATGGCTCAGATATCTAAAACCTAGTTGCCTAGATAAAACCAGGAATCTAATCTTATTTCATAGTAATGGTGAGAAATAGTCAGGAAATGTTGTGTTTAGATGCTTATTCCAGGAAAAAAAGGAAAAGGAAACTGAAAATATCTCCAGACCTGCAGGAGTAATATAAGAAATGAAGAGAACTAACAGCAACGTGCTAGAGATGATATCTGTAAATAGAGAGTACTGCTCTGGTGAAGTCAGAGAATGAAAATGAGTAAGAAAGGACAGGCAACTAAAGAAAAGTTTCAGACCATCAGGTCATGGCTATAACAATTTTCTTTGTTAAAGGACCATGACAGCCTATACCACACATGACTAGAGAAAAAAAGAAAACAGCAAAAAAAGGGGGAAGATGTGGATGCAGGAGAGGACACACACAAGGAAATGATAGAATTTTGTAATTTTATTGCACATTTATAAATTTTCAAGTGTCACCCCGTGGGTGATAGCTATTCTGGATAAGTGAAACCTGAGGCACAGTCTATCAAGTTCCTAACTCAGGTCAACAGCTTGAACAAAATAATGATAATATCTCCTTTTTTTCAGCAAGTTGATTTTGACTCTGCAATTTCTCTTTAAAAGCTCTTCAGAAACAAGAGCCACAATTACAAATCAGTTGCTGATGCACTTTTTTAGTAGCTGTATTATCTTTCTCTGATGCTTCACATTTGTTCTGACTTAAAAGCTCAGCACACTCAGAAACAAATTCGGAATATATTTCAAGACAACGCTGTCTGACTTTGAGTAGATGCAATATCAGGCATGTAAGCATGGAAACGAAGCAGCACCATTTTTCATGACTAGCTGTTAGTAACTTAAAGCAACTCCATAGGGAACAAAGACTGTAATGAAGACAGAGTCACTGGGGATGGCCAGCGCTCTGGAGATGGCACTAACCTCACTCTGCATTACCCCATGTCAGCACACTGCAGACCAGCCATGCTTTGAGAGCTGGGGACAATACATTTAGGAACCGTGCACAGAAATTCAGGGAAGAAAACAGACGTGAGGAAGACAAAAGGAAATGAAATAGCATGGCTAAATATCTCCAAGGAGCCAAATCATCCCCTGACACAGGACAGAAAGGCCTTTGGCATTTGCAGAAGTGTGCCTGCATTCTGCTGACATTCCTTGTTCATTAAGTGCAGTTTTCCTCAAGAAAAACTTGGATAAAGGGATTAGAAACTTCCGTGTTCCTGAGATGTGGAATTACTTGATCTCACTGATACAGTCATTGCACAGAGAACAATGAAAGAGAGAAGAGTCATTAAAAGGGGATATTTGTGTGCATTTTTCAGTATTAACAGAAAATAAATATTTCTATATTCATTACAGCCACAGTGTGGTTTTGTTGCTGTTGCAATGTAAAAAGGCACTTATGACAACCTACCATGATTTCCTGAGGATACATTTTCAAATATATATATATTTTTAACTACATGTTTTTATATTTTAAAACACTATAAGATATCTTAAGTTACATTAAAAATGCTGCAGAAACTTCCAGAATGAGGTTGAGAAGTTGGGCAAAGTACTCTGTAAATATAATCAAAAGATAGCTGGAATCAAAATAAACTCACATCTGAGCATTTCATGTAAATGTAAAGAAAACGAATTTAACATTCCTTCCACTATAAATCCCTGAGAGTTATAGAAAAAATCCTTGAAGTCTTCAGGTAAAGATCTACTTAAGGACTGATGTAGCGTTGTCAGGGAAGGAACTCTCCTGCTCATTTACAAATAGTCTCTTCCAGTGACGTTTCTTGTACTACCAGAGAACAGGGGAGGAAACATTGTCCTTCTACCTCACCTTTCTCCCCGAGAACATCAAGTACAGAGGGAGACAAGCTGGGAGCCACCACATGGGTAGGCATTGACCAGCAGAAAAACCTTCCCTCGGCACTGCAGCAAAACGGAAAGAAGCAGGAGCAAAGTGCAAATCCTCCCTGAGATCATGAAAATGGGAACTTCCCTTTACACAGAGCAAGAGCAGAAGTGTCACAGTTTTGCCTGGGAAGAGTGTTTCCAGGAGGAGATGCATAAATCTCCAGTCTTAAAAGAGCTGTAGAACAAACAGTTGTACTGTTCTGGGAGGAAAGAGTTAAAAAAAGCAAAGAAAAAAAAAACAAAGAAAAAGCAAAGAAAAGCAAAGAAAAAGCAAAGCAAAGCAAAACAAAGCAAAGCAAAGCAAAGAAAAGCAAAGAAAAGAAAAGAAAAGAAAAGAAAAGAAAAGAAAAGAAAAGAAAAAAGAATTGGAAACTACAGCCACTTCATTTTTTTTTAAGTAATAAATCTCATGACATACATGATTGAGGCAGGAGACCAGCATTTTGACCAAAGTCAGAGCACCAGTTTATCCAGTGGGGTAGAGCAAGGAGCTGGGAGAGAGAGACCCCCTTTTGCTCAATCAAAAGTTAAGTTCTGTCTGTATCCCCAAAACACTTGGGATTAGTTTCGCTAACACATTACTACTTTATTTTCCTCTTAGAAGAGAAATCACAAGGTAGAAAGGAATAGCATTCTCTGTAGAAAAGAGGCTTTTTCCCTTCCTTCCACTTCAAATAAGGTGAGTAAATGGATTTACATTTTAAAGGAATATTGGGGGAATAGAATGAGCATTTTCTAGGGTAAAGACTGTATCACTGAAAGTTCACTGGCTAGAAGCAAAAAAATGTCAGGGAGTGAGGGGTAGGGGATAGGGATGGAAATGAGTCTTTTATCTGGACTTTGAATCAAAATGGCCAGAATCTAGCATCCATCCACACACTGAATGCTTCCCTAAAGTAATAGTCCTATACTGAAATAAGGGGAAACCAGGCAGCCTCAGCTACTGAAATGGAGATTGCACAATGCAATTTGCTTAACTCTTAAGAAAACTTCTTTTTGTGGGGAGAGGGAATGGAGTGTTTCTAGAATTCCTAGAATTATTTTTTTATAACAAATGTAAAAAATTTAAAAGACGCATTTTCGGTTTTAGAAAACTTTGCATATAATGCAAGTAGTTATGTGGCTCATACATTGTAGCAGAAAAGTAAGCTGTTTTTTTCCTCTTTAAGTTTTAGTGAAAAAATCCTAGCTGAATGACACAGTATTTTTTTTTCAAATTCCATGCAGTTTTTGGTGGTAATTTTTCTTGGTAATCTCTAATAGGGAAATTACAAGAACAGTGAGCCTGGAATGATGTATAATGAACTAAAAGTCATTTATTATCTTTGAAATAACTATGACATTGCTTTGTTAATAGGATGGGATTCTTTGGCGTGTTATGCTTAAACAAACAAGAAGATAATCAGGTAAAGTTGTGAATACAAATTGCAAATTTTTGGTTAAGTATATAAAGCAATTTTTGTCGTGCATGAAGTTGCATCTAAGAATATTTAAACTGCTGGGGAAGCGAAGGAAAACTGAAAGAAAAAACCGAGGCTAAGCCACTTGTATGCTAAGACAGATGGAGAGCAAAAATTCTCTGCAAATTCTCATTAATTCAAATCAGGATGAACTGGTACCCTTTGATGGATAATGATCAGAAGAGAAGACTGCAAGAACAGAACAAAAGGAAATAAGTAAAAATATCAACCTTTGATATCATCAAAAATACACACTTAAGCATACTATTGAAACCAGAAAAAACTGATCTGGTGGAAAATAAAACCAAAATTATAGGGGGATATCTCCTAGGATATCTGGTTTTGCTTTGAAGAAGATTTTTCTGAACAGGAGTGGAAAAACTTTGTAGGCAGAAGATAAAACATGCTAGTAATCAGAAGTTAAACAAGATTGTGAAATAAAATGGATTAGAATTTGTGACAAAAGTAGCAATCAGCCTGGGAAACTGCAGTAAAAATGCTTAGACCTATATGCTTCTGAAACAGGATTCTTAACTCTGAAATTTGTTTCCATCTCACATGAAGCAGGTCCCCTGAATTCCAAGGACCTAATTTTCCTAAGGAGCAGTGTCATTTTGATTTATGCTTCAAGCACCGTGGAAGAAAAAAAAACCCTGTCTTTTTACCACCAAAATTGTAAATGGGTCTGGCTTGTGGTTCTCATCCAAGTTTATCTGCATTCTTTCCCCAACATAAATCACTGATTTTTCATTTGGAATTTGAAATGGAGAAGAATCATGTATTCATTCATAACATTAAATTTCCACTTCTGAATTACGTGGAAATTTACTTCTAAACAGCAGCTGTTCTTAACTATTTTTCTATATAATTTTTCTTGGTCAGATTTGTATTTTAAAGGATCCTCTCTTACTGATTTAATTAAATTGGAATAAACTCTAAAACAAGAGTCCTTCTATCAGTGACATACCCCTCCTTGGCCATATTAAACGAAATCTAGTAGACTGGCAAAGATGAAAAAATATTTGCACAGGAGAGAATAAATATTTTTAATTAAAACAAGACTTTACAAAATCTAGTGCTAACAACTGATCACTATCTATTTAAATGTTCAGCAAAAAGAAAAGCAGAATTTTACCGTGTGATGGTAAAAGAGATGCTGGTAATTAATTTGTAAATATTTTGAAAGACTTGCAAGAAAATCAACCCAACAAAAACGAAAAATTATCTTTAAGGTACACTAACTTGTCCATTAAGTAGCCCACTAATTCACTTTGTGATATTTTGAGCTTTACAGCTACTGCTGCCAAGATTTTGGTCCTATATTCAGACCCATTCAGGAGCAGTTCAGTGCAGAGATGCACAATTTCTTAGTGATCCCAGAAAAAGAGCATTCCAAGTCTGTAGCTGAATGTAAAGACACTCTCCTCAAGGCCTCTGGTCTTGAGCTTTGCCCATTGTGTTCTCTATAGGAATATCAGAGGCTTGGTGCATCATCTGCCATTTAACAATTCTCCTGCTTTCAAACATGAAATTTAAGGCAGCAAAAATCCAATCCAGACTGCCTCCTGAGTTATTTTTCCCTTGTTTATCATTACTAGTAAGGCTTAGATAGATCTGAGTGTAGCCACTGAGTCCAGTCTTGAGTTCTGCTCACAGGGGTGTTAGATCTCATAAAAACTGTTCATTTGAAAATATATTTGTATATGCACCTACTATGTCTGTATGTACATGTGTTCTGAACACAGTTAAGAAAACACACTGCAACCACGTTCATACATTTAGACCACAAGATATACAATTTTTTCATTATAATTCATTTTGAATGTACATCATATTCTGATAAAGATATTGTAAATGAAAAGAATAAAAGAGTGGATAGAAGCAAAACCAGAGAAAATAATCCAAGTATTCCTGCATTTTAGGTCAGAGTTCTAGGGTGCTGTATTCTGTAAATTCATGAGAGGGAGGAATTTAGTGACAGGCCAAAGTCTTCAGGCCTTAATTAATGTCATGGTGATGATAGATCTGCAATGCACCTATTGCATTTCATACAAATGACTACGCAAGTCACCTTTGTTATCTACTAACTGTTCCGTGGGAAGAAACAAAACAGCCACATGCATGGAATTATAATCCATAAGAAAAGGTCTTAGACCATAATTTTCAAAGACACTTAAAGTGATAAATTTAAAGGATTTAGGATTTTAATATTCTTTAGATATCTACATCTTGAAGTTGTACTGAAAACCTCAGCTGCAATTCCTGCTTTCTTCTGGGCTACACCCAATCAGTTTATGAAATACAGGGTAATATTAATGGTGTTAAAATTCCACTCCCATTTCTAATGGTTCTGTTAAAATCCCATTGGTATTTATTTTAAGAAACAGCAGGTAATACATGCTCCTTTGCTGGCTTAAGCTGGCAGATGTCTTTCTCTTTCCATCACCCATCTGAACACTTAGCTGAGAAACCATATCTCATTTTAGCTTTCATGCTTGTAAATTGTCTTTATTGGCAACACTTATTTACAAAGAGACAAATGATTTCTTTTTTTTTAATTCAGTGAAGAGTGTTCCATGGTATGTTCCATGGAAGAGTATTCCACCAGCATAACTGGTGTTTTCAAAAGACTTTTTTATATAAATTTTAAGAGCACATGAAAACCATGTGATTTCAGGGCAGACTGATTATAAGCTCAAGCTCATCTTGAGACCAAAGATGGCATGCCAGACCTTCATAGAACTGCATCTAGGAGACTTTAATCATCTGGAATAAGTCCTGATTTGCTCTGCTCTCATGGAAAAAATCCAAAACAAAACAAACCTAAACCAAGGGCTATCCCATTTTTCCAACTGGGTAATATGTTTCAGGTATTTGTTGAATTTTCTGTCTAAATCTGAATGCAGACTTTAAAATGAAGCAGAGGTACCTTCATCACTACAGATCTGTCACAGTGGAGCAAAGACGCACAGCTGGACCAGGGCTGAGGGTGCCCAGCCTTGCGTGTGCTTCAGGAGAGAAACTGAGCAAGGTATCCAGGAACAGCTGAACTGACTCAGTGGATGCATTGCTGGGTGCAACTGTGGTGGTTCAGGAGCTGCTTCCCAACTCCACTCATCAATTCTGCTGTGGGAGCAGCTCCTTCCAAGAAAAGGGCAGGGCTGCAGCTGGTGCTGCCTGTGGCACCTCTCCTCCCAGACATGACAGCACAGCGGGGCCCACACCCTGACCTGTGACAAAGTTATCCATTCTTGTCAGGAGCTCAGGAAATAAACAATGTCACCTCTTTAGACATCAACATTATCACGTGCAATCTCCTGTTGAATTACAGAGGTCTTTTGTTTAATTCTTTAATCAATATATTCATCCACAACTATATCTGACTCAAAACATAAGTGACTGATCTTACTACTCATGGAAATGTATTTCACATATTCAATATAGCTCAACGTCAGTGATAAGCAGTTAAAATTATCTGTTTTCATTTTCAAAACAGAACACTTCAGAACAGAACAACTGGAAGGAAAATTCATGTTAAGTATCAGAACAAATGTCTCTGGATGGTAGTCAAAGGGGCAAGGTAGTGGTTACAGCACCAGCCAGGAGTTTCAGAGGCTCAGAATCAGTAATTCCCCATGCTTTGCATCTTTCAAGGTGCAGGAAGGAAATTCACACTTTGCATCAAACACACTACTGCTTGATCAACTTCACAAGCACATTATGCCCCATGTCTCTAAAAAAAACCTCCCAACCACTCAATCTCTTGAGTCAGCATTCATAGACTGGTATAAAAGATAGGCTAGAATATGTAAGGTCATTCCTGTACTTATCACTTATATAATTATCTAATGTAGGCCCAGTTCTGCAACGTTTCTCCTCAGCTCTTTTCACCCTGTACAAAAACAGAACAGTGTGTCCTGCTCACAGGGGCTGACAGTCAGAAGCAAATAAAGAAGATAAGAGGGGGCCAGATGACCAGGTCCCAGGAAGCATGGACGTACTGGTGGTTAAATTGATAAGCAGTCTACGCATAGCCAATTGATCACATGCTTTTAAGCATCACAGTTTTCCTTGATGAATACAGAGTGCTGAAAAAGTGATCTGAGAGATGATAAGGACATATTTTTTCAATGCCTGAGAAGGGGGGAAGTTTGTCTGAGAATACGTTCATGCTTGGAAATATAACAAGTGGACAAAGGAAACTGGCACCAGAGGTGGATTGCAATCTGGGAGTGAGCAGCTTGACATGGCCCGAGAACCAGAAGAAAGGAGGAAAGCAGAGAAATGAAAACCAGCCCCTTCTCTGCCATGCAGTGGATGAGTACCCTGCTCAGGGGCTGAGAACTTGGGTTATAATGGTATTTGAGGAATGTGGAACTGATAAACTGAGGAGGATGGGATAGATTATAGAATGACTGCCTGACACCAACTGTGGCTCCAAAATGAGAGCAGGTATCTATTTGTAACCACAACCCCAGGGCTTTATAACACAGGAGTGTGACAGTATATTCCTCAGTCTCTTAAATCTTCAAAATGTAACATTTCCAAGGCAGAGTTGCTGCTGCCTCTTTAGTTTATGCAAGTCCCTTTACTGGAGGAAGATTTTTATTTCTAAAACAAGACAGAACCTCTTAAGGATGTGATACTCAACACGTAAAGTTCCTCAGCAAACAAGCCTTGAATCTGCAAACGCAGATTCAGGATGACAAAAGCAACTCAGTTCAACAGGGCTTCATCTCTCTCATGGGGACCTCACCATCATATTTTGACTCTTTCAAATGTAGTGTGTTGTGGTCTCCCATTCACGTTCAGAAAAGCCAAACTGAATGCTACAGTGCCCCCTTCCCTGTATAATGGTGTGGATAACATCTGGTGGGGTGGGATGCAGTTTGCCTAGGAGGCAGTCTGCACACACAACCCAAAGCACCAATCCAAAAAGATTTTCTTAAGTGTCCCTCAGACTGTGGTCAGATGCTGATGGGGTAGTCTTTGCACTAACATCTGCTTAAGTAATGATCTCCCTTCCACTTCACTGCTCAGTAGTCTCCTCCTCATGCCTCTCATGGCAGCAAGGGACCTCTCAACTTTGCCATCTAGTCACACAGCTGTGCCATGAACCAAATGACTGAGCCAGTTCTCTGAGCCTGCTCACAGCAGTTTTTGTAAGTACCACACTGGGGAGGGCACTTTGGCACATGGACAAGACTAAGCATGAAGTCCAGAGGTACTGGCTACGAGGAGGCAAGTATCACCACTGTGGAAAAAATCCTGTTAAGCTACAGCCTCATCCTTTAGTTAAGCTGATTTGGGAGCTGGGTGAAAGCATGAACACTTTCTTCTCTTCCTGAGTAAATGACTTGGAACAAAGTCAGGAACAGAAGGGGAAGGAAGACCCTAGATTTTGGTACGGTTTTTGCAGAACATCTCAGAGCCATGACTGACTATGACTGTAACATCTCCACCTTGCTACATGCAGTGACTCTGACTGTAACACCAATGGAGTTTCCAGACTTCAAGCAGGTGCCAAGGGAGGTCTAAAATAACTTTTGTTACTTTTTGGTTTAGGTGGAATTAAGGTATTGATTACCAGAGACACAGATTATCTGTTTTACAAATGAGCTAGATTTGATCTGAAAACTTTTACAGACCTACAGCTTTACTACTGACTTCAACAAAAGTTGTCACCACCTAAAGAGTGATGAACATGTAGGCGACTAAAACTGTTTGCAACCCACACAGTCTCTTCACACCCAGGTTGCCACAGACACCCAGGGCTGTTCTGAGAAGGGCTAACATGCCCCAACAGCACTCAACTGCCAGACACAGTCAACACAAGGCTGAAGGAGTGAGAGGTGGGTCTCGTCAGGCATAATTTCTTACTGCTGGAAAAGTTATAGTCCTATGTTCAGAGCTCTCTGCACTCAGAGGCTATCCAAATCCATTTAGCCTCTGCTACCAAGTTACAAACTTCTGAACAAACTCGGAGTATTCCCAAGATGCTTTCAGATCCAGAAAAACAGTAGGAGAGTAAGAAAACCAGTGCTCTATTGTTTAACTTGGCAGCAATATTTGGTCAGCTGCTAGTCACAAGTAAAGAAGCTCAAAACAGACTTCAATCAAAATACTGATTTTTGTATGTAAGTTCTGCTTCAGAAAAAAAAAAATGGAAAATAGGACATCTAAAATGTCAGATGACAAGAAAAAGCTATCTAATTCTCAAAGATATATTGTAGACAGAATAGATTCACATGAAATTTCTGATATGTCCTAGCCAGCAATATTTTCTTTTGAAGCATTTGCTATTTTGGAGAATAGGAAAAAAAGTGCTAAAAATGTTATAACATTTATATAAATATATAAAAAATAGGGAAAGGTTCTGAAGTGGGAAAAGGACCTTTATATACACACAGAGATAGAGTGAGAAATATGTGTGTGTGTGTTTGTGCCTGTATGTACACATGAAATCAGAAAATTTTAGCTGTCTCTGGATGTGAAGGAAAAGCAGATGCAGTTGTGGAACTCAAGTCCATTGCTCATTGAACCCTAGTTCACATCACTGGTACTCCAGCTGAACCAAATGCCATACATAATAGGAAACACATTACTTTAACAAGTTAATGTAGCAGCAGTAAAAAACTCAGTCTCTCTCAAATACAGCTGATTTGTTTTACTTCTGTTCACTTCTGTTCAGTTCCACAGTTATCTGCTTTCTGACTGTAATTCTCTAAAACTGTGCCAAATATGTTCCAGATTTTTATCACAGCATATCACGATAGGATCTTACCAGCCCATGAGAACATACTGTCAACAAAGCCCTTTTCCCTTCATTTCCTGAGCTACTGGCAAAAGCAATTTCATTTTCAGGATGTTAACATTATTATTTCTGCCTAAGAAAATAATAATCCATCATTAAAATGCTGATAAAGTATCAACAAAGAATGTTTTGATTGTGGTTGCCATCTACAAATACACATTTGTATGCAGCTTTTTGGAAATAAAGGCACACACTTTCAAGGTGAATAATAATAAACCAGTTGCTGAGGAAGATGGTTAATAATGACACAAAGTGCAATTCATACTAACAACCTGTATTTGATGCAAGCACATCATGTAACATGAAGAGGTCTCAATTTCACACCTAATTGTTTGTTTTGGGTTACATGCTGGAGCTTCCTTATATACAAGCAATATATACATATATAAAGGTTTATGGGCTGTCAGTTCCGTGGGGCATGGTGGGATTGTTTGGTGCTCTACAGAAAGAGTACCTGTATGGTAAGCCACCTACCCCAGAGTCCTGCTCTTTTAATACTTCAGGTCAGCCACCTGTTGGAGGATACACGTGAAGCAGACACCTGACTTTCCTTCTGCAGAAACCACAATGCAAAAAGTTTGCAGAAGGGCTTGTGCAGGTCTACATCTTATCATCACCTGGAGTGAAGATACAGGTGAACATCACTCCAGGGTTAAGGGTTTCAGAGTTTCCACCATTACAGAAGAGCTTGAAAAGGCTTTTAAACTCTGAAACACAGCACTCCTGGGAAAACCTGTTCATTCAAAATCTGTGAAAAGCAAGAAAACTCAATCAAGGTATCTTCCAAGCAATGGTATTCGTTTTTTCGTTCTTTTTTTTTTTTTTTGGGGGGGGGTAATCACAATAACACAATTATTATCCAGCAGCTCTAATTACATTACAAAAAAAATCACTAGACATTCTTTAAATTAAATTAAATTAAATTAAATTAACTCACTGATGGAATGAATATAAACTGAAATTGGTTTTTTTCACATTATTTCTAAATGCCTCAAATGAGTGTTACTTTTGTATTAACTAACACCTCCTCTTTCTCACAAATGTTAAACAAAGCCTTTCCAATAATTACAGTCCTTTCTGTCCTGCTAGATAACTTCCTAAAAAATATTAGTGAGTTTTAATTAGAGCAAGAAAAGTTGTGAAACATCTGAAAGCTTATATATAATGTGGACAGAGAGTTAAAAAGTTGTGCTTTCTTTAGCAGCTTATCAAACCTTAACTTCCCTTTCCATTCTTTTGTTTTATGGTATATTTTTTTTTCATTGTAGAATTCAAAGGATAACAGATTTAATGGATTTTCTGTTTCTAGATCACTTCATGTTATATATAGAAAAAAAATATGTATTTGTATTCTAGGGTGTTCTTGTTTTGTTTTGACCTGAGGCAAACAAAGATCTTTCTTAACCTAAATCTAATATTAGACAAGCTTCCATTGAATCACAGACCTTAACCTTTATGCTTTAAAGTTTTTCACTGCAAACTTTCTCTTCTCCTGTTCCATACCACCTTCCTTTATTTTCTTTGACCCCGGCACCCAGGTAACTTGTTCGTTCCTGACTCTTCAGTGAATGCTCAAAAGTCACTGATAGCTCCTACAGTTATTGCAGGAACAAGTCAATAAGGAACTGGCCAGATTTTCACATTGAATAACACCAACCTAAAGAGTCTCCAGTTCAAACAAGTATTAGAGGAGATCCAAAGAAATGTTTCTGCACATAAAACGTAGCTGTTCCCAGCACTGAAAGGCAGACAATGAACTGGAGTCACACCCTCACATGACCAGGCCATCTCAGAAAGAGGCACAGAAATCACCATCTCTGTATCTGAGATGACAATGATAGCACAAACAACGTACCAATGCTTAGAACTGGCCAACTAAGCATCTGTGTCTAAACAGTCACATTTTAAATTTCTCTGCTCTTTGACCTTTCATTCAGAGGTTTCTCCCCTTACCTGAGTGAAGCATCTACTGAAAAAATGCACCTATGCGTTTTATTTCAAAAAACAGAGCTGTGCTTGACAAAATGTCTTAAAACACAAAGTAATAAATTAAGATAGCCTTTTGCTGCAACTGTAGTGCAGTTATAGCTGTCTGCTAGACTGTGGAAGATCATTTCAATTCTTCACTAGATAAATGATTTCATATGATCGAAAGCTCAATCCAGGTCAATCATTTTTGCTCCCTCAAAGACTGCACAAAACACCAAGACATTTCCTTTCAAATAAAATGCAACAATGCAGAAAATCATCCAAAGCTATTTTGTAATTCTTCATCATACCAAGTTGTGAAGTACTTTGTAAGAAGTTTCAATGAGTGCTTCCAAGCTTTCAACAAACCAGAGTGAATTATATTTGTTAGTTTTTTGAAAAGAGAAAAAAGACTAACAGTAGGTGTGATTATACACCTTTGTTATATTACAAAGGCCAACTTCAAAAGGTGACAGAAATAACAAGTTGAACCATAGGAACAGCGACTGGACACAGTTCTTAGACAACTTTCAGATTTATCAAAGTGAAACTAATATGAGGGAATAAATGAAGAAAATCTATTAAAAGAATAAATAGAACAGCTGTTCTTCTCAAGCACTTTTTGCTTTTTCTTCTATTCAAGTACTTATTGTAAAAATGTGCTTTTAGACCAGTGTTTATATCAATATTTATGCATATATATGTAGAAATTTATGTTTCCAGGAAGGAGGTATTGACTCAAAAGTAGTGAACATTTTCAGGTGAAAGCAATAGAAGTGCAGATGGCCAGAGATGGAGATCTCCACTAGAAACAATTACTAGGTGTTTAAGTTTGGACTGAAATTATTGTAGATTTTTTTTGATAAAAAAAGTAAAATATAATGAGAGATCTATAGTTACAGATATTTTTTACATCCAATCTATTGAAATTAAATAACAGTGACCCAACTAGTTGCATTACTATTTAAAGTTTTACTGTGAATATTATGATAAAAAATAACTTTATTTGTAGTAAAATACCTTAATATTGCCCAAACTATGCCTCCTAGAGATGCAAAAATACTGAGAAGCAGTCCATTTAATAGTTTGGGAAATGTTATAAAATCTAGAAGCTTTAAAATGTTTTAACATGTCATGATGGTATGAGCTGATGAGGTCAGCAGAAAGGATACAATGAGGTTTTGTACCACTGTGAATATGTGAAAGAGGAAGAACAAAAATCCCCAAACACAGCCAATGAGGTCAGGAAGACAAATTCAAAGGTTCAGTGACATTGCAGCCTTACAGATAGAAGCCAACCTGGGAAAAGCACATTTAGCATGAAGCAGAAGTTGGGTAACATACTGGCTAAATAGCAGCCAAGCTAGTGAAACAGCAAGCCCATGAAAGATGGAATAATGAAGTCTAAGTTTAATTAAAGCATTAGAGTTGTAGACACAAACAATTAAAAATTCAGATCAGAGTCACTTGGAGAACCTTGTTTAACTCTCCTTGATCAATTGCCAGGTACAAGAGCTAAAAACTCAAGTATTGCATAGCTCCCACTGACAGTTGGTGATGTGATCCATGTCTGTTGGTACAAAGCCAACTCACAACCAAATTAGGCAGAAAACCAAAGTCAGGGCATTGTTGTAACCTGTTGCAGGTGTTGTGCTTGCCCAACTTGAAAAGCAAGAGCATCCAGCGAAGGAACGCAAACTAAGCCAAAATCAAAATATACAGCAAAAGTGGGTGTCTCAGAGGCAACAGCTATGACCAGAAAGGATTAGCAGAGACCACTTAAAAGAACAAGAAGGTGAAACTCAGTCTAATTCATCAGTTTAACACTGTGTGGGAGACATGACAGTGCAGTGAACGATGATGAGTAAAAATGCAATAGACAAAAACTAAAAAACTGAGAAAATGCACAGTTTTGTCAAAAGCAGGTATCTGAGGGAGGACATAAAAAAATTATTGTGAGAAAGCAATCTAAGTTTGTCATTATAAAAAGCTGCATAAATCCAGATTTTCAGCTGTTGTAGAACAGTCCATGTTCAGAGAGATCTTCATTTACCTAGAACAGATGAGATTTACTTAAACCAAGATGAGGATCGGGTGGGATTTTGGGGGGTTTTTAACCCTCTATCTCAACTCTACCATGTAATACATTTTTCTGTAAAATTCATACTATAGAGGCTGAACCTAAGGCACTGGTGGTTAAGTCAAAAAATAGTAAAATGGTTTTACAGAGAGGAAATTTCATGAGAACTCTTGCAATCAAACTGATCTTGCTATTTTTCTGAGATTCTCAGCAGGATCTCAGTAAACTGTTAACCTCACTATATGTTGCAAAGTCCTGTGAGATTCTTATCCGCAGCTGTCCAGATTAGGAGCTGACTGGGAGTGATCCAAGGTCCTTTCTGGCATATCCGTACAGATTTCCTTTCTATGGAAACAGATTCACCACACATCCCTGCTTGTGGCTGGAATGAGACCAGAAGGTATGTGCATGCCCTAACCAGCCCTTCAGAAACACTCCTGGGCCAACACTTTAAATAGTGACCAAGTTATTGCAGATTTGCACTAATGTAAGAGAAATCAGAATTTGTCTTTTGTTCAGTACCTTTCTCCATGATTAGCACAAATCCTAAATTTACTACCTGAAAGAGAAGAGAATACAGCCAACCTATGGCTAGTTCTGCATAATTACCTGCTCAGTCTGTACAGCCTCATTTTACTGAGAGAGGAGTCTTTCAGCTCTGCCTTCACACAGCACCTAGAACAGTGGATCCCTTCTCTTTGTAAGAATTTCTGTAAGAGAAAATGTGTTACATTTATGTATCTTCAGCCCTCCATGTGGTTGAAAGGCACATTTGCATCTTTCCTCTATAACTGCCAGAACTGCCTGCCCAGCACACTCATTTCCTTGTGCCAAGTGCCAACATGATTGCCATGTGATTTTTAGTTGGCCACATTCCTGCAGTACTGGCATGAGTCCAGTAATCTGATGATCTAACAAGAGTTGCAGCAGATTTTGACCCTGAAAAGTGGTTCTCAATCCTTTCCAAATCTGGCTATTAATATTTATTTCTCCAATCATTCAACCACCTTGTCAATAAAGGTCTTTGGAAATTTCCCTACTTTTTCCTGAGGCATAACTTTCCTCTTCACCTGAATTCTTTCAGCATGATTAAAGCCACAAGTATTACTTATTTACCTGGCTTTATTCACAGAGAACAATAGATTTGGTATTATCCACTTCCTGCTCAGATTCAGGGAAACACATCCCAAGTATGTGTAAGTCTCCCCCTTCAGTGAAATTAATAGAACAAAGAGAATTTATTCTGTCCAAATTTTGCTGATGTGAAAATCTGAACCCACTAGAAAAATGCATGATAAGAACAACACGCTTTTCAATATTAATAAAAGTGCAGCAAATATATTTGTTAAATTTTCTGCTTGCATTTTTTTTCGTCTGGTAGAACAGAGAATAGAACAAAGAATAGTGGTGGGTGATTAATTTTGCCTGGTTCCAGTGAATTATAACATGGAACAGCTCAACTCTCAAATTAGTCACTCTCAGATAACTGATACAGAGGCTCACAGGCTCACGACAATCTTTCCTACAGAGATAATAACACTCGTTTATTAAGATGACCACTACAATCAGAGGCAGAGAGAAGACAAATATGCAGACCAGTTGCAGTAGTCTCTTTGTGCCTTTTAACTTTCATTTTTAACTGATTAAACAGAAATCTGAAACCAAGCAACAACAATTCAGGGAAGTATGGGTCACAGGGCTTTTTTCTCCTAAAAAAATATATTTATAAATTCTCAAATGCACTGTTACACTAATTTTACCTGCATACTAATTTCAAAAGCATGGTCTGTACTTAATCTTCCTATTTACAGTGCTCTGTAAATTCACTGTTGGAGTAATTTACGTCTAAGTCCATCTATGCCAATGAGTTCCTGAGGCATTGCTATGGCATTATTGCAGTTCTACTTTATTATGGCTTGGCCTGCCTGCTATATTAATTCTACACCTTAAAATATGCCTATTTTTTTGTAGCATTTAGCATAGATCAATTGTATGTCATGTGGTATATTACTTATCTGCATACAGATCTGTATTACATAAACCAGCATGAAGGCTCCACAAAGCCTGCATTTGATAAGTCTCATGACAGATTTTGGGTTGTTCTTGTGCCAGATGTAGGTTTTTCTTACTTCTGTTACCGGAAAAAAAAGCTCTAAAATTATAAAGTATGCAAACCCATAGTATTTCTGTACCTTGAATTTCCTACAGCAAGTCTGAGAGACAGAGGCAGAATCTGATTTAGCCACAGGAAGCTACTCCATTTTCTGCTTCAGTCTATGGATACAAAAAATAAATAAGACTGTCATAGGACAGTGAAAGAAGAATCTGAAAGGTTTTCATTCAACGCTGCCGCATTCACATTTAGCCTCAAAGATACGGGTATTTTTGCACATTTTCATAACAAGACAAGGAGCCTGGCTCGTCCTGAATGTGTCATCCAGGCTGCAGTCAGTGCCTTTTTCATTGACTTCGACATCAGGGAATGAGACCTCAGACAACATTAGTGTGAACATGGAGCAATGCCACTGAAGTCAGTAAAAGTGTTTGGAGTCCCTGTGGAAACCAGCCAACATGTGGCACTCTGGGATCAAACCATAAAATTTCAGTCTTCTCACCAAGTTCTGGAACACCACAATTGCTTTCATTTCCAGTAATATAGGCACTTGCAGATCTGTGCAGAGGTGTCTTCCCACCTACCACCATCCAATTTTCAGAGGTTTTATTTCAACTTTTAGCTGCAAAGTACTTGTGCAGTGTTTATCAACAAAAATAACCTGAAGATTTATCCTTACTTCTTATGTAAAAAAAAGGTTTTTTTCTTTCCCATAAAGGCTTTCAGAATTACAGAGAAAATTCAATTCTGGGCAATGATAAAGACCTAAATATAAAGGAAACACATAAACGTGTTATGAGAAAAAAAAATTATTCTTTGATTTTCCTGAGAAATTATGACTGATGCAAATTAAAAAAAAGGTAGCGTGTAACATTTCAATGTGTCAGAAAACTGAGCATTTTTTTATTTACATTACACTCATACAGAAAAAATGATAAAAAAAATTAGTCACTGCTGTAAGGCTGTAAGGGGAAGGCTATACAGTCAAGCAATGCAATAAAAGGCAATTTGAGCATTTTGCTAACTTACTTACACACTTTATGATACAGTGTTGAGTGACATGATCACAGACTATGATCTAAAAGATCTGCTTCACAGAAGAAGGACAGGAATGCTGGTGCTTCCCCATGCGTGTTGTGCTTTTTTGCACAGCAATGGCAAACTGACTTCCTTTTTGGTGTTCATCAATGGGTAGGTGAGTATTGCTAATCTTAAATGCACTGAATGAGAATTATTGTTTTCCTCTAAAGACTGTGCTGTTATCACAGTATTTTAGAACTGGTTTTGAAATATAATAATAAAAAAATCTGCTCTGCTCTAGGGACGTCACACATCCTATCCAGTCACCATGTAGGAGTTATATGAGCTTAATGTGTGCTCGATCCAAGGGGAGTGTTCAAAACATCCCACTGCCCTGTTGTCCTGGACTCTTCTTGGCATGTAAGAAATCAAACTCTTTTTAGAATTTTGGAAACCAGCAAAACCAAGATGATTTTTTCAAAAACTGTAAACACATCTGTCTACTACCATAACAAGTATGCCAAATAGTTAAAATGATTGACAGCATTCAAACTCCTGAAGAAACTTCAGTGATCTTTTTGTCAGATGCAAAGAAGAAATAACAGTATTTTTCCTTAACTTCATTTTTCGAAACGGCCAAACCATTAAAAAAATAATTTCCTGAGTCAAACATTCAGCATGACAAATGTGTGCCCAAACACATTAAATTTAGCAAAGTTATACACTGCTATAAACATGGCCTTGCAGCATAAATGCATTTATTTTGATAAATATGTTTACACTGCAGGATATAAAAGGGCTAAGATATGAATTGGATTTGGAATTATCTGCAAACTAGTAAACAGCACTGAAAAGAAATATTTTTATGTATGTCTATTACATAATACTTAATCTCTTCCTATGACTTTATTTAGGGAAAATGGCTTACTTTATGTCTATTATATGAATAGATATACCTGTGTGGTTTAAGGACCGACTTAACTATGGGAGGGTACCCAATAACACGTAGTTCCCATCCCACATTCTGCAGCCCCATTGCCTCTGTTATGCATGACCAGGAAAAAAAAGGGACACAATTGCAGTATTTGTGCTCAGGTGGTGACACTTCCATCTGCTGTGATAGGTAAACAGTGTCTCGTTCTTTCTAAAGAGAATATCTTCTGATGGACTGTGATGAAGCAGCAGGAGAGAGGAGTGGTTCAGAGAAAAGGAAGGAATGTGTAAAAGGAGAGCAGATGCTAGCAGTGGATAACCACTTCTTTCACTTATAACCTTCTTTTTCTTAAGGCAATACATAATATCTATTCAGGTCAAATCTTTTATTAGATATTAAAAATTCAACATGTGGTACTAATTTCGGAATTTATCAATTTCTCACCTCTCCACATTCCTTGAAGAGATATTGGTTTTCAGTTATTTTGCTGTTTTATAATTCTGCATGGACTTTTTCTCACTCATACATTAGTTGGTTTTAAACTTTAAAAAAACTTCTTTCACTAGAAAAGAAGTCAAACTCCTGTAATTGCTTGATGGCACCATCCTGCCTTTTTGAGGTTAAAGCAAGACAGTATGGGATTTTTTTCCTTACTCTCTTTCAACAGATGAGCCAGGAGCAGACAGTCAGTTGAAACAGTGATGATTACAAATGACAACTTGTAGCATGTGTTATCACAGCCACTGTATACAGTAATTCTGCTAACAATGTATTTTGCTAACCATGTGGATTCAGGGAGAATTGTTTTTTCTGTAGGAAATCATCACAGTATGTCTTTCCCAGGATCTGTATGGGACAGGCATGCTTGTCCCAGCACTGCATGGGACAAATGCAATGTTAGTTTAAAAGGTCTTTGGCAGACATTGGTTGAAAAACAAGCCCCTTTAAAGTTAGTGACTAAACATGCATAGATATCAGGGTGGCTGAGGTTGTTGTAATTACTCAACTGTTGGACTGTTAAATATTTTCGGTTCAATTCAGCCTGTTCACAATAGAAGAGCAGTCTTTTCTCTCAATGGCTTTCTCTCTTGGTTATTTTAATCAAATAAATCACATCACAGGCTCACAGTCAGGTAGGGATGTGGCAGGTTCTTGAAGGTGCTAGATGTGACCCTTGCTGAGCTTGAAGTTTTCCTGAGGTAACCATGAATTTTAAATTCTTCCCTTGAAGGACACAGTTCCCATGTATATCAGCTCAAACCTTTTAAACAAGGGTCATTACAGAACAGCAGCACTTGATGGGCTCATAGAAAGTAAAAGATAAAATGGAATTATCCAGTTTAAAGTATGCCTGGACAAAAGATTTAGATATGTCTGGAAGAAGACATGGCACAACCCCCGAAATGGAAACATAAGGGACTGCAATTGGGTAAAACCAACATTTCCACATAGAAAGCTAAAGGAGGAGGAAATGTGAACTCTGGGACACCTCTCCCTATGCCTTAGTGGCAGCTTTCTCCCCAGAGTGACAGACGGTGTAGCAATGACCCTCCCTCAGCTTTCAGCAGTGACAGCAGAGCGGTGCCAATTCGCTGTCCTACATCCGCTCTGAAACCTTAATGACAATTTCAGCCAAATTACTGTCCAGCCAAAATAGCCTAGGTTCACAGGTTAAGTGTGCTGGTTTCATTAAGCTAAGTACAAAGAATAAACATTATCAATCTCTGCAAATAACAAAGACTGGGTGGGGAACACCCTTTGAAAACCAGAAAATAGAAACACAGTGACAAAAAAGCAGAGGGGGATTATTTATGCTACTGAGAAAGATGAGGACATAGCTCAGAAGGAAAGGTATACATGTATAGCTTGCAGATTTTAACAATATTTTTAAACAAAATTTATTTTAATTAGGGGAGCATTTTAAAAGCTTTGGGTCAAATTCTTCAGGCTCACTGATGCAAATACTTTTGAAGCAGTTTAATCCTCCATTTTTCATTATTGTTGTGTTCTGTGAAAACTGTTCCATTTTCTCAGCATAGTGGGGACCTCTCAATTACGGAAGTAATGCCAAAGGCAAAACACACCAAAAATCTTCAAAGGCCCTACTTTTTCACCTCCAGTTGCTATTTTTGGTAAATATTTTCTAGTTCACCGGGCTATGTGATATCAGCTCAATAGGAAACTTCACAAAAGATGGAGTCACAGCAGCCTCTCAGGCCTCAGTTTGTGAAATAAAACCACCTTACAGCAATTGACTGAAGAAAAAATCTATATTATTCCAATGTCCAGAAGAATATTTATCTGTGCACGTGAGACTGTAGACACATTTCAGTGGGATGTCCATTCCTGTGAACAGAGCGCAAGGAAATGACAAATAGAATCTCCTGGTTTGGATAACCACATTAGCTGCAGATATTTTTAAACAAAAAATTACTGCAATGAAATGTTAAAATACAATCAATCAGCAATTCCAATTATATAACTTATAGAAGAAAGTTCACTTCTTTCATCAGCCTGCAGACCAGGGAGTGTATTTGAACTGTCAGGATAATAGGAACCACCAGGGAGCCCTGAGAGCCTCTTTGGCTGGCTCAGTCTCTCTCACCTTCTCTGGAGGTACATGGAGTTGTGAGGTCATGAGAAGAAAAATCATGACTCCTTGTAACTTCACATATTCCTACTGCCCAGACACTTCTCTCAGAATATTTCTAGTGTAATTTGTCTGGAAAAATGGTATCCTTCAGTATCATTCACTGAGACAGAGAGAACATAGAATATCCTGGGAACTGTCATTTATACTTTCCAATTTGTAAGCAGATTTCCTTGCAAATATTTCAAACAATTTCTGAAAACAGTGCTACGGAAACCCCACGAATCCAGTTCTCCTTCATGCAACACTTGTCAGCAGCGAAACTGTGGTTTCCAGTTTGCCAGTGGATGCTCCATCTTCTCTCCTAAAATGGGGGTATTAAAAGAAATCTAAAGCCAGAAAGGTCAAAACTGGAGTCTCTGTTCTGTTGATCTGGGTGGACTCAAACTCACAGGGAAGTCAGGGCATGAGTGATAGCCTTACAAAATCTGAATGGTAGCACTTCACATCTCTTTAAAAATGTGTAACAGACTGCAAGGCTGCAAGAGGAGACAATAATCAGGTCTAAAATTGGACTCTCTTCCTCACATTCAATTTTTTCCCTGATTCCCAGAGGTAGGCCACTCTCATTTCCCTTAAATCCAAAAAGGCATTTCTTATTTTTAACCTACCCATTGTCATCTAGGTCATTTTATAGTGATGATTATTCAAAAATTTCCTCTTACTCCAGTAACTTGAAATGAAATTTGCTCACTGTGCTGCACACAAACTCAGAGTAGCGCACCCAGTGACAGGACATTTTCAAGCAACCTTCAGTTGTATGATTCATTTCCCTACGGCTGTTTCACATGAGTACTAATACTTAGAACTTCCCTGCCAACAAGGATTGGCCTCTTGACTTACTTGTTTAGTGAAGGCAGCTTCCCTTAGGCATTTACCTCATAACATCCAATTAGCAGTTACTATTGTACCATCAGAGTTCATGCTTAAGTGTGACTTGCCAAGTGATATGCTCTCTCTCTCTCCCCTTTACAGATATTACTGGCACAGCACCACAAATTTGGTCATTGTATCAGGATTATATGTACAGGCTTGGTATATGTACAGCAATAAAAATATATATTTAATAAGCTTCCTCATGTGAGCACCACAGAGAAACTCTGGATTCCACAGTGACTTTGTCCAAAATCAGCTTAGTTCTGAAGCCAAATATTTAAATGGCTGTAATAGTCCTCCTGGTAACAGAAAGAAGACAATTCAAGAAACACCAAAGTGAGTCAATACTCCCCATTTACTGTGCAAGTTGACAAGTATATACACAAGAATGCATGTCCTCAGGGACAAGGGAGCAGGCCCTGACCAGAAAGATCGTGTTTGGATTAGTGACTTAGCAGTTATCCTGCTCTTTGCTAGCAACTCCTGAGACTGAAAGAGTTACACCAGTGTTGGAGTTGAGAAACGAGTAGCAATGCTCCATATGTGCATCAGCAGAGCTGGGATATGACTTTACAGATCAGCTGTTTTCCTCTGAACAGGTGGATACAAGTAAGAGCAAGATGATACCATCACAAAGCATCTGCTACGTGTCACTGATTAACACTGACCATAACTTGCCAGAAATAATTAGCACTCATAGTAGAATGTCATAGTAGAATAAGTCATTTTACCTTGATGTAGTCCAAGGATAAAGAATCTACACTTATCTGATGGTAGCTAAATCAGGTCTAAATGAGTCAGTTTAAGCTGCAGAGCAAAGGTAGCCATGTTAGCACAGTGTGACACTTGCTTCTCAACAGAGCTAATTAATCTCTACAGAGTGCAGCAGTAATGTGGCTATATTGTTTCTGGCAACAGCCCAGAATGGGCCTTCCCACAGCTCTGTTGCTCTTTCCGTCAGGAACGTCAGTCCCACATCAGCCAACACTTCCTGAGCTCATTGAGAACTAAGATTTAAAGCAGTGGCAAACTCCACTGGCAATTGGGACATATAATAGATTTTTGAAATTTGAAATGCAGGAATATACCACTCAAGCATACTTCCTACATAACACTCCCCCAAAAAAACTCCTCTTCAGAGTCACAGGACAAGTATTGCAGGTCAAAGTGATGGGTGAAGAGGAGAGGTTAATAGAAAGACATATTAGACTGAAGATTGTTTTGTGTCATCCATGGCAGGGTAAGAAGAAGATTCTTTGCAGCCTGTATCTTCTCATGAATGTTGAGATGTTGATCTGATAACTGTGGTGGCATTTAAGTGAATTTCTGTGGAAATACTTAATTTTATATCAATCAAGTTTACATGGGCAAAATATGTGTAAATTTTACAGTAAAATATCTGATGTGTTTAGAGCCTGCTGCTTGATAAACTCAGTGGCTGCTGATTTCATCAGTTTATTTGCTAGATGACAGTCTTCAACTAAGATTTTGTTTCTGTTATCAACTTTCTGTTATGCCTATTATTGTCTTTAAATTTCTCTTATTACTTCTGAAAAACTTCTGTGAATTCTCCATTGATCAGAAGAACTAACTCTGAATGGATTCCTGCAAGAGGTTTCTGTTCTCCGGAATAATTATTAATTAACCTAGAATAAAACCAAAAAGCCCATGCGTGACTTCACATCAGGGTATGTGCAATTGCTTACACACACACATATACCTTTCTTTTAACAAATGTATTGAGGTATTAGAATGTTTTACAAGCAGTTAAAATCTTATTTTACGTCCATCCTTTGAGCAATAAGGCTAAGGGCAGACCCTGTAGTGCAATAATGCCTCAGGCTTGAAGATACGGAAGCTTCCCTTCAGCTGTCATAGTGCTGGATGGAGACTTTGGAAACGAAGGCTAGAAGTTCAAGCAGCTGAAGACTCTTTTGTGGCGTGCTGCCAAGCTCTTGTGTCCTCTCCCTTTTATTATGGGTTTTCCGTATGCAGCCAATTCATCTTAAGGTTTGACGCAACATTTGCAAAATGTACAGAGGTTCTCTGATAGAAAGCCATGCATGAATTCTATCATCATCATTATTTGTGTTTATCTTACTACTGAGCACTGTAATAGACTTTACTGTCATACACCACCAGCAACCTATGAATCACTGCCACCTAATTCAGCAGGGTATGAACTAGCTGTGGAAAAATTTGACTCGAGCATAATTTCTTTTTCCTCAGAAGTATTCGGACAGAATCCACCTTTCAGCTGAAGAGGAACACCAGCTCCATGGAAATTCTTGATGAACCAGGTCCTTAAGGCCTTGTTTCTTGTAAAACACAATAATACTCACAAGTGCAAAACAATGTTTACAACCTGTCCCAAACACTTTGTCAAAACTTAGACCCAGTGAGAATACCATGGACAAGGTCATTATGAAAAATTTAACAGTGGGTGGCTTCACAGGTCTCAGACACTGCAATATTATTAGAAAATGCCTAATTGAAGAAAAACTAGTAACAACTTTCTGCCTCTTCTTCAGGAACCAGCATGCTTATAGATACTTGTACCTGAAGTAATACATATTCAGTAGATTAAATGTAGTCATCTCTACACGTACAAGCTGAAGCTCTGATTTTTAGCTGAATATTTGGCATCATGACCATGAACTGCTTAATACAAGCTATTTTCTGTAATCTGGTGTTCGATATAGACTAAGGAGGGGCAAAATTATTTTGTTTATTCATTTCTACAATTATATTGGCCTGCAAAGCTTTTGTGCTATAGAAGGATTTTGTGTCCAGATGGAAAAAACATGCCAGTAGTACTGAAATGTTCATATGAGAGCTGCCTTTCATGGACATCTTGTCTCCTAATAACCTCCATTCCTGAAAAGAATTGGAAAATGTTTTCAATTTACATGAAAAGTTCACGTATTGAGTGCACTGCAATTGCACATGATTGATAATAAATCACAAGAGCAGTATGACTTCTCAGCCATACCTTTAAGTCCACTGCAATCAGGTCTAGAGGTAGGTAAATTAGTAACAAAGTTAATGCATTCATTCAATGAGGACACATAAACTAAGTTGCTTTAAAAAAACCCACAAACAAACAAAAAAACCAAGAGTCCATGAAGGAAATCTAGCAAATGATACCCCTTGAGCAAGATTAGCTATCCATGGATGGCATGACCCAGGAACTACACAGATATCAATGACCACTGGAAAGTTCTGTGAAAAACATCCCTTCCTCTGTATTAAAGTCTTCCCCCTCTGAGCCTGTGAAACATCTTAGAAGGTGGCTGCATTGGGTCTTCCGTGCTGACTGGACATGCAACAGCCTTAATAAGGTACAAGATGTGGGTAAGATGCCACACACACTTTTCTTTTGGGAGGCTTGACATACTATTCTCTAGGCATGGCATTCAGAGAGTATTTTCTACAAGATTAAAAAAAAAAAAAATCAGAAAATTGATTAATGCTCTATTTCTTCTTCACAGTGAGACTTCTTGAGCTGGCTGACTTTCTTGCTTCTTTCCAGTGCCACTCACACTCACAACATGACAATTACACTAACACAGGCAGTGCAGCCTCATCTTATTTAAATATACTTTTACGTTAGCAGAAGAATTAATCCAACTCCAGGTGCTCATGAAGAAGAAAGTCATAGCTATCATGTAATAATACTGCTATCACTGCCAATAAAGTTAGATTTAACCGTATCTTGAGCAAACAGAAGGGTTTATTGCTTTTATTAGTTAATGTCTGAAAATATTCCTGTGTTCATATTTCCTTAGAAAGTTAATTGTTCACCTCAACATTTTTCACTTTGAAGTCTCCTACAATTATTTTTAGAAGAGCTAAACCTTCACAAACATAGGAAAAAGAAAAACCATCTCTGGATCTGTAGGCAAACTTTTCACTTAGTGGCAGTTTTGATGCAGTTTTACTTGACAAACCAATGAAAAGAAATAGAGCAGATACTCACATAGCCACAGCAGAATTGAGGATATAAGCCTAGGTCATACATGTTACCTTTTCTATGTCCATTTTTTTTAAGGTTGAGAGCAAAAAAATGTTGTGATGGCACGTGCACCTAACTTAAGACTAATATTGTGACCAAAAAAAAAGAGTAGTATAGCCTGGCACCTAGAAGATAAATTTCAAAACATAGATTCCTTGAATAGTCTCTAGTGTGGATCACAGCCACTGGGAATTAATTTCACTGAGAAAACTAGTATTCTGATCATTTTCATAAGAATGGATTTGTTTCAATTATATGTTTAATAAGAAGAAGTTGAAAAAAACTATCTCAACTTCCTCAAAGCACACCAGAAAGTGGGAAATAATTTTATTTTGACCATGCTAAGAGCAATTAATGCTGTTTTCATTCTTAATTTATATTAGGCTGCGTTGTACTCTATTAAAAATCACAGATAAGCAAAGGAAAAGGTTGAATTGAAATACTTTTACAACATTGAAATAGTAATAAATAACAACTTGAAATGAAAGCAGGTGATAGACAAAAATTAAATCCTTCAGTGGTCCCAAATGATAGTAATATTTGTTTTTTTAATGCAGAATTTCACTGAAAGACACTAAGCTATCATATCCTCTTTCTCCCACAAACACAAATCCAGTTTCTGACCTGCTTTACTCTGCTAACTGCTTGTAAAGATTGTTTTATTACCTCCCTGTGAAGCAAATTGTTCCTGTTTGGCACAGACTACTGGAAAAATCAATGCAGACCCATGGAAGGAGTAACAGGAAACACTGGGGTTTCTCAGAACTCCCTTTCTGTCCTGGGAGATGTGTCAATTTAAGGCATCCTTTTAGTGAGGTACAGTATATTCACCACTATTCATCTGACTGTGCTGGTAGCAATAAAACTCAATAGCTACTTTCATGGCTGATTATTTTTAGAGTTGCAATGGAGGAAGAAATGGGAATGAGCACTGTAATACCCTGCGTGAAAAACAGAGGAGGGTAGAAGACTACTGTAAGAAAGATCAACGAGAAGTCCATAAGGATCTCATTACGTTCACACACAAAGATAAAAACCTGCAGCAAGAGTAGCTATGTGAGTATTTATTTTGAGAGGACAAAACAAGTTTGATACAAGTGGAGTCAGTGTGTTATTTTGCACAGTATGTGAGCCCACAGGATGGCATACAGTGTGAACTGCTTTTGTGAGCAAGTAGAGAACAGACCAGACACAAAAATGCAGAGTGAAGAAGGCAGGAAAAAAATATTCTTGCCCTAATTAACTGGAGTACAGAAACTCTGCAAGCATCACACATCTCAGCTGTACAAAACTCGAGGGTCTCATGAATCATCACTATTAAACAAATAGTATTCATCTTAACAATAGGAATTGACATGCAATCTACAGTTTACTTTTTCCTTCTGACACACTGTTCAAAAATGTAGGTTGTCATATTCACTTGATGTTACTGTTAGGTGTTAGATTTCATTATTTCGTAAGTAGCTGAAACTGCGTCGTTTATAAAGCAAACAGATTGCTCTTTGTTCATGTGATGGTTATTCATTCTGTCGTTAGGTGAGATATTGGAAAATAAATACTGATGGTTTGGTTTTGAATGGTGTATTGCACAAACTGTGTAAAGTACCTCTTGGGAGCAGGACAACGGAACAGTGATTTCCTTGTGATTAATCATTCTCTACCATTGCACCCTTTTCATAAGGAGGATGATATAATACAAATGGCTCCATAAAAACATTCATACTTCTCAATTCAAAAAATTAAGTTATCCTCCCTATGCTCATGTCCTACCTTGGCATTCAACACTTTTATAAATTCCATGGAAGAAAAAATTAAATAAACAACCAATAAAATTTGTACTAAAAAAAGATCTCAAAGCTAAAAAGTATATTTCTCTAATACAGAGTAATTTGGAGCACTTAGTAGTTGACAGAACTGACAGAGACATTTTGGTCTTAGTGACTGCCAGATGATCCTGATTACCTTGCAGGCTGCTGCAGCTAAACTGGAATGAATGAGGAGATGAAGTTCCAAAGCTGATTTAGTAAGAAATGGACAGTTTTAATGGCAGAGACTATTACCCAGCCAGTGAATGAAAATGGTGGAGACATGATAGCTACATGATAGCTGTTGCTGTCCTACAGGTGTGAAAGCACCATGCCCATGAAACAGGTCCTCATATCTGACTCCAGTATTGATCTAAAGATTATAGAAAACTGGCCAGAATATTTATTGCCTTCCATTTACTCTTCTCTAAAGAGTATAAAATGTTGTCAGTGTGGGTAATGATTTAAAAAGGCAAGGCTGAGCATAAAGCTCACCTTTAACCCCTGAGTTGACGGAAACCAAAGAGGCTGCACTGGGAAGTTTTCTTCTGTTCTCCATGCCCTCATAATCTGCAAGAGATGTTACTTTGCAGAGCTCACAATGGAAGTCACAGTTTTACCGATGCTATATATATAATTTCAAGAAAGTGTAAAACTCTAATTTTTGTCAAAGGGAAAAGAATCCATAGAACTCAGTTTGGCAACTCTTCGTGTTTCCCCCCCCCCCCCCCCCCACAACATTGATTTAAATATAAATATCAACATTACTTTCCTTTTTGCATTCTAAATTGGCTCAAATCTGTATACCCAAGTTTTTCCTGGAGTACAGAGTTAAACTGTTTTTACATGATTTCATACAAAAAACCAAAAGCAAAATTAAAGAATGAAATCCTGCAGGTGCTCATAAAATTTTTCCTGTGAAATCACAGTGAAATATCAACATTTTCTGCATACACTGGATGCACATAATAATCCCTGTTGTTTATCCCTGCAATGCTATATTTTATTCTTTGAGTGCATAGTTGTAATGCAAGACAAAGCAAGATATAGTAGCAATTCCATTAAAATCAATCTGGAAAATAGTGCTAGACTACACTGAACAAGCCAAATTCTTCTATAGTGTGAGCCTGACAATGTCAGTGAAATTAAATCAGAAATTAATTTGGGCATACACAGATACACCACTGGATTACTTCATTGAGCAATTTTTTTTCATTATGCAAGAAAACCAGTGTGAACTGTATTAGCAAAACTGTATAGGCTAATCTGACTCAATGCAAGCTGGAAAGTTTGCTGTAGAATCAACACTCCTTAGCAATATTGCATTATCTTTGCTTAAGGTGTACAGGAAATGATAAATGCCCATGACTCCTGACGTGCACTGGATCTGGAAGCTGACATGAAAGACAAGTTGAACAAATCTCTTCCTGGGATATGTGTGCACTACCAGTGAAAAGTTTAAAGCAATTGCAGGTGTGAAGGTGAGGCAACAGAGGCTTTAATTCACTCATATACCCTGGATCAGCCACCTTATTTGTTAGATATTTGATTGTTGCATAATGTTGGCTGGGGAAAAAAATGAAGAAACAGAACAGGAATGAGCAAGCTGTGCTGTGGTAACAGTAGGTGATTTATCACAGAGCACTTGAAAAGAAGAAATTTTACTTTTTACATACACTGATTATTTTAAAAATGTTAGAAAAACTTTTAAAGTGAAAAAAACCCAACATCTGAATACTTCAAAATTAGATTATTTTGGGACTACAATTTAAATGTGTTTGTGACACTGTACTCCATAAAAAGACAGGTCTGTACAATGGTTTTCAGCACACATTAATAATAGGCAGGAAAATGTCGACAAAGACCAGGAATTTCAAATATGGGGCAGTTCTGTAACAGACTATTGCCATGTATCAGGGTTCTGCACAGACCATAGCAAATTTCTCACAGGCCACTGTGAGGCTGCAATACCAAATTTTATCAAAAACAAACTATAAGCAACACAGTTGAGGCTGAGGTATCTATAACTGATTCTAAGTCCAATCATGACTAAGGCACCTTAGCTTAGGAACCTCTGAACCACCCATTTGATGTGATGTATGTAGTTATCTTCCTAACTTACAATCTCCCTCTCTCCCTTTCTCCTGACATCCTTTCTTGTTCATGCATGAGGTAAGAGCAAGTTTCTGAGCCAAACCCTCACCCTTGCTCTATTCTGACTCACACAGAACAAACATTTTTAAGCAGATTAACTATACTGAAGTTTGCAGCCACTACCAGAACAGGAACTGGTATTTATCATGAGATGATTTTTATCATACTTTTGCCATATATATTGGCCCTAACGATATTTAAGCAGTATTTTAACAACAAGAATGATTGACTACACAGAGGATGCAGTATTTTATCTCTAGTTTACAATCAGGTCAGAGCTCAAGCAGCATGCCAAAGTGCTCTTGGATCACACTAAAAGACGTTGGCAGGATGGCATTACGGCTGGCTGGCTAGACTACAACACAACTACATGACCCAGGGCAAGGTTTAACTGCTGCCCAAAATTGCAGTCCTGCTTTAGATGGACAAACGTTTTCTCCTGCTAAGACCAGCTCGTTAAAAGGAGGCTGTGACATGCAGCACAGTGACAAAGCTGTGCCTGGCTCATGTCTGCATCTCTGCAAGGAGTCATGCAAACTTGCTCCTGCCTGAAGAACTCTCTTTGTGCAATGTGATGAGCCGTGCAATCCTGCTTGATGATTTCTCAAGAAAAATGAAGCCTTATTTCTACCTAGGTCTCATCCTCATTTAAAATGCTTTTACAACCTGCTTCAAATACTGATGTGAAAGGTGCCCTTTCACTCGCTTTTGCTTCTCGATGACTAAGTTAATAAGTTTCCACAAGTAATGCAAACTGCTTTACCCTTGCCCTTCACTTCTGTGTTGTTAGGTGAGAAAAGCTCTAGAGCATTTTACCTTCTCATTTACTTTGATTATTTACAGTCCCACTCTTACCTTCACTGCTATAATTGCTTATGAGTTACACAAAATCAGTCAGTTGCCTTTATTCATACTGAATTGCCCCACAGACTACAGTGAAAGCATGCTGCATGCAGCATACTTCAGTTTATGACACCCATGAATCTCACCTGACTGAAGAACTTTAACAGGGGAAGTAATTCAGAGAGTATCTTCGCCTGTCTCTGCAAAACAGGACATGGCTTCTACTTCACCCTTCCTCAGACTCTCTGTCTCTAAAGTTAACTCAAGATCTGTGTCTACCCCCCAGTTCTAGTTCTGGCATAGCTATGAAACCTGGGCAAGCTGTGCAATAAAATTTAATGTGTAAGTAAAATTTAAGAAACAAATTTAAATTTTAAAAAACCAATGCCACCAGCCTGCCTTGCAACCCCCCAACAAAATGTGGAGAACTATTCAGGAAACCCATCAGAATCAAATCAAATCCTTGAACTCCAGCCTCAGTTCAGGGCTTCTATTACAAGCCTGTACACAAGTCATGTTTAAACTAACCTGAGGCCAAAGAAATTTGCATCCCAAAGGCCTCATGTTTTCAATGTAGCAATATTTTTTGTCCCTTCATGTTTTCTACTGCAAATGTGACCAACAAAGTATTTATTTGGAGAAGGATGAACTTATACTGCGAATGCAAACTACAGTGAACCACAGACAATAAAACCTGTGAAAATTATGGCATGAAATTGTAGTTGCCTTATAGAAGCCAAAAAAAGTCCTCTCCAGATTCTAAAATTTTCTTACTAGAGCTTGTAAAATATCTACCTACAAAAACTATGTTGTGAAAGCTGTTAGATATGGGAGTAGGCAAATAATTATAATTCAGCATGGTCATGAGAGAAAAGGAAGGCTCTTCTCAGAGCCTTCCTCTCCTGGACTTCTGATACCCTGATCTACTATCTCAAGCATCAAGCCAGAAGAAAAGGTCACACCACAGTAACAGCAGCAGCACTTACAGGAGCACAGCCTGCTAAAGCACTGTTCAGCGATAGGCACAACCCAACATTTCCTGCACCCATCCTAAACTTGGATTGTATCTTGATGTACAATTTGCTCTTATTTTCAGCTCTGCTGCACAGCCAAAAAAAAGGCATATTGCTTGTATTATTAACAAGACTGAAAATAAGCCCTGAACCTTAGAAAAATGTATTAATTCTTCGGATGAGTACTTATTGACACCCTAATGTGTTGGCGCTCTCCTCTATTATAGGAGCTTTATTATCAGGGAGTCACCTCATTCTCTCAGAACAAAAAGAAATCTAGTTGTGGGTTAAATTTTACGTTAACTTACTACAGAAAAATTATGCTTATATTATCTTCTGGTTTTGCTGCCCAAGAGATTTCTCCCCATAAACACAAGCACTTGGAATTTTCCCCATTACTCATTTAATCTTTGCTCAACTGCCACCATGGCGTTTGGGACTGCTCAATACAGTTTTCAAAGCACTGCATCTGATATTTATGAACCTATAAACTGGTGCTGTTTGTTTGAAGCAGCTCAGGCTGTTGACAGGGTTTGTTTCTGGGTTTGATGGTAAACAAGTTTTGACTGCATCTCAGGTTCATTCAGAGTGAAACCTTGAAATATCCAGTGAGAGACACCAAATAACTTCGGGCATGTCTATATTCTTATCAGCCTTGGGTGTCTAAAACACCTTCTGAGGAAGGAGCAGATATGAACTTGTCCTCACTGTCCTTCTCCTTATGTATATCCCTTTCTTGCAGCATTGTTAACAAATAGCCACCATGGTTTCAAATTAATTTCCCCAAGAAAACCCTATTTCCCAGTCCTACATTTCCTGATATATGCATTTGCTGGGAAAGAACAAAGACTATAAGGTATACATTTCACATTAGCTCAGCTGTGTCTGTGGAATGCAGACGAGAAAATTTCAGTAATGGCTTGGCAGCTATGTATTGTTTTAGCAACATCACTGCAACCATAGTATAATGGCTGTAGTCCAGTTCTTGCTCACTCCAAGGATTTTCTAAGCTAAAGAGAGGCAGAGGCCTAGAAAACCCTAAAATTTTCTACCTGATTTCCTACTGTTTCTTCTTTCTCCATCATTCATGCATCATCATCCTGAAGTGATGGGAAAAGTAACACTACACATCCTTCTGCTTATTTTTCCACTTTTCACTTTTCACAGGGTATAGTGGTAAAGCTCCCAGACTGTGGAGCACTACAAGCTATGCTTAATGACTCCTGGTATCACAGAAAAAACTGAACAAAGTTTCATAAATATCTCATCATTTAGATGATGCTCCTCAGAGTTTCATTTTTCAAATAAGATGTTCCCATAACTCTACTTGCCAAAATGAGTATAAAAACCTCCTCTTTTTTAATGACTTATATGTGCTCCATCACCACAAACGCAAAACAAAAAATACCAGATGTGCTGGTTTTGGCTGGGGTAGAGTTAATTTTCTTCACAGTAGCTAGTATGGGACTGTGTTTTGGATTTGTGATAGAAAGTGTTGATAACATGGGGATGTTTTAGTTATTGCTTGGCAGTGCTTACACAGAGTCAAGGTCTTTTCTGCTTTTCACCCACCTCACTAGTGGGGGGATAGGGGGGTGCACAAGGACCTGGGAGGGGACACAGCTGACCTCCCTTGACCACAGGGATATCCCAAACCTTGTGGCATCATGCTCAGTATATAAAGATGGGGGAAGAAGAGGAAGGGGAAAACATTCAGAGTGATAGTGTTTGTCTTCCCAAGTCACTGTTAAGTGTGACAGGACCCTGCTCTCCTGGGGATGGCTGACTGTCTGCCTGCCCATGGAAAGTGGTGAATTAATTCTTTGATTTGTTTGACAGCTTGTGCTTTCCCTATTAAACTGTCTTTATCTCAACTCCTGAGTTTTCTTACTTTTATTCTTCCAATTCTCTCCCACATTCCACCAAGGTGCAGTGAGTGAGCAACTCTGTGGGTCTGAATTGCTGTTTGGGATGAGAATGTTCCTGACATGAAAAATACCATTTTCCATGCCATTTGAATCACCTCTAGCATGATTTTGTCCAGGTCCAACTGCAGTCTCTCAAGGAATTCTCAGCAAAGGTTGGGTAACACAAGCCAAGAACAGGCAGTTTGCTGCTCTGTTTAACAGGGAAATAGTTTAACCTTAAGTTCATGACCAAACCAGATCACTTGACACGAATGCTAAAAATATTCATTGATATTGTTTAATTTTCTAGCAAAAATGTAGTAACAGTGTCTAGGTAACCCTCAATACTTAATCTACTGAGCTCCAGTTTAAGGTGGGAGGAAGGGAAGAAATATTGTTACAAATTGCACTTGGCAAAGGCACAAGGACAATCCTGCTTGCTTTCCCAATAGTATTTGGGTAAGCAATTCTCATTACTTCAAAGACTGAGGTAGGTCTAATTTTTTTCACCAAGGACATCCATGGGCAGAAAGGGATTTGAACCCACCATAGCTAAGAATTCAAGTAAATGGAACAAATTTTCTTCTTGTGGACAAAGCCTATAGCTAGGATAAATGCCAAAGCTGATTAATGCCTATGGTTGTGCCAGCACTAAGCCGCAGCAAATGAGATACTTAAGTAACTCCAGATATGACTAATCCCGTGCTAAGACAGGTCTCTAAAGTACATAAAGTTTTCCTTTAGTTTAGGTTTCCTCTACTAATTATGAAGGCAACCTTGATGACTATTTTGGTATATATACCTTAATTTTAGAAATTTAAAATTATATGAGAAGAATCCCACACTGAATCCATCTGTGAAACAAAACTCAAAACTCAATAAATACTGTACAGGGGGCAGTATAACTTAGGAAGGTTAGATTTAGATCTTCGGCATTATAACATGTTATAAGAAATTTTAGCAAGAACTTCTATAATTCAAAATGTAAGATGCAATCATTTTACTAACAGTTTTGCACAGTTTCTAACCTTTTTTTCCTCCTAATGGTAAGTTTTAGGGGCATTTTTTTTTCATTATCATAGACTCAGTGACCTCCAGATAAATTACACTCATTTTATAAAATTCTTTTCAGTTTCTTTTATTTCCCAGAATCAAATGTAAGTGTGCAACTGTAGTTAAAGGTTAAGAAGTCAGAAGGATTTATCATAGAAATGACACAGATAAAATCTGCTAAGGAACATGTGCTCTAAGAAATTTATTATCGCAATACTTTCTAAGCGCTCTCTTGATTATCTTGCAAAGATCTGCATACTAACAAATCTGCTGAATATCAATTTACAGTGCATATATACTTACTTCTTAACATATCAGAAAAACACAAATGCATGAAAATTTCAGGCAGTGTCTATCACGGGGCAAACTCGATTCTAAAAGATTATCTTGCAGTGCCACATGCTTTGTCATATTCTCCATCCCAATTCTATATTTCCTGTTCTCAATCTTGAAGCAAACAGTGAGGGAAATTGTTTGCTCAGATACATCTTGGATCCCCAAACAAATGAGAATGAATGTCTTGTTTTCTTTTGGTGAAAACTGCCATTCCTTGCAATGGAAGGATATAAATAAGTATACATCAAATTATATAACGTGTCACACAGCAGACAGTCACAAGATGAATTTGTCTTTTTTAAAGGCATAGCCTAAGTATAGATGCTGAGAAAATGAAAACAGTACCTCTGTAATAATATACAGCATGACTCCTTTGACCTGATGATAAAGGAAGACAAAGCAAAAAAGCCATGTCATACCTAAAGGATATAAAACCAGAGAAACCAGTGTACCCTGGTTGTGTGTACAAGTTTTCTCTAAAGAAGAAAATATTTCCTTTACATTCTGTTCTCTTTATCAATATAGCTTTATTCCCAGAAAGAAGTGCTATAGGTCACTTAGAGAGAAATCACTCACTGCTAATGGAAAAACAAATCAACAATATGTTTACTCAGCTAATGCACTTCCCTAGGTCACATGATACAGGAAAGCTTTTAAAAAACATTTGTTTGACTGATCACATTACAACCTTAACTATTAGCTACTCTTAGTAGGAGGGCTTGTTTTAATGAAAAGGCTTTAAAGGTACAGTTCAGATGTGCTCACTGCTGGAAGGAAGGAACCACTGTGCTGCAAAACAGCTGTATTTCTGGCAGATGAAAGGTGCCTCAGGAAAACACAAACACTCTCTTTACCAGCTCCCATAAGTTCTGCTGCAAACTCTGTTCATGACCCTTCCTAAGAAGGAGCAGCCCCAGCCAGTGACAGAGCTCCTGCTAGGCTTTCTGGGCTGGTGTGACAGAAAGCTGAGGTTTTTCTTGGGCATTTGAGTGAATTTAAATAACTGCCATTTTGTGGCGAAGTGAAGGGGGCATTTCATGGTGTGCAGTCTCTTTAAGCTCAGTTTACCACTGGAAAAAAAGCCACAGAACATCTGAACACAAGAAAGCATATCCTGACGGTGTGACTAAACACTCACACAGGCTGTGTCTGCAGTTTGTGGAGACTCCCACCTTGCACCTGACTGCACTGTACCTGTGCAGCACATTCCTGCATTTGCTACACCTGCAGTGTATATGCAGTGATGGTTTACTGGGGAAGAATTGCCATCTTTCCGTAGACAAAACCTTATAGATCCTGACTCAAAATCAAAGACAAAAACTGAAATCTCTTTTAGAGGAAATCCATCCTGGCAGAAACTATCTGCAACTAATGTGAGTCCATCTAAATGCAATATTATTTGTATTTATATATATATATATATATATAGATAGATGTAATCTGGGTTTAGCAATTTTTTATTTCTTGTTTTAATCTAAATACCAGTTTCTAAATGTCACAGAATCATAGAATATGCTGAGTTGGAAGAGACCCATCAAGATCATCAAGTCCAACTCCTGATCCTGAACAGGACATTCCCCAAGAGTCTCATTGTGTGCCCAATAGTATTGTCCAAAGTTTCCTTGAACTCTGTCAGGCTTGGTGCTGTGACCACTTCCCTGAAAAGCCTGTTCCAGTGCCCAACCACCCTCTGGGTGAAAAACTTTTTCCTGATATCCAAACTAAACCTCCCCCAACTCAGTTTCATGCCATTTCCTTGAGTTCTGTCACTGGTCATGAGAGTGAAGAGATCACTACCTGCCCCTCCTCTTCCCCACATGATGATTTTGAAGACCACAATGAGGTCTCCCCTCAGACTCCTTTTCTCCAGGCTGAACAGACCAAGTGACCTCAGCTGCCTCTCACACAGCTTCACCTCAAGGCCCTTCACCATCCTCATGGCCTCCTTTGGACATTCTCTAATTGCTTTTCCCCAAAGCCCCTAAGCCTGAAATAACTTCTCAAGGAAGCTGGAGCCAGTACATGCAAAGAAACAGAGTTTGTCATAGAATGTTTTGAACTGGAAGAAAGCTTAAAGATCATCTAGTTCCAACCCCTCTGCTGTGGACAGACCTACCAACCTTCCACTAGACCAGATTGCTCAAAGCTCCATCCACCTTGGCCTTGAACATTTCCAGGGACGAGGCATCCACAGCTTCTCTGGACAACCCATTCCAGTGCCTCACCATCCTCACAGTAAAGAATTTCTTCTTAATATCTAATCTAAAACTACACTCTTATAGTTTAAAGCCATCCCCACTTGTGCTATCACTAAATGCCCTTATAAAATCTTCCTCACCAGCTCTCTTGTGGCCCCTTTAAGATACTGGAAGGTGCAATAAGGTCTCCACGAAACCTTCTCTTTTCCAAGCTGAACAGCTCCAACTCTTTCACCCTGTCAAGCTACTTCTATGGTTTCTACTAGACAAATATTTCCCTTTACAACATTTTCTACTTCTGAAACTGAATTTTCATTAACAACTCAGTACGAAGAACTGACTAAAACAGATAATTCATTATTTGTGAGGAATGTAAAACACAAAAAGAAAGGTCTTAAATAAGTGATGGGCACAACAGAGTATATATTACTCAGAGAAATTATGCATTGTCCAGCCTACTGCTGTATTCTTTCTCTGTCAGTTTAGTTCGCAGTCACCATTTTAGTCTTAGCAATTTTTTTCAAGGGATGCTGTTATTATAATTATTTTACATCAATCAAAAGAAACTGTATTAAAAAGAGCAGTGGAAGAGAGTAATTTATGTCATCAAATAAAAATTTTCTGTCTCAAAAGTGAAAAAATTCCCTTTTTGACAGCAAGTGTCAAGGTCAGAATTACATTTTGTTTAGTTATTTATTTTCATCCTTTACACTGACAAGTGCAAAAGACAACGTTCTGAATCAAAATGAATGCAACACTGTTAATGTTCCAAAACAAAATGGAAGATAACAACTCTTTTTGTCAGAATTTCTCTGGTTTGAAAAAAATATACCCTAAATCTGTATTAATTTACAAGCTCTAGTGGAATTTTCAGTAGTGCTTTGTAGTGTGTGTTACTGATAAAATATTTTAAAATCTGTTCTGAGTGGCTGATAACTTATAACCTGTGTAAATTTACCATGACTATTGCTGGTCCACTTCCTGGAAATCCTCTAGAATTTTTGTTTAGGAAAGACTGCAAGAGGGGAAGTATATCACCATCTGCTTGCCCCATTCATGTCTCTAGCATCCTAAATTGGCCACTGGCATACATGCACAGCGGTCCAAACAGACCTTTAGTTTGACTCTTTACAGATGTTCTTATGTTCTCAGCATTTAACATAATTGCTTTAGAGAAGGGAGTGTATGGCTTTCCTAATAAGTTTGTGTTTTGCTTCAAAAAAACAGTGGCAGTGCCATTCTCTTTTTTAATCTGTTTTGCATTGCTTAGCACAATATTTTGCACTTCCAACGTAAACAGATTGCCCTTTGATGTCAGGACTAATTCCTTGCATGTTGATGGAGCAGAATATCAGAGATGAAATCAATCATATGGCTCTGAGACAAGAATCCATCTGTACCATCATGTTAATTTGAGAACATATTTGAGGCTAAGATAAAATATAACACTGCATGGAGCTAAACATCAAGCTGATCAGCAGAGACACAACTAAATGCCATTGAAGTCCAGGGAAAATAAAATCAGTGAGCAAATTGAATCAAGTTGTCCAGCAGTATTTCTTTATAGTGCTACAAATATGTGTGGTGCATGTAAAAGCTCATAAATTAGAAAAATAATAAACTGGGAAACATTTGCAGACATACCACAGTTGAGTTTCAGTGCAAGTATTAAAGGGCATTAGATTTTGGCACTGTTCCTTTGGATGACAAAGAAGCAATTCACCACCGTCAGCATAAAATAAGTAAAGCCTAAAAAGTTGCTCCTTGTAGCTATTGGAATAGGTACTTTGTTGACAAGCACTGTTAGCACAGGAACTTTAGTTAATCATGTAGGATAAGGGAGCAACTTAGTCCTAGAAATGGATGAGTACACTGAGTGTAAAATACATGTCAAGCATTGTGACTGTGTCTTTGTGAAGAGCCTTTGAGATGGGCTGATTGCGAGCACCAGCACCAGAGACTTGTTGGGTGTTAAGAAGATTGACCAAAACTTTCTCTACCCAGTGCTATAACTTTTGATGTCCAAAGCTACTGAAGAATGCCCCATGACCATGTACCCACAGCTGGAACCACTGCTTTGACTCCCTCCTGACTCCTCCATTGCATTGCCTTTCCCATGGGTCAGGTGAGTCACATAATTTGTAAAATGGCTTACATCTGTGATCAAAGCGTTTTGGCATCCAATCCATTTAGTTTCTAAATAGCCAATTTGGTCTTAAATCACAATACTTCATCAATTATATCTATAGTCTTGGACAACACTTCAGGGAAAGAATTGTTACCACATAAATGCCCTGATATGGAGATTATATGTCATGAGTGACCTAGAACACAGGTATCCAACTTTTCATGTTAATAAAGCTCTTATGAAGGTATGTGACTCCTGTACACTATGGCTCATCCCTGTGTATCCCTATGTGCACCCACCCTGTAATCAAACTGCCATCACCCCCATCTGTCTGCAGGCATGTGCAAAGTCACAGGAACAGTGCCCACATTTATGTACCTCTCGTTTTGCTGCAAAAGCACAGATTCCACTATCATTAGACATACCTGTCCCTAGTCATACAACAGGGCATGCAAACAGCCTTGGGGCACACAACCTTGCATGTCTGAATATGCAGAAGACATGCCTTGTCAAGGACAAGCATAACATTCTGGCCATGCTATGGATACACAACTGGGTATATAGTAGAAAGGACTGGTTACACAGGGAAAGATGACAAGTCTCTAGAGGGAGAGGGTTGCATGGAAGAGGCCAGGCAAAAACAAGCCGCCTGGCCTGGCACATATAGCCTGTTGTGCCCCATTCTGTCCTTCCTAATCCTGAATGAGCCTTAGTAAGTCCTTCCAGAGACAGTTCTCATTGTCTAAAACACATGTGCACTAACCCATTAAGGTCAAATCTACCCATTAATGTGGGGAATGTTGAGGATGAAAACACATTTCTACAATGCCTGAATGTATGTGGCCTGTCTCCTCCTTCATGCAATGGCATCACGGAGCACTGAGCACAGAATGAGCACAGTTTATGTTCCTTCTGCAAAGTCTTCTTATTTCTCTGCTGGAGAGGGAAGTTCAGACATCAGCTGGTGGACCAGTGAGAGAACTCCCTCAGTCCCCTACTTAGATTAGGATCAGCCTGGACTAGACAGACAAGATGTGAGAAAACTCACAGCACGGTGAATCTGAACAGAAACTAAATTTTAATGAATTGTACAAATCCATAAAAGTGATGTCCTCCATCTGTTATAAAAAATGTGTAATATTCTTCATGTCACTTAACTTGTTCTGAAAACTATGTGGGAGAACACAGAAGAAATATTAAACTAAGCTAGGAGTATTTCATAACATTTTGTGGCATCTCCTCTCAGTAAATTGCACTGTCTACTGTAGTTCTTCACATACTTGCATTTTTATGCTGCATTCCTAAAAAGCCACATGACACTTGCCTTTGGGTCAAATTCATAATCACTCAACAGTAGCACACATTCATACAGCTACTAACAGAAACAACAGAAAGTTTTTCCACTCAAAGTATTCAAAGTAATCCACAGGAACCGGGAAATAGAGAAATAGGGATGGAGAGCTCTGAGTCAAATATAGGCAGCTGAAAAAGAAGGACCTATATCTCTTCACTGAAGAATCATCAGTTCAGAAACACAAATGTGTTAGCTGGTCATCATGATTCCTTGATTCTAATTAAGGAGGTACAGATAAAGAATCAGATCATTGAAATGTGTTTCACATTTCACAGTTTTGTTCTGCTTTGGGCAATAGAGATGAACTGCTCCTTTTCCTCTTGCACCATACGCCCAAAGCTGTATTGCCTGGATCTTGTAGGTAGATGAGAATGTCACTTTGGGTACAGGTTAAACCCACTTTGCAATCTTTTGGGTGGCCTGCCTACAGCCACAAGTGGGTGGAGCACTCTTCATCCCCTGGTATGCAATCGGCTTAACTTGTCCAACGTAAGAAATCACAAGAGTGGAAAAAAAGTGACATCTTCTGCTAGGATCCAGTCTACCTAAGCACAATACCTGAAGGTATTCTAATAAGTTATATGAAATTGTTTGATTTCATATAGTCATGAACTTGCATAATTGTATGAGTGTATGTTAGCCTGGAATTGAAGGAGAACCACACAAATGTGAAGATTGCATATTAGGTCTCTGCTCTGCAGTGTGGGTGTAATATGGAAAATGGGAGCATTGGCTGGTATTTGTAGAAGAAAGGGATTACATTTTTCTACTTTGTCATTTTTCCATTTTTCAGAAAGTTATAAGAAAAAGCTTCCTTTGCTTTTCCCTAGATGTGGGATGACTCAACAAAACCTGAAACTCTGCTATCTTCAGCATTGTTTAAAGCAGTGATGCAGAAGGAACATGTCAGCATGAGGAAGACAGTAGAAGTAGAACATAAACTAAGCACAAAAGGGCTGAAAACATTTTTCTCTGCCTCTTTCCAAAAGTAAGCAAGGAAGTGCTTAAAAGGTACCTGTTATGGGATGCCAGCAGGTCAAAGTAATATACCTGAAGGGAGGGTGAAAAGAAGACAGAACCAGGTTCTTTCCAGGGTTCCCAGTGACAGGATAAACTGATACACAGGAGGTTCCCTCTGAACATTAGGAAACACTTTTTACTGTGAGGGTGACTGAGCACTGAACAGGCTGCCCAGAGAGGTTGTGGAGTCTCCATCCTTGCAGATACTCAAAAGCCATCTGGACAGGGTCCTGGGCAACTGTCTGTAAGTGGTTCTGCTTGAGCAAGGGATGTGGACCAGATGACCTCCAGAGGTCCCTTCCAAATTCAAGCATTCTATGATTCTGTGACGAATAAAAAGGAATATGTTTCTTAAATCTGCATGTGAAAATCTTGGCTTGGTGGAGCAAGTTAGAAATCATTTCACTGCAGTCAATGAACTGCATGAGAAAAAAAGGTCTGAACCAGGTTGTAGGTTGTTGTTCCATTATGTTAGACTGGTAGACAAGTTAAAAAAAAATTTGTAAAGCAATTTCTTGAATAAATGATCAATGTTTTTTGCAAGATATTTGCATGTTTTAAAGTCTACAGATATCACTAATGCATAAAATTCATTCTTTTTATGAATGTTTTCTTCCGTTCTTTTTGGTTTCTTCCTCTATTATCAATGACAGTGTTGAAAGATGTGTACTGGGAGACTATTCACCCCACCAAGAAAAATACAGAATCTTCTCTGGTGCTGTTTATCTCCTATGCTCTTTCATAACAAAGGCACATAATTCTATCCTATGGAGCTGAATTCGATGAGAACTAGAAATGGCACTCACCTGAGCTAACAGATCAACCTTTTCTGGACAGCAGCTGTGTAGTCACCACAGATTACTTCTGCACCACTCCTGGACTGATTTGAGCGATGAAGCCCAGAGACCACTGACATCCCAAGAGGACAGGTGGGGTATTTAACCTATGCACTGGACAAGGATTTAGTCCCAAACGCTGATTTTATTTTCTTGACTTTTAACCAGGCTTGTTTGACCTTCTGTGTCTAAAGAATTTGAATAAATGTCTTTTCTGTAGGAGCTATATACCCTCTGCACATCTGACAGCACAGTTTTACTGCAAATGTTTCCATCTCCTTTTAAAACAGGTCATTTGTCTAGTTGAATCAGACTTATATAAGGCACAGCTTACCAGGGTAGCAAATGTGCATTAGCACTCTTTTATTAATGCGTTCTACACAATGGTACTCAACAATTCTTTCTGCTGTTCTCCCAAAGAACTGAAAACAGGCAACATGTTTAAAGCAACTTTCTAATCAAGTTGCACCTCATTAACAGGGTTTTTTTAGCTTTTATAATGAGACTGCTTAAAGTACACTTTAATTAACTCCAGTTAATTTCTTCTTACTTTTCTCTTAATTTAATTTAGAACAAAGATCATGTGAGCTGATGCTCACAAATAGGAAGTTTCTTTTCTTAGAACTTTTTAAACAAATATACAAACAAACAAAAATAGATTTTTTTACTTTAAAAAACCGATGTCTTTCTAGTAATATTTTCATTATGTGAGAATTTACATAAAATATAAATGTTTATACGTACAATTATTTGCATATGGGTATATTAGCCAGGCACATTTTAGTAATGAAATATACTACAGTACACACCAGGACCCATGGCGAGAAACAGCAACCTAGAAAATGTAAATACTAGAATATATTCTTATAAGAAATCAGAAATATGTAACTAGATCCATTTTTTTTTTTTTAAATCTCAGACTTTGAATGAGAAATGGAAACAGGTTTTAGCTTTGTGGGTAAAAATGTACCAGTCTTAACAATGAATATTTTAAGTATAAAATACTTTTCTGCTGAAAAAAAAATCTAAACTGGGGTTTAAGAAGGAAAAATGGCAGACTAATGTGACAGAAATGGTTCCTATAATAAAGGAAGGTAGGAAAGGAAGATCCTATAGTAAAACAATAGGTCAAGTCACAGCTGAGAACTGACTGTACCTGAAAAAATGTCAATGGAAAGGAAATCACAGAAATCAGGGAAGTGATAGAATGCCAAATAAGTTAAGGTACACATAGCACAGTCTGCCCAAGAGATTTGCACTGACTAAATAGCTTGTATGCAGACAACACACAAGAATTAGTGGAAGAGCATGGCAGGTGACCAGGTTCTGGCTTTGGGCAGGCTGCACTAGATTACACAATATTACTCTCAACCTGAGCTGTCCAATGATCTAGATAGGAATTCATGTTAATGATGGTGTCCCAAACCCAAAGTATTTGTAGAAAGATGGTTGATAAATAAAATTGTAATTGTCTTTATTATATAGTCCCCTTCATCAACCTATTTTGTGATTAGAAGGATGAATTACGAAGAGGTGGAAGCTTGTATTCTCAAAAGTGCAATTTGGATCGTACTAAGATTTGGAGAACTCAAGGCCTACCTCTGCTAAAATTATTGATCCCTCAGCACCCTTGATGGCCACACTTTTCTTGTGCTTTCTCCTTCTGGGATCTCTGAGCTGTCTGCCTCCTGCTCATTCCACAGCTCTGAAATTCAGCCTCTCCTCTTCAGAGGAAATGGTAACAGAAGCAGCAATTCACAACATTTGGGTATGTTAAACTCATCTGTCACCCTTCCTTTACTATGGCTCTGCTGCAATGTAAGAACAAAATAAGTTTCTTTGAATTGCAAAACTGGAACAAAAGGCAGATGAAACAATTATTCTAGCACAGAATTTTTCAAACTGTAGGTCCATAACTGTATTAAGATATATAAAATTTATATTAGTCAGGCATAGATACTTCTACTTGCTGGTAGCTGCAGAGGAAGACTCATGATGAGTCTGTGCCACTGATCACTTCTTCTTTTCCTGAACTCTGGAATTGGGATGCTTCGACTTTGTCTGTAATGGAAGAACAGTAGGTGGAATGAGAGATTTCAAGGTGTTTACACAAAGACACGAGAGCCTAAAAAGGCAGATGAATTTTAAACTTGCCATGTCTTATCAAACACTGTCTTGGAGAAAACTGGTGACTGTTCATATAAAAATAGCTATTTGAAAAGCTTATCTTACAATCAATGCTATATATCTTACCCCTCTTTCTCTGGGGAGAGAAGTTGGAAGGAAGAAAATACAGAGGCAGATACAAACCAATCTATTTTTCCTGTGGAAAACCTTTTTGTCAAAAAACCCCCGCTGAATTCCTTGAAGTAAAATGCATTTTCCTGCTTTTTCTATACTAATCATCAAATTGAGACATATGCCCAAGAGACAAGCAAGGACAACAATGGCAGGGGAGGGAGAGACTTTTCAGGAACAGCTGCAGGTTATTCTTGTATAAATGCTTTTTATAAATAGATATATATTCTGTATTTAATCAATAAGCTAAATGTATTTAATCAATAAGCTAAATTGATAATTTCCATAAAATGGAAATTCAAACATGTTACATTTTCTTTTTAATGATGAAGTTGGGATCAACCTTCTTTTCTGCCACTGAAAGAATTGAACTGACTCATACAATATGGCTTCTCTAGGAATGTGGGGACATCTCCAATGAGGATCCCAGGAACAGCTTTCTTATACAGCCAGTGCACAACCCAAGGGTACTACCACCTCAAACAACTTTAACTATACTGAAATTGGTCCCAGTCAGAATCAGATCAATAACTGAATTAAGCCAGAAAAATCAAGTGTTACCCTAAGGGACTGAGCATGAAGCAGTTGTGGGTTTGGGTTCCTTTCCCACTCCATAAAGGAACTCTGAATGACACTAGCCCTAAGTATATAATAAAAGCTCTTTCACCCAGTCCTGTGTGACTGGCTTGCAGTCAGGATAGCCCCATGAAAGGCATACTGCTACAGGCTTGGGCAGATAAGGGTCACTACATTTTTTGTGATGATTTTGATATTTCCTAACAAAGTTTCTACCAACTACCATTCAGTATTTAACAATTCTGAGAGCTAGATTCCTGCCTAATGGAGACTTTTGCAACCAGGGAGCCAGGATCATTTAAGGACTCCACAAGTCCAGCCAGCCCCCAGGATGCTGAGGATCTGGGGAAAAAAAATCAATCCCAGAAACCAGAAAGGTCTAGGCAGAATTTCACAAATAATTTTGTTTCCTTCAATCTCCAGCAAAACCATTCTCAGTTGAAATACTCTCATTTGACTACATGATTTGGGTCAGTATTTCAGCTGAATCCATCTGAACAGTTTTCATCTGTACCTTCTAAAAAGACCCGTAAAGAATTGGTGTCAGTCCTGTCCATCAATGTCTAGGCAAAATGGATGCGTCTCTGTAGAAGTCAAAGAACCAGACTCAGAAAGGTAGTGAGTTTCATTAAAGCTGTATTTTCTAGTAAACAAATAAAAGATTTGCTTTTCATTGTTTCTAACAAGTGAAATAGGGAATAAATGTTCTTCCCCTGTAGCTACAGAAATTTGAAACAAGTCCAAACAGCTTCTCTATTGAATTTACACAAGCAGCATTTCTAAGCTCATAAAAATATATCACTGTGAAGCCTAAAAATATGGCTTCATTTTATTACTCTTACAACGATAATTTGGAACAATAAATACTTTACACTGAACTTGTATTTTGCCTGCAATGTGGGTCATCTAATTTCCTTGGACTTCATGCTGTATTTGGAACTCGGGTTTCATAACCCAGTTGGTCTGTGCCTGGAAATTCTAATGGTGTTACTGGCAGTTACATGCAACAAAGACAAACACAGACCAGCCCACATTACATGAGTGGCATTTGATGAAAGCCTGGATAACTCTTTCTTTTTCTCTGTTAAATGTACTTTGCTCTGCAAGGTCAGTTGATTTCCGCAGAATCACTCGCGAACTTGAATCATAGTTCCACAATTGTGGTTTAAGGTTTAGAGGTCACCACAGAAAAAAAAAACAAACAGAAGTCTTTTAAAAGCAACAGTGGCCTTCAAGGAACACAGTCATGCTGGATATCATATGGTAGGTGAAAGCATTCAATCTTGAACTCTGTGTTTAATACCAGCTACAAAGCATCTGTGTGTCTGGGCATGTCCTTTTTGTCTACGGTACTCATACCCCTACTGGAGCTATTGCAAGCACCTTGAACATTTTTTAGTATGAAGAGCAATCACAGCTTGTTTTAGGATTCTAGTCCATTTAGTGATGTTTCATTCTGTTTGAAACAAGAAAAGACCCTGCAGTCAAAAGGAATTTTTCCTGTAGCATAAACTGAGGGGACAGATGACCACACAGTGGCTCCCAGTCTTGGCCCTGAGCAGGTAAACACTTCACACTGTCTATGAGAAGGATGGCTCCAAAGTGTCCCATCACTTCCTACTGCTTCTGAAAACACATAGTGTGATTCACCTCCTGCTGATTGTGTGAAAGAAAAGTGGACCATGGCCTCACCTCTCTTTAATCCCTTTAAAGCCAGCAGACATCCCAGACAGCTGCAGTGCTATCAGGCTCTGTCTGGGAGTGAGCTGTGTACAGCACACATTTTGATTCCCTATTCCCTGCCCATGTCATACACTAAAGGCTGGGTAAAGTCTAGCCCTCAACAATATACTGCAGTACTAGAAGAAATATATGTATATTTATTACCTCATGCAGGTTCTCATTTGAGTTGCAGGTATAAATTCAACAGAAAGTTTCTTCACTTAAGCAAGAAAGCCAGTAGAGTACACATCAAATAGAGTATGCAGATTAGTTCTGGCCTATTACTCTTAAGTTCTTACAGACCATGTAACATTGGCATGACAGGGATTTGCTTCTAAAGAAAGCAGTAGATATACACACACACAAAAATACCAAACCCAAAACGAACCAAACAAACAACAACAGCAAAAAAAAAAAAACCAACCCAAAACAAAAAAAACCCATCTGGTACAATATACGCCATCAGGTCGAAAGTACAGAAAAACAAAGTGGGGCAGAACAAACACAGAACAGTTCTTTCAATCACAGCAATGCCCTCTAAAAACTGAGATGGAAACTGTCATTCTGAAGATCACGAATATCTATCATTAATATCTTTCTCTTAATATAACCTGAGGCAAATCATTCCTAATTTAGAGTAGCCCAAAGACTGAGCAAGGAACTAACTTTTCTTATAGAGACCTTCTGGCTATTTCTTTACATTTGTACAAGGCTGTGAGTAGAAAAAAATCTTTCAGCTCTCAGGCTGAAAGGTATAGTAAACCCAAATAATACAAGAGGCTTTTTGACTTTGAGAGATGTCTGAAATTGCAAGTCTGGAAGCATAATAATGCTTGAATGGGAAGGTGACCCATTGTTTACACTGCCTCCTTTCACCATCTTCAGAATTTTTTCTGGATTTGCAACTGCACAGCAGGGCTCAGACGCATGGATTGCTGTCACTGCTGCTTTGAGTGAAAGGGTCTGTGTGCTGCTTGCAATTTCCAATGGATATAATAGCATTTGACTTTTCCCCTCTGTTTTCAAGTGGCTAGGTACCACCAAAAATATGGATCCTAACCTTTTCTCACTAGCTCCCAGCCACAAAGGAGTCTTCCCAGGACAGCTTGCATGAAACCAACAGAAAACTATTCTCTTTGCTGGTTATTTTCTGCTCCTTTAGCAAACTCAGCTGCCTAATGAATGAGTCCAGCAGCAGTAAGGTGAGGATGGGGAAAGAAATATACCTGCCTTTTCAGCACCTGAAAGCTCTTCTGCCTTTGCAAGGCTCTGCTAAACTTCGGATGTCACCCAGAGTAGGTGAAATCCTGGTGGGAAATCCTGTGCAGCTGCAACTCCCCTGGACTCCTACAGCTGTTTGGAAAAATGGCATTGCAAAAATTATCATTTTGTACCTATCCCCTTCTCTGTATATAGCAATACCTTACTTGAAAGGGGTACCCTACATTCTCAAAGAGAGAGTCTTAATTGCTTACAAAGCTATAACAAGTCTGACACAGAACTGGAACTTGGATCTCATCCATTGTCAACTTGCTACTGATTTTTTCTCTTCCTTTACTTTGTTAAAACCAGCATTCTTCAGATCATGTAAAAGCCATCATTCAGAGTCTTGAATCACCAAGTGATAATCTGTTTCTTATTGCAAACAACACTAGAGTTAGGGAAGGGAAAATTCTTAAAAGTTTATGCTGAACTACAGAATTTTGACAGGCCTCTTTCTTACAGTATTATAAACCTCCATGCTCAATATTCAACTCCTGGAGCTTAAAGTACCAACCTGAGAATGTTTGACTAGAGAAAATTAATTAGAAGGCCATGGCACCACTGCATGCTTCACAGAGATCATTTTAAATAAAAGTCTAAACTGAGCTATGAGGCAGGGCTGTGAGGAATCTTCAGACTAATCCTTTATATATTTCTCTGGAAAAGTTCAATATTATCACCGAATTATCATTTATCTTCTCTTTTAACCTCAGTGTAAGGTTCCTCTCTGCGTGCTTCACTTCTGCCTCTCTTTCATAAGCTCATCTATACTGCAAGCCCTCACTCATTCTTTGTAGTTAAATCATCCCTGAAAATATTTTTAGGAGATTAGGCTTTTTAGATTTTCCTTGCACCTTCTTCAATATTGTACCTAGACTAGTCTGGTCCTTCTCACACGGTTCCTTTTCATCTGCTACATTTTAGTTCTTTTCCCTACATTTTATTGCTTAATCTAAGGTGTGAACTTAATTTTAAAATATACTGGACCATAGAGCAGATATATGGTAGTGGTGGCTCCCAGCCAGGACCACAATATTACATCTCCACAATATTTCTATTACTAAATGCACCATTACTGCTTCTGAGAAGTAGAGCTGGTTATCCACAGCACTGGACACCTGACAAGCAAACTCAGCTGTCAAAAAGTTTATAGATTAGCCTTTTGCATATTTGTTCAAATCTGCTACCCATTCAGAATTAGTCTCATTCCCACAGTTTGTTTCCCAATTTCAGCTGTGCCTTCTACTGTGAACAACCAACCTGCTTTTTCTACCTCAAGGACAGCTCTTCTCTTCAGATGTACTTTGCCTGTGCAAAGGCTGCCTTATAACCTCATGCTCCCAACCACAAACCTCTTTCCATACTTGTCTTTTCACTTCCTTTGCTTTTCTTGTCAAAACGGTGTCTTATTCATGTCTTTACACTCTTGCCCTATGTTGGAGATGTCTTCTTTGAATTTTAGACCTGAAGTAACACACCTTTTATTTCCTGAATTTAAAATAACATTACAATATATACCTATTTAATTGTATTCTAAAATTCCACACCAGAATCCCGTTCGCTGACTGGATAACACCACTAATTCCTCCCTGATTTCCCTAGAGTATTTCCTGGTGACAAAATAGAAATCCGTGAGTCTGAATTTTTGAGTTGTATCTGCATTACTTCAACCTGACAAATGTAAATTTTGCTGTGTAACAGGCAGCTCCAACATAGACCGTACTGTTATGATCCAGTTTTAAGGTTCTTAGAAATGCCTCTGCCCAAATTAAGGTGCAAACGAGACCATATGCCAGTGACAATAGTAAAGGTCTTATTTGATGGTAAATGAGAAAGGAAAGGGAAAGGAAAAGGAAAAGAAGAAATAGAAGATAGGTGGGAGGGGACAGAAAGAGTGACAGGGCCAGAATAAGGAAAATATCACCACTCCATGGATCCTGAGATGTTCCATTGATCCTCTCCAGCTGGTCCTCTTGGTGGTGAAGGCCCAGAGTCCCATGGGTATATATGCTCAGGCTACGTGGGCGTGTCCAGGTGTGTCTCCCTGGGGTGGGGGTCAGTCTCTCACAGCAGACTTGGGTCTGTTGCACCACGTGCAGCCCAGTGAGGCCAAGCCTCTCACGTGAATGTCCTGTGGATGTGGCCTGTGGGGTTGGGGTTTCCACAGCTGGGCCAGTTTGTGTAATCAGAGGATGGGTGTTTATTGCCTCTCACCAGAAGCTGCACCATGCACCCAAAACCTCCTCCTCCCCGCTCAGTTGGGGGGAGTCTGTGTAAACCTGGCTTCTGTGAGCTGTGCTCTCCCACCACCCCAAACTCAGCCAGGGATAATTGCAGCTGGTGGCTTTGGCCTTTTATGGATGCATTCCTTTCCCTCAGCCTGAGATGATTGAACAATGTGTTTCCCTTTATCTAATCAACAGTTTGACTTTCAGTTCAAAGTCCCACTCTTCAGGGAAGCTTCTTCGGTTGTAGCTTCTTTATAATGAGCAAAACTTTATATCAATGTTTGAGGCATGAACTACTTTCAGTCTCTGGCACGTACACAGAAAGCTCTAAGTATTTCTTCAATTAAGAAATTTTCATGTCTTTGCTCTTTCAGCTACTTTCCACCTCTGCATTTCCAAAACACCTACTGTGAGAAGCACAGCATTTGAAAGAAAGTTTTAAAATCCCTCTGATGCGTGACAGCATGAAACCAGTGCTCTCCAGGCTGAACTGGGAGCTGCTTCAGCCAGTTCCAGAGCTGAGCCAGCCGTAAAGCCACCTCCAGTGCTAGATGAGAGGCACTGGGGGTCTGTCCTGGGAGCCACATTGTCTCCAGTGAGTCACCACCTTCTCCTACCCTGCTGTGCAGGCATCCCATCTCTGCTGTCCTCCTGTCACCAGCACAGGTCCTGTTCCCAACATGGACCTTGTCCCCAACCCAATCCCCAAATTATCTGATTCTGGCTCTGATTAATTCGCCATTTCCTCCAGGAGAGTTTTTTCCTCAAAGAAGGCTCCCATTTAATTTACTTGATGGGCAGAACACCCTTTCTTTTGCCTGTATGGCACATGTCAGTCATCCAGGATATGCTGGAACTTCGGTAAGCCAATTTTTCACATCTTCATTTTTGGACTAATGAGGGAAGCATAAATGAATATTGGCAATGTTGCATTGATAATTTTAGTTTATTTTCTCATTCTTTTGGCTTTCAGAAGTCTCATTTCCTTTTTCTAAATTAGTCATTACTCAATTACCCAAATAAAAATACAGCACTGTTGACTTAGTGTCACTTTCTCTTATCTCTTTTCCCACAGCTGAAGAGACACTACCACCATCAACGTCAAATAAATCAGCTTTGAGGAAATTACAAATTTTCTTGATAAAGAGAAGTATGAAGGCAGAATGGACCTATACTCTCAGAAGGCGTCAGATTTAGTAGCTTGGAATATTTGAGTTTAAAAAGTAAGGATTACGTGACAACAAAAGGTACTTGAAATAGCTTAAGAACTGCGCAACCAGTAGGTCTTGAAACTTATTGGCAATTGGGACTCATTATCAAAGCATTATGAAAATGATTCCATTGTGAATATTAAGCATCAGTATTGTACCCACTGATGAGAACTTGTGAAAAGTGAGGTAAAGTAATTAAATCTAAACTTTCTTGAGCCTTTCTGTGAGACACTGCAAGAGATCACTTTGTTTAGCTTATTAAAAAGAGAAAAAGAATACAGAGAAATGACCTAATTAAAATAAGAAAGTATGTTTTGGGGAAAAACATATCTTTAATCTACCTGGGAAGGTGATAACATAAAGCAGTGGTTTGAAGTTACACTTAGATACCTTCAGATTAAAAGGTACACAGATGCTTTTTGTTATTATTTTGACACCAAAGATAGTTCATGATTGGAACAATAAAGAAATGGTGAATTTTTCATCTTTTGATTATTTTATATCAAGACTGGATATTAAACATGAAATGAGTATTATGGTATCTGATCTAGAGATCACATGGAAGAAACAGTGATCCCTTATGACTGAACTGTGTGGGTCTGTAGCAGTTAAACAACATCTAAGCTTTTTGGGTTTAACATGTTTCCAAGACAATCAAAACCCACGGTCATGACATAAATATCAGGGTTAAACAGCAAGGCTAATCACAAATGAATGTATTTCTCTACTAGACTCTCAGATTTGTAATAAAACATACAGAAAGGTATAAAAATACAAAGTAAAAAGACAGAATTATTGTTTTGGATTTTCTAGTAAACACCCTTGTGAAATGTTCTATCTTAAAAAATTAAAAATAAAGTATTTGTAAATTGGTGCTAAAGCAATTACACTGCAATGATATAGTACACTTAAATACAGAAAACATCTTAAATATTAAATATGCAAAACCATAAAATAAAATACATTTATAGTTTTACCATCCTATTTTTCCTTAAGTACTTATATTTGTTTCTTGAAAACCTTTGACAAGATTCTACTTGGAGATTCTCCTTCTAAAACGTAATTGAGTACTCTTCATTCCTTAGATGTTCTATTACATATTTATTTTACTAATTAATTTAGCCATACAAAAGTATCCCTCTTCAAGGCTGGAGGCAAATGGTTGTAAACAAAATAACTCCACAAACACAGCTACTTCCTCTAATCCATTTGAAATTGCTGGTGATACTTGAATAAACATATCATATTTGTTCTGCTTCCCTCAACAGAAGTCATTATTAGAAAACAGAGTTCCATAATTGGTAGCTTTGCCTCCTGTTATATTATCAGTACAGGCCAAGGCTGAAGGTAAAGGATTTAAGAAAATGTACAACATGAATATCTTCACATAACACTAGTGCACTACGCTGGTTTCCGTGCAGTGAGTAAGTGTGACGTGACACTCCCACAGCCCTGCACTCAAGGAGTAAATGAAGAGTGAGCAGGTCACAGCCCATGGTTAAAGAAGATGGACCCCTGCTGAGAAGGTCAAAAGAGGTGTAACCGCCTGATAGACAACACTGGTCAATGGATGAGGAGATTGAGGTACCAAACCACTTTTTTGCCTTAGTCTTCAATGGCAACCACTCTTCCCACACTTCCATCATGGATGGACAGCAGGATGGGGACTGGGGGAGCAAAGCACTTCCCACTGTAAGTACTGATCATATTTGTGACCAATTGAAGAACCTGAGCATATGCAACTTTATGGAACCTGATGAGATGCATCCCAGAGTCTGAATTTGTCTGAACTACATCACTGTCTGTCATATTTGAAAAGTCATGGCATTCAGGGGAAGTCTCAACTGACTGGAAAAGAGGAAACATTGTACCCATCTTTAAAAAGTGTAGAAGACTGGGAACTACTGACCTGTCAGCCTTACCTCCATGCCCAGGAAGATTATGGAACAGATCCTCCTAGAAGCTATGCTAAAGACATGGAGAACAAGGAGGAGATTTGGGACAGCCAGCACAGCTTCACCAAGGGCAAGTCCTGCCTGACCAACCCAGTGGCCTTCTATGATGGAGTAACTACATCAGTGGACAAGAGAAGGACTACAGATGTCACTTATCTGGACTTCTGTAAAGCCTTGGACACAGATCGCCAAAATATCCTTCTCTCTAAATTGGAGTGATGGATTCGATAGGTGAACTGTTTGGTGGATAAGGAATTGGTTGGACAGTCACATCCAGAGGAAGTGGTCAATAGCTCAGAGTTCTGATGGACACCAGTGATGGGTGCTTTCCCTTAGGGATCTGTATAGGGGCGAGTGTTATTTAATATCTTCATTCATGACACAGATGAAGGGATCAAGTGCACCCGCAGCAGGTTTGCAAATGACACCAAGATGAGTGTTGCAGTGACACACCTGAAACACAAGATGTCATTCAGAGGGACCTGGACAAGCTCGAGAAGTGGGTCCCTGGTAATCTCATAAGGTTTAACAAGACCAAGTGCAAAGTGCTTCACCTGGGTGAGACCAACCCCCAGTACAGGCTGGGGGATGATGGGATCAAGAGCAGCCCTGCCAAGAAGGACTTGGGGGTGCTGGTGGGTGAGCAGCTGATCATGGCCCACCAATGTGCACTTGCAGCCCAGAAAGCTGTCCTGGACTGCATCTGTCTCTGCTCTGCTCTGGTGAGACCCCACACTGCATCCAGCTCAGGAGTCCCCACCAAAGGATGGACGTCGACCTGTTGGAGCAAGTCCAGAAGAGGCCTGGTTGATTAGGGGTATGGAGCACCTGTGTTATGAGGAAAGGCTAAGATAATGGAGTTTGTTCGTCCTGGAAAAGATGAGGCTTTGGGGTGGCCTAACTGCAGTCTTCCAGTACCTGAAGGGAACCTACAAGAAAGAGAGAGACTACGAGAGATGTAGTGACAGAACAAGGAGGAATGGTTTCAAACTGAAAGAGAGTAGGTTAGATATCAGGAAGAAATTCTTATTGTGTGGGTGGTGAGGCACTGAAACAGATTGCCCAGGGAATCTGTGAATGCCCCATCCCTGGAAATGTTCAAGGACAGGTTGGATGTGGCTCTGAGTCTGGTTTAGCAAATGATGCCCTACCCATGGCAGCGGTGTTAGAACTTGATGAACTTTAAGGTTCCTTCCAACCCAAGACATTTTTGATTCTATAATTTCATGATAGTATCCTGCAAACCTCGCATTCATCCACTCTCAGCAGGGATATCAAAAAGTGTCCTGTGAAAGATTGGAGAGGTGATTTAAGCCATTTTCATCCACTGCTTATTTAAAGAGATCACTCTAAGTTGTTTAAGTCCAGCCCATGCAAACCTCCCAGTCCCCACACAGCAGCCACAGCAACAGTTTCTTGTAGAGGGATGGAATAAACCTGGATGGTGCATTTGTACGGTGAGAAACCCATCCTTCAGTGCTTGTGCAGACAGCTCCACCAATGCAGATGGAAATTAAAACATCAAAGCCTAAATCAATTTAAGCATGTGCTGTTGGAGAACAGTGAGAACAGCAGTTCTCAGAGCAAATGCATGAATAAGCAGCTAGTCTTTCTGAACAAAGCTACAAAGTAAAACTACAGAAAAGAAGTAAAAGTTTGGAACAGAAGTTACCACTTTAGGCAAAAAAACCTAAGACCTATGTACAACCAGTGCAAATAGACTTTCTTTGGGATCACCCTACCTCTGTCAGATCTGTTAGACTGCAAGGAGCTGATCAAAATCCACTGAGAATTTTTTAATTCTTTTTTCTTAATTTATTTGGGCCTGCATTTTGCTCACAGTAAATTTCAAGATTTTGGCTGTTGAAATAATGGATGCACTATGTTAATGCCAGTTTTAATGCATTGTGTCTTGAAAAAAAACCACAGTTCAGTTCATGGTAAATACAGACCTATTTAAATAAATTAACCCTAAGACTTAAATCCCCAGAAGGTCTTTCCCCCACTGCTCTTAAGGAGCGATATTTCAGTCACTCTTGACATCCCTCCTGCTTCAAATTCATCTGGCTGAACAGAAAGCATTTCAGGAGAAAAAAAATCAGAGCCGCCTTGTAAAGTCCCGAGACAGTAAACAAGAAGTAGAAGAAGTAAATACAAGTACTAAAAGTCTGTTACTCGTGCAACCTCGCATGAGCGATATTTTTATATGTACAGGAAGGAGGCAACTGAAGGACTCCTTGATCATTGTGCGTCCCTTCCAACTCAAGATATTCTATGATTTTATGGACGCGGGGGCAGGTGTGCTCGCTGCTGATAGCCATTCGTTCCCCAGACCTGTAGCATTATTTGGGCGAACTCCCCTGTTTGCACACCCGCCTGTGCCCACGGGCACACACACGCGGAGGGGCTGCCACCTCCCCGCCGCGCTGCCCGCACCCCGCGGGCCGGGCGGGGCTTCTCCGTGAGGCGGAGCGGGGCGGGGCCGTACAAACGAGCCGGCGCCAGGCTCGGGCTGCGGCGCTGCCGGCCGGGCGAGGCGGGCGACAGCGGGCGCTCGCAGCCCCCGCAGCCCCCGCAGCCCCCGCACGCCGCTGCCGGGCGCGCTGCCCCGGACGCCGCCGCCACCCGCGGGCGCCCATGGAAGAGCGGGGCGAGCGCTGCCCCCCGGCTGCGCGCCTCGGCGGTGAGTGACTTGGGTGCCTGGGAGGGGAGCGGCGGGTGCTGCCCTGGGCAGCTTGGGAAGTTGGAGTGGGCGCGTGTGCCGGCGATCGTGGATGGGCTGTGCCGCCCTCGGGTGCGCTGGCGCTGCCTCCCGGCCGGCACCTGCTGTCGGCAGGTGGGAGCCCCGCATCCGCGGCAGGCGAGCGCCGCTGCGGGGCTGGGGAGCGTCTGCCCGGCCGGGCAGAACCTGAGAGCTGTCCCCAGCCTCGGCAGGGACGCGCGGCGCTGCCCCAGCCCTCCGGACTGACCGAGTCAGGCTCTGGGCGGCAGCGCTGTCGGGGGGATAGGACAGAACGGAACGGGGGGAAAGCAAAGTGGTCGGCAGCACCTGGCCAGGTGCGGCCTCTGGGCACTTTCTTTATCTTCTTTCCCTTGTGGAAAAATGACAAGCACACGTAAGGGCAGAGTGTTGTGGCTCTGGAAGCGGGATGCCAGGGTGCGGGGCTCCTACCTGACGGGAGAACACTTGGGAAAGCTCCGCTGAGCATCTTCGATCGGGTCCCTCGCATAATGCTGGAGCCGGCGGGATGCAGCGTGCTGAACTGGTGAGCTGCATAGGGCTGGGGTCACAGTGGTCTTTGGGGGTTGGCAGGAAGGCACAAAGCCTTAATTCGAGCTCATTTCTGTTTTGAAGGACTGGCACCCTAGAGTAGTACATCAAAGGCTTGGTTACTGCAATTCACGGTGTGCTTTCCAAGGATAAAGGTGTGTGCAGTTCAGATCTTTTGGGGGTAAAAGGATGCTGAGAGGCAGGGGTGGCAGAGTTTGGGTTTGGTCTCATCTTCCAGCCAGACATTCAAAAGATCAGGAGGGGGCATGCAGCTGAGTACAGGCAGTTCAATCACCTCAGTTGACTGGGAATTAGAGTACATTATTCTCCGTCCTCTCTCTGTTAGTGCAGTGGGTTAAGGGTTTTCCCAGTTTGAAGACTGTTTGTCTTTGGATTTTGGTGTTGGAAAAAAAAATAGCTGAGAAGTTCTAGGAATATCATGCTTGAATGGCACGGGCATAGAATGTCTGCAGGGAGCATCTTTCTGGCATGAGAGATCCATGCAGTGCCCACTCCCGCTGAGAGAGAGCCTCTGCAGTATATAAGGCAAATGGAGCATAGTAGAACAGGTTCAATTTGGTGAATGCCTAGCTATTGTCTGGCTATCAAACTTATTTTGTAAGTATAAATATAGTAACTGTTACAATTTATATCTGCCAGCATTTCTTACACTCTCGAATAAGTGCATTTCACATATTGCTCAGAAACGAGCACCTCTCAGTAAGAGCACAGTCACTGACATCAACTTTAGCTATCTCTTGCTCATCCAACCTTCCAGCACCCACCCTGTTTTTTCTCATTTTTCAAAAGTGCAGAGGGTTTTGATATTACAAAGCCAAAAAAATACCTCTGTAGGTCAGCAGGAAGATTATGCTTCTGAAGCAAAGCCAGATATTGCAGTGGAGAGATGCAAATTTGACAGACCAAATTCCAACCTCAGGATTGCCAGGTTCCTGTCTGTGTCCCTCCCCTTGTCAGGATACTACCTTGGTTATTCTGAACTAGCCATATGCTTATACAGGCATTACAGAAAGACAGAGTGGGTGGAAAACTCTTCCAATACATGCATGTATTTATAGATACATACAACTCTTCTACTTTGCATTAGAGGAAATCAAAAATGTTTTTATTAGTCTCACTAGCCCGGGATCTCTCCCTTCCCTCATACAGAAATGCCACTCATAGCACATAAGCTATCAGAGCCCAAAAATATGTCAAAGATGATGGATTTCCATGAAAAGTTTTTATAATGAGAAAAAGAAAACTGTAATATGCCAAGGCAGACCAAGATGGGAGATCCTGCTGGGTCATCTCATTTGTCACTCCAGAACATGAGGGTTCCCTCCAGGTCACTGTGTAGTGCTTTGCTTAGTAAATTGATTGGTTTAGCTAAGTCTAATACACTGATGACCTCACTAGTATGCAGCCTGCTCCAATGTTATTCTGAAGGCAGGAAAGTGGAGGACACAGAGGTGTTCTTGGAATATGAACTAAACTTTTTTTTTTTTTTTTTGGGGGGGGGAGGTGATTTGTTTTTATTTTTGTTTTAAATATTTTATTGGTACTTGAAACAGAGCCCACAGCCCTGTGTAAGTGGTAAGAAACTGCTTGTCAGAGGAAATGAGAATAGGATTGCTTAGTCTGTGTTCCCTATTTTAATACATCCAGTTAAGGTGAGCCTTTGTATTGAAAGGGGGCAAGACAGGACAGAGCCATCCCTTCACACAGTTTTCTTGGGGACAGCTTTGATGAATTAGGAAGCAACTCTATTAACTGTGCAATAGATTTCTGCTTCCTAATTAGAATGTGACCCATTTTGCTTGGAAAATGGGGTGGAGAGTAATTTCTGGATTTTGAATTGAGCATTTGGATTTATAGTGGGATAGAGAAGGCAGTGGTACAGCATACCCTCCTTATGAAAAAAATTGAATCCCGACAGGTATTAAAAAAATTGCTAGAAGGTGTTAAGGGGACTCCATATTACTATTCAGTACAAAAAATTTTGTGCATCCTGAGCTTTTCAAGTTTATTTTTATTCTGATGTAGTGTCCCATTTTATTTTTACCTGCATGAGGTTCTCTGAAATCTAGGGTATTTTCTTTTCTAAAAATTTTTATGATCTCCTGGCATGAAAGAGTGGAATGGTCCCTTCTGACCTAAGAAAGAGTGCATGTTATATATAACCACAGTCTATTATAAATTTGCTACCTTATTGCTCACACTGGAGCTGAACTCCTTTAGAAGTCATGAACTGATGGCCTACCTAATTTGCATAACCTGTATTTATCACAGCAGGTGCAGAAATACAGCAGATTTCAGCCAAGAATACTTCCTACCAAGTCAACATTTCTCAGCTTGTAATGTTCCCATTCCCAAAATTTAAAGACTCTTTAAAGTGTATTTCTGAAGTCTTAGGGCTGATAGACAATATCTCATCTTAACAGCACTGAAATTATGATTAGATTTCTTAACATCCGACTATAAAAGTTAAAGCCATGGTTTAATCTCTGCTGGTTGTGCAGCAGTTTTAATATAATTTGGGAAATTTACATAGACCATATCATCTAGGCACTGTAAGATGGGTTCATACAGTTACCTATATTTTCACGTCCCTTCTTAATGTGCAAATGACTTTTTTAATATATCATGAGGTGATCAATAGCTTATGGTTCTAGAGATCTATGGGTTCAGTAGTATGCAGTTCTATTTCATTTGTTACACTTATCTCTGTAGTATTCACTGATGTAGGAAAGTGTAGATAATTACTGGAAACTACAATTCAGGCATTTCATTGGCACATGTTGTTTAAAGCTTTTGTTAAAATCGGATTACAAAACACAAGTGCATGCAGTGGGAAATATGGGAAGGATTTCTTCATGGAGAGGGAATTGTGAGACAGTTTAATAGATAAAAATAATAAAATGCAGAATGTATGTTCAAGAAAAAACATGTTTTATAAATTTAATTAAATTTTTTTAAAATTGTTCTCTTTCCTTTCCTGCTCTTGTCTGAGCTTTAAGTGATAGCTGTACTGGGAAGTTTTATGTTATCAGGATACAAAGTGGCACTTGAGCTAATATGAACAACTAAGGAATATATCTTATGGTGGACAGAGTCTACCCTTAGAGGATAGGAATATACTGTTTGTATCAATGAGTTCTTGAAGGATTTCAAGTACATTGCAATTGCACTAGTTCAGTTTTTTTAAGCACATCACTGAATACAAATGTGTAGAACACTGAGTCTTTATCAGTTTAGAAAATTGGTTATCTCAGTTAAGGGAATTTTTTTCCCAATAGAAGACGCCAGCATAGCAGATGTGTGGGTTGTACTGCACAGCTAGTTTTAACCAGCAATGTTAGTCTTATTTTTTGCAGTACTGTGTGCCCAAATATGTGCAAGGGAAAATACAGTCCCACAAGCTGTCCTGAGGTTCTATCACATCAGCAAAACTAAGTATTCTTTATAAGAACAGAATGTCTCACTCAGATTTTCAGCTCTAATCTCCCTCTACAGACAAACTTCAGCAACTGAACTGTGGTTCTCATTCAGTCCAGACTCTGGTTTTTTTTAGATGCCTGGGGAGAGATCTCTCCAGTGAAGGGATTCAGTTCTGCAAGGAAAGTGAGGACATCTGAAACTTAACCTGTTTGTCCACAGTCCCTAAAGAACCAGGAAAACACAACTTCTCTTTAATGAAGGTGAAGTCACTTGCATGCTTATGGAAAGGATGTAGTCTTACCTCTCCTAGTTACTGTTCTTTTAGTAACTGGGTCCCATTAGCTCTGCTAAACCTCTCAGTGTGTTGTTGTGGGCTTTTTTGTGGAGTATGTCCCTATCAAATCTGCCATCAGACTCTGCCCGATGCTTACTGACTGCCCTGCAGACACTCCTTATGTTTCTTCCTACCCACCTGAGCAGCTAATGCAGAGGTTCTTATGAATGTTCAGAGCTAAATCTAGCCCCATCCAATTCCCAGCAAAAATGAAGTTATCAGTCCAGGAAGAAACTACCTTATTTTGTTAAAGCACATTAAACTAAGAAGTGTGTATGATCTAGGTAGTTCAGGCAATGTCATTGATGACACACACATGAAGACATTAAAATACCTTTGTAAAATGGTAAGAAATCATAGAATAGTGACACATATTTCAAACAGTACTGAAACATGCTAAAAAGTCAATTACATATGACAGCCTCTGGCCCTCATTCTGCATTTACTAATTTTTCTATTTATTTCCAAGTTACTATTACTATTGAAGAGGTTTTAATCATAAAGTCCACATTGAATCTTGTTAAATAAACAGAATGGCACATTTCACTAATTAATTGGAGAAAGCTGAAGAAAAGATTAAGCAAAAGCAATCAGACTTTTTGAAAATTCTTGGTATAATCTTCAAAGCACCATTTAACATAAACTGTGTTTCTTTTACAACTTGTTCATTTACTTGTAGAAAATACAATAGTAATGTCTGTCAGTTAAATTTTTTGTACTAATCTGGAATACAAAGTCATCAAGTGAAGTCATGTATGCTCTGCATGACTTGTGAATGCAGTGAAGAAAATTCTTAAAGCAGAAAAGTAACTTGGTAAAGTGGCTGCTTTTAACTCCTCAGTGCACGCTTGCTATTGTTGAAAGAGTTTTTCAGACCCACAAATTATAAAGCTATGGAAAACGTTTGCATCATTTTATATAAACCATTGTCATTCTAGACACCAAACTATAGATCGACCCAAAGCATTAAAGAGGATGTAAGAGATGAGAACTGAATGACAACCAATTTATATGCTGCTTTATTCCTGAAGACCACTCTTCTCACACATCATGTATTTTGTGCTGAATTTAGAGTCCATTGTGTCATTGTGTCCATTGTGTTGCATTAGGCTAGCACAACAAAATAACTGATCTAGATATCAGGCCTATACAGTTTGGGAGAAACAAAATAGAATGGAAGGAAAAGGCAGACAAAGCTTTATTGGTTGCAAACAAAACAACAATAGCATATAGATACTCTGAATGGCATAATTACTGATATGGTTCTTTGGGACTGCATAAAATAAATGCTACAGATACAGTAGCAGTGTTCTGCAGTGGAAGATGTGCACCTGAACAAATAGCTGAGGAGAAATGCTATTTGAAATTCTGTATGTCTGAAACAGAAGATATTCCTATGTTATTATGAGATTTCTTGTTGAAACAGAAAACAGTTGCTTTTGTGTATTTAGAAAAAGCTATGCCCCACAAAAGTCTTTAAGAATGGGAAGATATTGAGGCAGAGCTCCACTGAGGCTCAAAAACCTGCCTGAGGTGAGGTCGCTGGTACCACACCTGTAATATCCCACAAGTCAGATTTCAAAGATAGGCAAAACGAGAGTAGAGCTAGAGTGAAGACACACCTTGCTATGTCTTTTTCTCAAAAGTTCTTATGTTATATTCAGCCACAGGAAGCTGTGTGGGCAACTGAGTAGTATGCAAACTGTGAGTTACAAATTAAGAATCCCAATGAATTGATATATAGTGTTAATTTTCTTTTTCAAAGAAAAAAAACCTACAAAAAAACCCAACAACAGCAGCAAAAAAAAATCAACACCCTCCCTCCCCTCTCCAATTCAAGTGTGTTGTGACTACAAGACCAGCAGCTAAAATGTAAACTTTCCAGAGACAGTCTGTTACAGAACTTGGCTGTTAGCATAGTGTATTTCAATTTGACTATTATGAAATAAGAGTTCCTAACACTAGGCTTTAAATTCACTCCCTTCAACACAGTTCAACCTGTTCCTCGCTGGTATCCTATTATGCTTTTCCAATAAGGTGTTAAGACAACAACTCAGGCTTACTATTTATGGAGCCAGTGACTTAAAATATACTCTGAAGTAAGCGGCTGTTCCTTTAATCTGTGACCTTAAAATTCAACAGAGTTGATGTTTTGTTGTTATGTACTGAGCTGCCCATCAGTCACTCATCCAATCTGGCTGGTTCTGTATCCTGTGTTCCCATTGCTGCTGAATATGATGGCAGCATAGCTCAGTGAATTTACCCATGTCAAATTTTCTGTCACCCAGTGTCTCCCCCCATCAACATCCACAGTGGGGGGTTATTAAGACTATTTCTTGTTAAAACTGATATAGATTAAGCTGAGAATGATTAGCAGGAATGGTGAGGACAGGGAAAGGGAGCAGAAGGCTAATGATGACAGACAAAATGGAACTCTTTCAACCAGAGAAAACTTAACAGTGGCCAAAAATGGGAAAGAAACAAATTCTTCTGCAAAGTTGCCTCACATCAGGTGTCACAGAACTGATACAAGGTATGCCCACAAGCTCAAAGCCTGTGGCCATACAAGGAGGCACTCTCTTAATTTCCCATCTATCATGACACTTCGTTTCTCTTTCTTCCCAGCCTCGGTTTCTGCTTCCTAACACTATCACTGCTTTGTAGCGCTTTAGAAATGGAAAAAGGGAAAGCACTGAAGCGATAATCAGTAGAAAACATCAGGAAGCAGACCTGTTCCATTCAGGATGGAGTCATGACCTCTGTAAATGCAAAGCTATCAAACAGAACTTTACATCACTTAGAAACACACCATTAGTCCTTGTTGCACTGGGACTTAGGTTAGTGTGGAAAAGTCATTAGTTTCTTTTTAGATTCTCTGTAGAATTTCCAAAACCTAGCCCTTGCATTTCCTCAGGTTGTTCGTATGCAATTTCATATTTCAGCCCTTGTTATCTGGCACAGCATGTGCTGTTCCAGGCTTAAATTCATTATTACAGTAGCCTACTAAGACAAAGCAGTCAGGTACTCGGCTGTCATGGCTTCTACTTCTAAGTAGAGCTAGACAATACAAAAATCCACACCAGCCCTTCGCTGAGAGTATAAAATCTTGGAAGACACTGTAATTCAGGGATCTTGTGTACACAACCTGCTCATAATGCAACAATCTAACAGCTCTACTATGTGTGAAACTTACAATTTCACTTCAAACATTGCATTAAAAATGCCCTGACCTTTAAAGGGTGTTCAGTGGTGGTATTTAGTAGTCTTTTGATAAAGCCTAAAGTTAGTTCTTTACATCACAGCAGCTTGCTGGCTAACTCTTGAAATGACCTTCAGATGTATCCATTGTGTATTTTCTTTCCTGAGTATGGAGACTGGAACCACAGGTCTTTTAGTATTTTGTTGATTCAATCATACTATAGTCTATGGTTTCATTATCTTACCTTTTTGCAGGGCCAGTGTGCAAGTCACCTGTTTTATCCTTCAAAACAGTAAGCACAAAGCAGAAGTTAACTTCACGTAAAAATGACACAAAAATTCAATTTTTCTTTGGTGTATTATTTATCTAGAGCTCTTCCTAACTCCTTCCTAGAAGAATGTCACCTTCTCATATTGGACAGCTCTATCTATTACTGCATGAGCCTTTTTCCCAGGAGGCTTGACTTCTGAGGTTGCTCTTACATGGTTCTTTGGGAGGCTATAATTCCCAGACATCCTACAAGACCCTCAGCTTTTAGGAATGCTCTTTTGGTCCACGCCACACCTTTTCCTTTTTATGTTTTGTTTCTAAGACTATTCTTGTAGATTAAAAAAGCACGTAATTCTCTTGTGATTGTAGTTTAACTCCAATGAAATCAGATTTAAAAAAAATAATAACTAATAATACTCTGGATGTAAATGAAAGATTCATAATGTTCGTGTCTCCTGATGACTGGAAATAATTTTCTTATGGCATTGTTGCATATGTCTGTCTTTTAAAACATTTAATTACACTAAATTATCTATGAGTCTGGAGTTAGGAAAGCTGAAGTTTGTTCAGTTTTGAAAATAAAAGATATTTGCAGTGTTGCTTTAGTAGTGGTATGTCTGAATATAAGATAATGTGCTTTTTCTTTTTCTTTTCCTTCTTTCAGCAAAATTTCTGCTTGAGAAATACACATTTGCTCAGCAAAACAAAAACAACTTTTAAGGGTTTTTCTTGGTGGAAATCGCTCTATGCCCTATTACCCGCTTGAGTGAAACCAGACTAAGAACTTCTGTCATGGCAGCTTTTCTGCTGGGAGCTGTGTTGCTTATTGTTCAACCTCAGATAGTGCCTTCCAGACCAGCTATAAATTTAAATGCTGAGACTTCTTCTCAGTCTGTTCAGAGAGAGCTTTTAAAGAAAACATCTCAGAAAAATGACTTCAAGGAAAACATTCATTCTAATGGATCATGTCAGCAGCTGCCACAGACTATTATTATTGGAGTGAGGAAAGGTGGAACAAGAGCTTTATTAGAGATGTTGAGTCTCCATCCAGATATTGCAGCAGCAGAAAGTGAAGTTCATTTCTTTGACTGGGAAGATCATTACAGGAATGGATTGCAGTGGTATATTAATCAAATGCCATTCTCGTATCCCCATCAGATCACCGTGGAAAAAACTCCAGCATATTTCACATCACCTAAAGTGCCTGAAAGAGTTTATAGCATGAACCAATCAATGAGACTACTCCTTATTTTAAGAGACCCAAGTGAGAGAGTACTATCAGATTACACCCAAGTGTTCTACAACCACATGCAGAAGCACAAGCCGTACCCATCCATTGAACAATTCCTGATTAAAAATGGTGAACTAAATGTGGACTACAAGGCAATAAACAGAAGCTTGTACTACATTCACATGCAGAACTGGCTGAAGCATTTTCCTCTTGATCATATCCACATTGTAGATGGGGATAAACTAATCAAAGATCCCTTTCCAGAAATAGAAAAGGTAGAGAGATTTCTGAAGTTATCACCACAGATAAATGCTTCAAACTTTTATTTCAATAAAACTAAGGGATTCTACTGCCTGAGGGACAGTGGTAGAGAGCGCTGTTTACATGAGTCCAAAGGACGAGCTCACCCACAAGTAGACACGCGCTTACTCGAGAAACTGCAGGAATATTTCCATGAACCCAACAAGAAGTTTTTTGAGCTTGTGGGCAGAACATTTGACTGGCACACATTTGTGGCAAGTTAGTGGTAAGCTTCAGAACCTGTGTTCCAGTGTACAGTTAGAAGATTTAAAAAGGGCATTTAAGCTATTATTTATTTGTAAAATCCATAAATACTTCTGTACAGTATTAGATTCACAATTGCCATATATACTAGTTATATTTTTCTACTTGTTAAATTTGAAAGCATTTTGTATTGTTTTTCATGGTTGTTAACATTGTGTATGATGTGTCTATATGAAGAAACTAAATTATTTCATTGCAGAAGGTGCTCTCTTGAGAATGTGTTGTCTTTTTAATAAATAAGAAATTCATTTCAACAGAACCTATCTGAATTATTTGAATACTTTGGCCTTCCTGGACTATTTCCTCTAATTGCTAATGAATATGCTAAACTTTACCTTTCCATTCTTCTTGGTTTAAAGTGTTGATTAATAATTTCTTTTCCATTTGAAAATATTGTTGTAGTTAACAAATTGTTCCATCCCGCTTTACAAAATTATTTCCTGTCAAAGCGGTGGTAGTCACACATGTTGGGGAATGCACACCCAAAGGACAGTGGAAGTCTCTGTGTAATTTGATATATTAACTGCTATACTTACCTTCATATTCACTGTTATAACAAGTGCTCCTCAATTCTTTGGCAGTACAGTGCAGGTTTCATGGCAGAATTTAAAGATTCTGTGGGGACCAGCTCGTAAAATACAGAGTTAGCTGTAGAAATATGGTGAGCCTGAAAACTTCTTACAGTCCCTGAACGTATGCATACTTCATAAAGAGGTAAGGTTGAGAGAATTTAAGCAATATAGAGACTTCTTCAAGGCTGCTTTTGACTGTTCCTACTTTTCATAGCACATTTATGCTTTATCATCACTGAAAATAAACACACCAGAAAAATTAGTTGGTCTACATTCCAATAAGCAGCAACTTCATTCATATAAATATTACCACATTTGTCCCCTAATTAAGGCTGTTTTCTATGAGTTTTCAGTTGCTTCATGCAACTGAAAATTGCCTATGGACTACTGTTTGTTTTATCTCCTTCCAAGAACCATGGTGCCAGGTCTTGAATAGATGTGTGTTGTAGGATTAACCCAAATTCCAGGAACTTTCCTTGTTTTCCATCTGCTAAAAATGAAAGTTAGATGTTAGTACCTTGGTAAAAACTGCAGTTGTCCTTATCTAGAGTGGTTATGATGTCTTGTTGACCATCAGTTTCTGGAGTTAGAGTTAATCCAGTTTCCACACAAGGCGTCTTACAGTACTTTCAATCCAAGTTACTGGTTTTTATTTCATGATCATGAGTTTAGTTGTTGAATGTGCAATGGCAACATCCAGTAAATTTGAATTTGTAGCTGATTGTTACAGTCCTTTATAAAATTTAAATGTAAATTCATTAATTTTTTTCTGGTGAGCTAGTGCAAACTTGGGCACTATGACAAGGTATTATTTGGATGCAAATATCCCATATTATGCCTCTTGCATGAAAATTTGCAGATGATGTCCCTCTCTCTCCCACTCCTTGTGCACCTGCCCAAGCTGTATTCAACCTCAGAGAGGTTGGTGGTGTTTTATAAAGCCTACAATGAAATGGTATTGTACTCAATAAAATATTTTCTGAATTGCATTTTTCCTTTCTCTTTTTTTCTTCAGTTTCTAGTTTGGAAGACCAGAATTTAGGATTCAACTTTAGTTTAGATTTCAGTTAAATCTTATTTAAGAACTTAGCTGTAGCCTGTTGCTATTGATTTGAAAGCAGTTGTTTGCTGCTGGATTGTGCCTGAATGGTCCACGGCTGACCCAGTGTACACAACAAGGAGGGCAAGTTTCTGGTGGCAATAATGTCAAATCCTACATGAGGCAGATGCCAGAAATAACAGAATTATAGCACCATCACGTTCCTATTAAAGATTTAGACGAGAAATTCAGGGGATTTTGTGCAAGGTGGGGTAGTATTTTTTCCTACACTTACCCCATTTCCTTGGTAATGTTGTCTCTACATTGGAGCCAGCTGGACCAAAGTGATTTTGGCCCAGACAAAAGGCTTCCATTAGTGCCTCCCTGTAGTCTCAGACTAAGCTTACCAAATTCACCAATGTTCTGCTGAGAAAGCAAAAATACTAACAGGTATGTGACCAGGAACTGGAAGAGTACCTGAAGGCAGGGTTGCAACAAGTCTGCCTGCAGCAGGTTGAACAGGGCAGCAAAGGGCATCAGTGTTGAATGGGGATAGCTTGAAATATTGACAGCTGCTGTTGGTATTGAGGATAATTTTAGTCCAGTGCTACTTGATACCAGTATTCTGCCTGTCACTAAGCAGGACACAGGCACACATTTCCCCACACACAATATGGCTTGTCTCTATAGAAAGAGAAGTAGAGCATGAACCATTAGGTCACTATTACTGTTAAAGTGCTAGGGCCCCATAGAGTGTTGTCTGCAGGATCCAGAGATGAAGTGACTACTTCAGGGGACATTCTGAAGCAGAATTTCAGATGACTCAGGTCCTAGACACCAAGTTCAGAGGGCCCCACAGAAAGTATATCACATCCAACGCTTATACCTTGTGCAGGGATGGCATGATTGTACAATACCTTATCCTGGAGGTTGCATGGCTAGCTCTCTGTTAGCTGTGATGGTGATGAACAATAAATCACACCCACACTAATAATAACAATGGCAATTTTTACCTGCCATAGATGCCTTAAGTTCAAGAGTTACAATTCTCAAAACTATTCTGAGTGTGAATGTTCAGTTTAACAAGAGCAACATTCATTTTCCAAACAAGAGTTACTGTACTTAAATATACTTGCTAGGCTGTTTCTAAAGAAGTGCTAGACATCAACAAAAGCCATCAGAAAAAGTGGAGAGAGAATGAAAGAAGAAGGCTGAAGCTCATTCCATTTGGGACTCTAGAAAACTTAATAATGACCTTTGAAGGCATGTCATATCTGTTCACAAGAGAGAAAAAATCCCTGAAATACCTTTCCAGTGTTATGCAATACAGGTGTTTATTTCTGTAAAGCTCTACTAGCTCAGGTTTAAAGTACAATCACTTGGGTGTTGCTCCAGAGAACTGTTTCCTCAAGGCAGCTAGCCAAATCTGTGATCACTCTTGCAAACATAAAAGAAATACAAGACTTTATGAGAATCCAATGTCCAACTCAAAGCCTGGCACTCCCCTTGAGTACAAGAAGAAATACTAACTAACCAAATAATTATTCAGGGTGGCACTGCAGGACTAAGTCTTGCCCTTTGTGTCACAACACAGATTAGTGTGAGACTTTGAAAGACAGATATTGTACCTGCAGAGGACAAAGATTAAACTATAATGATTATCCCAGGAACAATGCTGGAAGATTATGGAAAGGGAAAAAAACACCAAAGCTATTACTTCATCAAGAGTATTGCTACATGTACTGCTGACGCTGTATGATCATGTTGTTACATGTGCTTTACTCTTCCTTGTGTATTTTCCTGCTGTTACAGGTGAAAAAACATCTACTGTGCTTGGATAAATCAACATTTCTTTGGGACATAGAAAAAATCTATCTATTTTTAAATCTTGCTACATTCATTGAGTGTGTGAAACTTAACACTATAGAATATTTTAGATGAAAACGTTTTTAGTTTGGTTCTCAAAGCTGATAATTTTATGTTTCCTTGTCTACTGCCATTTTCAGAGTCAGCTTCTGCAGAAAGCCAGGATTTCAGTCCCTGTTGTTCATTCAAACAGATTTAAAATGCCAAAGAGAAATATGGAATATGGCATATGGCATATTTCCATGTATCTTCTGCTTTATCTAGCATGTCTGGCCAGATATTTAAGAAATATCATACATGTACTCCATGAGAGTACAAGAGGCTGTACATCAAAACTACTTCTCATGGGAATATTCCTCCTCCTTTTTTTTTTCTGAAGTCTGTGAGTTGAAAGTCCTAATTTAGCCCACATTGTGAATGAAATTTTGCACGAGTATATTAGTAGATGTTCTCTAATATAGCAACAAAGTAATAATAAGGCAAAAGAATTAAATTAAACTAAATTAAGTCAACGAAATGTGTTGAACTTGGTAGGAGGTATATACCTGCTGAAATATTTGCAAATATGTGCCTCTACAGCTGTTAATAATATTTTCTCATTCTTAACCCAGTAACTTTTAATTATACAACTCTGTCTAAATGCCCAGTTATGCTCCAAAGGTTGTATGTTCAATGGTGATTCCTTCATTTTTCAATTGATTGGAAAGGCCAGTTACAGGTGGAAGCCATGCAAATATCTTGTGAATGGAAAAAACTTTTATTAATAATTTGCTTACAAAAAATAAATGAAATTGCATTTATGTCTCCTAGAATTTTAGTAGAGAACAATACTCTTTTTCTGCAACAGTAACCCACCCACAGTAAATTTTCTACTTAAATACCACACAACAGTTGCTGCAGTTTTTAAGTTAATAGTGCAATAAACTCAACAGTGATGCTGCAGATTTTAAATGCCTTCTGGGAAATATAAAATATGCAAGTCAGGGTGGGGAGCAGCTGGATGCATAGGAACATCTGGTCTCATTGGTCCAAGAACACTTTTTTCTTAAATGGTAAGGAACATGAAATTTTTGGCTTGGATATCACTTTGTGTTGTCTATGAAAGCAATGTCTCTAACTTCCAAGTCAATAATTCTATCATAATGACATCATCTTTATACCGAATATTGACATTATTCTCTGCCAAAACACATTTTAAGAGCCAGACCCCAGATAGCAGGTGCATCCCTTAGTATAAGGAAAAGAAATTGTAATACAACCCTGATACATAGCTTCAATTACAAAGGCACATTGCCTTGCACAAAGGAGTATTCTGAAACTGATGGCAAAATTCTTCTTTTCTTAATTTGGATGAAGATTACAGAAATGGGAGCATTTATATATTCACAGAAAACAACAGAGCAACTAACATGCCCTCCTCTCCTCGGTTTTCAGTCAATCAGTCAGCAGTATTTCATCAATGAAGATCAGGCCAGCTTCCAGGATCCAACACAGTTCAGTCCAGATAACACTCAAAAGAAAGAGTTCTTGCAGTACTTCTTAACCAAACAGACTTTTCAGGGTATCTCCTATTACTGAAATTTATGTACTTCCTCTTTCCTCTCCTGTATGCTACTGTCCTATCACATCTGTCCTGTTAATTATTATATTATCACTCTATAAGAAATAGATCCATTATCTGCTGGTGTTTTTATAGAATACTATTCAAATGAATGCGAAATCACAGAATTATGGAGTAGAAAACATACTTTATATATGTGTGCTCTTTTATCATTTAAACTTTAATTGAATAAAATTCAGCTTATTTGGTCTGTGTCATCGCATTACAGGAGGAGCAATTGTCACACCATCATCACATGTAAGTGGTTATCTAATGGCAAATGGTATTTAATAAATAGAAATGTATAATCAAAGTAACAAAGCTTTCTTGTTGCTAGAGTTGCAACTATGTTATTGGCAATATTATGAGACTTTTACCCATAAATCAAATGGAAGCAGTGTTTCTTAGGAAGTGACAGAAGTGTTTTGAGAACCATTCTCTCAATATATGTAGGAATAGGGTCTTTTTTCCCTTTGTGACCTTGCAAACGTACAAAGAGCAGGAATGCGAGTTATGTTCTATAGTCAATTAACAAGTTGGTGAAGTTTTGCTAAACCAAAGGTATCAAAAGTGTACATGTTCTGAAAGAAAATGAATTGGAACCATAGCAGGTGTTTTTATTTTAATGTCTTATCATTTTCTTGCCAAAATGTTTGTGTTCCTGTGCAAAGGGAATAACAGAGGGGGAAAAAGGACACATGCTGCACCTACTCTAAGGAACAGAGCACCTTCTTTATTTTACTGTGACACTGGCTGGACCTCAGCTGGGCAGCTGCATGAATAGACAAGGTCACTGGAAGTGGATAGAAAGGGAACACTGGATATCTTGTCATAACCTCATTACCTGTGTTCATATCCTTACATATGATGAACAAGCACTCTCAACTCTCAATTCTCAAAACAACTTCTTTTCCAGTTCTTGTCTGTGCCAGAGAAAAGGCATGCAAATCCATCTGGGTGTCAGTTGATGCCCATGCCTGAAGGCCTTTTTACAAGTTAGTGCAGTATAATGCAATTAGAGTTATTCACCTAAGTGTCTAATCTTCTCCTTTTTTGTTTTTAAATTTGTACTAAGTTTTCCATCTGCTACAAATAAAAGGGTTTGATGAATAAAATATTTACAGCCTGCAGGAGAAGAGTTCATATGAAACATTTTGCAGACTGGAGACTTGCAAAAGAGGATATTTTCTCATAGAAAAAAGAGCATCTGTGGACCAGTTGGTTTCTTGCTGACTAAACCAACTGGATATGATTCTATTTTGGCAGCTTCCTTATTCTTGTGTGGGCTTCAGTTATATGAATTCCATAAGATATTTATTATTGAATGTAGCTATATATTGAATTTCATGCATATGATGGTTTATGATGTTGGCATTAGTTTTCTAAGTTAATTATTTAACATCAAATGATGTTAAAATCCTAGTGCCATTTTTTCACGCTTAATAAACTTGAGTCATTAAACGCTCAGACATTCATAAACTGAGGAAAAAAAGTTAAAGTTGAACTGATTCTAATGCTCCTTTCTGTGACTCACAGAAAAACTTTTTCTACAGCCTTATGCAAGAAAGTTAGATTTCAAGCTTGGTAAGTAAAGGAAAGGATTTACTCTCCCTTACAAAGATGGCTATGCATGAAAAATGGATTTTAGGAAGCAAATTAACTGTTCATGTCATTGAACAGAGATTGACAGCTCATGAAAGTGAAAAGGAAATCCTTTCTTGTTCTCAGAGCAAGGGTGAAATGGGTGTCAGAGCCTCTGTGGGGACTTTCAGAGTTCTGTTATGTTCCTTCCACCTTAGCACAAGCATGAGAATTTTACTGCCTCTCATCTGTCACATCAAAAATATGCTTTTTCTTCTCCTGTGCTCCAGATTACCAGCTTTGAATTGGTCTGTTTAGCTGTGAGTATACTGGAAATAAAAATGTAAACATAAAGGAGAAAGTGGCTTAGTAGAATCGGCTCTCTATTCCACCTACATAACTACTGGCCTTATAAACAGTTATGCTGAACCAGCTGGGAGGACAATGTGCCCCGTGCAGACAGCAGGAATATATTACATTGGTATTGCTGCTAAACTCTTCATTGCCTTATTCAGGAGACAGCTTTGTTGTTCTTCCTACTAAGTGAAGGACCTCAGCCTTTAAAACTGCATCCATTTCTTTGGCACAGGGGCAATTATATCTTGTGTTTGATTGTCTAGTAATAAATACTTGCTGGGAAAGATGCCCCTGAATTTCCTATTTCCCAAACCAGTAATTCAGAATGTGATCTCAGCAGATACAAGCCATGGTTGAACACTCAGAGATACTGCTTATTCTGGCCAAAGCTGGTCAGAGCTGTGCCAGGACAGGAGTGAATTCAGCTGAAAAGGAACCCAAACAAAAACTGTTTTTTCAGCTGCATCAGGTCCATGGTTCAGTTCATGACAGTTCTGCAAACAGAAGCATCCCTGAGCAGACCTGAATGTGAGACAGCCTTTCATTCCAACACTGCCACCAAAAATTAGCCCATTAAACTACAGAACTCTTCAGGTACCTTAATATATTCCTGACCTCTATTTTTACTGTCTTAGGACTGGTACAATTTTGTGGGCAGTTATCCTTGGAATTGGATCAGGGAACTGATGTATCTTTGTATACATTTGCTTTAAAGCACTGGTCATGCAAAGAGGACTAGAGAGGTGGCATGCCATGGCCATTGTGGAGGTTGATACAAATTTTTCAATGGAACAGTTTGTGGTGTGACACCACAGCCCTTGTATGTCCATTTCAGCATGACCTATCTTCACCCACTGACTCTTCTAGTTCAGACCAATCCATGAACTGACAAACGCTTTTGATAAAAATATTTAAATCGAATGAATGCCCAGGGATCATTTTCTCCTCTTGACAGATGTTAGACATAAGAATGTTGAAACACTCTGGGTGAAGAGGAGGTGGTGGTAAATGACACTCAAATCTGTCTGTGAGGACACTGCAGCAGTGGAAGTGCAGAAATCCCCACACCTCTCAAAATGTTCATCTTTCAATGGGTTATGTTTTTCATTCAATTTTTGCCTTTCCACTCAATCATTAACATTTTGTTTGTCTGCCAACAAAGGGTAAAAGGTCTAAGAAAATTCCTGGTTTTAAAGGAAACACCTTTAGTACCACCCTTAGCCCCTTTCACAAGGGATTTGTGCCACAACTTTGTATATTTATAATTTAATATTTGATGGGTGCAACCAACCAGAAAAAGAATGACAAGAAAAAGTCTTTCCTTTTCTAAAAGAATATAAAATTATTGATCACTTTTAAACAAAATAACAATAATTGGGAAACCCTTTATTTATATATATTTTTATATATTTATATATTTATATATATTTATATATATATTTCTATATAACAATCTAGTCAGGATTGTTATCTTACTCTGCTCTCAGATGCACTTATTAAACGTGCTGTCCTCCATACAATCATCTGAGCAAAGGGATACAATTCTATAGGTCCACAGACATAAACTACAGTTCATGCAGAAAATGCCCAAAACATTTGGCATTTGGCATTTTCAAAAGCAACCTCAAAAAACAATAGATTCTTTTCATGGGCTGTGGTTCTGATAGCCTCCTGAAGGCTTTGTGAATATTGTCACAGGGAAATAGCCTCTATCTTCTAATAAAAATCCAACAACCCAAAATGATGCACACACAAAAAACCAAAACCCAATACAAGGAACCCACAACTGAAGAAAAAACACTACATTTTAAATATCTACAAACTGAAGTGATGAAAATAAAATCTTCTCATCTTTAAAGACACTAAAGACCATCTCAGCTAGGTAATATCATTTTTCTGTTTATGCCATCTCTGGTGATAAGTTACCTTTGACTTAGCTAACCTTTTCTGAAATCCTGCTTTCTCCATAAGAAAAAGTTACAAAGGACCAACCAGAAGGCAAGGGACACCTACCTCAGCTCTATGAAATAGTTGCAAACATCACAGGAATTTAGCATTAGAGCAAGTCAAATAATGGAAGAAACCCCAATAATCAAATAAAATACACAACTATTAGACATGCACTAGACTTTTCCAGATGGTATGCCAAACTCTCATATTGTTTAAATTAACACAGGTTCATTAAACCCTATGAGCTTTGATATCATAATTTTTTAATCACTTGAAAAGAGATAGAGAAAACAAAAATTATCTGTAGTTGTTCCATAGTCGCTCTTCATTTCTGAAATGGTGTAAAGAACTTTATTAAAATGAAACTAAATTCTTCCCTCTGGTCCCAGAAAAGAATACCAAGGTTATTTAGCTATCCTTCTTAAACTAGCCAAGCAGCATGAGAGAAAAAAGGTATCCTTAAAATTCCAAGAAGAGTTGTATAGAGCCAGACACCTTTCAAAGAACAAGAAATCATGTACAAATCAGCTAGAATCAAAGTGTTCATGAAAACAACACGTCTCATAAAATCCCCTCCACCCAAATAAGCACAATTCATTTTTGAGTTACTGCCTATCAGTCCAATGCTTGCTATGTAAACTTGTCTTGCACAGACTTGACTTGTTCACTCCTTAACAGAGTTAATTTAAACATGCCTGCTCTACATATTTTCCAGCAGGACAGTCAGTAAGCTGCTAACTTGATATGTTGCTTTACAATTTATCTCAAAACAGACAATGGAAGTTAAATGCAGCAGAAGGATGCAGACAGGCCCAGCAGTTACAGTTCATTGATAGTGTATTCTACAGCTCAAACTAAAGATTTATGGTGGATCAAGCTATTTTTCTTTTATATCCCTAGAAAATTCTACTACATTACCCATATTTTGACACCTTTAATTCAAGTATAAGGGAGAGAATGAAAACAGATTTTTCTTCTGGTTTTCTTGGAGCTTGTCTAGCAGTAAAGAAGTTACCAGGCTTCTTTGCCTTTTCTAGAATATTTAGTGAATGCCTCAGGAAAAGGAAATGCCAGTTTCCTTCTCTCCATTTTAGACTTCAAAAGAAAACAAAAAGAATATGCAGAAGTGGTTATCGAGGCAGATGCCAACTTGTTCATGCAGGCAAGATAAGCATACGAGATAAAGTGCAGACTGGTTTATGAGATGTGGACCATAAAGACAGTCATCATTCCCTTGAAATCATTAGTCATTAATCATCCCCTAACAATTTGTTAGCTTCCACAGACAATCAAGAAAAAGATATACCTTGCAATCTGAGTGTGCAGGTTAAAATGCTCGTTTGAAAAGCAGAGGAAGCCACAGCCACTGCCCTTTATTGAATGAAACGTCTGCAAGAATCATGCTGATCTGCTAAGAGAGGTGTCTCACACAATGGACATGGTGAACAAAGACTTTCATAAATTGCAAAGCAAGGCCATGACTATGCTCAGATGACAGCTGTAATTTAGATAAGAGGTCAGAGAAATGTGAAGTTGATAAGTATTTTTCTTTTCTTTTTTTTTTTTAATTCTATAATTCATATACATGTTCACAGAAGAAAGACGACCAGCTCTGCCTATAACACACCCAGATGAATATCGTGGAATCTCTATTTTCCTTCAGTTTGGTCTAGATCAAGTGGTGGCCTCAAAAGAGCACATGATGCTACCATCAAATGGAGGTTAGCTGAGGGGGAAAAGGTGAAAGTACGAGCTTCAGAATTGGTCATTAGTAGCTCTCCCACAACAAACCGACGTTTTAATTCATTCTTTTCTTGAAACAACTTTATTGACTGCATACCTCAATAGATGATTTGCCTCAAAATCATTACAATACAGTCTTATCGAGACATGGTGGTGCTGTTTGTATTGAATGTATGCTAACATCACTTGTCTTGATTGTCATCTGGGAAAAAAAAAAGATTCATGAAAGAAAGTGTAGGTTTAGTTGAACTTTGGTGTCATTGTAAAAGGGCTATATTGCCCTACCTCTGTAGAAAATATGAAAAGGAAAAGAAAACAGCAGGCAGGAAGAAAAAGGTGCTGTAGCAATGAGATCAGTGACTATTAGATTTATAAACTTAGCTAAGTTAAGCTAAATATAAGACTACATTCTTTTCTAATAAAGACAACAAAGGAAGCAAAAAATACATAAAACATAACAAATTTAAAATGCTTGTTAATAAAATAATAAACTGCCAAAAGAATCAGGCTTTTCAATATTTTTGAAGTGCCCATATAGATATTTCATTTGCAGGAGGTAACGATGTTTCCTTAAATCATTGAGAGTAATTGAATATATCTGGCTGTAGACTGCTGTTCTGCAGATTAAATATAGGAAATGTAAATTGCCATTCTATAGTTAATAGTCCAATAAAATAAACACAGCCTTTTTCTAATTGACTTTTGTAGGTGAATGGAAGCTATTTTCTCACCTAAATAAACTGGCAGCAAATTATTTAAAAATTTATACACATGCTAGTAAGATGTACCTCATATCTTCCTTCAAAAAGTATGCAATGAAATATATTATACCATTTACAGTACTGTTTGCAGAAATTATGTTCTATTGCTGTTCTGCCTGATTGGCTGTAAAAAACATGAACAGGATTTAAACAACACCTGAATGTCTGTGACAACATTACTTCAGATATCCAAACGATGTACAACAAAAACCTTTACAGATTTACTTGCAAAATCAGTCACATAATGCTGATTTTTTTGTGCTATGTTTTCTTCTAAGTAATTTAGAACATCCTTGCATGAATGTTGTCAGGCAAGATTCCAAAACAGAATTAAAAAGCCTACAGGTAGCTCACCATCATTCTTTAAAATTGTGTGAGTACTTAAATATGAAATTAGATTGGAATTCTGGAAAGGGAACAATAGAATTTCCCCTAAGGTTCCCTACAAAGATATTTTTGGAAACAAACAGCTTTTCTTCAGATCCTGTAAATTATACCCCTTAAATATTACGATTCTGACATTTATCATTCCTGCAATTTGCCCCCAACTTCCAGTGCCTTTCAAATCAGTGATACTTGAAAGAATGTAACTGAAGTTAAAGACCTCAGATAAGCTACTTGCTAGAGATATGAGACTCCATTCAGGCGCTAAATCTTGTATTTAATGACTTGTCTATTCTGAATTCCTGAAATATTATACAGTTTTCCTATAATGCCTACATTTTCAAGGAAACTGAAATTGTTTTGAAGACCAAAGAGATCAGGCTAGCACATTTCAAGCAAAACCAATATTATCTTAGTAGAATTAATGTCATGGAATCCTAGAATCACAGAATATACTGAGTAGGAAGGGATCCATCAGGATTATTGAGTCCAACCAGCTCCTGGACCTGCACAGGACACCCCCAAGAGTCACATCATGTGCCCAAGAGCAGTGTCCAAATGCTACTGGAATTCAGACAGGCTTGGTGCTGTGACCACTGCCCTGAGAAGCCTGTTCCAGTGCCCAACCACCCCCTGGGTGAAAAACTCTTTCCTGATATCCAGCCCTAAAGCTCCCCTGCCTCAGCTTCATGCCATTTCCTCAAGTCTTGTAACTAGGCACCAGAGAGAAGAGACCTGCACCTGCCCCTCTGCTTTCCCTCACAAGGAAGTTGTAACTGCAATGAGATCTCCCCTCAGTCCCCTCTTCTTCAGGCTGAACAGACCAAGTGACCTCAGCCACTCCTCACACGGCTTCCCCTCAAGGCCCTTCTACTCCTACTATACTTTTCTGAATGGTTCAACATTTATTGCCCCTTCAAATTGCATTCAACTCAAAACTAAGGGAATCAAAAAAATCCACAAGAGACCACCTAAAGGCATTGGCACCTGCTAGAAGCTGATCAGCAATATGTGTCATAAAATTCTATTAACACAATATAAAAGGAGTTCAAAGTTAATCCCGTATGCATCTGTGAATATAAAGCAGCAAAGGATGCAGAAGAATAGCTTTGCAAGAAACACTTTTACTTAACAAGTAAAAAAAAGTAACAGAGAGTAGATAACAAAGGTTAAATGATGTAATGCTTTCATTTTCTACATTACCAACACAGATAATGTCTGTACAAGGTCAAAACACTCACAATCTAAATGGTCTATGATGATCTTGACAGTCTTCAGTCTGCCTTTATTGAGGAGAAGAATCAGATTTATACAATTCTTCTAATGTAATGTTGGAGAAACAATTATGAACAGCACTGGCACACCTAATAGATATATGAAACTCTCCTTCTTTTGGATCTTCAGGAATATACATCAAAGATGCTAGACCTTTATTCCTCTTTAGTGGGATTCGGCTTAACCTCTCCTGGGATTTATCTGAGTCAATATAAAACATTAGCCGTAATTGTTTCTTAAACATATGTACAGATTCACAGCTATATGATTGCACTGGAGAAACAAGAAGTGAAACACAAATTCTGGAAAAGGAGGAACATACACAGAACTGTGTGAAACTTTTATTTTCTCATGAGCTGAATTAACCTCGTTTCTGGAAGTAAAGCTAAACAAAACAAAGCAAAAAGCTCCAACACCCTGCTCAGCTCACCACACTTGATATTTTCCCATGTCTCTTGCAATCTGACTGTCAGCTTTCCATTGATTCATCTCTCATAGCCTTTCCTAATCTATTAATGCCCCCTCCCCTTTTCTAAAGTCTTTGAAGTTTCAGATCTCTGCTGAACCCAGGCATAGCCCTAGGAAGAGTACCCCATTCCAGCCTACACGGAGACAGTTTGTCTCCCAATAGCCCAGCAGCCATTCATATCTAAAATTCTTTGAAGTTATATACCTTAGGCTGCCTTATCTGTGTCATTGTTCTACCTTCTAAGGCACTTCTTTAACAACCTTGTTGCCATTTCCCAGGATTTAACTCTTTGCATTCAGATTGGCGACTGAACAAAACTGAACTCTGAAAAAGTCATAAATAGTCAATACTAAATTCATAACAAATTCTGAAAGTATATATTCCAAGCTTTATAGCTTGAATAGAAGGAAATTAATTCTGTAAAAGCCCATTTTTTTTTTTAATTCTAAGTAGTTCCTTAAATTGTAATGAAATGAAAAAGAGCAAATTAATTTTAAGTACAAGATGCTTCATGACTCAGCTTTACTGACACCTTTAGCCCTCACAATGTTTTCTGGAAGTTGTGAAAAGGGGCATACTTAGGATGAAAAATGCTTCACTGAATGGAAGTCACACTAGAATTTTGTCCCTTACCTTTCCTATCTAGTGCACAATGAGACTTAGATCTGACAGAAGGGCTGCCCTGCACTGATAATAGAAAGTTGCTCTGAGTACCCATCAGAAAACACTGCACAACGCAGTGCTCACTTCTATTACTCTGGGGATGGTCCTTGTAGCTCTCCTGGAAGCAGGGTCCAGGACCTCCTCCCAAGGACAAGGGCATACCTTTCACACAACTGAGGAAGACTTGTTTTCATTTAGAACAAAGCTGTGCTGTGGCACGGTTCCTATGAATATGAGTGGTTAGCATACTTTTCATACAACTTCAAATGGCTGGGTCTGTTCCTTTCCAGTCCACAGAAAGAAGGAAATATTTGGAGGGTGGGCTGACCTGGCATTCTTTAGACATTTATTCTTATTCTATTAATCACCTCCTGGATGTGCTGCCCAGGTAGTTGAGGTAGTTTCCACCTCAAAAGCCGGCACCCCTCACCTCCTCCCAGTGACTAGAATACTGTGTGAGTACCCTCTCTAGACTGAGTGGGTTCAGCAACATGCATTGCTTCTCCAGATGGAGAACCCTCATCAGAAGTTTTAAAAGCCTGATTAAATATAAAATCACAGTCTGCACATCCTTTAGGGAAGGTTTTCTAGTATTTCTCTTCAGACCAATATTCTAGATTAATTCACATAAAACAGTCATATAAAAATAGTGGGACTTGATGTGAATCAATAAAATTATTAAACAGAAATATTTTCACCTCCTTGCTTTATTAGTATTTTGATTATAGGATTGCAATATGAGGTAAAAGGTACCTGTAATAACCTTGGTAAAACCAGAATTTGGAACATATTTTCAACAAATTTATTATAGTGCAAGCATCAGAGAAATTTGGGTCATGAAGTAAATTTTGTCAGGAAACAATCCAGAAGTTTACTGCATTTTTTCAATATAGCAAAATATGCTACTAAGACTCTAAGATTAATTTGCTATTTAACCTAACCAAATTTGGGGAGGAAGAAATCCACAAAGTGACTGAATATAAAACTCAATATACATTAAGGAGGAAAGCCCAATTTCTAATCTCTGGGGGAAAAAACAAACAAACAAGCAAAAAACATTCAGGTATTGCCTAAGAAGATATTTGGCATAACCAGTTTCAATTTAATTTTGATCCAAAATGAAAAAAACTACTCAGAATTTGTTTATATTGGCCACGCTCCACAAATAAATGAGACCAGTGAAACTCTTATGCCTGCCAAGAAAGAACCCCCCCTTTGATTATTGGCATTTCAATGCAATTACAGAATTCAGGTTTAAAAATTAGACTGACTGATAAAAAGCACATTCTTCATAAATATTTAACCTTCTTCAGTATGACAGTAATTATAGTGTGGAGCTCAGTAGATGCATATTCCATTTAAAAGATCTGTCATGCCTTCCATTCGAAATGCTTCTTTTCAAAGCTTTGCAATGCCAAGATAAAAAGAAAACTCCCCCAAGGTGGAAACTTGGAATAAAATCTCATCTTCTAAAAATTATTATTAATGGTAGATTCTAAGGATGAGAGACTGTTTGAAATATAGTGAGATTTTACAACCACTACTTTATTTTCCTGAGCAAAATATTTGATAACATTGGGTAGTCATTCAATTTTCTAAAAATATCTGGAAAAAACTTGCAAAATAATTTCAAAATGAAACCACTGATTTTCATGTTTTTTCTATTGTAACATCCTCTGATCCTTCTGATACCATTTCCGCATTTAAAAAATACTTGAAATAAAGATAAATTATTTGATGTTCAATACAATTGTTTTAGATCAAATGAAATGTTTCTTTTCCATGGACTCCAGATAACCAAAGGAAACTATTTTTCAGCTTTAGATAGGTATAAATACATTTTGATGAATCAAACCATATTTTCATGTTATGGAAAGCTGGGGAATATCTTTGAAGAAGGTTTTGATAATGCTTAACTCAAAATTGTAAGTTTTTTAACTTGGGGAAGCTAATTCAGCCATCTGAAGTCTGACAGTCTGAGTGTGGGGTAAGGAGAGAAGAGGGATAGTGGCTAAACCTTGGCTGTATTCATTAGGTAAGTGAAGATAACAGATCTTGTCAGGAGAGGCTGATATTTGTGCCTGTTCAGGCACCCAGATATTTGACCCAGGTTTTCACTTGTGGCAGGAATGGGATGCGTAATTCTCTTGCTGGGGCAGAATCTTGGTTTGTTACTCAGTAGTTGCAGTCAGAGCACCTTAGGAACAACCAAGACTTCCCCCTTTCTTTCAAGGAGAGAGAAGGAGGTCTCCCAGGAGCTATTTTCCCATTCTCTGCCCACACAGTGTGGATAAGAAACTAGGCTAGTTTGTGTGTAGGTGGTTATGGGGAGGAGATAAATAAAGACACATATGTTTATATGGCACTTCATCTCTACTGGAAGTTAGTGAATTTGGAGCCCAGCTTCTGCTTTGAAAAGATTCTTCTCTGTCCTTGGAGTTAAACTCTTATTAAAGAGAAAACTTCTCTACAGCTCTATAACCATACAGGTGAAGAGTAACTGGATCAGCCAAAAAAACGCAGTCAAAACTTGAGTTTCACTTCAGATTCTCTTAAGCACTGAAAGTTTTAATGAGACATCTTTGCTTCACTTCATCCCTCTTCTAGGTTTTTTAAAAAATATGAAGAACCTTTCTCTTTCTTTGTTATTCATAATAGCTTTAGCCCTAGTTACCTGGATACTATGAGAAACTATTATTATTCATTTACATTGCTTTGCCTCTATGACAGTTAATGTCACTTCATTTTTGTCACTGTAGCATTTAGTTAGCATGAAAATTTTCTGAAACTTTTGACAGACACCTTTAAATATTTCTGGTTTAAATATAATATCATAAAAATAATCTACAAACTCTCTTATTTCCCTATTAATACCTTTTCCAGATTTTAAAAATTATGCTACATAGCACTTGAATCTCACTTTTAGCTGTCTTCTGTTGTCGCAACCAAGTATATACTCTACCTTCTATTTCATATCTTTTAAACTGTCGCTGACCTAAGAGGGGACTTTTCTTTATTTCCTGTGACAGCTTCATTTCTCCAGCAATATTGTTTTGATCATTCCTACTGATATGCTGTTGACTTCAGAAGACCCCTAGCAGATGTGTGAATTAGGAGTTCCCCCTATAGAGCAGCTCTGCCCTCAGATAACCTCTCACCACTTCTCCACCAATTCTAGTACACAGGATACTCATCACTCACTATAAAGTGTGTTTACCTGGTTAAGTAATGATTTAATATTTCCACATTTTCTCTGAGAGAAAATTTATTTAACATTTATTTAATATGCAAAAATATATTGGCATTTAGATGTTTATTCAGCTAAGCAGACAAAAAGGCTGCGTGAATCTACACGTCTGTCTAGTAAAAAAGACAGTTCACTGACCCTTAGTTTCTTCAGATCCTTTTTATTTCTTCAGAAAGTTTGGTATCACATTGGCCACCTTCTATTAGTTCTGTATTAAACAATGTATGACATACCACAGTCATTGACCAAATTCACTTCATTACGTCCTATTTCCCTTCCTACTACTCTAAATTTGCTGAATTTAAGAGAGGGAAAGAACAGCAAAAACCAAGGAGGGAACAATAAAAAATAATAAAGAAAGGAGAGAAGAAGTCTAGCCACCACTCAGACACAAAAAGACATATGAAATTTTTAAAAATGGGATTTAAATAGAGCAAAAGTATAATTTGCAAAAACAAACTTATTTTTTCTACTACCAAAGACTGTCCTGTTCTCAACGTTGTGCAGCAGATAGAACTCACTTTCTAGAAACTCACCGCTCTCCTTGCAAGTCCATCTCCTTTCTAGGATTACAAAATAGGAGGTATTCATCTCCCCTTAATGGGGATCCAGGACCAATTTTCCTGGATCAAAACCTATGAAACAATAAAAACTGGAAAAAGAAGTAATCTTCATTCTCTGTTAAAAAAATCAGTTTCCCTCTAAAATTAGAACATAAGTGACAAGGTAAGGCTTGAAGCAGGAATCTGGATGACAATTACTTGGAAATAAACAAGCAGATCATATATTCATAAATTTGAAAATATGAGGGGAAAATAAGCATGTTTTCCTCAGTAAGATATGCTTATCTGAGGATGAGGCTGTCATTACTGGGACTGGGCTACCTCTCTTATGCACTGTGCTATTTCTTCACTATGATCGGCCACAATTTAACCTCTTCATGTAACCATGGCTGTCAAGTACCAAAGATGATTCCTTTACATTTGCCTCCAAATGTATGTTTGCATTTGCCTACATGCTTTCCAAATTCTTTGTACAACTTAAGAAGAGACATGCAAATAAAAAGATTATGGACTAATATTTTCTATGAAGAAATACCAGTTATTAGGAACAGATCATTTTTATGGTTTGATTTCAAGGCAGTGATAATGTTTGATATTTATTTCATCTGAGTCAGCTATTATTTAAACATTGTTAAAATGCAAGAAGACACAATAAACAAAATTTATTTCACTGAAGTCGCTCAAGTTTATGTGAGCATAATCGTGTGAGTATCAACGTATACAAGTCCATAATTTAAAGTTTCTTGCAGTTCTATAGTCTGAACTCTTCCATAACTCTTGCAGTGAACTGACTCTCTGAGTCTCTCTTATGGGAAGGTATTGGAAGACCATAAGCACTTGGTTGTCTTTGTCCTTATCCTCATTCAGTAGTGAACACAACATCAAAGGTGGATATTACACAACAGCTGAGGCTTAAGCACCAAACAGAACTGCAAAGCTGTGTGTGTGAATGCTGGACCTCACTGCTGGCATGCAGTCTGGGTATGCATGATGCTGTCCACAGCTACCCAGAACTTAAGCATGCCAAGCACCCCATGCTCTAGAGGGCACAGACATTCTGGGAGTAGATTTACAGGTTCAATCCATGTTTATTTTTTGTGTTGAAAATAATGTGAACTTCAGAAATTTCCATGTCTATGCTGCCCTGTGCCACTTAAGCCTCTTGTGCTCACCCCTGCACTGAAGTTTACTGTCCCTTCAGGGACCTTTTCCTTTATCCTTAAGTAGTATGTGCCAATAAAATTGGTTGCAGACCATTTCTATGACTTAGATCACTACAATTATCTAACCTGTTTTGTCTCCCCTTGGAAATATTTTTTCTATCATGTCTTTTAAACCCAGAATGTTTTCATGAAGCAGGTGACTGTTAAGTGCCCTTGATAAGACTGTCCTAACCAAACTCTTACAGAAATCTTGCTCTTTACTTCCTTCAGACAACTGCTTATATGAACACCATTATTATAATTAGAGAACTATTAATCTTCAAAGAAGACTCAAAGAACTTATAAGAATTTGGCAAAATTGAATTTCATAATTAAATCTCAGTTTTAAAGGAAGAAAAAAATCTACATGTGAATGGCAAACAGAATAACACATTGTTCATTAATTTATTGCCATATAATAAGTAAAAAGTATAACTTCAATAATCAGTTGTCAGTGAAATCCCTGACCTATATAAAGCAAATAACTGAGTATGTAAAAGTACAAGAAAGATTCAGTTCCTGTCAACAAATATTTCTGAATCTTTATGGCAAAGATGGACAGAAAGAGGGTAAAAGGGAAGACACATAAATAGAAATTTTAAATTACTAGATGCAATTCCAGATAATAGATATTTTCAGAAAATTCACACAGCAAGATAATAACTAGAAAGAAAACTCTAATCATAGAGCAGCAAAGCAGAGAATGCGGTTGCTGGTAAGAGTCCAGAAACAGAATCAAAGAGGAAAATAAAGATGGAAAATTCAAATAGGAGTACAAAAGATTGCACACTAGAAATAGACGTGTGATGAGGAAAACTACATGTGAAGGATGGAGACAAAAATGAGGGAAAGAGACACCCCCTTCTTTCTAAATGACTTGCTGTTTTTTTTCAAAAAACTGTGTGAGGCTATAATAGAAATAGGAGGTTATACTTTGCATTGAAAGCCACAGAAAAGGATACAAGATAAGATCTCTAGTGTTAGCATACAAAGCATCTCAGCCCAGGTCTATAAAACTTCACAAATGAGATTCCCACTCAGCATAACCAATGCTTGTGTGTCAAAAGAAAAATGAAAGGTCGAGTCCTCTGTTATCAAGAAATAATTCAGCGCCATTGACTTCAAACAGAGGCAGGGCAATTAACATCAGTACTGAACCTGGCCTGACCCATTAGTTCCCATACTAACAAGGGGTTACACAATTCTCTGCTAATTTGTGACAAGCTTAAAATAACTCGGTTGCAGCTCAGAAAGTGCTAGATGAAACAAGCCCTGAAGAGCAGTTGGAGGAAGCTCATTTTTATGAGAAACAGCTCTTCATTCTCCTTGCAAAAGCAATACCTGGGCTAATAATCTCACTGGAGTTTTCATATGCATAAATGAGTATAAATACACTGAGAAAGGACCTGTCCTGTCTGTAAATCTGAGGAACATAAACATATTCAGGAAGGGCAAGATTTTTTTTTAAGATCTTAACAATTAAATATATTTCTCCAGTCTCATCTAACTTCCCCTGGCTGAACACTTGTGGTGACGGATGCTGCATGTCCTGGTACCTCAGATCTCCAGGTGTGAGAAATTTAAACTCTGTTCAAATCTGAAAAGGAATGGCCCTTCTGTCCAGACTTCTTTGCTTCTGATTTGGCCAAAAGAGGGACCCTGACTTAGTGTCTATCCCTGCAAACTACTGGAAGAGTGAGCTGAACTGGAGCTCTGACCATCCCACAGACAAAACAGCTTTTAGTGATCTTCCCTTTCCTGCTAGAGTTAGGAAGTTAGTCACTGGACTGTCACATTAGTGTAGAAGTGTTCTAGAAGAACAGGGTGTGGACAGAAGCAGGTAGGTTTCCTACAGAAGAGAACATGTTTACTGGCAGGTCACCCAGTTTCTCAGCAGAGTGTCAGAAAAGCTAAACATAGCCACAATTCTGGCAACTGCGGAATAACAACTAAAGCCACACGTAGCAGCTCTTTACAGCTCCCTGCAAGGGAGTTGGAAACGTTTTGGTCATGGAAATTGAGTGAAGCCAAGATGGCTGTGCTGGCTGGACGTGCCCAGGGATTTGTAAACCACCACTACTGCGGTGTCCTGAGAGCTTAAGGAGGTTCATCAGTATTTTGCTTTTGAGAAATCTGTATACGATTCTTTGTGGTTTTATTTTGTCAGAAAGAGAAGGGTTCAATACATTCCTTTCTAAGAGAAATGAGTTTAATTCTTTCAAAGGCAGAAAGATTTTTAAAATCTTCTGAGTCTCCTACTGAATGTAATTACATATCACAATGAGCCTCAGTACATGGGCACCCAACCACAACATTAGATATCCTGAGAATCTCTGAAGCTTCCATTTCATTGCTAGCTTGGGCCCTAAAATTGCTTCCAAAAATTAACCTTTTATTGGAGGAAGGTCTGTAGAAAACAGAGAAAGTGCAAGCAGTCAAATTATAAACTTGCAGAATTTAATACGTATATTCAACTTTGCTGTTTCAACAGGAACTTTTGTACAACAAAGTTCTAGGACTGGATAATTTTATCTTGGAGAATAAGAATATTTCTGGGGAGTGGAGGGGGGAAGGAAGGAAGTTGCTGAAGACTGTAAACTTCCTTCAAGAACTGGAGTTCTTTGAAGTAAATTGTCATTTTCATAGAGAAAAAGCTTGTTGCAGATGTTCAAGTCATTCCACTACTAAAAACTCCATCTCACACCATTCCAGCTAGCAGACAGCTCAGGAATTTGTGCTGGCATGATGTCACTTCCCTATTCCTTTGGCAACCCACCAAAAAACCAGAGCTCTCTTTAACTGTTGTTTTACCCGTACACTTAACTGTGCTGCCAGGCTTCCCTGCTATGCTTCCCGTGGTTCCAGTGGGAGCTGCCTGTACACGCCAGCCATGCTGCAGAGAAACCCACAGTAAGGCTGACAGAGAGTGGTCATAAATGTTTTAAGAGCTCCATGTTGGAGTTTCCTAAGGTGCAACATTTCAAATACTTCCACTGTACAGGAAATCTCGTATTTCTTATTTTCTGCTCAAGTTAGGAAAAACATTAAAAAAGAGCAAGGTCCTGGGGAGTAGACATACAATCTCCTTCACTGATTTTCTTTTAAACTTCGTTTTCAACTCTGAAATAGATACAACTAGCCAGGCCTACAAACACATACTCAAGCTCTGCCATTACCTAAATTGGTCAAAAAATTGATCCACTGATGTTTTCCATTATACACAAAAAAATAGGTAGTTAGAAGGTGTTTACCTCTCACAGCTTACTTTCTGTCATAGAATTCTTCTGGGGGTCTAGATGGTGCAAATCTAAAATGACAGTTCCTAGAGTTTGTATGGCAAAAGCATCAGTGACATTTTAAAGGACATTTTACCTCATTTGTTGTCCTCTATCAACAATTAAAAAAAAAAAAAAAGAAAAAAGAAAAAAAGGCATGTTGAAGAGCGTAGGCTTTTGGAATCCAGAAACTCTATCTAAGGAGAAATTAGCAAATAAACTACATGACAGTAACAGACACTAAGCACAGCAAAAGCACCAACAACTAGGCAAACTGAGAGAACCCAAAACCACTGAGTAAGATGAGAAATCTGCACCACAATACAAAAATGAAACAAGAGATTTAACATCCATGGGGAAGAGCATGGATTGCGTCTGCTGATGATATTGCATGGAGGTTTTGGATTTGGTCAGAAGTTTGAAGGCATACACACATTTTTCTCTATATTTTGACAATTCCAAGTACTAAAACAATGACAGTTTCATTCAAATTATGAAGAATTTATAAATAATTGCTCAGGAATTATGAAGTCATGTCTTCAGTACTGCTACAGATCTTCTAAAACAGATGAAGAAAAAAAGTCAGTAAAACAAGCAGCTGTTCCTGGTTAATTAGGTAACAGCATTCAGAAGTCTTCTAGATTCAACACTCTGTATGTTGCCATGTTTCCTGTGTTTAAATTCAATATGATCTCTGTGCATAGTGCAAACACAACATGCACATAGTACTGATAAAAGGGGGCATTATATTCAGCAGCATCCTACAGCAGCAGTATCTGACTTTGAAGAAGGCCTCCACAACAATCACAACATGCTCACTGTACAACGATTCTAAATCCAATGTGCAGATACTCAGTGCCTTTGTAACTTACCCTCAATTTCATCACTACATTTCCTGCTCATCTCTTTTGAGCATTTACATATGCCTGACAAATAGTCTCACTGGGAAAGAATCCTCAAGCAAGGAAGAAACTGGGCATACGTAAAACATTTAACATCCTTAGGATGAAAAATACTCACCAATGGAATTCTCTCCATAGCAAAAGGGGTCCCTTTAACAAAGAAAAAATGGAAAAGTGGTGTTCACAACTTCTCCTTCCCCACAATTTCAGAGGAAACAGTGCACATATTTTGCTGTTGGGTCACAGTGCATCATATGAGCTTTCTAAACATCTGCTGTACCCTGGTGTGGTACTTCAGGTAGCTGTTGATCCTAGTTAATCCTCAAATAGGGTTCAGTAACCACAGCAAAATAAATATCACAGTAATAACAACAGCAAGGTTTTGCTTACTGATTCAATAGCATGATGTGCTCACTCCTTCTGACTGATGATGAAAAGTCACTTCTGTTCCTACCATTTCCACAGCATGGAATGAAACCATCCTTTGCAAACTCAAGGGATCAGACATAACATTTGTAATGAGATATTAACTGTAGTATAATGGAAAAAAAACTTCAGACCTTTACAAAACTGCCCATGATTTATAATGATTGTATATCAAAGAATGTCAGGGTATGGAGTGCAAATGAGTCTCTAATAACTGAAACAAAGACAGAAGAATAAAGAAATAAAGATAAAAAGAGGCAACAACACTGATAGAGTTGTTAGGACATTAGAAGAAAAATAGCACTGGAAATTTTTCAAGTGATTAAGCTCAGATACTATTCATTAGGGTGACTCCAACATTCTGAACAATAACTTTTGGCACTGGCAACAAGTATTTTCCATGAAGAGTTAGCATCAAGGATGCAAATATATCCTTTAAGGTTCAGTAAATAAAACCCAAACTTGAGCACCTGTAACTGAACAGGAACTGTCTCTTTTTGTGTCAATAAAACTGTTTAAGGTTTCAAAGCTTAGCATATACATAGTGAGCTTTTGACAAGCTTTTTCAAGTTTTTATACTAAAATATTGATATCAGAAAAAAAAGGGATCATGCTTTATATAAATAGTTATAAACTTATTGTTCATCCAATTATATTTTAGTGTGTAATCAAAATACTACATCCAGTTATAAGTATTCCAGGACAATACTACTGGAAATTAGATACCGTCTTCCCAGTTCCTACCCTTTTTCTCTAATGTTACTTGCACTTTTATAATGCTCCTCTAGGTCCTAAAATCAACAGTTCCAGGCTTCTGGAAGAAGTAGGGGGCATATGGGAGCCTTACTCAAGGGAGCTTGAAAGAAATTTTATTTCTTTGTCCCAATTAATAGAAAAGGGTGACGTTTGTTACCAAATATATCTACGTGCTTCTAAAACAAGCTAAAATCAGCTCAGTCTAAGAAAAGCCCAGACAAGTTCTAAGATCCCACATTCCTAGACTTTTTCCTAGTAATGAAAAAAATTACGTTTACTGGGCTACATCTATGATTAAGACATGTAGATGCTTGTATACAGCACAAGAGAACGGTAGGTACACAGACACTGTGCCTTGCTACAGAGGACAACCTATTTAGTCTCACTGGGAATATATGAACCCTAAATGTAAAGGAATTAAGTGATACACACAAACCTGCTATCAGAGCTGTTTTGAAAATCAGTAACCACATCAGCTGGATGCCAAAGCATAACTACAGTCACATTTCCCTTACTTCTGACACGTGGCTGATGTCCAGAATTACAGAATGGTGTCTGCTACTTCAGCGCTGTATAAATTTTTTAGATCATGTTTTTAAGTATTAAGTATGTAGAATAGGATAACTTCTCCTGAAGTCAGATGGCTTTGCTCATGGAAACTCATGTCCCTCTTAATTATTTAGAACTTCTGAACAATTATCAGCTGAAAGTACAAAAAGGAATGGAAAAAATTCTACTTGAATATTTTAAAAGTCTAGGAGAAGATACTCAGGAAATTAAACTGCCTTATGTGATGGAATCATTTGTTTCCATGGGACTTTAATGACAAATTATGGGCAGAAATGGTTAGTTGTTAGTACTGTAGGTGTTAACAGTTTGGGATAGATTCAATGATGCACTTTATTTTAAAATAGTGTAAAAAAGGAATAAATAAAGCTTGTGGAAGACAAAAATTTACATTAATTGGATTTAGACAGGTCAAAACTGAAGAAAATTTAGATGCACAAAAAGACATTAAGGATTCAGAGTCAAATTACCTCAAAATCCAAAGGCATTTATATAATCCTTGATAATATTAAAACTGTCTTTTATTTACCTTCCTAGATTTAGGATTAAAATTTGAGCAGAACAATATTCTATGTAATTTATTTTTACATCTCTCAGTGCAATATGTAGTCAAGTAGAGAAAAAACACTTGATGAAATGGATTTCTGGTCTGATTTTATTAATACATTCCAGTGTAAGCACTGCTTATATAAGAAATAAATAAATATTTAGGGAAAATGTGCAGTTTCTAACTCAAATAAATTTAGTAACATTTTGGGGGTTATTGTGTTTGTATGGCCAGGTTTTGGAAGCAGGGAGGCTACAGGAGTGACTTCTGTGAGGAGCTGACAGAAGTTTCCCCTATGTCTGACAAAGCCAATGCCAGCTGGTTCCAGGATGGACCCCCCCAGTGGCCAAGGCTGAGCCCATCGGAAATGTTGGTAGGGTCCCTGGGACAGCATAGTTAAGAAGGGAGAAAAGCTGCACAACTGAAACTGTAGAGAAGTGAGAGAATATGCGAGAGAAGTAGTTCTGCAGACATCCTGGTCAGTGAAGAAGAAGGGGTAGGAGGTGCTCTGAACACTGGAGCAGAGATGTTCCTGCAGCCCATGATGAAGACCATGGTGAGGCAGCTGTGCCCCTGCAGGCCATGGAGCCCACACTGGAGCAGGTGGACGTGCTCAAGGGAGATTGTGACCCCATGGGAAGCCAGTACTGGAGCAAGCTCCTGACAGGACCTATGGCCCCATGGAAAGAGGAGCTGGAGGAGGTTTTGTGTCTGGACTTGTGACCATGTGGGGGACCCCCTTGGAGCAGCCTGTTCCTGAAGGACTGTGCCTGTGTGAGAGACCCACACTGGAGCAGTTCCACAAGAACTGCACCCCATGGAAAGGACTCATGTTGGATAAGTCCATGGAGGACTGTCTCCTGTGGAAAGGACCTCACAGTGGAGCAAGGGAAGAGTGTGAGAAATCCTGTCCCTGTGGAGGAAGAAGCAGCAGAGACAACATGTGATGAGGTGACCACACCCCTATTCCCATCCACCTGCACCGCTGAGGGGAAGAGGTAGAGAATTCAGGAGCAAAGCTGAGCCCAGGAAGGTGGGATGGATGGTGGGAAGGTGTTTTAAGATTTGGTTTTATTTCTCGTTATTCCATTCTGATTTGATTAACAAAAAATTAAATCAATTTTTTCCCCAAGTCAGGCCTGTTTTGCCCATGGCAGTACCTGGTGAGCAAAAATCTCCCTATTCTTGACCCATGAGTTTTTTTGTTGCATTTTCTCTCCTTGTTCCAGATGATGAAGGCAGTGATAGAGGGGCTTTTGGTGAGCACATGGAGCCCAGCGAAGAACAACCTAACATATTGTTATGGGGGAAAATGAATGGGAAGTTGCCAAACAAGAACAGGGGAAATCACAGAGTTTTACTGTCTCTTGCACAAATTTTAAAGAGTAAGCAAAAAGAGGGCAAGAATATAGTCAGAGAGATATTCAAGAGTTGACTAGAGTTGCCATGTGAATCAGGCTTCTGTGATAAAAAAGCTGGCGAGTTATGCTAAATGTTACTTGTACCAGAAGCTGAGCAATAAATTCTGAGGCCGTTAAAATACTGAATTTAAATATACTAAGTATATTCTATATATAATAATATAATATATTATAGTATAGTATAGCATAACATAATATATTAAATATAATATATAATAATATATTAAGTATATTTTATAAGCTGAATTTATTGCTGCTGCCAAATTCCTTGAGTTATGTCAAGACCAACTCTCAGCTTCAGGCTTGACTTAAAAATTGACATTTTTATGTCGTAAGTGCTGGAGCAGTTCTGTAAAATACAGGGCTAAAAATATTTGTATGGTGTTGTAGCATCTCAGGTTTTCTGTTTCAGTTTGCATCTCAAGATTGAACTTGTTAGTGCTGTGGTTAGGAATAGAATACCATGTTGGACTGACTAACCCAGAGATTCTGATTCAGTTATTATTGAGTAGCTGACATGAACGAACAGATGACATTTTATCTTGAGATTACCGATACGTGAATTGTGAAACACAACCTCTCAGTTACTTCAAATTTCATCTGTTGTTTTTAAAACACACCATCTACTTCCCATTCATCTCAAATGGTCTGCAAATAGCAAGATAACATGTAACCCCTACACAGTAGCCACCCTGCAGTCTATGGCTTATCATTTATTTATCATTTATTGTGTAAAGGTTTTTCATTGTGGAATTGGTTTGTTGGCTTTTTTAAATGCTGAAATAAATCTGCAATTCATGTGAGTTTGGCTCATTAAACTTCAGTTCTGTAACAAACAACATGAACGTGAAAATGGAACAAAAATCTGCCCTTGCAGAGAAGATGCCCAATTGCATACCTGATTGTGTTATCAAGAATGTGGGCAACAGGTCCTGGGAATTGACAATTCTCATTTAGCTGACACTTATGAAGCTGCATCTGTAGTACTGCAATCGAGTTTTGGGTTACTTGAGATAAGAAAGATGTTGACATGCTGCAACTAGTACAGGAGATAAGACACTAAAACAGACAGGGAGATGAAACACGTGATTTATGAGAAGCTGAAGGAGCTGTGTTTGTTCAGCATTAGAAAGAGAAAGCTTAGGGGACATCTCCTTGCTATGCACAACTACTGTCTGATGTAAGGATTTAGAGAAGATGGAGACACAATCCCTTCGCAAAGGCATGCAAAGAGTCAAGAAACACTTTCTTATCTCAGTGAAAATCTTGTATTCTCAGACTGTCATAGCAGGGCCAAAAAAGATCTCTAAAATTCTGAACTGTTCTTTAATATTAAAAAAAAAATTATGAACTAGCTTATTTTTACTACCATTGTTACTATTTTACACTCTTCTAGAATTCTCATTTTAATGCTGAGAGATACACACCATGCTTTTTCATGAAAAAAACTTATGTGGAGACGAGAGATTTTAAGAAGTAACAAGTGATTAATGATTGTTGAAGAGCATCAATTTTCAAATATCAATAAGACAAACAAAGACATAAGATCCAAAAGTGAAGAAGTTGCAAAAGCCTCACTTTGAAGCAATAAGCCTGTCCTAGGAGGGAAGAATTTCTCTGCTGAGAGCTACACAAATTGAGATCTGGAAAATCAGATGCCAAATAAGAACAGTCTTCAGTCTAACGTTAATAACCAATTTGTATTGCTGGGATCTTGGGGAGGATGAAATCTCTTTGCTTTAAAAGAACCTTCTTATTGAGTGAGCATTTTATCATGCTGTTCTTGATAATAAAAAAAAAATTTAAAAGACTTAAAAATGCATGCAAAGATTCAATAAAAATACTAAGCCTCATGGATAGCTTGCTTTCTCACATGGATCCAGAGTACTTTACGTACTGTACAAGATACACAGTATTATTTGCCTCTTTGAAACAGAAGAAACTGAGACAACAATGCTAAGTGACTGGACAAGACACCAATTTATCTTGGACTTAGTCTTGGATTCTCTGAATATCAGTCCACTGACCGAGCCACTAATCAACACTGATTCCTGGCAGCATGTTCCAAGCATGCCAGCATGCATAGATTTTGTGTGTAAAGTAATGAGCCTCATGAGATTTTTTTACTTGGAGCAGAAAACCCCAACAGGTGTGGTCAAATTGGCTGATCATGACTCTATTTAATGTCCACTAGCATTTATATAATTCTTTTCTATTTATATAAGCAGCCACTGCATTTCAGCTTGTTCTGTCAGCTTCCTTGAGGTCTGCTACATATCTTGGCAAGGGCTGCTATATCCCTAAAGGAATCAGTAATTACTTGTTCAAATGGAGGTGCTGCTACATTGGAGAGATTCTTCATAACAACGGGCTACATTTCCTGTAGATGGACTTCTTTGTTCCCCTTTATAATTAATTTGAAAGTAGAACATTTCACAAAACTGTAAATGCAGAGTATCTCATTTTCAATGGCAAGGCATCTGCAGTAAATGTACTCCATATGGAATTATTTTTTCTATTCAGAAAGTGAATGCAGTACATGATGTCATTCAAGTAGGATTCAGATTCAGTATCATCTGCAAAAAGAAAATACATTGTATTATCCTTCAGTTTTCAAATCTTTTTATGAAAAATGTAATGTCACCACAGTTAAGATAATTAGATGTAGTTCAAAGGGACACTATCATGTGAAAGAAATTTAGTGATTCAACTCACTAGTGTTTTCTGTTTTGCCATTGACTGATGACACCAGCACTGACTGAAGTTACCTGAACATTAATGTGCAAAACAGAGGAGACTGATAGGTGTTACATTTGACTTCTCTTTGAGGAAATTTTCTTCAAGTCCAGATCTATTCAAAAGTAAACTTAATTAGTAAAGTGCCTTGCATGGCTGGAATCACAACAATGTCAGAATATGCTGAATATGGTGGATTTTTGTGAGAATTAAAATATCTGAGACAGATCTTCAAATTTCTTTTCTACAGGGAAAGACAGACGATGCAGAAGACATAAAACTAGTATCTACCTATTATAGATAGTATTATTATTAGCAACAATAGTGGATCAACATACAGTAGATCAAAAAGCATCCCCTGTATGCACCCTAAAAGGATTAAATTCACCTTGCTGCAGAGGATAAGAACAAAGTTAATGTACTGTATAATCCCCACATAAGTCCAGAAAGCTGTGTTATTTCAGTTGCTTTTCAAACAGGAAGGAAAAAGCAAGGATACCACTTTTTGGAGCAAACAATTTATCTCTTTGAATTGATTTAGCATGCATGCTTGGAGTCAGGGTAAGCACACAGCATCACCCTGGCAATTGCTTTGCAATGCATAACAGACCTAGATGAGACATTGAAGACCCCTTAAAGGGTCAACTTCTTCCACTGACAGTATTTCTTAAGTCCAAATAAAGAAACTGCATTTAGCCAGCTATGTAAGTGCTTTGCACAGTAAACAATGTGCATGTTTAAGATCTTGACTGATAAAAACCACTCATGAGTAAGCTTTTGCCATCAATCTGTATAATTTTGCCAGTTAGTTATGCTTTACTCTGCAGTCATGCATTGATCTTTTTCAGTAACTGGCTAAGAGAAATCCAAACAAACCCCTTCATTTTCTTTTTTCCTTTTACTATTTTTCTTAGTATGGTGAGAAAATGTGATAAACTGTTATCTGGTATCTTTATTTCAGGCTATACATTGACTGAATAAATGACCCAAGATAATTGCAAACTTGGTGTTGAGAGAGGTGCCATCTTTTAAATAAAAAACAGAAATGGGGACCAAAACACATTAGTTGCTAAATTTTCATAAATGTATGTGCAACAGAGGTGAAGAGAACTATAAGGCAGGTGCATACACAAAAAGAGATGCACAATTGCACAGTTAGTTTATGCAAGCCATTATTATGATTGCAGATGCAAATGGTAAGTCAGCTGTTTAACTGTTCATTTACTCATGTAAGCACTGTTTTCCTGAGCAATGACATTGTATATATGTAAATTGAGACGCAATCTGATTTGTTAGTGTTGTACTCACTTTGCACAGGGGTAAATAGCTACCAAAGATGAAAGAAAATAGAAAATCATGGCTGTAAAGTTGAATGGCATTAATTATTGGTGGCGCTGCAGCTCGTTATATTGCAAAACCTCTTCCTGGTTAGATGCACATTCAATAGAAGAGATGATTATAAAGGAAAAAATGCGGGTAAAAAAAAAAACAACTGCAACAAGAAATATTTCAAAGCTTCTGCAGAGATGAAAAATGTCCATTGCCATGTTCTAGAATCTCTCAGACAGAAAGACCTCTTCTGGGATATTAGCTACTTCCATTACACTGACTATTTTTCTGTCAGGAGCATATGTATTGATATACACCCTGTTTGTTTCATTATGAGACTCCTAGTGAGACAGTCAAAAACAACATAAGCAGGGATGCCTCTTAATTTAAGATGCATCTTTTGGTCAAAATATTGTGCATGTTCAGTTACACAAAATGTCTTGCTAAACCCAAAAGCAAACCCAAATGCCTGGGGTACAAATAACTAAAAGACCTCAATACTATTCCATCTCCATGTTTTTTATACAGTTCCTGACTCCCTCCATGTGCCTATCCTCTTGTAGCTCCTTCATACTGTCTCTTCAGATGTTGCTCTAGGCTTTCCTTCTCTCCAAATACCAATCCTAATCCAAACCCTAACTTTAGCGTGAATCCTAAACCTAAACCTAGTGCAGGGGCTGAGGCTTGGTCTTAGCCCAAGACACGATCCATGGCAAGAAGGAAAGGTTCTCAGGAGAACCTTGAAATCCCGTTGTTGTGGGTTGACGCTGGTTAAGTACCAGGTACCCACGAACAAATCATCTATTTATTTTCCTCTGCTATAGTTAAACAGAGGACGAGAAATTAACATGAAAACTTCATGAGTTGAGTTAAGGATTATTGAAAGAAAACTTTAAGGCAAAACAGGTTCAAAGCTTTACCAGTATAAAGATTTATTGTTGACAGAATTAAAGTAAAAAGGGTAATGAGAACCAAAGCAAACTTTCAGAACACCTTTCTTCCCCAGTCCCTTCCTCTTTCTACCAACCACGCAATGAAATAAAACATGGAGTTTTGGTCAGTACTTCACTTCTTAAAAATCTTTCTTCAGTATGTTTAAGGAAAAGAGTTTCTTCTGCTGTGCCGTGGGATCCTTCCCACAGGAGATAGCTCTCTGCGAACTTTTCTAGCATGGTTTTAACTGTCACAAGCAACAGCCCGCCCAAACCTGCTGCAATGTGAAATCCCTCCCACGGGCCAAGCAGTCTTCCCACAACTGCCCAGCGCGGGTCATTTTAGTTCAGGGCATTTAGTCTTTTACAGATGAGCTGTTCTAGTTTGGAAGCAAAGGCTCTCTTCCTCGATCTCTAAAAGAAAGGGTCATCTCTCTCTGTTCACGTTCCTCACTAGATTACAGCTTTTCAGCATGCCCTCGCTCGAGTGTGAGCACTCTTCTTCACAGGCTGCACGTGGATCTCTGCACCCCGCCGTGCACCTCATGAATTATAGGGAAACAGTTTGTTGTATTATAGTCCTCACCACAGCTTGCAGGAGAATCTCAGCTCTGGCACTTGGAGCGCCTCCTCCCTCTCCTTTTTTTCACTGACCTCGGTGTTGCCATGTTGGTTTTCCTCACATGTCCTCCCTTTTCCTTTTCCTCTGACTTGGAAGAAAGTTGGTGTCTGTAAGTTGTAGTCGAGAGGTTGATCTCATCTGGGCTCTGCATCAGGGAATTGCTTGCCATGTCTCTCGCTGCATGGTCCCTGTCAGCACCACACGGGCAGCTCCAGCCACAGGAGGGCTCTGGCTGCGCAGCCCCCGGTGGCCCTCCAGCAGGATGGGCTCTGGTGGCCCCCACCTGGATGGATCCCAGCAGCCACATCACCACCCCTGGGGAGAAGAAAGAGAGCTTCTCTTTTTCCTTTCTTAAATATGTCATCACAGAGGTGTTACCAACTTGTTTAACTGGGCTAGTAACCTGCCCATCATCAGAACCTTCAGCGACTGGCTTTCTGTTGGCCATAGAAGTTTTGAGCAGCTTTTCTCCTGCCCCAATGGGACAGGAGGAAAGCCAACACACTAGTACTTGCTTTGGCAGCCACTTCCCAGCACCACTGAAGTTACAGCTCTAGGCTTTTTCCTTCACCCTGCCATAAATACACAAGTGATCTTAACTTCATCTCAGACGTTGTGATAGAGACAGAACCTAGAGCTGCAGCTGGAATGAGACAGGGCTCAAAATGAAACAGTGTCCTAGGTATAGTGTTAGCATGCAGTGCTAAGGTCGGGAATGAGAAAAGGAGCAAAACTACAGCTGGAGCCAGAAAAACTGGAAGAAGCACTGGACTGCAAAAACAATTCTTAACTGAGAATTTCTTCCTGTGTGTGGCTGAAAACCTTGGTCTCAGGCTCCATGTGGCACTAGGGTAAGAATTAGGGTCAAGGTTAAAGTTGGGAGAAACTCACAGCATAAAGCAGCAGTTGGCATGGGGCTGAAAAGTGTCTCTAAGAGGAAAGAGCAGGCTCCAAAACACCTCTTTCCTGACAATTGTTCATATCAGACATTGGGCTGCCCTTTTGGAAAGGCTCTGCTCTTTTACCCATTGGTTGAGTGCTTTTGATCCCCCTTGGTGTTGTGTTAAGTGGACTTTGGGGAAAGCAGAATAGCATTATTGTAATTTTTAATGACACAATCACAATTTCCAGTGTAGTTTAGGAAAGCATTTCAATATGAAAAGTATGTAATGAGGATGAATAGGAATTATTTAGCATAATAACAGAGGAAATATGTAAAGTGATGGGCTTGGGGACATGAAAAGAGAGAGGAAACAGTAAAAAGTAAGTTTAGCTTGAGTCTCAACGAAAACTCCCTCCCATTAAGATTCATTAATCCATTACATAGGTGAAAATGTTCCTACTTATGATATTGAGTAAAGGATGGGATGCTAAAGATTAAGCATTTGAGAGGGTATTTTGGACATTGCTTAATAAGTATTTCCAAAAATTGTATCCCTTTAAAAAATGCAGTTTTCACACTCTTTTTAACAAAACAGTATCTTTGAATGCTTAGACTAAAAACATTGATACCATTTGGTATGGAGTAAAATTCTTTCTTTGTTTTTCAGTGTTTTCCACTGTCTCTAATATGTGGTGTAGAGTACTTTCTCTGTTTAATAATTCAATATTTTATTTTTCTCTGATTCCCTATCCACATTTTTTTGAGGCTTTTACGATAGTAAGGATTTTATTTCCCACTAGCTGAACAAATTCAAAGATTGAAAAGCTTAAAATATCATGGACCAAAAGTTCTAAACAAATTTGGTTCTGAGAAGAGATGGAATCAGTCTCAAGGGAAATTTAAATAGAAAGTTAATGTCATCAGGGCTATTGAAAGCATTATTTTCACAATTAATATATAAAGAAAATAAATAGTTCCTGCCTAATTTATCACTATTTTGGATACATTTATGGGTGCCTTTCTTTGCATTCATGTGGCTTAATGCTTGCGTGTACCTTGTCCACCCACTGCTTATTTGGACTCATGTGGAAAGGTTTCAGTACTATTTGTGCAAAAGAGGCATTGCATGGCACGCATGGAATAAGTTAATTTAACAAGGCCAAAAGACCATGATTCCTTTAGATACTCCTAAATGGCAGCTTGGCTACGTTCCTGTGACTCTTTGAGGCAAATTTTATACCACAGAACTTTGAAGGTGTCTGGAGTCAATGCAGCCAGCAAGCTGGAGTCTAACTCTGAAGCCTGGTGTTTAGACTCCCTGGGCCAGGACCTGGCAGTGGCTGAGATTCACCTCTTCTTCCTCCCTCTTTTCCTACCATTTTATTACAGCTTTTGGTTCACATTACATTGCATGCACAACCCTAAGCTATTAAGCAGGGTGCAGCAGGTGCCCTTGTTGGAGCAAGCACTGCTGAAAGGCAGTCTATGTGTTTACTGACAGCTACATAGCCCCTGTGGGGAAAGTACTGTGGAGGGCCCCTGCTGCACTGTTAAAGATGCAGAAGAGGATGCATACCTGGGAACAGCTCTATTTCCTTCTTTGTCTCATGCTAGATGGCCTAGAAATAAATGGGAAGCTTTATTACCTCTTAGTCCTCTTTTGTTTTGTTTTGGGTTTTTTGTTTTCTTTCACCACTTCAGTTAATGCTACAGAGTCCACTAACAAACCCTTGTGTAAGTGTATCTATTTCAACATCCTCTGTGCAACAGATTCTTTTCTTGGCCAGAGCCAAGCACTGATTTTTGAGTCCAAATATGCCAAGAACAATATGCCAGTCACACAGTATGGTATTGTTAAGTGTACCTTTCTTAAGTGTAGTCCACTTCCTCAGCACCTTAGAGCTGAGCTTCTCCTGACCTTCTTCTCTAACCTCAATGGAGCTTGCTGCTTGGAGGACTGCTTGGAGTGGCAGTTCATGTACCCTGAATTTGAGGAAAACTCACAAAACATGATTATTCAAAACTCATTTTGTTCCTTTTGAACTCCTAATGTTCTTAGTAACTGATGACCACAGGTTAGGATCCATCCTCCTTATAGATCCAAACCTTTTTAGATGTTGCATCGGCACTCTGATACTTTGCTCAGCCAAGACACTGTGAAACCATAGACATCATCAGATGCTTAAATGCCTGCAGTGAGTTACATACAGGGAAGGAAGACATTTTGGACAACTTTTCTTAAACGGTTCAACAGAACTTGTGCCTCTTATCCCTGCAAATAAATGGGGACATTTCTTTTTCTTTTCATGCAAAACTTATTTTATCTTAGCATTTTAGATTTTGCTAGAAGGTTTCACCGCAGTGACTTATTGAGTGGTATCCTACTGGAGGACAGAGCAAGGGTCTTCTAAAAGCTATTGTTCTGGGAAAAGTAACAATATTTTACACCATCAACTAGTTCTTAAGGCTCATCATCTTCACATATAGGAATGCATTTGTGTGCTACTGATTCTGAAAACAGTTTCAAAACTCTAGAAATTTGGTTTTGGGGGTTGCACTGTTAAAAAAAAATTACATTCACATACACTGTAGATCCCACACATACAGTTATTAAGTAATTCAGGAATTGCATTTCCTAGGTTAGACTACTCTGATTTTTATTCTTTTCCATTACCATGGCAGAATTATATCACTGAAAGTACACAAGAGTAGAGGTTATTTCTTCTGTTGCTTTGAAGCAATGAATGGGAAAGGGAGCTGAAAATTGAAGCAGATGCTGCCAAAGTTGTGCATAAGTCTGCAGAGAATCTTTCTGCCAACTACTTTTTTATCCTGTCTATATGACTTAAGTTCCCAAAGTGTCCTGTTGCAGACTGTATCATCCATTGGGGAGTCAATAACATGACAAGGACTAGAAAACATCACAAAAATATTTACATGAATTTTCATCTGGCTTGGGAAAAGAATTTGCTTTGGCTTTGGTTTACTTTCCAGTTGCAATTTATGCAAATTCTGTGTGGAGACTAGATTGAAGAAGGCTCTGAGGGGTGTGAGGGCAGCAAATTTCCTTTTAAGCCAAAAAGGTTCTGTATTTGTGCCAGAAATAGCTGCAATTATTCAGTTACAGGACAAAAAAATATCATCTGTGTGACATGACTAATCCAAATAAAGGTCCCTGATTTATAAGGCAGAATTGGAGGTTACACTCATCATTGGAGTCCAAGGGATGTGTAAGCTCCACTTTTTCTATGTAACTTAGGTAGGTCAGCTTTGTAATTCAGTTCTGTATAGCCCTGTAGCTATGTTAGGTAGATTTCCACCACCAAATATTTCCCAGGGCTCCAAAGAGGATCATAATACTGCCACCTATGCTGCCACCACAGATTTTTGCTGCCAACAGAGATGGTTATTCCACTTCTGACACACCCATACAATCTTGCTGTCTACTGTTCCCCAGTACAGCAAAACCTTTAAACATATTTTTATTATCAATATGTTATTTACTATCAATGTTTAAAATTATGTATGTTCATTTACACGAGGAAAAATGAAGCCAAGTCACTAAATAAACTATGTAGTATCACAGACAGACCATAGAAGAAAAAGGTTTTAGAGCTCTAGTCTTATAAATTGAATTGTTCCATACCACTAAAATGGCATGAGTTAGTGAGGGCAATAACTTCTACAATGCTGATGAAGAATAAGAAGAATCATGAACCAAATAGCCCAGCAGCTATGCTGTTTCTTTTGATATTACGTAAGGTACATCATATAAATGAACGAATTCTTTTCAGAAAATCCTTTTAGAACTTACAGCTTTTGTTGTTTTCTCTTGATGCAGCTTTTTGCTCTGAGTGCTGGCAGAAAAGTGAAATTTACTCACATCCTCATGGTGGTGTGGAGCTGGTGCTTCAGTGAGCAGAATTTGAGTAAAGTCTTTGCTGCCAGCAGTCAAAGCAGAACATACAGGATTTCCAGGGAGAATGCCACGTTTGGGAATGCAAGAAAATACAGATGGCCAAAGGCAACTTAAAAGCTGGGTTATGCAGAGGAAGAAATGAAGCGGGAAGAAGCAAGAAGAAAATTGGAGCCCAGAGAAAGAAAGGAGAGGCAGAACCAGCCAGGATATAGAAGTGTAGTGAACTTGAGACAGTGTAAATAAGGACAGTTCTGCATATTACAGTCCAGTTACCTTTCTATCAACTCTAGATAAACAGACAGCTTCCAAACACAAAATGGAAAGGATAATTATTTTTATAAGTGAAGAATCCATTTTCAATTCAATGCCTTAGGTCATCACTGCATCTTATTTCCATTCTATTTCTATTTTAAATCTAGTTGTTGCTTTTTCTCAAGTTGAAAACCTCTGAAAAACATACTGCAGAAGAGAGGCCCCTCCTTTTAACTGAATTATTGAACTATCCTTGGAATATCCATGTAGAAAGGGTACATTTAACTAAATACCTACATAGTAGAATTGCTAGAACATTTTAGGAATATGGAAAGATGACAAATCTGTTTCAAAAAGTTGTGAGCTATAAGTTTCTGTGATTCAAGTTCTGAGGAAAAAAGACAAAACCTGACCTGCCTTACTCTAACAAAAAAGTTCTTAAATGCCATTTTAAGTGTCATTTCCTTCTCAAAAAAAATTGAAAGGTTTTTAATTCTAACATGGAATAAAAACAGATTTTGAAATCCAATAAGCTTCTATAAAAGAGCACTGCTATTCCCTAGCCACTTCTCACATTCTTTGGACTAGCTGAAAAACCATTTTCACTTTAGCAGGTTCACTGCATAATTTTCTCCCCAGTATATTGAGAGGAGAGACCCTTTCCTATTTCTTTAGTACGGAGAGGCTTTCAGTTATAAAATTAATTGATTGCTTGCCAACATACATCTAAATCCAAATATTTGTGCAATTCAACATAAATTCACCACTGCATCTTGCTGTGTGTCGCTGAGCTCTGTAGTCCAATTTTAATGGAATACTCGATGAAGCTGATGTGCATATTTTCATCCCACGCATACAAATTCATCATGAGCATGATTGCCTTCAGCAAACAAAACACCACGTGACATTACAAATTTAGATATACCTTCCTGAAAATATAGAAAGAGCAAAATTAAAGACATAATGGCCAGTGAAAAACCTGCCTGAAATTCAAGGCTCTGAGAAATGTCTTATCTTTGTCAAAAGAATGGAGAGTGGAGGGGAAAAAAATAAATTAATCATTTTTAGAATTACACATAACTCAATCTGACAATCTGAAAGCAAAAAACCCTATAGTAATCATGAAATTATAGTTTTTGATCCTTGGAGAAGTAAGGAGGGGGGTCAGCAGAACTGCCACCTTGGACTCATGAGGGAGTCCCGTGGGGCGAAGGGGTCCAGGAAGTCTGGACAGTCTTCAAGAGGGAAATCTTAAAGGTGCAGTATCAGTCCATCCCCTTGTGCCAAAATATGAGCTTTGGGGAAGAAGATCGGTCTGGTTGAACAGGGTTTTGGATGGAACTGAGGGGAAAAAAGAGTGTATGACCTTTGGAAGAAAGGACAGACAACTCAGGAGGACTACAAAGATGTTGTGAGGTTGTGCAGGGAGAAAGTTATAAGGACTGAAGCCCAAGTAGAACTAAATTTGACAACTGCTGTAAAAGATAATACAAATGTTTCTATAAATACATTGGCAACAAAAGGAAGGCTAAGGACAATCTCCATCCTTTACTGGATTCAAGGGGAAATATAATGAAAAAGAATGAGGAAAATGCTGAGGTACCTAATGCTTTCTTTGCCTCAGTCCTTAATATTAAGGCCAGTTGTTCTCCAGTATCCAGCCCTCTGAGCTGGAAGACAGGGACGGGAGCAGAATGAAGCCCCCATAATCCAACCAGAAACTACCTGCTTTGCCACTTAGACCTGCATGAGTCCATGGAGCTGGATGGCACACAGCCACATGTACTGCATGCAGTGGCAGAAGTGCTTACCAAGACACTTTCCATCATTTACCAGCAGTCCTGGTTAACTGTGAGGGTACAAGATGACTGGAGGTCAGTAAGAGCAACAAGAGCAGAAGGAGGATCCAAGGAATTACAACCCTGTCATCCTGACCTCAATACCAAGGAAGGGCAGGGGAGAGATCAGCTTGAGTGCCATAACAGGGCACATACAGGACAATGAGGGGATCAGGCCCAGCCATCATGGGTTTATGAAAGGTATGTCCTGCTTGACCAACTTGATCTCCTTCTATGACCAGGTGACCCACTTAGTGGATGAGGGAAAGGCTGTGAATGTGTCTACCTGGACTTTACTAAAGTCTTTGACACAGTTTTCCACAACATTCTCCTGGACTAACAGGTTAGTTATGACTTGGATAGGCACATTGTTTACTAGGTAATAAATTGGCTGGATGGCCAAGCTCAGAGAGTGGGGGTGGATGGAGTTACATCCAGCTGGTGGCTGGTCACCAGTGGTGTTCCCCAGGGCTCGGTATTGAGGCCAGGCCTGTTCGATATCAACAACCTAGACAAGGGGATTGAGTGCACCCTCTGTCAATTTGCAGATGACACTAAGTTGGGCAGAAGTGTTGCTCTGCTGAAGAGTGGGAAGATTCTGCAAAGGGATGTGGACAGGCCAGACTGATGGGCCAAGGCCAATTGTGCGAGGTTCAACAAGTCCATATGTTGGGTCCTGCCCTTGGGTCACAACAACCACAGGCAGTGCTCTGCTGGGGCAGAGTGGCTGGAAAGCTGCCCTCTGGAAAAGGACCTGGGAATGCTGGTTGACAGTGACTGAACATAAGCCAGTGTGTGCCCAGCTGGCCAAGAAGGCCAGTGGCAACATGGTTTCTATCAGGAATAGTGTAGCCAGGAACCAGGGCAGTGATTGTCCCCCTGTACTGGGCACTAGTAAGGCCACACCTCAAATCCTGTGTCCAGTTCTGGGCCACTCAATTCAGGAAGGACATTGAGGCACTGGAGCATGTCCAGAGAAGGACAACAGAGCTGGTGAAGGGTCTGGAGCACAAGTCCTGTGAGGAGCAGCTGAGGGAGCTGGGGGTGTTCAGCCTGGGAAAAAGGAGGCTCGGGGGAGACCTTGTCCCTTTCTTGAGCTACATGATAGTTGTAGTGAGGTGAGGGTGGGTCTCTTCTCCCAGGTAGCAAGTAACTGGATGAGAGAAAATAGCAGGGGAAGTTTAGATTGGATATTAGGAAAAATTTCTTCACAGAAAGGGTTAAGGATTGGAATACGCTGCACAGAGAAGTGGTGGAATCACCATCCCTGTAAGTGTTCAAAAAGTGTGTAGATGCTTTGGGATATGGTTTATTGATGGGCTTGGCAGGGCTGGGTTAAGGGTTAGACTTGATGGTCTTAAAGGTCTCTTTCAACCTAAATGATACCATGATTCTACTAGCTATTTCAAAAGTCGAATATAATTTGCAACCCATTCCCTTTTCAAGTCAGTTGAGGATATTTATTGTTTTTCAATATTCTTTTACTGACTAAATATATTCCCATGCATCCCTGCAAGTTTCAGCCAGCAGTGTCCTGGATGAATGTTATTCTAGAAAGACTACTGCTACTTTGTGGTCTTTTTCTTAGTGCTTTTAATTTATTCCCTGGATGTTTCATTAAGAGGCTGCAAGTTCTGAAAATATTAACAGAGGTTTAAATAAGACTAGTTTCCTTCCACTGGTCTCTCATGTCTCAGCCATTCAATCTTTTCACCTAACTTGATACACAGTTGTAAATGTACCTTTCATGCATGTTGCTTTTCCAATTTTTTTTCTAGTGAGATTGCACATCACAGAAGCAAACACACACAAACAAAAGGGACAGTTCCTCATCTATGGTAAGTCAGCAAAACTTACAGAAGGTGACATATTTCCAACATCTAGTAATTTTGTATACACCTAAACATTACTTGTAATGCAAGAAGGCAAGACTGGTTCTATTCTCTGTTTCACCTCTGTCTTAATACTGTATCCCCTACCAGCTTTTAAGGCTAAGCTGTAGTATACAATGATACCATCTGGAATAAGAAGTCACCTAAAGCCAAGCTCTTCCTTTGACTTTTATCCTAGAAAGCGAATGAATATGCAGAGTTCCAGTTTGGTACTCGGCATACGCTACACAGCACGTTGCCACAGCCAGCCCAGCACTGCAGAGGAGCTAGCCCAGTCTCTTGTGCCAGCAAAGCAACAGCAGTTCTGTTCACTTCCCAACCCAGAGCTGTCAGCTGTGATATGAGCAGGCCCAACAAAAAAAGTCCTGTCACAGGAAACAGTCCATTCTGGGAACAGTGCTGGATTTGGGGACAGGGAGTGCGGAAAAGGGGGAGATCTTCCTTCATTTTGAGGTACTCCTAATGTATTAGTGAATGTGCAAGAACATCAATCAAGAACAGATCTAGTCTTAATAGGACATAAATGATGGAGAAAATTAAGCTGCCCAGTGATTTATTACTCAGCCTGTTAAAAAAAAGTCACATCTTGTTCATAGTTTGAATTTATCTCACTTCAGTGTCCAATAATTTGCCTTGTCTGCTAATTTAAAAAAGCATCTGCTTCAGACTTCTTCCTTATGTATGTACTTTTATAGCAAAACATCTCTTGAACCCCTTGTTCACAAGTCAGAGTGAGTTTAAATCTACTGTGATAAGCAGAATACTTCAGACCTTGACTAATTTGTACAGCTCTTTCCTAAACCCTTTCAGGTATGATAACCTCCCTTTAAAGGTGCAAATATTAGCTCTGAAGACAGTGTTTCATTAATTAGTGGTAGCTGGCAATGTTCTGAATCAATGGTTTTCCTTTGGAGAATGCTAATTTGCTGAAACCAAACAACTGTAGTAATGCATCTGGTGTGTCAAATCTTTCAAAAGTCAGATTTTCCCTGTGAGGCTGTTTGCTGGCTGCTGTAGAATCAGAACCTAGGGGCTTCTGATACCACCACGCAAAACATTTGTCATTTTTTAGTGGCAAAATGAATTGTAGCCTCAAATTCAGTCAAAACTTCCTGCTCAGTGATAACAAATGAGACAGCTCAGTCTTATTTCCTGGAAGGAAATGAGGCTTTTCATTTTTTTCCGGCTATTAGTCTCCAGCTGGACTAAACTAAGTGCCAGAAGTTTTTGGGGATGTGTACCTTGGTGTATAGACTTGCATAATCAGATTTGCTATCTCTCCTGCACTGGTTATGGGTGATTACTGAAAGATACTTCATTCTTTTCTAGCATCTCTGATACCAGCTTCTAAAACTGCACATACAAGTTTTTATGCATCCCCATTTCTCCTGAGGACAAATTGGACCAATGTGCTGAGGAGATGAGCAGTTTGTTCAGTAGTTGAAACACCTCTTACTGATCTGAATCTATCTAATCAGAGGTTACACTTACTCAGTCTTAAACACTAGATATTTTTTAATTCCACTTTCCTTAGGTAAGAACTGTGTCAACCCTTTGGATGGGAAAGGTGATATATCCTGTACTTCACCAGCCAGTAAATCCTCCTTATGACTTTGATGACAAAAGGCATGGTTCCATAGGAGTTTATCCTGATAACATCTGTTCCAAAGCAGAGCATTCCTCCTCCTCCCTTGCATGACTGCACCATGAGCCACCAGAATAAACTCATGCCACAAGCTGAGTTACACTTCTTTGCTGTTAAAAAAATGTTAGAACCATCCAAGCTCTGCTTCAGTTTGCTTTAAACTACCATTAAACCACATTTTCAGGCTGTCATTCAACCAGATTTTTTTACTGTAAAGTATCTCTGCTTTAATGACTTCACCTTTTCCCCCTCTGATGACATGCTCATACCTTATCTCAGCACTGCCCACGCAGTTGTACCTGTATTGTGCAGCTGAGCAGTGAATCAGAGAACTGGCCAGGTTAAAAATAACTCAGGAAAAAGGTTTTAACTGATCATCATCTGATACAGCTCACTCCAGCTGCACAAATTTTGGTAGGTGCAAAAGTGGGAAGAGAAGGAAGAGTGTCAGGAATAATTAACCTGAAGAAGGAAAGTGGACTGTGACACCACTGAATGAGGTGCTGTCAACCTCTGTGAGAACAACTTTGTGTGACACTCCTCCAGCCATTGAACTCTGTGTTTTATTTTATACCTTACTAATTAAAATTACTATTTTTGACATGTATGACAACCAGGATATTTTGCATAGGTTTTCTGTGGTTCAGCTTTGTGCTGGTTTCAGCTGTGGTAGAATTAATTGTCTTCACAGTGGCTACTACAGGGCTATGTTTTGGATTTGTGCTGAACACAGAGCTGATGATATAGAGATGTCTTTGTTATTGCTGAGCAGGGCTTATACAGAGCCAAGGCCTTCTCTGCTTTTGGTACTGCCACACTGGCAAGGGAGTTGGGGGTGCATGGGAGGGTGGGGGAGACACAGCCAGGACAGGGGACCCAAACTGACCAAAGGGACATCATACTCAGTATACAAACTAGGAGGAAGAAAAAGGAAGGGGGGGGGACATTTGAAGTGATGGCATTTGTCTTCTCAAGTCACTGTTACACGTGATATGGCCCTGCTCTCCTGGGCATGGCTGAACACCTGCCTGCCCATGGGGAGCAGTGACTTAATTCCTTGTTATAATAATTATTGCTTATGTATTGCTTTTCCTTTCCCCATCAAACCATCTTTATCTCAACTCATGACCTTTCCAGCCTTTACCCTTCCAATTTTCTCCCCGATCCTGGTGGGGGGGGAGTGAGCAAGGGGCTGTGTGGGGTTTGGCTGTGGTAATTGGTTATGAACTTAAACCACAACAAGCTTGTAAATGGCTCTGAGCCAAAATGTCACTAGATATTTGAGGAAAAATTCCCACTGGGTAGGTTATGTTATCTGTTCTGTCAATAAGGCTGTAAGTAGCAAAAACCTCTGTTTCTCAGCTGCTCAATCTCTGTCTAAGGGCCTAGCAAGAATAGAAAAGCTAGATTTGTCCATGATAATCAGGTGGTACCTACCCGTGATATATATATTTTATATGACTATATCACCTCTACTAACCCACTGCCTCCCCAGCTTGGTGATTCATGGAGAATTAAATGCCCATCAGTAACTTTTTCCCATAATCATTCTGAACACTCTCCATTTACCACAGCTGGAACTGGTTTTAGTAAAATCCTTAGTTGGAGAGTTTGATACTTCTTCATTACACTTAGTGCAATTTTAGACACCCACTGAAATTACAGAAAGAGTACTTAATGAATTAAATGTCTACTGAATTGAGGATGTCCAGAGAAAGGCCAAAAAATTATCAGAGAACTGGAACCCTTCTGTGAAGAAAGGCTGAGAAAGTTGGGATATTTCAGCCTGGAGAAGGGAAGGCTCAGGTGTAACCTTTTAGCAACTTTCTAGTACTTAGAAGGGGCTTTAGAGAAAGTGGGGACAAACATTTTAGCAGGGCCTGTTGTTATAGGACAAGAAGTAATAGTTTTAAACTGAAATTGGGTAAATTTAGACTAGATATAAGAAAGAATTTTTTTATGCTGAGGGTGGCGAAACACTGGAGCAGGTTGCCCAGTGAGGTGGTGGGTGCCCCATCCCTGGAAACATTCAGGGTCAGGCTGGCCAGGGCCCTGAGCAACTAGATCTAGTTGAAGATGTCCCTGCTCATTGCAGGGGGTTGGACTAGATAACCTTTAAAGGTCCATTCCAACCCAAACCATTCTATGATTCTGTGATTCTATGAACTTGCAGAGTTATCTCACCACCTGTCAAAATCAGTAAGAGTTAAGAGCACTTAGCACTTGAAGACAGCTCATAAAATCAGCTCCCAAGTGATATGTCATTTCCCTTTGTTACACTGTTTGTGTGAATTTGGCTGCAGCTAACAATTACGGTAATCACAGAATCATTCAGGTGGAAGGGACCTCAGAGGATCTCCACTCTAACCTCTTTCTCCAAGCAGGGTAAACCATCAGATCTGATCTGATCAGATCATAATGCTGGATACCAAATCAACTCTGGTATGTGGTTGATATTTTCTTGTTTCTCATAGTATTTCCAGAATTCTTTCTTTACAAATAGAATGTAAGGTGGTTCCATAACCAGTGCCAGGGTCTTAGGATGCTCTGTTACACATACTCTCAATATTTAAGTATTATTTGAATGTAGAGGAAAAAAATCAAGCAGATCAGACGTAGATTGTTTTTCTCTTGTGCATTTTGAGAATCAAGATTATTCTGTCTGACGTGCATAATTTTTCATGAAATTGTGCTGAAACACAAAAACAATGTAATCTAGTGGCCAATGAGGCAATTGCAAGGAAAAAAGTTTTAGTTGAAAGCTATAAATCCCCTGAAACATCAAATCTCTTAAATGTTCTGCTGTTCCCGTCTTTCCTTTGCTTGCCTCCTGCTCAGCTGAAAGGAATTTTCTGGTGGAAAAAAAATGGACATTAAAAGAAGCCTAAAGAAAGATTTATGTACTTCTCTTCAAAGCATACCTTGCTGGTATTATCCATTCAATTTCACTCAACTCCCACATGCTCCAGTTCACCACCCTCTTTCAATGCCTCTTCAGCAGAGATTTCTGACACTGGACTGAAGCTACCTTCAATTGCTGTAGCAGTGTCAAGTCTAGAGTCACATCTCCATCAACAAATTATTTGTATGTGGGACCATTCACTAGCCCTGTGGCCAAATGGCATAGAACAGCCCATGTTCCTGTCAAACACTATTCCAAGATATGTAATGGTTTCTTGACTAGCTACTGATAATGATTCCTGACCCAGGCTAATTTCTGAACAGTTCTTTCATGGCAAATATTTGAGAGCATAAAGGCCCAAAGCTTTCTAGGGACTGTTCTGGCAGTATAACAGAACATAAATATAAGTTGTGTTTCTGGGGACAGACCTCAGGCATGTCTATATTATTAAATTAAACAGTGCCAAGGAAATGTCATAACAGCAAGGAAAAGGGTGGAGAAATAGACTACTATTCGTGTCCCTGTTTACTTCTTTTGAGCTTTGGCTGGAAATTAACTCTGCTACACTTAGGAAAGGTTGAACTCAGGAACAGCCTGGTAGCTTGGGCTGTAGTGCACTCATCTTTGTCACACCTTACCTGTCCAAACGTCACGAACCTGGACAAAGACCTGCAATAATTATGAGGAGAGGCCAAGAGAACTAGGTTTGTTCAGCCTTGAGAAGGATAAAGGGAGCTCTTAACCACCAATAAATATTGAATAGAAGGATACAGAAAGGACAGAGGCAAATTCTTTTTGAAGCACCCAGTGATAGGAAAAGACACAAAGGAAACAGGCTGGAAAACAGGAAATTCTATTTACATGTAAGGAAGAACTCTTCCAGTAGAAGTGTGGTCAGATACTAGACCAGGTTATCCACAAAGGATTCATAAACTCCATCCTTGGAGATACCACTCAGAAAATGGATGGACAAGCCTAGAGAAGTCTGACCTAGATTAACCTGCTTCCAACAAAGCTAAGGTGACTGCCAGGGATCCTTTTCAGCCTGAATTGTCCAATTATTCTACAATTCTAAGAAAAACACATGAAGACATGAAAACACAAAGAAGACAACAGCAAATTAAACTTCAAAACGACTCACTAGCTGTGATACAGCCCATGCATGAAAAAAAATTATTTGTCTCTAGTTCTAGTCTTCCATAAGACTTCACTTATGTGTACACAAGCTTATTCTTTTCCATTGTTTGGACTTGGAACTCTCTGCTATCTCTTTTGGCATTAGAGCTCTATTGCATACATCACATTTCTAAGACAGCCTTCATATCTTTCCATCTCACCAATTCTCCAGCTATTTCTAAATTTATTTAGAATCTGCCACCTTCCCTTCTTTAAATCTTCATTCTTTTTCCTCATGGCATGTACATATATTTGGGATACAGGTTTTTGTTTGCTTATTTGTTCCCCATGATAGTTTTCAATATAAATCATGCATCTTGTGGTTCATGAAATTGCCACAATAGTCCAGTAGGGCCCTTTTTCCCCAAAACAAAGATCTACAGAATCAACCCCACTGTATACAACACAATACACAGCCTTCCTTCAGATCTCCCTCAAAAATTCCTGATTTGGAACTCATTACTTTTAGGAAATTCCTTAGTTCCACTGCCATGAAACTGACATCAAATTTGAACTGTCTTTGAGACAGGAAGACAGATGAACACTAACCCTGGACTCACTGTTTTCATGGGCATTCATTAAAAACATTTTTAAGATGCCAGTACTGAAATTGCTCTCCACTTGCAGATACTGCAGTAATGAAGTAGCACTCTGGTGCCAGCACACACAACAGAGGCCCTCCCCCAGGTCTGTGTTTTGTGCCAGTTACCCGTGCATTTTTCATTATCATTTATTTTTATTACGCAGCCTATCCCTGACTGCCAGTCAGTCAGCCTGCATGTAGACAGTGTGCTACTCCCACAGACAAGAAAGTCAGAAGAATTTTAAATCAGCTCTTTCTAAAGTGTTTACCATCTAAACCTAATTCCCAAAGTGCTACTGTGGATAGCTAGAGTGCATCCACCTACCCAATTTTGTACCCAGGAGGGAATTTCCATCAAGACAAGTGTCTCTCCATAGGTGATAAACAGCCTTACCATGTGTTTCCATGCATGTTTATTCATTCATATGTGTTTATTCATTCAGGTCCACACAACAGATTTTTTGTCTCCAGTTGTGAATATGGTTTGGCTCAAAAAGCTTAGTTCACACAAATCTCTAAACATCTGTTCAAGTTTTTCTCATTCCCATCCCCCATTTATTAGAAATTCTAGGTACACACTATGGAAAATTTACTGCATCTTTATCAAATAGGAAAGAAAAAAACCCAAAAACAAACAAAAAACAACAAAGGGAATCCCACAACTAAACAAAAAAATTCCACCAGCTTTCTTCACATCAGAAAAATTCAGCTCCATATAAAAGAATCAACTTCAGGCACCAGCAGTTGAATCAAACACTATTTAAGTCTGGAAAGACAGAATTTAAGATGGATACAGGTAGTGTTCAGGCCTCAGTGCAAAAGTGAACATCATCCATTATAAAAATTTGTCTTGAATCATTATGAAGTTTGTATATTAGTAGGCAGATCTAGGTCAAATATTCCCAGGAGCTGGGCTACTAATGAAACAGGTTGAAATCTAGTTGTGTTTTCATTATAATTTCCATACATTTTTTATGAAAGCTTGTACATGACCAGTAGAAAACCCACGACAGTCTTTTTAATAGAAGTACTCATCAAAATTAGATTAAAATACAGGATTAAGTCTTGCTTTACTGTATCAATGAACTTGGTTTTGTTGATTTTCCCCCGTATTTAAATAAAGCTTACAGCATGAGGACATATTGCATTATTTCCATTATATCTTTATTGAGGTCAGCTCTCTGTTCCACCACAACTTTCAGGTGCTTCAGAGACAAAAGTCCATCTGTCTTACTTGCTAGTTTCTTCTACTGCTGGATATTCCACCTCAAGGCATTGCAGAACTGTACTCTGGGAAACCAAAAAGATCTTAGCCTCTTATTTTGCCAAGGAAAAAAAAAACCCAAACCAACAAACCAGTCATCCACCTATTTTTCAAACAGCACTGTTTGAGTGCCTCATGGTATCTAATGTATTTATACAACAAGTCAGTAAGGGGGCAGATGTGCTACTAGTATCCAAGCTGGGAACTGAAGTACAGACTTGTATTTTGTGTTGAGAAACTTACCAGAAAAAAAAAAAGTAATCAAAAAGAATTGTTTTACCACAGAATTCTTCTACCATTCCCCTGAAATTGTCGACATCACTAATGATGTTTTATATAGTACTTCATTTAACAGGAACCATCAGGTCTCAATACCATTATGATAGCTGAAATGTTCTGGAAAATATTAAAATATCTTCATCCTAAAAGGATGCAACACATCCTAGTTGCCACATAATTCTTACTTTGCTTCTTCTACCTTATGTAATAAAAGAGAGAACAGGTCTCAAACTGTCAACATGCTGCATGGAACAATGGTAACAGGGTGAAAGAGGCTCCTGCTCTAAGGACACCTGCACATCTGGCATAAACTGTTAGATACTTAAATACTGGGAGACGAACTGAGCCAAGAGAAGCTGCTGAACTTGCTTTTGGCATCTCACCAAGGGCCCCCCACCATGACATCTTCCTATTTCACAGTGCAGCTTGGACAGAAGTAGGGAGCTGTTACCATGTTCTTCCCTCTGTTTTCCAAAGTGTATAGTATCTATTTTATGGCTTTAACAAAATAATGATTTTGGTATTCATCTGTTGCTACTGTTTCAATTACCACTGTTCCTATTTATGTAAGGGATAGAGCTATTATAAACTGACCGCTTTAAAACAGAACCATGTATGCAACAGCAAAGTGACAGCCCACAATACAACAGCAAAACCTACTGGTGCAAGAAATCCATTAAACAGCCTCCTGCAAAAAGCATCCACAGCATGACACGTCAGAAGAAGTGAATTTCTTCTGTAAGTACAGTTAGTCTATATGTGAAATCTGGAAAGTTGTAGGATACCATAATACAGGACAAGATAAGCTACTGAAAACAGATCACTAAGGTGAGACTTTGAGAGAAGTGAAGAAGTGAGGATGCATTCCGCTGCTGCCCCCTCATACTCATTTGCTAAGTCTAGCCGCTGTAGATCTCTTTCATATTCTATGAAAGCTTTTCTACATGCAGGGAGAAAAAGAAATTGAGAGATAATTCCTTCTTTGTGAGACCTGACACTTCTTCAAAAATCATGGAATTCTCTCCTGGATGGAGTGAACACTGAAGTCACCTCACCACAGAAAAAAAATTAAATTATAGAATCCAGTCTTACAGAATGCTGTTCATTGAGTATAGTGTGCTTGCTTCATACTGAGCAAGGAATCAAGTGAAAGAATGTGAAACACTCAAGAGGAAAGCTGCTAACATATTTTGAGTGTGTCAAAAATGTTGTTTGTCTGGTCCTCATAAAACATAAAAAGTTCTAGACTACTTTCAGGGATATGAGAAGAAGTCATCAAGCACAGAAACAAAGTCACCAGCAAACCCCTACAGAATAATAACCCAAATGTCATTTCTTTATTTTTTTTTTATTGAGTGTAATTTGTCTAGCTTTTTACTTTTTTCACCCATTAAACACTGCACTAAATAAGAAGACTGGACTGCTAAGTCCCCTTTTCTTTTAGAGAAGACACAATAGCTTTTGATAACACAGTTTTGACCTTATCCAATTTTTTACAGCCTATTTGCTATTTCTAAAGTATTATTCATTGCCCATTATTATACTAATAAACTTTATTATCTTTTATAAAGCCACCAGTGGTTACATGCTTGAATGGCCTTCACAAAAGAAAGCTATAACAACATAACAAGGTAAATCTAATAAAACATTCTTTGTTCTCAAAGTGTATTTGTGATAATGGACCATTACCTTTTATTTATTATTCACATAAATGTATGATGGGATTTCTACCCTCTTCAGTACTAACTGTCTTAATTTGCAGAAACCATCCAAAAATTTTTTTTTTGAATATTTGGTCTCTTTAGTAAGAAGATACAGAATGTATTGAAAAAAAATAATTTATTCAAAATTTTCCCATATTATCATTTTTATAGTCTCAGAAACTGAATGAAAGTACACTCATCTAAGTGTTAAAGTCACTTTTCCTAGTTTCACACTGAGCTAATACTACCAACTTAAGTCACTTAAATGTGTAATAAACAAGCAGAAAATTTTAGAAGGTGAAAAATGGTACTGTTTGGACCCTTGAAACAGTGCTGAAATGTAGTGGAATGTCACCATCCCTGTAGTTTTATATCAGAAACCATTATTAGACCCTGTATGCATGCAACACAGACAAAACAAAGAGCATAACTAAGAAACTGACAACAAACATCCATGGTGTCTGTAGGTCCCATTTCATTATGTCAAGTGCTGTCTTGACACATGCCTATATGCAAATTAGTAACTCCCTATAGATGTTTTTACTATAGCTATGTGGAAACAGAAAACCTCTTTCATTGTCATATAACTTCTTAAATTTGTTTATTTTAATTAAGTTCAAAATCCTTTTCCACTTACTTCTGTTAAGTATCTCTGTACTACAAAGATCTAAATCTAAGGTTCTTCAGTTGTTTCAAGCAGATATGAAATACTGGACTGGAGGTCCATCCAAACCACAAGATCTTCTGTCATCCAAGACCACTGGAGGAAGAAACAAAATCAAAGCCAAAACAATACCACAACTAAACCAACAAAACCAGACATGCAGCTCAAAGACACTCTTTCACAGAAGTCTCTTTCTCTGTGGTACTAAAAATCATAAATTATATTTTTAACCAGAACTGTAGGTCAAACCTGTAAAAAACACCTGGGAAGACAGCCAGATTTAGCAGACTAGACCTTGCTTGGGCTGCACCTCTGCTAATCATGAGATCCTCCATAACTGCAACACATACAAAGGACAGACATTTCAGTAGACACCAGGAGAATTCCCAAATGCAATGAAACTGAGCTCCAAGGTGTACATAATCACACTTACCCTGACTTCCTTTTGTCCTACTCCTCATCAGGCTTTCTGTCAAAATAGTGGTGCAGGATGAGCTTGTAAACAACAAAGTAATGGCTCAGAACAACTCTGTGTTAGGGACATTTTGCCATAGATCTCACCATAACCAGTTTTATTTGTCTGATGTCAGTGCCTGCGTACTATTTCCGTAAGTGTCATAGTGAAAACCGGTGTTAAACAGGGATAAGACACATCCTAATTTGAACCAACACTTTTCAGCAGTATTGTGTGTGACACAGGCCCAGTGCTAAAGACCTCTGATGTAAATTTAAGTGGAACATTCATCAAATGCAAGACAACCATTTTTTGCAATCAGAATACTGATACAACAGGAGTAGGCTCAGATCATAGCTTCATATAATATACATCAGTCAAGCAAGTAACACCTTGTAAATTATTCTTGGCCTAAGCTTATAAAAGTCTTCCTAATGTTCAGACTGTCTTCCTTTTGAAAAACACATGGTATTTCTCTGGCTGGCATCTGTTAGCTGGAAAGAACCTGGAGTGAGTTATGATGCTCCAGTAATATTTTCTTACTCATGTTAACTCAATGTGTGCTGGTTCTCCCTTCAAAGGTAGCTGTGGGAAATACCTCACCGCACAGTTAACTTCTATTGAACATTGCAGTAGTACATTTACTTTTCATAAGTACTTTTGATGCACAGTACAAAGGACGGAAGGCAATAGGTTGTCTATCTGATCAGACAGCATGACATCCCACAGAACCTCAGCCATTCTCTACTTGGATCACTTTTAAATGAATTCTATGGTACAACACTTTACAGAATATCTCTTTATTTTGTAAGTTTTGGGATGACAAACAATCATTCTTCACATTCATGTAAATTGTTCCATTAGTTAAGTACCCTAGCTATCAAAAGTTCACCCCCCAGGACACACACATCACAGTCAAAATCTCTCCTAAGTAGGTAGAGAACCTAAAGTAAATAAACACTTTGTCGCTACTTTTTTATTTTTCTTTTAGATTCACATCAGTGTTTCTCTTAATTATTATAAGTTATTCTTCTATATGCTAAGTAGCCTCTAACAGGATCTGAGATGCAAATATGTATGCTCATTATTATAGAAAAGCAAAATTATTTTTAAATTATTCAGGCTTGTAAGTACACAAAGAGCTTTTCACTCATCCAGGAAACACAACATAGCAATGAGTATCATCAAATCAATATTCTTTGAAACTTCTGCTACTCACTCAATTCTAAACACAGGTAGACAGCAGGGAACTCATGGCTGCTCTGCCATTTTTGTCAGCAACTGTTTACCCAAACGATGGTACAGTGTCAAAATTTTCACATGAATTATTTAGTTTTCTAGTAGTAAGCTCAATCTGAAAATATTCAGAAAGGGCTGCCAACTGGCAGTGTTCTCAGAGATGCTCTGTCTTTGTCACAGGCCAAAAACCTGCCCACATTTATTAACAGAAGTAACAATTTAAAGACACATATTTGTAAGCATTTTAAAATTACTTGGCATTAACTTCCTAGTCATCATAATCAATCCCAACTCTAACACAATTTTTAAAAATTAAAAATCAAGTGAGGCACCTTACCAAAGCTGTAAGTTCAGTGTGGGACTACGACTGTGTCCCCAGCTCCTTAGGAAATCTGTTAGGAAATCACACTCAGAAAGTATCAGTTTCTCAGGCTGAAGGTCTCATTCTGAACCATCCTGAGAAGTAACTGCAAAGAACTGTGTGAGATAAACAGCTCACAACACTGCTGGTTTCCTTTTATAGAGTTACAATCAACATCATTTGGGGAAAATGCCATTGGAATCTCAGAATCATTCAGGCTGCAGAGGGCCTTGGGATGGCCTGTTCAAAGCAAGATAATAATTGAATTCAGACCATACTTGGGGCTTTGTCTAGTCTGGTTCTGAAAGGCAACAGAGCCCTCAAGCGTATGAACTGTACCCTCTGTTTTGGTGTCATCTGCAAATTTGATGGGGCTCCATTCTGTTTCCAATTAATTTATAAAGATATTAAATAAACAAGGTCCCAGAATAGGCCCTGGGGAGCTTCACCTGTAACCAGCCTTCAGGTAGTGTAGAAAATATTGACTACCAACTTTTGAGCCCAGTCTTTTTTTAACTTATTCATTCTTTGTAGCCATTTTGCAGAATGCTAACCAAGGTCAAATTTAACATTATTTAGCTCAAGAGAACTGTAGGGCTATCAATGGAGAGTTTATTTCCTCCAAGTGACCATATGCTGTGAAACTGTTCCAATTTACAATGCAGACTGAACTGCTGCCTGCTGCCTGCTGCCTGCTGCTCTGAGGACTGAATAAGTGTGAAAATGGCCCTAAGAACTAGATTCATTCAATTAAATGTTCAGGAGAATGAAGGGTTTTGCTCTTTCAGCAGCTTATTTCTTCAGGATATTTTTCTAGTGTGTTCTGGTCGTCTACACAGTATGACCACTGTCCGTAAGACCAGGAGGGAGTTAAGAGTAGAAACCAACTCAGATTTTAATAGGTGTGTGGAACTGGTGCTCAGTGAGCAAAATTTGAGTAAATTCTTTACTGCCAACACCCAGAGCAGAACACACAGAACATCCACAGAGACATTTGGGAAAGTGAGAAAATACTGTTGGCTGAAGGCTACTTAGAAAATAGGTTATTAGATGGAATAAGGGGAGTGGAAAGAAATCCTCTTCTGCCCAGATTAACAGAGCTATTTGGTTTCTTTATCTAGGCTCACATGCTAAATGCCTGGCAGATCCATTAGATTAACATTTGCTTTTACCTCCCATCAAAACAGGCAGAGTAATCAAAAAGAGGGATAACAGTGAGGGATAGAAGGCCCTAAACATATCTCCACTCTTGGAGACTATGCAACATTCCATCTCACATTTAACAACCTACTAAAGGAAAGAAAAAAAAAAATTTTAATAGCTCATCAGCAAGTCCAATAAATCCTATCCCAAATCTGAGAAATACCAGAAAACTGCACATATTACTTAGGAATTCACTTGTGTGGAAAGCAGTGCCAATGCCTGCCTAAAAGAACAGTTTTCAGAGGGGCATCCAAGTGCATTCTCGTCCTCACTTGTCCCAGCAGTGTGGTGTTATCAAGCCTGTTTGAGTGGTACAGTGGTGTTTGGTACTTTATTCCTCAAAGCCTAGCTTGGAATCATTGGCAAGGGGTCTACTGGCCAAGGATGACAGTGAGAAAGCTGAAGAGAGACATATAAACTCCATGTTTTTACTAACACTTCACAACCAAAATCCATTGAGTTCCACATTGACCCAAACATGCATCTTCCTTGGTGCCACCCAGAACTTCAGCATAGCTTTATTCAAAGCAGGACAGGCATGAGATTCTCTATTTCCGCATAAGCCTAAGGACATGCTTCCCTATAAAAAATTCCAAGTTCCTGAGACAGTATAAATCTTCACACACAAATACAGAATATTTGCCTTCTTTTGAGCAGGTTTTTCACCAGAACATGTATAACATTAATTTATCACTAAAACAGTGAGAAAGCAGGAGTCTTATCTATCTTCCACATGGGTTGGAGGATGAAGTAGAGCCAAGTAGGGAGCCAGCACTTGTGGTTTAGGCTTTCTTTCCTCTGCAGTTCTGGTCACTGTAGGACCAGACCAGCTCCTAGATACCACATCTGGAGCAGTGGAGCAGCAACAACAAAACAGCGTAGAAATGCATGCAATTCTTTCAGTGCCATCCAAAACCAGAAGAAACTACTCAAGTCCTTACATGCAGGAAAATGTTCACCTGTCTGTCAATACTAACAGATTAACAATTCTCCAGCTGTCTATTAAAAAAGGAAAAGGCATACTTCAGTCCTTATTTATCCCTTCATGTTATCTTGCCATAAGGTCTCTTGAAGGAACATTTACTATTCCATATGCACAGTGTGTCTCCTCATTTTCTTTTAGTGCACTTATTATGAAGGAAAATAGGTTTCTTTCTTCCTTTTATTTTTCTATGCTACATGAAATGAAGAGCACACAGAAGTCAGCTTTTAAATATTTATGCAAACCTCTGAATAAACTCAACAGCAAGAACAGAGTAAGGAGGCAAAGGGTGACCCTTCCCAAACAAGTAGATGTAAAACTTGTGGTGGTCAAGGGAATAATATAAATTAATATTTTTTTATGTCTCCAAAATCTTTACGTATCTCTGAAACTTTCATTGTGTTTTACAGCTAATACCTGAAGCAATATATAACTTGCTGGAAATGGAGGGCAAGTACCCCTTATGCCCTAAGCAACATGACAACACAGCCTCTCTCAGCTACCCACTCTTCCTACAGTTTCAGCCATCTGAGGGATGATTCTTAGCTCTATGCAATCTCTTTGGCCCTTCCTTAGTTCCCTGGTGAGCTCTATCCTTCTCCTGTCACCATGTTTCATTGAGGACAACCTCTAAAAGTGTTTAAGTGGCATAAAGCAGCCAACAAAAGAGAGCTTTTAGACAGACAGTGTCTTTGAAAATCAGTTCAGAGAGAAGCATGTGTAAGACAAGCATTTAAGCTTACTCTTTTCTGCTTTCCATGGCACTTGTTTGACCTTAGGAAGGTTTCCAGTACTTTGGTAGACATCACAAGCACAACACAGCAGCACGAAGAAACATCAGCTAGGCAGTCTCAGCAGCTGCACGTATTCCAGCACATATTTCACACACAGTCAAGTGGACAGGTCTTCTCCTCTGAGGTGAAGTATTTTTCACTTGGCTACAAGAGAATTCTGTCTTAAAGTCCAGTCAAGTGAGACAACTGGTTTAATAATGTAGCACACAATGATGCTTGTGTCAGCAAGACGTAAAAGAGCAAGATGAATTATTTCTGCAACATGAAAACTGCACATGACAAAGGCTTTGTAATGCCAGGATGCAAGAGTAGAGGTGAGGAGACTGGAATTTTTACTACCTTTTTTTTTTAATGACACAGAAAAAGAAACAGAAAGTGCAATGGATATTTTCTGAGTTGAACTGATTCATGTTATGTTGTTTGCCTAGAGTGATAGTATTAAGCAGCTATTCACAGCTGCTTCACATTCACACTGTGCTGTCATTTAGCACCATTACTGGGCTTCTGGGAACTCTTGGAGATAATGACACATGCTTTCATTTTAGACAGAATTATCTGCGTGTTCTTAAAATCCACTAGAGAGTACATCAATTAACATATCCCAGATATCAATCCATAAAGCTAGCTTGTATTTTTGATGGTTGTGATTTATTGTTTTTAAGCAGTCTTATTCTTTCTGCTTTCATTAAATAATTGCTTATTTAATCAGAGATCTGCTGGTTTATTTAAAATTTTAAAAATTAATTAAAAATCCCAAACAAACAGGGAGAACTTTCAAAAGTCCTGAGGTACTGAGGAATTTTTACTGGGGAGAGACAGGAAAGTGAAAAGAGAGAGGGTTTTTATAGCTTCTATTTAAATATATTATAAAGTGTAGAGATGTGACAAATTCTTTTTCTTTTCTTTAATCAACAGTTAGTAAATACTTTGATATTAAATTTGTCAGACATTAATATATTGGGTTTGCATGGGCTGGATTCTGTGACCAGCTGTCAGGAAATTCCCCCATGTCTGAGAGAGCCAGTGCCAGCCAGCTCCAAGACAGACCTGCCATGGCCAAGGCTGAACCTGTCAGAGGCAGTGGTGGCACCTTTGGATAAGGGCTGGATGCAACTGCAGCTGAAGACAGCAGAGATAATATGTGAGAGAAACAACTCAGCTGACACGGGTGAAGAAGAGGTGCTCCAGGTGCCGGAGCAGAGATTCCCCTGCAGCCTGTGGGCAACATCATAGTGAGGCAGCCATGTCCCTGCAGCCCATGGAGGTCCAGGGTGGGACTACGTATGACTAAGGGCAAAAAACTTTCCACAGTTAGGAGAAAATCTTTTTGACTATTGAACAGGTTTTGAATAGTATAGAGGTTTAGTTCATAAGTTTGAACCTTTTTTTTTTTTCCTCCAAGATCAATATAAAATATATTGTAAGTATAATCACTGGCTTTAAAAATGCTCATCAAGCATTTTAAAAACAAGACTGTGATATTTCAATTATATTCTTCAGAATGCAAAAAATCTCTTGCAAGAAGTCTGTGAAATTTATGTACATTACACATTTAGAAATAATTTAAGGAAAAAGCAACACAACGAGTAACCAACAAAAGTCTTTCTGCATTTCCTGGCAGCAGTTTGTCAGGTGTCTTATCTTCGGCACAAGTAAGAGGGCTTTAAAAAGAAAGGATTGTTCCCACAAGGACAGGCTGTCAGCATATGAGATCTTGATTTTTATCCGGGTCATTGAAATGTGAGGTTCACTCAGATGAAAGATCTGATTAAAAATGTTCAAAACATCTGCATTCAATTCTTATTTGTAACCATATCATAGGATTGTAAAGACTCTAACTGAACATTCATAGAGGTTCTGTGAAATGTACTAGATAATCACAAGATAAGGACCAACCAATCTCGGGACACTCTTTTCCAATAGCTGTGTGTTCAGTGCCTTTTTCAGTAGTATTTTAGCCTGATTCTGCAGTTCCTGTGTGCCAAAGCAATGCAAAAACTGCAGGCAGAGTTCTTCCAGTGTGTATGCCTCTGAGAAGAATTAATGAGAAAAAGAGCAAGAATAAGAGTGTTTCTTGGCCTGCCAAAAACATCCTCCACCATCTGGGTAAGTACAAATAGTCCTTCTATAAGAAATGCTTTTACGTATATAGCTGTTATTTTAATCTTGACACAGAAAAGCATTTTTATCTTAAATAATCTTACCATGTCTATATGAAGGTGTCTGAATGAATGTGCAAAATGAGTATATACAAGCAATAGTCATGTAAAGTGGAATAATACTGACATAATGAATTTTTCTGGGAAAGAAATCAAAGAACAAACTTGCCTAAGTCATACTTACAGCAAATTGTGATGCAGGGAAGAGAATTTTGATCTTCAAAGTCACAGGTTTTATGATTCTCCTACCAGAGTTTTCTCTCATTGAACAAGAACACCCAAAATAAAGAAAAAGCAGCGGAAAGCCCATGGATTGAAAATGCTAATCAGAAGTTCACCTGAAAATATACAGAATTTAGTAGAAGGCAATAATTATGTCATTATTTTTGAAAATGTGACATAGAATTCTATTCAAGATATTAAAAGCTCTTAAAATTTAAATTACCCCTACCCCAAACAGTAGGTGTGCTCGAGAAAGTACAGCAAGGACAGCAGCACAGCACTGGCTCTTGGAGCAATTTTGTTAAAATAGCCCTGTAGGTCACATTGTTAAAATGTTTACATGTGTTCACATTAAACAATATCATGATATGAAAACAGGTCTTAAGCTCAACTTGTACTACATTTTATTACCTTAATATTATATTGTAGGTCAGTATGCATAAAAAGGTCTATATACTTTAAATAACCTATTTAATAATTCTGGATTTATTGTGACAACCACCTGTGAGACAGAGATGCCCAGATATGGCACCTAGGCTGACCATAGCCTTGCCTGAAATCAGAGGCAATAAGGCAATAATTTGTAATTCAACCAACCATATCAAGCAGTGAAATGGATTTATGATGGTGTTCTGTGAGAGAAATGAAGGTCAGTTTTCAGCAGTGAAGGTGCTGTTGACTGCAGAAGTATGTGATGAAATTATATATAAGTTTCTGTCATCCTAAAAAAGAGAAAAGGAGCTGAATGAACTTCCATTCTGTGGTTTAAATGAAACCTTTCTCACAAGACAAGATGGAAGATCATATCAAGAGAACAATACATTATTATTTATCTTACATCAGCTAAAAATAAAAATAACATTATTTCTGCCTGAATCTAATGTTCAGAAGATATTTCTTAACTTAATTTTTTTTAGTATTTCACCAATAAAATTGATAATAAGCATAAAAAAAGGAAGCAAATATTTCCACTGGTATCTTCTGTACAAAAGGACAGAATCTTTCCAATGGTTGTTTTTTAGAGTACTGCAAAAATTGGAACGTTTGGGAACTAAATGCTATCAAAGTTCTATGGGGAAAGAGGAGATCCTGCTGTTTAATATCTGAAAAACTTTTATTTTCTACATTATTTATTACTATGTTAAATGTGTAACTATGATACCAGCATCTCACCACCTTGTTTCACCTCACAGTTGCCTGCTAGCATCTCATCTACAGATGCTCACCTGCATAAATATCTCTAAGGCTGTCAGTATAAATATAGGCAAATCTACAACAGATGCACTGGTGCACCTTGGGAAAAATTCTTCATGGACATTAAACCAACAATTCTCCCTTTACCATCATATTTTTTTCTTTTTGATCTTGAGGCGCACATCTGTGCCATCTTTACTGTAACACTGCACTTCACCTTTGTACAGAGGGTCTGATCCTATCTGATCCCTACCTTGTAGTCCTAACTGTGAAAACTGCTTTGCACAGTGTCTAAATTGTGCTTCTTTTTAAAATGTAAGTGAAAAAAATGTAAATTTATATGAAATTCTAAGGGGGTGGGGTGAAGCAAAAATGCATGTCTGTGAGTCAGCCAGATTACCATGAAACACCTTTACTTTTTTAAAAATATTCTTTTGACTAGGATGATAAGTAAACAAAAATTGAAAATTTCACCAATAAAAAAAAATTTCAATTCCACAGAAACTCTTCTGGCAACTTCTGGCATTTAATATAGCAAGACTTGAGAATTATTAATTACAATGACAGTGAAGTTTGCCAAGAAGATGTCCAAACACTAACTGTGAATTTAATCTGTTGTCCTACTACCTCAGCTTTTAAAACACAAGCTATAATGAAGGCTAAGAGCCAAAGTCATCAAAGACTCAAGGATCAATTGTTATCAGAACAAGAGAAGGTGCTTAGCAATTTGGAGGACTGTCGGAAAGAAGTATGATGTGTATTCATTTGATTATGGTACATAAAGAATGCAGGATGAATCAAATAAATAGTGGCTTTGTATTTAGTCCTTGATTGACTATATTCCGGATATGCTGAATGCATAAATTAATCAAAACTAGATCTACAATGGAAAGGAAGAAGGTCTAATCCTTTTGCTAATCCCCAACAAAGGAATAGAGTACTGTATGATGCAGAAACTCTTTTAATGTCTACTTGCATAATTGGGCTGCATTCTACAACAAATACCATGCATTATATATACTCTCTTCTTATTCTCTTTGAACAAATGTCTGTAGTTCAGGAGCATATTTTGCAAGAAATACATTGGAAGACCAGTTTTGTTTTATAAAAATAAATAAGGAAGGAATCACACTGATTAAAAGACTTACCAAAACTTAGAGCCCTGGATAACCCACTAGTATAAGTGTTTTCTGGGGATGCTTGTCCCTGTGGAGAAGCTACAGGAGTGGCTTCAGTGAGCAGCTACCAGAAGCTCCCCCTATGCCCAATCGAGCCAATGCAGTTGGCTCCAAGATGGACCTGCCACTGGCCTGGGCTGAACCCATCAGTGACGGTGGTAGCGCCTCTGGGTTAGGCATATATCAAAAGGAAAAAAGTTATTATTCAGGAGAAATTGCAGCCAGAGAAAGAAGGCGGGAGAATATGAGAGAGGAGCAGCCCTGCAGACACCAAGGTCAGTGCAGAAGGAAGGGCAGGAGGTGTTCCAGGAGCCAAAGCTGAGATTACC